>NC_135924.1:5000-734558 GCF_964058835.1 Carex rostrata
AACCCTAAACCCTAAACCCTAAACCCTAAACCCTAAACCCTAAACCCTAAACCCTAAACCCTAAACCCTAAACCCTAAACCCTAAACCCTAAACCCTAAACCCTAAACCCTAAACCCTAAACCCTAAACCCTAAACCCTAAACCCTAAACCCTAAACCCTAAACCCTAAACCCTAAACCCTAAACCCTAAACCCTAAACCCTAAACCCTAAACCCTAAACCCTAAACCCTAAACCCTAAACCCTAAACCCTAAACCCTAAACCCTAAACCCTAAACCCTAAACCCTAAACCCTAAACCCTAAACCCTAAACCCTAAACCCTAAACCCTAAACCCTAAACCCTAAACCCTAAACCCTAAACCCTAAACCCTAAACCCTAAACCCTAAACCCTAAACCCTAAACCCTAAACCCTAAACCCTAAACCCTAAACCCTAAACCCTAAACCCTAAACCCTAAACCCTAAACCCTAAACCCTAAACCCTAAACCCTAAACCCTAAACCCTAAACCCTAAACCCTAAACCCTAAACCCTAAACCCTAAACCCTAAACCCTAAACCCTAAACCCTAAACCCTAAACCCTAAACCCTAAACCCTAAACCCTAAACCCTAAACCCTAAACCCTAAACCCTAAACCCTAAACCCTAAACCCTAAACCCTAAACCCTAAACCCTAAACCCTAAACCCTAAACCCTAAACCCTAAACCCTAAACCCTAAACCCTAAACCCTAAACCCTAAACCCTAAACCCTAAACCCTAAACCCTAAACCCTAAACCCTAAACCCTAAACCCTAAACCCTAAACCCTAAACCCTAAACCCTAAACCCTAAACCCTAAACCCTAAACCCTAAACCCTAAACCCTAAACCCTAAACCCTAAACCCTAAACCCTAAACCCTAAACCCTAAACCCTAAACCCTAAACCCTAAACCCTAAACCCTAAACCCTAAACCCTAAACCCTAAACCCTAAACCCTAAACCCTAAACCCTAAACCCTAAACCCTAAACCCTAAACCCTAAACCCTAAACCCTAAACCCTAAACCCTAAACCCTAAACCCTAAACCCTAAACCCTAAACCCTAAACCCTAAACCCTAAACCCTAAACCCTAAACCCTAAACCCTAAACCCTAAACCCTAAACCCTAAACCCTAAACCCTAAACCCTAAACCCTAAACCCTAAACCCTAAACCCTAAACCCTAAACCCTAAACCCTAAACCCTAAACCCTAAACCCTAAACCCTAAACCCTAAACCCTAAACCCTAAACCCTAAACCCTAAACCCTAAACCCTAAACCCTAAACCCTAAACCCTAAACCCTAAACCCTAAACCCTAAACCCTAAACCCTAAACCCTAAACCCTAAACCCTAAACCCTAAACCCTAAACCCTAAACCCTAAACCCTAAACCCTAAACCCTAAACCCTAAACCCTAAACCCTAAACCCTAAACCCTAAACCCTAAACCCTAAACCCTAAACCCTAAACCCTAAACCCTAAACCCTAAACCCTAAACCCTAAACCCTAAACCCTAAACCCTAAACCCTAAACCCTAAACCCTAAACCCTAAACCCTAAACCCTAAACCCTAAACCCTAAACCCTAAACCCTAAACCCTAAACCCTAAACCCTAAACCCTAAACCCTAAACCCTAAACCCTAAACCCTAAACCCTAAACCCTAAACCCTAAACCCTAAACCCTAAACCCTAAACCCTAAACCCTAAACCCTAAACCCTAAACCCTAAACCCTAAACCCTAAACCCTAAACCCTAAACCCTAAACCCTAAACCCTAAACCCTAAACCCTAAACCCTAAACCCTAAACCCTAAACCCTAAACCCTAAACCCTAAACCCTAAACCCTAAACCCTAAACCCTAAACCCTAAACCCTAAACCCTAAACCCTAAACCCTAAACCCTAAACCCTAAACCCTAAACCCTAAACCCTAAACCCTAAACCCTAAACCCTAAACCCTAAACCCTAAACCCTAAACCCTAAACCCTAAACCCTAAACCCTAAACCCTAAACCCTAAACCCTAAACCCTAAACCCTAAACCCTAAACCCTAAACCCTAAACCCTAAACCCTAAACCCTAAACCCTAAACCCTAAACCCTAAACCCTAAACCCTAAACCCTAAACCCTAAACCCTAAACCCTAAACCCTAAACCCTAAACCCTAAACCCTAAACCCTAAACCCTAAACCCTAAACCCTAAACCCTAAACCCTAAACCCTAAACCCTAAACCCTAAACCCTAAACCCTAAACCCTAAACCCTAAACCCTAAACCCTAAACCCTAAACCCTAAACCCTAAACCCTAAACCCTAAACCCTAAACCCTAAACCCTAAACCCTAAACCCTAAACCCTAAACCCTAAACCCTAAACCCTAAACCCTAAACCCTAAACCCTAAACCCTAAACCCTAAACCCTAAACCCTAAACCCTAAACCCTAAACCCTAAACCCTAAACCCTAAACCCTAAACCCTAAACCCTAAACCCTAAACCCTAAACCCTAAACCCTAAACCCTAAACCCTAAACCCTAAACCCTAAACCCTAAACCCTAAACCCTAAACCCTAAACCCTAAACCCTAAACCCTAAACCCTAAACCCTAAACCCTAAACCCTAAACCCTAAACCCTAAACCCTAAACCCTAAACCCTAAACCCTAAACCCTAAACCCTAAACCCTAAACCCTAAACCCTAAACCCTAAACCCTAAACCCTAAACCCTAAACCCTAAACCCTAAACCCTAAACCCTAAACCCTAAACCCTAAACCCTAAACCCTAAACCCTAAACCCTAAACCCTAAACCCTAAACCCTAAACCCTAAACCCTAAACCCTAAACCCTAAACCCTAAACCCTAAACCCTAAACCCTAAACCCTAAACCCTAAACCCTAAACCCTAAACCCTAAACCCTAAACCCTAAACCCTAAACCCTAAACCCTAAACCCTAAACCCTAAACCCTAAACCCTAAACCCTAAACCCTAAACCCTAAACCCTAAACCCTAAACCCTAAACCCTAAACCCTAAACCCTAAACCCTAAACCCTAAACCCTAAACCCTAAACCCTAAACCCTAAACCCTAAACCCTAAACCCTAAACCCTAAACCCTAAACCCTAAACCCTAAACCCTAAACCCTAAACCCTAAACCCTAAACCCTAAACCCTAAACCCTAAACCCTAAACCCTAAACCCTAAACCCTAAACCCTAAACCCTAAACCCTAAACCCTAAACCCTAAACCCTAAACCCTAAACCCTAAACCCTAAACCCTAAACCCTAAACCCTAAACCCTAAACCCTAAACCCTAAACCCTAAACCCTAAACCCTAAACCCTAAACCCTAAACCCTAAACCCTAAACCCTAAACCCTAAACCCTAAACCCTAAACCCTAAACCCTAAACCCTAAACCCTAAACCCTAAACCCTAAACCCTAAACCCTAAACCCTAAACCCTAAACCCTAAACCCTAAACCCTAAACCCTAAACCCTAAACCCTAAACCCTAAACCCTAAACCCTAAACCCTAAACCCTAAACCCTAAACCCTAAACCCTAAACCCTAAACCCTAAACCCTAAACCCTAAACCCTAAACCCTAAACCCTAAACCCTAAACCCTAAACCCTAAACCCTAAACCCTAAACCCTAAACCCTAAACCCTAAACCCTAAACCCTAAACCCTAAACCCTAAACCCTAAACCCTAAACCCTAAACCCTAAACCCTAAACCCTAAACCCTAAACCCTAAACCCTAAACCCTAAACCCTAAACCCTAAACCCTAAACCCTAAACCCTAAACCCTAAACCCTAAACCCTAAACCCTAAACCCTAAACCCTAAACCCTAAACCCTAAACCCTAAACCCTAAACCCTAAACCCTAAACCCTAAACCCTAAACCCTAAACCCTAAACCCTAAACCCTAAACCCTAAACCCTAAACCCTAAACCCTAAACCCTAAACCCTAAACCCTAAACCCTAAACCCTAAACCCTAAACCCTAAACCCTAAACCCTAAACCCTAAACCCTAAACCCTAAACCCTAAACCCTAAACCCTAAACCCTAAACCCTAAACCCTAAACCCTAAACCCTAAACCCTAAACCCTAAACCCTAAACCCTAAACCCTAAACCCTAAACCCTAAACCCTAAACCCTAAACCCTAAACCCTAAACCCTAAACCCTAAACCCTAAACCCTAAACCCTAAACCCTAAACCCTAAACCCTAAACCCTAAACCCTAAACCCTAAACCCTAAACCCTAAACCCTAAACCCTAAACCCTAAACCCTAAACCCTAAACCCTAAACCCTAAACCCTAAACCCTAAACCCTAAACCCTAAACCCTAAACCCTAAACCCTAAACCCTAAACCCTAAACCCTAAACCCTAAACCCTAAACCCTAAACCCTAAACCCTAAACCCTAAACCCTAAACCCTAAACCCTAAACCCTAAACCCTAAACCCTAAACCCTAAACCCTAAACCCTAAACCCTAAACCCTAAACCCTAAACCCTAAACCCTAAACCCTAAACCCTAAACCCTAAACCCTAAACCCTAAACCCTAAACCCTAAACCCTAAACCCTAAACCCTAAACCCTAAACCCTAAACCCTAAACCCTAAACCCTAAACCCTAAACCCTAAACCCTAAACCCTAAACCCTAAACCCTAAACCCTAAACCCTAAACCCTAAACCCTAAACCCTAAACCCTAAACCCTAAACCCTAAACCCTAAACCCTAAACCCTAAACCCTAAACCCTAAACCCTAAACCCTAAACCCTAAACCCTAAACCCTAAACCCTAAACCCTAAACCCTAAACCCTAAACCCTAAACCCTAAACCCTAAACCCTAAACCCTAAACCCTAAACCCTAAACCCTAAACCCTAAACCCTAAACCCTAAACCCTAAACCCTAAACCCTAAACCCTAAACCCTAAACCCTAAACCCTAAACCCTAAACCCTAAACCCTAAACCCTAAACCCTAAACCCTAAACCCTAAACCCTAAACCCTAAACCCTAAACCCTAAACCCTAAACCCTAAACCCTAAACCCTAAACCCTAAACCCTAAACCCTAAACCCTAAACCCTAAACCCTAAACCCTAAACCCTAAACCCTAAACCCTAAACCCTAAACCCTAAACCCTAAACCCTAAACCCTAAACCCTAAACCCTAAACCCTAAACCCTAAACCCTAAACCCTAAACCCTAAACCCTAAACCCTAAACCCTAAACCCTAAACCCTAAACCCTAAACCCTAAACCCTAAACCCTAAACCCTAAACCCTAAACCCTAAACCCTAAACCCTAAACCCTAAACCCTAAACCCTAAACCCTAAACCCTAAACCCTAAACCCTAAACCCTAAACCCTAAACCCTAAACCCTAAACCCTAAACCCTAAACCCTAAACCCTAAACCCTAAACCCTAAACCCTAAACCCTAAACCCTAAACCCTAAACCCTAAACCCTAAACCCTAAACCCTAAACCCTAAACCCTAAACCCTAAACCCTAAACCCTAAACCCTAAACCCTAAACCCTAAACCCTAAACCCTAAACCCTAAACCCTAAACCCTAAACCCTAAACCCTAAACCCTAAACCCTAAACCCTAAACCCTAAACCCTAAACCCTAAACCCTAAACCCTAAACCCTAAACCCTAAACCCTAAACCCTAAACCCTAAACCCTAAACCCTAAACCCTAAACCCTAAACCCTAAACCCTAAACCCTAAACCCTAAACCCTAAACCCTAAACCCTAAACCCTAAACCCTAAACCCTAAACCCTAAACCCTAAACCCTAAACCCTAAACCCTAAACCCTAAACCCTAAACCCTAAACCCTAAACCCTAAACCCTAAACCCTAAACCCTAAACCCTAAACCCTAAACCCTAAACCCTAAACCCTAAACCCTAAACCCTAAACCCTAAACCCTAAACCCTAAACCCTAAACCCTAAACCCTAAACCCTAAACCCTAAACCCTAAACCCTAAACCCTAAACCCTAAACCCTAAACCCTAAACCCTAAACCCTAAACCCTAAACCCTAAACCCTAAACCCTAAACCCTAAACCCTAAACCCTAAACCCTAAACCCTAAACCCTAAACCCTAAACCCTAAACCCTAAACCCTAAACCCTAAACCCTAAACCCTAAACCCTAAACCCTAAACCCTAAACCCTAAACCCTAAACCCTAAACCCTAAACCCTAAACCCTAAACCCTAAACCCTAAACCCTAAACCCTAAACCCTAAACCCTAAACCCTAAACCCTAAACCCTAAACCCTAAACCCTAAACCCTAAACCCTAAACCCTAAACCCTAAACCCTAAACCCTAAACCCTAAACCCTAAACCCTAAACCCTAAACCCTAAACCCTAAACCCTAAACCCTAAACCCTAAACCCTAAACCCTAAACCCTAAACCCTAAACCCTAAACCCTAAACCCTAAACCCTAAACCCTAAACCCTAAACCCTAAACCCTAAACCCTAAACCCTAAACCCTAAACCCTAAACCCTAAACCCTAAACCCTAAACCCTAAACCCTAAACCCTAAACCCTAAACCCTAAACCCTAAACCCTAAACCCTAAACCCTAAACCCTAAACCCTAAACCCTAAACCCTAAACCCTAAACCCTAAACCCTAAACCCTAAACCCTAAACCCTAAACCCTAAACCCTAAACCCTAAACCCTAAACCCTAAACCCTAAACCCTAAACCCTAAACCCTAAACCCTAAACCCTAAACCCTAAACCCTAAACCCTAAACCCTAAACCCTAAACCCTAAACCCTAAACCCTAAACCCTAAACCCTAAACCCTAAACCCTAAACCCTAAACCCTAAACCCTAAACCCTAAACCCTAAACCCTAAACCCTAAACCCTAAACCCTAAACCCTAAACCCTAAACCCTAAACCCTAAACCCTAAACCCTAAACCCTAAACCCTAAACCCTAAACCCTAAACCCTAAACCCTAAACCCTAAACCCTAAACCCTAAACCCTAAACCCTAAACCCTAAACCCTAAACCCTAAACCCTAAACCCTAAACCCTAAACCCTAAACCCTAAACCCTAAACCCTAAACCCTAAACCCTAAACCCTAAACCCTAAACCCTAAACCCTAAACCCTAAACCCTAAACCCTAAACCCTAAACCCTAAACCCTAAACCCTAAACCCTAAACCCTAAACCCTAAACCCTAAACCCTAAACCCTAAACCCTAAACCCTAAACCCTAAACCCTAAACCCTAAACCCTAAACCCTAAACCCTAAACCCTAAACCCTAAACCCTAAACCCTAAACCCTAAACCCTAAACCCTAAACCCTAAACCCTAAACCCTAAACCCTAAACCCTAAACCCTAAACCCTAAACCCTAAAACCCTAAACCCTAAACCCTAAACCCTAAACCCTAAACCCTAAACTCTTAGCAGGTAGGGGCGGATCCATTGTAGCACAGGGGGGGTCAGCTGCCCCCCGCTGGATTTTCAAAATATTCTAATTCATAGCAAGACAGAAGAAATATTACTAATAACTTTATCATAAATAAAATATTCTAATTCATAATCTAAGTAAATGGTTTTCTATTGTTACTGTATCATTACTTGTGAGCGAACAAAAAGGTTATCCAAATTTCATTTTAAATGGTACTAAGTAAATGGTTTTCTATTGTTATCCATAAACATCTTATCAAAAACAATATGAATAATTAGACAAATGAATAAACAAATTTCATTTTAAAATTGATCTTGTTCAGATGGATTGTCCAAATTAATTTGCTCAAGCTGTTAATTAAATTTATAAAAAATCGATATACAATTATTTATAATTAATGTCCTACTCTCATTATTTTTATTTTTTACTATATTATTATTATTATTATTATTATTATTATTATTATTATTATTATTATTATTACTATTGTGATGATGGTGGTGGTGGTGGTTATGAACCTAGAGAGAGAGAGAGACTCAAAACAGTATACTTGCTCCTTTGCTTTATGTTTGAATATGAATATGGTTGCTCAAAGTAATTAAAGGTTCAATTAGTCCACTGCAACCCGAAGATATATTATATATGTGATTAAGGGTGGAACTATCAGGGTTTTGTGATGGAACGAGACCAAAAAATGAATAATTAACATGAACTGGATAGAAATAGTGGTCTGTCAAAGCAATTGTATTAGGGAAAGTGCAGTTCGATTTTATCAATATTATTGGCATTTTGGCTGCTGGAGATTATTCATCAATTGAAGTTCTAGAATAGAATATGGTCTTATCTGAAACATCCAATTAATTCACAAATATCATTTTGGAGACTGTACGTAAGTAAAAAGATCAAATATGATATTTGTAATGTTCAATTAAAAAAAATATACAATTTATTTTGTGATTTTTAGAAAAATGTAACCTTTTAAATATTAGTTTTTTTTAAACAAAGATGATATCAATTCAGAGAGGGTATTTTGGGATTGGCTCAAAAAGTTACTTGCATTAGAGTGGTTGCTCTCCCGACTTTAGTTGATTTTCGACTTTCTTCTCAGTTTTGACTTTAGACTGAATTGGCATTGCGCGTAACATAGAGTTAAGATTCTTCATTTTGACTCGATTTTTCACGATTCCTATTTGAGGTAATTTTTTTTTTATGAAACAAATAATTATTTCAATTTTTAGCCAGGATCTCATTTCATGCACAATATTACATGTATTTATTAATTTTAATGAATTAAATGTTCCGAAATACAAAACGAAACCATTGAGCATAAGAATGTGTTCGGAGTATATTGTGAATTAATGCAGGTGTTCAACTCCTGAATTCATAGTTGTTCTTTATAAAAAAAAAAAAAAAAGTAGGCCTTTTTCTATTTCTTAAAGCATGATCAGAGCATAATTTGTAAACACATATGCTCAGAAAATAAGCATGAAATTGTCGAACATTTTGTGTCAAAAATATCATTTTTAAAGATTTTTAAATCTAAACTAAGATTAAAAAAATGGAGCACAACAGTTATGTTTTAGCCTTTTGCTTGTTAAATGAAATTTTTGCACTCATATTTGTATCATAATCTGTGTTGTTAAACGGAGTAATTGAATTAGCATAAAATCCAAAAGCCCTAATATATTGAGAAATTTCATGGACTTGGCTATTGGGCCAAATACAAAGATATTTATGTTCTAGTAGCAAAGTTTGAAAATCAAGCAGCCCGGTACAAAATCATTGAAAAAGCGTCATTTATAGCGGATCAATATCTAAGAGCTAAAAATAGTGCATACAGTTCGGTTTAGTTTCAGTAATTAATCCCACAAAGAATAGTTTACAGTAATTCAGTGTTTTAAATAGTTTCTTCTCAATAGGTTAAATGTGGTCGTATGCAAACACATCCTGGATTCCTCTGGGCTCCAGTTTAGTATGTGCGGCATGCACATATAGCTCATATCTTAACTGAGGAATTTACCACTCATGCTGAGTCCTGAGGTAAGTAGTACGTGCCATGCGTGCACATATACCTCGTCTAAGGGAATTTGACCCGGATATATACCATCACAACTGCTAGATAATTTTATGCATAGGTGGTGCCGGGACAGTGGAGCTATTGGTGCTCTTTCATTACTCGCTCCTTAAAAAACAATGTGTTTAAAGAGGAAAAAAATGAGTTTTCCTTTTCATTTTCATCCATACAGCGTGGTTGTAATTGGGATTTGAATCCAATATGTTTGGGGTAAATTTTCGCTACACCTTTTATTTATTTTATTCGACTGAGGACTCAAACGAAAGATAAAAAAAATTAGCTCATTTCAGTGACCAAATACAAAATTTTATGATGACTCTCATGTTTGCTTCTAATTTATATAATGGTTGTGGGTGTGGGAGTAGGGGTGTTCATTGGATCCGGTTAGTCGGTTTTGAATCGAACTGAATTAGTTTGGATCAAACGATACGGTTTTTTCGGTTTTATGATTCGGTTCGGTTTGTTTTTAAAACCAAATTATAAATTTGGTTAGGTTTGGAAATTTCAAAACCAAAATAACCGAACTGACCGAACTTTTATTTATTATGAATTTGATCCGGACCGTTTCGGTTTATTTCTTAATACTCAAGTTTATATCTTAATCAATTGCTTTAAATACTTTGATTTATTTCTTAATATCTCAATTTATTTCTTGATACTCGGTTTATTTCTTAATATACCTCAGTTTATTATAAATTAATTGTTTTAAATAAAAAAAAATATATATTTCGATTTGAACAGAACAAACTAAAATAAAACTTTGATTCGGTTCGGTTCGGTTGCAATGCTAAATCGGTTCGGTTCGATTTTATTTTTGAAAACAAATTATTACTTTGATTTGCCTAGTTGAGTGCGGTTTCAACCGAAACAAACCAATGAAGACCCCTATATGAGAGAACTTGATATATGTTCTGCAATTCTTTAATTCATTATTGGTAAATTAATAATTGGAAATCTACTTTGTCATCTCGTGATTTTCAGCAATAACCTATATATCCAGTGGTCGGAAGACCTTACACTCCACGATCGATCGATCCTGCAGTTATCGTAAAGGTTGTGGACGTACGTAGTTCTCCTCCTGAAGCAAAGCCCTAGAAGAATGATGTTACATCAATTAAAGAGTTAGAGCAAGAAGAATGCAACAACGTATTTATGTACATTTATAAATAAAAAGAAGTGAGATTTATATATGTATGTGCTTGGTTGAAATCCAATATTAATTGTAAAGTGTTCAATTAATTAATAGAGCCAAAAACTAGTGTTCATCTAAATAAATCTGCACATGCATGCCATCTACATCCCTTGCATGCAGTAACAAGGACTACTGCAGCAGCACCACTTATTAACCCTAAGTAATTATGTTATTACATGTAAGGTACAATACTTTTAAAAACATTGAATTCGTTTATTATTAGAGATATTGTTGTTCTTTCTTTTTTTTGAAGAGAACATTGAATTCAGTCTTATTAATAGTTTCTTATTTTGTTTATGATACAGTCAATTAATAAAGATACAAAAGCTTCAAATATACATATATTTAATAAATCTTCTACGAAGCTATGTAACGTGATATAATGAAAATTTAGGGAAATGAGTTTAAGAAAATAAATTTTTTTGAATAGCACCAAGCAAATACAGAAATAATATTTCATCCATTTCTTCAGAGAGTTTTGACTTGTACATGTTATGTGTAGAATTTAGTTGGATTAATGGATTGATTAATTAACCGAGGGCATTTTGAAATCCCCCCCAAAAAAAAACCACAATGGATTGACTATTTTGTTCTTGGACTATTGATTTATCAGTGGGCCTTTTTGGGCTGAGATATGAAAGAAAAGAAAGGTACAACTATAAGTATAAGTAGACCTAAAGGCACGGGCTGGACACTGATAAAAGAAAGGAAGCGTTAGACTGTAAGAGGAGAATCACAATTCACAGAACAATGCAGGCTCTTCCAGTGCACCTCATTAATTTTGAGGAGGAGATTTACCACAATAATACATCGATCCTAGTGCAGGTGCAGGGTCGTCCAGTATAAGGCCTGCCTCCGGGTGATGGAAACGATTACAGATAGTAAAAGATGTCAAAATTTAAAATCAAATTTACCTTCAACGAATATGGATACGGAGCAGATCGATAATCTATGAATACATATTTGAATACAAATATGAAGTTAATAATTGTTAGATAATTGAGTCATATGAATAATGCACTTTATATTATAGTAAAAAA
The DNA here is from genome assembly GCF_964058835.1 of Carex rostrata. Lineage (NCBI taxonomy): Eukaryota > Viridiplantae > Streptophyta > Magnoliopsida > Poales > Cyperaceae > Carex > Carex rostrata. Next base: position 16,713 of record NC_135924.1, read on the forward strand.
TATTATAATCAAAACCTACTTGTTTTTAGTAATGCAAAAAAAAAAAAAAAAAATTGCTCCGGTCCGGAATATTAAATTAGTCCCACAATGGGGTATTAAAGTCCAAGGCAGGCCTTTGTAGGAAAAATACTGGTTTTGATAAGAAAAGCGAATTTGTGTTAGAAAGCCCGCTTCATTTTAGATTCGTATGTCCGTTTTGTTTATCTCTAATTGAATTTGGTTTTATTTTCTCTATTTAATGAATACCCCAATTCGGATCCAAAAAATTATCTGCTACGTTTATTCGTATTTGGATTTCTTATACGGAAACGGATTCAGATATGCATTTGCGCGGGATATTTATATGCGGAATATAGTGCTTAATGACTGCTATATTTTCACTCAAAATTCAGAGAGTAAAGAAAAAATATATTGCAGAGAATGAATAAACAAAAGATATATTCCATCCAAAATTATCCTTCGCAATTTGATTTGACCTTTTTTTTGTTTGTAATTATAATGGCTAGCTAAAATCCAGCCTCAGAAAATTAACATGTTGTCTGGGTTGTGTAGATTTCCGTGGAGGAGGTTTTGTAATTACTTTTTTTCCAGTAAAACTGAGATCTTGGTCCATTTTTTTTAGTGTGGTAACATCAATTTATAAAGACAAGAAACTATGGTGGTAACATCAATATAAACCTGAGGTGGATCTATTAATTTATTTTTGGGTACCATCGACGGGTCGGGTCAACATGTCAAGTTGAAGACAATGATTGCTGCCTCCAATTACATACACGTCGATGAAAAAAAACACTTTGTGAGCTCTCCTTTTATTAGGTTCAATTTTTGGGCCGGAATTGATTAATGCTCCAAATAGTGAATCAGGGTCATTAGGAGCAGCCCAATACCACTATAGGGTCCCAAGCACATTTACTAATTTATTATTAGCCCATATAAAGCCCATATTAACACTTTGTGAGCAGCATTAACCCGTCTCGCCATTGTCCTACTTTTTTCCCTTTCAATCAATCAAGAGATGGACAAGTGTGAAGTGAAGAGTGGGAGGCTTCAAAAAATAAGGAAATAAATCTCTGCTGTGAATGATTACAAAGAATCACGGGGATCATACAAATCAAAATCTACCCGTTCATTTTTCTTCGTGCACGAATCTCAAAACAGATGAATGGATAGATTTTGAATTGCAGGTTCCTGTGATTCTTATGAATCACAGCAGATTTATGTTTTCAGAATAATATATTTCTCAGCAAGCGTAAAATTTTGAATTACTTAATACACCAGTTTTCTTGACATACTTGTACATGTCATCGTCGTATTGAGTTTTGCTGCCGTGTGACCTGGAGCCTTCAAATGAGCCACGTAAACTGCGTAAGATTTATACGTATGATTTTGGTGGATGAGAGATCCATTGTACGCCTTCACAAAATGACAAACGACTGCAACTGTTTCGAACGGAGTCCGTATCTTCTCAGTATATGGAAAATATGAACTATATATACTTGTGACTCGGCACCGCATATGGCATTTGATTTGATTGATTGAATGCTAACTTTGTTGTATAAATTATATCACATATGAACCATACTTAATGACAATATATTTCTTTTACTGTGATATCCAATAATAATTTTTAATTATAATCACTTCACTTGATCGTATATAATTATATACAATTTACTTACTCTTAACTTAACTTGGTCGGAAAATAATCAATATATTAATTTTGATATTGTTAATTTAATTAGTATTAAAATAGCACAATTAATATTACGTTGAGATCTAATATGTATCTCATTTTGATACATCATATTTTATGACAAACAATTGCAGATCAACACTTGTTATCGAACAGGTTTTGGCCTTTCGGGTCGTTCATCTTCAATCTTTAAAAAAAAAAAAAATCCTTCTCCGAGAATCAAGGTGAAAAGTATGAATAATATTATAGAAATCGAATAGAGGAGATAAAAAAGATAATAGACATCATTATTATTCCAAGTGTACATTTGTAGCAGGGAAAAGTATTTGCAAATATCCTCCTCGAAAAAAAAAACATTGTCGTGTGCACTTTATCACTGTCACAAAGTCTACGTTCCTTTTCTACAAATGAAAAAAGCCTATAACTCTTCACTTCTTTATAATACAATATTTTTTATTATCCTTCTCGTAATGGATTAATTGTTTGTCTGTAGCCTATCATAAATGCAAACACACACATATTCGTACCTAGAAATAATATTACCATATTTTAAACTATGATTCAGATACAAGAAGACTATAATTTAGAAATAATTTTTTCCTTTTATAATGTTAATAATATATCAAAATTTTAATATTTTCAACAAACACACAAAAAGTTTGAAATGTCATGAATAAGATATAAATTATGTATTTATACACTTCGTCATAAATAGTATATATTATTTAAAAATAATATTTAGGTGAATATTTTGTGTGTTTAAATGCTTGTACCGATTAATATCGTTAGAATGTTTTCTAAATATTTTAAATTTTTAATACATATATGCTGAGACAACGCACAATATAATATACACAAAGAGAGGCATTTTGCTTTTCAATTTATCTAGATTTAATTTTTCTAGAAAAATAACACTGTAAATTCTAAATTAATATTGGTCCTACAAGAGTTAGAACCAACCGAATTTTTTATTAATAGTAATAAAAAGATAAACTACAAAAAATAGGACCGAAATCTGAAATCTGGGATTGTAGAACTAGCACTACGAGTTATGGTATTCGTCGCAAATATCGTAATTTAAAATGTCCCAAAATCAAATAATAAATAACTTCATGAACTCAGAACAAAAATATCTGAATGGAGACCATAGTATATGGAATCCATAGCCAGATGTCATAAATTAAAATTTTCTCTATAAGTTATATTCACATCATAAACTAGTAAACTACCGAATCCGTCTAAAAACTATTTGCTTCTTCGGAAATAAATCTGTTGTGATCCGTAGGAATTGCAGGACCCTGTTATTTCAAATCTAACATTTTATTTATTTTGAGATCCGTGCATATAAACAATTTTAATTAGAATTCGTGCGTTTCAAAAAAAAAAATGAAAGGTTAGTTTTGGAACAGCAGGGTTGTTGCAATTCCTACGGATCACAACAGATTTAGTTCCTGCTTCTTTAGTCATACAACCTCACCCAAAAAAAGATATCTGTAGAGTTATCCCCAAGAGTCCAACAATATAGTTGACATAGATGATTTATGTTGATAATATTAAATTAAATAAGATTAAAAGTTAAAAAAAAAAAAAACAGTTTTATATGCACGTTGGAGAATAATTATGCGAAAATTGAGATGTAACAATGATTGACTATTATTTATTTTTTTAAGTAAACAATGCTTTTGAGTTCCTTTGAGAATAAAATGAGGGTCGGAGTAGTCCTCGAATCACTTCATGAGAGGAATGAAATGAGGAGAAATGAGAGACAATTACGATCAGACGATTCTTTTAACCTGACGCAAATCTCAAAACGGATTTGTACAGTCTCTATAGGCACCGGAATGAAGTTATCCCGGCTGAGATTTTTCTAGGCCAATGGCCATCCGTTTCAATTTGCTTGAGTCAGATGATTTGGAAGGATACGCACAGAACCAAAATTCATATCCCATGCTTCATTCACTCCAAAGATAAGAATGGAACAGCTCTGATCGAACAATTCGACCATTTCAAATGAAAAACTCAAGCTGTACTGTCCCCTTATAAATCATGTGTTGTGCACGTGGCAACAACGAATAACATCTTTTTTTTTATTTTTTCAGGTACATTTCTTTCCATTAAGATAACAATAATTTTCTCTTCTCATCAAATTCACCTCAAATTATAAAAAAGAAAAACATAGACATTTGTGTTATTTTCTATATAATGATAGCTATTAATAAAAAAAATCGGCACTTACAGTATCAACAAATTACTCTTCCAAGGACTTTTTCTTGGTAACAACTTGTTCGTTAATTTACTGAACTAAACTAGCTCGCTCGCTATAGACTTGAGCCAGAATTAATGAGTGTGAGTTTGACTTGGCTCGGCACGAGCTAACTTGGTTTTTTGTATATCTAATATGCGATATGCAGTGACTTTTTGTATACTGCATAAGAATTGCATTTAATAACATTGATTGTGACCATTGTATTTTTCGTATTTTAGATCATTGCCACCTTTTTAGCTCATTACCACCCCTTTAGCTGCTGTGCTAGCTTCAGCGTGTCGCCTGTTTATTAATTCCATCTCAATTAAATTGGTTTGTGCTCTTTTCAAATTTCAATGCACCAATGGTTTTACTAGTATATTTTATTTTGTGAAAGGTTGAACGATATATATCTAACTATAGGATTTTTTTTTTTTTAATATGTGTAGATAATTCTAACGTTGAAAAAAATTGGGAATTTTTTCTGATTCTGCTTATAAAATTTGTAAACATTATTAAATGAGGGTCCAACTATTTTTTTTTGTAAGTGCTTATGGTTCTTTTAATTTGCAACGAACTTAATTAACTTTCACCTAATGACGAATGCAAGGGCCATGCGAAAGCACTCTAGAACTAGATCTGCAGTTCCAACTTCCAAGCATCATCGATCTTCTTTCCGCAGTTAATTAATTTCCACAAGTTAGCTAGTGTCTTTAGAGCGGATGAAATCAATTTGGGCCATGCACGATGATGATCAGTTCGAATTAAGCCATGAGAAAGTCGTCAACCTTAATTATGATCACACATATCATATCATGGAATTAATGAATGCCACTATATATACTTTCCACCTGGAACGATGCGTTCAAAGTCAAACCTATTTTTTCAATTTGTAGCATAAAATTAAATTTTATATTTTATTAAAATGAAGCAATGCCTATCACTAGTCACAGACGGCTGTTGGCTGTTGGCTGTTGGCTGTTGGTAGGTGCACTAGTACTGTACTTCAATTCTCAGTATGTATTAATATATTTAAAATAAAATGTAATTTACTTGAACTCATATGATTTCTGTATTAATTATTATCTGTGAAATCTAAATTAAATAAACTATATATTAGCATGCACGTACTTGGTTTTTAGATCCATATATACCATACGTATACATAGATCATGTTACATCTGCAAAAAAAAAAAAAAAAAAAAAAATTTCGTAAAACGTTATAACGTTTTTAAAACGTTATGTAACGTTTTTCACTGTAAAACTTGATAAAAATGACAATTTTATGAAGGATGGATTCAATTAAAACGTCATAACGTTTTCAGAAAATGTTATCACGTTTTATACACTAAATTATGTGTTTTATACACTATTTCCTTCGTTTTTCACCAGTTGAATCGTTATAACGATTTACCAAAACGTTATAACGTTTTATGCGACAATGTGAGGGTCTATTTAGCAAAATTCTATGTCTCTTTCTCTCTCACTCCGTCCCTTCTCCCTGCCTGGTGTGTGTTCCGCCCCAAAGAGAAAAGAGAGAGAGAGAGCTCCATTATTTCACGAAAGTTCGGGAAATCGAAGGTAGGAACAAGAAATTGGACGTGGATCTCATCTAGCTCTCCCATTTGGTATTCCCTTCTCTCCTCTTCTCCCTCAAAATCCGAATTTCACCATTGTTAGGGTTTTTCGTTTTAAACCCGAGATTTGTGTTTGAATTACTTGTAGACTAGCTCCTTGAGCCTCCTTGGTTGTTTATGTGTCGATTCTTTTTCCGATTTCACCTCGATTTTGGATTCCCATTTCTAGGGTTTTTGGTACCAAATCCGAAATTTGGAAATGTTGTTGATCGCTTAGGCTAATCCGACCAAATAGACTTGTAATCGGTAAACCTCTTTCTCAACCTTGACATAGAGCGATTAATTCAATTTTCGACCAAATTAGGGTTTAATTAATCGGCAAATTGAATTGTTACGAGAACCAAAATAGTGAGACGGTAAAGGAATTGTTACCAAATTGGAATTGTGTATGGTCTAGAGGACCCAAATGTGAATATGAGAATTGATAAGACAGGTTAAGTAATTAAGACCAATGAAGAAAGGGTTGACACCAAAATATATGAATTTCGTTAAGGAAAGTATAAAGAGATTAATACAACTCAAGCAATCATTCGAACAAAGGTTAAACCAAGGGTACATGTAATATAGGTGTAGGCTCGGTCGAGCAAGACTTTGCGGGACATTTCAAGACATCTGATCCATAACTAAGCGGTACGCTCGTCGTAATCAGGTGCGGGGTTCTTGGACTTGTTTGAATTTCATTTTCAGAAATTAAATTCTTTTCGATTGTCATGTTGTGTGATTGATTGTTGCATACTTGGAATTGTCATATTGTATGTTTGATTGTTGCATAATTAGAATCATGTGAATTGTGTGCATAATACATCTAAAACCGAATTGTTGTGGTATGGTTGATTTGCATATTTGTATGGTTGTCATTTTGATTGTTCTCTTATGAGTTGACTATGGATAAAGGTCACCACAAATTGATGATTGTGAAATGATATGCGAATGAAATGGCAAGGTTGAGCTGTATCAGCTAACTTTGAGATGATATGTGAATGAATTTGCAAAGTCTGCTAGCTGACTTTGATCCCAGGATCCTAATGGCCTTAGGTGAACGGCCCTGAGGTATCCCAGTACCGGTTGGGACGAGGGGTGGGTGACTATATGTATATGTTGATTGTGATTGTGGGTGACCTATGTGTGACGTCTGTGGCTCGGGGGCATTACCCTACGTGGTAATGCATTTTGACGGTCAATTGACTATGACGACATTCTGATTTATTTCATGTGAATTTTCATTTTATGACTTGGAACCAGACTTTAGTAAATGGTTAAGCCAAAGCATTTATAGATGGGTGTCAGATAAAGGGTCCAGCTCGGTGGAACATCTGTAGGTGCCAGTAACCCTACAGATGAGGGTTTGATAAAGGGTCCAGCTCGGTTGAACATCTGTAGGTGCCAGTAACCCTACAGATGAGGGTTTGATAAAGGGTCCAGCTCGGTTGAACATCTATAGATGCTACCAGCCATAATAAAATGAGTCAGGCCAAAAATGTGTTTGTTTGAACTTCATCTTGGAAATTCCTTAAGTTGTTTTTCATTCGATTATTGTTGTCGAGTACATGCATTCATTTATATATATATTGTTATAGAACTGCTAATGTGATTTTGTATGGATTTCATTTTTGAACATGGAGTCTGATTGCAAGTCCAATAACCTGATTGTGACAAATTTCGCATTGAGAATTTATTCTCACCCCCTCCCTTTGGGTCATTTTTAGGTTTATTACACGAATACAGAGAGATGGTTCTGGATTGCATCTGACAGCATAACCTCATGAAATTGGGGATTTGGGTGGTTGAAACTGACAGGATGCGGGAGACAATTCTAAATTATAGTTTGCCGTATTCTGTCAGATAAATCTTGTAAGGAATAAAGGGATGTGGTTATTATGTAAATGTGTTATTGGTAATGCATATAAAAGATCCACTGCCTTGCGTATATATATGTCTTAATAAATATACGCGGCAGGCTGTTATACCCGGGATTCGGGGTGTGACAGATCCACTTCAATCTCGTGCAGGAAATATTCACAAGTGTAGGAAAATGACATGATGATCAGAATTATACATATATGTTAAATTATGATAACAGATGAATAAATAAAATAAATTATATACCCCCCTGCATATTATAATTATTTTTGCTTTGAATTAACAAATGCTATTTACAGAATGAAGGATTTACTATCTTATTGCAATTTACATACTTAGTTTTGACTTGAAAATTTAGTTTGGTGATAAAGGTAGAGGGGGAACACAAATGTAAGAGGAGTTTTGCAGAATTCTTCGCATCATTTGAAGCTGAAGGCTAATACAACCTTGTGGCGGCACATGGGGCCCAAACGAACATGCATGAATTGGGCAAGAGGTATGAGAAATATCTTTTTCTCTTCAATAAAAATAAAAAAAAATGTTCTCTCTGAATTTTTTCCAAAATTCTTGTCTTAAAAAGGTATTTTCAAAATTAATTACTACAACACTTCTTTTTCTCTAACTGTAGATTTACATATTCATGATCTCGTTGTAATCATTCACATTTTTTAGAATGAACTTGTGCTATTTGCAAACAAGACATGTTACCTTGTATTTCAAATTTTAATAGAGACTGGTATTACCAAAATCATAATTCTTTTTTAGAACAATTTTAGCAAAATTAAGAAAAATTAAAGTTGCCAGGATCGACTATGTTAGCTTACACTTCTACCTGATGATTCCTATTGATCCTCCGTTGTAGTAATTTATATATATAGGAAATGTCCCAAAATTAGAAAAAAAAAAAAAAAAAAATGAACTTGGTGATAGAGTTGTTTAGGTACTTATATGGTACGGTGCCATAGAAACCTGCCACTTGGTGTGTGTTTTTGTTTCTTTTATTTAATTCGACTATTTTGCCCTTATCCTTTTGTACGTTTGTATCTCTAAACCCTAATTCTAGTTCTTGTACCAGGAATTCTTAAAAGTTCCTGAATGAGCAGCTCCCCTACCGACTATATATATAATATATATATATATATATATATATATATATATATATATATATATATATATATTATGGATTTCTCAAAAGCATGCAATTCCATTTTATGAAATTAAGGTCGATGACGTGGCAAATGATGGAGCCGACTACTGCACGGCAAATAAGAGGCAAACACATGTAACACAATGGTTTCATGACCACTAACTAATAATCATTAATCATAGGATCGATATATATCTAAACAAATTAATGTTTTTTGTAAAATGAATATTTAATTTCTGGTGATTACTCGCGTACTAATTTTGGTTCTGAAATTTAGGTTAGTTAATTATGAATCCAGTTGCCCGTTCGTTCCACTTTTTTTCAAAAATAAAAATCTAGTCTAAATAATTAAGTACTTAGCTTAATTAATTATATAGTTCTTTTCTGTGGGCTAGCTGCTGCTGTCACCTCCCAAAAAATATTTTAGTAAAGGTATATAAAACAAGTACCTCAGATATCCTTCAAGTGATCGAGCTTAGCTTCTACATCTTCACGATTTATCAAGCAATCAATAGTCAATTAAATTATTTGTAATTTACTATATGTTATGTACTTGTGTTGGAATCTTGAGCAGGCCGGCCCAAATCTTCGATCGGTGTCGTCTCGTCTAGCTGAATTGTACAAAATGGGATATTAATAAATAGTAAAAAAATTCATAAAATTATAAAATTTGGTCTCCAAGCAGATATTAATATGGAGAATAAGATGAACAGTTCGGATCGATCGTTTGGATTTTGAAAACTCAAATATTGAGCCGTAACATAGAGGCCACTATGCTATCCATAGCACCCCAGCCTAACTCTATATATATATATATATATATAGAGGTGGGCTACGGTGAGTTGCGAAGTAAAACGCGTTTCTACTTCACGCCGTATTTTTATTTTGAAAGTTCAAACAACCGATCCGAACCGTTAGATGTTTAATCCATATTGAAATGTGCTTGGAGACCAAATTTTACATTTTTTGAAATTTTTTTACTATTTATTAGGATTTTTGAAAATTGCTGTTTTGCTGTGAACAGTAAAAAACAGTAAAATTTTCTGGACCATCAGATCAGCGACTTTCAAAATTGCTTAATAAATAGTAAAAAAATTCCAAAAAAATGTAAAATTTGGTCTCCAAGCACATTTCATTATGGAGAACAAGATGAACGGTTCGGATCGATGTTTTGAACTTAAAAATTGCAAAATATGAGCGTGAAGTAAAATAGTCACTTTACTTCGCAACTCACCGTAGCCCATCTCTCTCTCTCTCTCTCTCTCTCTCTCTCTCTATATATATATATATATATATATATTTGGGGGTTTCTGAGGGTTTCCGGCCGGGGGTTTTTGGGGGTTTAGGGGGGCGGGTCGGGTTTACGGGAGTCTAGCTAAGGTCGGGGCGATCCATGGTTCGGCCTGGTCGGGTTTAGATATAACCTTTCATACATTAGATAATGGCCACGTGGAAATTACATGGTTAATTAAGATGTTTCTATATCAACCCTTGGAAATTGGGAATAGGTGGCTCCCATCTCGTATGGCCATTATCCAGATTAGAATCCGTATCCTCCCAGGTACCTGACTCAAAAGAATTATTAAATCCCATCCGTTGAAACAATTGAACGGTTAGGATTTAAATTTGAGGACCGTCTCACCTGCCCCTCACGTGCCTTCTCTTTCCCAACTCTCTGTGCGTCCCTTTGCGCTTTGTTTCGTCTTCCTCTCCCACCTATCTCCTCTCTTTTTCTGTATTTTGTACCCTCTGTTTCTTCTTTCTTCTCTCTCTGTTTCTGAGAAGAAGAACTAGTAGAAATTGCGTAAAGAAAATAATATATAGCCAAAAACTAAAAGATAAATATTATACAAAAATGAAAATTGTTTGTAGATACCCGAAAATATATATACATGCACAAGTTATGAATGGTATTTACTTTCGTCGCATAAACCCCGATAGCTACATTTTTTTTATTTTTTCCTCGCAGTCGTTGTTCACCTTCGACATATTGTCTTTATCTCTATTCTGCTTGACATATATTGTTCGGTTTAGTTATATTTGATTGAATCTTGGAACAAATTTACTCTGAATTTTTTATTCCTACTTAAATAGTTTAAAAGAAAATCAAAGTTGCCCCAAGTGATGATGTTGGTGTTGTTTCTTAAATATAAGGGTTTCCAGCATGGTTCTAAAACTCGGAATCGGATTTTTGATTGTGGAATTAGAATCGGATGAATCGGTCGGAATTGGAAAAATCGGATCGGTAACTCGAATTTTTTTAGCTGAAACTTATTTTGTAGCCAAATAGTAGGAAACAATTGATAAAAATAATTTGTAAAAAAACTAACAAAATATTACACTCAAATAAAATAGTAAAATTGAGTAAAACATTTAGCAAACATGAGGAGGAGCGGATTGTAAAATTTGAATGGGACTCCTGCGCCAATTAAAATTCCTTCTCCTGCGCCTGCGTCGATTGAGACCCCCAATTAACGAACGATTTGCAAATTACGACCTATTAAATTAAATACTGTTATAACCTGAAAAATTTAAACAAATAATTAAGGAACGATTTGCAAATTACGACTAATTAAAATTTTATTAATTAGATAATAATTCATCAATGTACTAAGTATACATCACAAATAATTTAAAAAAAAAAAAATTCTAAATAGGATCCGAACATCTTTTTGAAACAAATATTAAATCTATAATTAAATGATGAATTATTATGATGTGATTATAATTAGAATTTTACGAGTTACAAAGAGAACTATAATTTAGAATATTCACGCAAGTCATTCGCAAAAATTCATATTATAAAAGAAATTAATTTCAAGTAGGTGGGAGGAAACGGATTCTTTAGATATAATTACCTTTCATACTACTCACACTAATTACTCTTTTACCACTTTCCCATACTACTCACACTAATTACTCTTTTACCACTTTCCCAAATTCCCCTCATAACCATCTTTTCCTTTCTGTTTCTCAAAGAGCTAGCAATGGAAATGAACAAGAAGCTGAAGGGAGTTGCTATTGTAAGAGCCGGCATAAGCGACTTGGTTGCATGCAAGCTTGTATTACAAAAGGGCTTTCAACCGATGGTCTTTGAAGCCGATTCCAGCATCAGGGGAGTGTGGGCCCCCACACTCGATTCCACTAGGCTTCAGTCACCACGGCTGACATATCAGTTCACTGACTTCCCTTGGCCGGCTGATGTAACCGATGCACATCCTTCTACTAAGGTATATATGCTCATCTTTTCTAGAAGCTTATAATATTATAAGCTTCTTCTCATTCATTTAGTCAGTCAAATCGGGATAGAGAAACTAAGGTCTATTTTTTTTCCTTTTATTTTTGATGAATTTTCCGTTCATTAAGTCCTCAAATTATTTTTAAAAATAATAAAAAATAATCATCCATTGTTTACGAGCAAGATGGCCTGGAGGCGGAATTGGCGATCGACTAGATTCTATTTATTTAACAAAAAAAAAAGTATACAAAACTTCATTTCTTTTACGCATAAATATAATAAATATTATTTAACAAAAAAAGGTTATATTCAATGAAATCATGTCGAAAATATTAGATTTCAAATCTATATTCTACTTGCAAGTTATAATTTTTTGTGCTCGTGGTGTACTAACAAATCTGAAAAGAAATAATTTTCTAATTTATCTTAATTAGCACATATATAAGAATAATTATTTTAGTACCCGCGCAACAGTACTCGTGCTACTGTATCCGTACTTAGAGGAATAATGTATTATAGTCTCCACTATCAAGAATATATTTTATCTTTACAACCTCTATGCTCATTTGTTCGATGATTTTCCCCATCTCTGAATTTTCAGGAACTTGCTCCTTGGCTAGTTTAAGGCGTTTCAGTAGTCGTCCGACCAACTCTGCAACATCACCTCTCTTTTGATGGTTGCTCATTGCAATGGTTAATTTCTTCGACCTAAGAAGCAACGATTTAGTCTATTAATTGATGTTAGAGGATGAACAAATGATAACAAACATAATGAAAAATTGTTTTTTGAGAAAAAATATGGATCAGGTCCATATTTACTTCATTAATATTGGTAAAAATATTACAAGAGTTTTGTAACAGTGAAAACACAACAAAAGGTAGGAGGCTCAAACAGGTGAGCCCAAATAAACAAGAATGCAGTAAAGTAATAAGAAGATATATATATATATATATATTTTTTTTTTTTTCAAAATAAAACAGAAAATTTGGGACTGTAAATTTTATGAAAAAGGCCCCTGGTTCTTCCTTTTGCTGCACCAGTGATAATTCAACAGAATTCACCCAAAAGCTTGATGCGTTTTCTGCTGCGTACCAGTAAGCGTACCAGCAAGCGTACCAGTGACCTCTGGACCCGTACCAGCAGCCACCTTCTACCCATTATCTCTTGTTAGTGTGTCCTTGACAGCCCCCCATTTTCTTTTTCTTTGCCGCCTATGCTGTGTGGCTATTTGTCTTCATAGTGATCATCCATTGATCACGCACTTGTTGTATGAGCGTTTCAGTTTGGATTGATTTGTCAGTGAAGATTCTTGAGCATCTTTCCCTCCAAACAACGAATTGCGCTATTAGTAGCAGTGATTTTTCCTCCTTGTTGATCTCATTGGTGATGAGTGCCTTCCTTGCATGCCTTGTAGGTAACTTCATCCCCATGGTTAATGCTAATTTGCGGTATATTTCTATTGTAACTGTGCATTCCTCAAAAAGGTGTATTACTGATTCTAATTGATTCCTGCACATGATACATCTGTTAACCATGGTCCAGCCATGCTTCATTAAGTTATCTATTGTTAATATCTTGTTTTGCATCATTAACCATGAGAAGACTTGCATTCTAGGTGGGGCTTTAATTTTCCAGATTTTGTGAACTTGAGACCTGATGGTTGGAGCATGTATAAAGGCATGGTAGTACGAGCTGACACTGAACTGTGATGAAGGAGTCCACTTCCATCTCACTTCATCTGGGTTGCTGGTAAGCATGATTGTTTGCTGATGCATATTCTGAATTAGTTGGGTGAGTTCCTGTTCTGCCTCTTCAGATAGAACTCCTCTGAATAGTTCTCGGATGTTCCTTGCACCCGACATCTGTGCTATAGACTGGTTCTGGTCTATTGCATATGAGTATAGTATTTTGAATTCGTGCTTTAATATTCCAATTCCCCAATTGTGGCCCCAGAATAAAATTGAGTCTCCTTTTCCCACTATTCTCATAATTGATGTATCCATGAAACTATACACAGCCTTTAGGGTTATATTGAAAAATTTTGACTTCGGTACTGGCCAGAGAGTTTGGTTCGTCTGTTGGAAAATTGTTTTCCATAATCTTTTCTCCGGATTGGTCCATTGCCAATACCATTTAGCTAGCATGGCATTGTTAAATACGGTCAAATCCATGACTCCTAAACCTCCCAGTTTCTTTGGTTTGCAAACCAATTCCCAATTAGCAAGGTTGAGTTTCCTTCTTTCTTGCGTGGCCCCATGCCATAAGAAATGTCGCCTAATTCTGTCTATCTCCTTTATGACCCAAACTGGCAACTTGAGACATGACATATAATAGGTTGGAAGCGCCGAGAGCACTGCATTGAGCAGTATCAATCTGCCGGCAATTGACAGATTTCTCGCGGCCCACCCTTCTAGTCGGTTACTGAACTTTTGGATGAGGGGTAGATAAGCAGTTTTGTTTAGCTTTTTGTTAGACAGTGGTAAGCCAAGGTACTTCATCGGGAACTCTCCTAGTTTACACCCCATTGCAAGTGCAAGTTCAGTTCCCGTTTCTTGAGATGTGATAGCTGTCACCAGTTCGGACTTGTTCATGTTGACTGCTAAACCTGAGATGCTTTCAAAAGCTGTTAGAACTATCTTTAGGATTTGTACCTGACGCAAATCTGGTTTTAGGAAAAATAGTGTGTCGTCCGCATATAGCAGACACGGGGACATGCCGGGATATGGCAGCCTGATTGCCCCTGTTGCCTTTAACTTAGAGACCCATCTATTTATAAAATCCATAGCAATTATAAATAAGAAGGGTGATAGTGGGTCTCCCTGCCGTACTCCCCGTTTGAGTGTTATTTTTTTTCCTAATAGCCCATTGATGAGTATTTGTGAAGTGCCTTTCAATACTGAGTTCTCTATCCAGAGGAGCCAATTGCTCGGGAAGTTTAGATTCTTTAGTACCTTGATTAAGTATTCCCAACTTATTGTATCGAATGCTTTATGGACATCCGCTTTGAAAATTGCTAACGGAATCTTGTTCTGTTGAGAGTTATGTAGTGCATGTTGAGCATAGATGAATCCCTCCGCAATTTGTCTATTCTTTATAAATCCAGTTTGCTCTTCACTCACCAGTCGGGGTATGTATTGCTGAACCCGGTTTGCAAGAATTTTAGAGAAAATCCTTTGCATCCCGTGTATTAAGCTAATTGGTCTATAGTCTTGTGGGTGTAGAGATGTTTCTTTTTTGGGAATAAGGATGATGTGTGAAGTGTTTAGAGGGTGTAATGAATCTCCAGTTGTTGTGATGTGTGAGAGTACCGCATGAATATCTCTAATCAATATGTTTTGATATTTGGTATAGAACTCTCCCGTAAATCCGTCGGGGCCCGGGCTCTTGTTCCTTGGCCAAGTTTGTATGACCTGTTGTACCTCCTGAACCATTATCGGATCCTGTAGAGCTTGCAGCTCGTGTCGTTCTTCACCATACAAATTGTCCCAACAGATGGTTGGTGTCGGTGCTGATGACTTGCCCATGAGCTCCTTGTAAAATTGGAAAAAAGCATCCGCCTTTGCTCTCTGGTCAGAGAACTGCTGCCCATTCCATTCAATGTGCATTATTGTATTCTTTCTCTTTGAGGTTGAGGCTACCGTGTGGAAATATCGTGTATTTTTATCGCCTTTTAATTCCCACCTCAACTTTGCTCGCTGCTTCCATATGTCTTCTTCAAGAATTGATAGATCAGTGTATCTTTTCTTAATTTGACAAGCTATGAATTTTTCTAATAGGGTAGCACTTCTTGTTTCCTTAGCCTTGTCTAACCACCCTATAAATTCTCTACATACTTTGATTTGTGCTTTAATTGAGCCGACCCTAGCTGCTGCCCAGATTTTGATCTCTTTTTGTAAAGCTTGGAGCTTATGGTTTAGTTGTGTTGGTGTGTTTGCCTCTCCCTCTTGTTCCCATAGTTTTGCTACTACTTCATCTAATTCTGGAAATTGAAGCCAACAGTTCTCAAACCGAAATAGGTTGGTTTTTTGGAATTGAGTTTGTGCAGTGTATAAGATAGGGCAGTGGTCCGAAGAGGTATTGGCCAGTGATTGTTGTTGAGAGTTAGGGAATTTATTATTCCATTCCTCCGAGATCAAAAATCTGTCTAATTTAGCCATTGAGGGGTCTTCTCTTTCATTTGACCACGTGAATTTTCTTCCCTGCAGTGTAATGTTTAGAAGCTCCAACTCTGACACTAACCTTGCAAAGGTGAGTGTTCCTCTCCAATCTGAAGTTGGGTTATTTCTTTCTTCATTTCTCATGGTTACATTAAAGTCACCATTTAAAATCCAAGGTATGCTGTTAACGGGTTTAAGGTCTTTCAGTTCCTCAAAAAAGCTTGGTCTATTTATTCTTACAGATGGTCCATACACTCCTGTATAGAGGAATGTGGAAGAGTCTTCAAGATTTTTGAACAGTAGGGACAAGGAATATGTTCTTATAGTGGTGCTAATAAGTGAGAATTTCCTTGTGGTCCATGCTATGAAAATTCCCCCCCGAGTGCCTTCTGCATCTCGAGTTGTGAATTGGTCCAATTTCCTCCCGCATAATTCTTTTGCCATTCGGTCAGACATGTCTGCTATTTTTGTTTCCTGTAGGCATACCATGTCTGGATTTTCCAAAATAATTGTTTGTCTTATTGCCAACCGTTTTTCCCTTTCATTAGCCCCTCTCACATTCCAAGAAATGAATTTGTAAGATGGTTTATAATTCATTTAAACAATTTTGGTCTCTTGTGCAATTCTGTGACTGTGATGCTTTTGTAGTGTTGTACCCGATTTGGGATACAAGATCTCAATGATGAGCACACAATGTAAAGGGAAAAGCATAATTTCATTATCATAACACTGGTGACCTTACATTTTGTCTTTCTCAAGTTCACAGAATCCAACAGTTGCTTCACAAGATTACAAAGATCCAAAAATTCCTTTCTACTGGTCTGGCACTGAGTCCAGCCAGCAAAGGACCTCTTGCTACAACTTTGATCTCCCACTACTCTTACATTTTGAACTACAATTACTGACTGAAAGTAAATACTTATCGGTACTATAGTGATGGTTCGAGCACTATTCCCTTCCTGGTACAAAAAGACATTAATCATGGAGACAAAATGACTCGAATTGCACCTTTGCAGGTCCTTCAGGCATTACCCTGACTCTGAGCCGGCGGTTCCAAGGTGACTAACTTGCGTAGCTGATCTTCCATTTTATCATCTATCCCAATACCAGCCGTTGTAACTACCAATACCGCTTGGGTGTCAGTTAGCGGGTTTAGGGTCTCGAGATAGGTGTAATCTGCCTGATTATAATGCTTCTTCACTTGCTTTGCTTTGATCGGGGTGTTAATCTCTTGATTCTCCTTGAGACGGCGAGCTTTATCAACGGCGGTAATGTAAGGCCCCTTGTTTTTCTCTGACAGCCTGGGGCTACGCCTCACTTGCTCTGCATTCTGGTTGGCGACAATTGCCATGTAGAGCGGACCATTCTCAAACCCAGGCGGTGGCCCGATATCTTCCTCTGCAGAAAAATAAAGGCCTAGCGGCACCTGCTGTTCTTGGGGCCCATCTTGGGAGGGGCCGAATGACAGTTCTTTAGGCCCGGATTGGAGCTCAGGAAGGCAGAGGTCGAGTTGCTGCTCTTGAGGCCCGAGTTCTTGGGGCCCATTATCTGCTGGATTTTGTTCCTCTTGAGGCCCAAAACCGAAATCTAAACTAACTTGGTTTTGTTGATGCATCTGAGGCCCATTACTCCCTTGGTTTGACTCAAGTAGTTGCTGCTGGGGTGTACACAGCTGTGCCATTAATGCGCTTTTAATGCGCATGTTTGTTCCCTGCAACAAACTGATTTTCATCCCCTGCAAAATATTATAGCCTGGGTAGAAACCTAGTACCTGTCTGATGCGTGAAAGTTCCTTGTACGGTTGGTAGGTAATTTTGGAGATGACTTCCTTTCCCCATAGAACCAGTATTTCTCCCATTTCTTTCGGATTGAATGTGAAAATCAGATTTGTTACCTTTGGTGTAGTTGGTGTTGGTTTGTTTCTTTTCACCACTTCGATCCATTGCTTGGTTGCTGCTCGGTTGCCACTTATTGCCTTTGTTTTTGATCGGAGTTTAGGCTTCCAAACGGGTTTGGATCCCACTCTGATCTTGCTTGGTTTGTTTCCATTTAGACTCCTTTTTTCTTCCTTATTGGCGTTGGCTGCCAATGTTGCTTTAACACCGGTTACCCATTGTGAGCCATTTACTGAGCCATTGCTGTTACCTGATTCTTCAGAAATGTCAGTGCGTGGGGATGGCCGGCGGCGGTGTACTTGCTGGTAGGGAATATACCGAATCGTAGACGGGCGTGTTTGATTCGGCGGCACCGGCGGTGGGAAGTACCCGTCATGACCGACCCGCCATCCTAGCAGCTGAACCCTCACCCTCCTTGAGAAATCCCCAATTCTTACCCTTAGAAATTTTGGGATATTACTTGGGTGTTTAGTGTCCATTTGGATTGTGATATGCTCAAACTGACCCGAGTGAATGCCGTAAGGCATTGCGTATCTCATGTTGCCTACCCTTGCTACGACCTTGCGGATCTCCTCGTCATTCCACAACTGGTACGGCAGCCCGATAAGCTTGATCCAGGCCTCGTACGCATTTGGTGTGAAGGACATACCCGATGTGCGGGTCCATTTGGTGAGTTTTATCCTTACTCCTGCTGGCTGGATTTCGTATGGCGCTCGCTGGATAACCGCAGTCAGAGTTTGTTCATTGACACATACCAACAGGTATTCAGTGTCGTCTAGTTTGAACATTTGATACTGATCTATACGACCTCCATGAGCTCGCACCAGGGTTTGTTTGATTTGCCATGGAAGTTCTGCACTCTGTTGCCCCCTTTCAATGGTAACATATGCTGAACTAAGTAGATACTCATTAGTTGGCCTTAGCACATGAGTCGAAGAGAGGTAAACATCCTCCTCGTCAGGTCTCTCATTCCAGAACTCCTCTATGAGTTCCATTTGTGGTTTTTTTTTAAAACAATCAGCAAAGGTTTGATGCGTGTTTCTCTTTTTGTATTCTACTCTTTGTTTATTTGGTTCTGCTTTGAGATTTGGTGGTTTTATAAGTGATTTGCAGCTGGTGGAGTAATGGCCGGATTTATGGCACTTGAAACATTTTGGTGGCTCCCTACACTGTGCCCTTTGATGTCCTGTTGCTAGGCATCTAAAGCACCTACGTTCTCTGATGGCTTTCGTAAATTCTGGGTGTACTTGTGTAGAGAAACTCTTAGGTGCTTGTTGAGAAGTCTTGTCTCTTAACTTCTTATTCCTTTTTGAAATTACCTGCTGCCATCCACCATTAAGGTGAGCTCCATTGGTTGTTGAAGGTTTGAATGCCCTCTCTGCCCGTTGGAATTGCCCAACTTTCTCCTTTGCCTCGGTTCCTGTGTCCCTCATAACTCCTGTTTTTCTCTGTACCTTTTGATTGTAAGCGGCGTGGGTAGTGTTACCCATCTCTCTCCCTCCCTGAGCTGTCTCATTAATGGAGAAGTTGGTTTTCCCATGTTGTTTTGGCAACTCCTTCAATGCATCTTCTAACTCTCTGGACGGCTGCTCCATAGCCTCCTCGAAAATCTGTAGCAAGGTTTTCTCTCTGAGAATGTTGTCAGTCGGTGGTGGTGTCCTCCTGCCATTGGCTGCTCCAATCGCCTCTCCAATCGCCTGTTTTTCTTTCTCCATCGCAAAATCGGTCTATGTACCATAATGAAAAATTGTTGAAATTAATATATTTCTTCAAAGTCTATACTTTTTATGTCATTATTTGTGTTTTAGTTTTGTTATGGCTTTAGAGATTATACATAATAGGATTAAATGATGTAATGTTTGTGTAACATCTGTCAAATTTGTTCGATGCAATGCATATTTTTCTCTTAATCTGTTTTTATATTCAGATTGTTTGACGTATATTTTTTAAATGGGAACTAAAAATTAATTTGGACCGTTCGGTTTAAAATAGTTTGATCTGAAATTCTGACATTTTACCTACCAATTTACAACTTGTTATATGATACTGAATTTAACGATGTGTCCTTGCCCTTATAAGTCGTCGTCTTTCTATTAACTGCCCCTCAATGCAAATCTTCCATATTTGGAGATACCCCATCTTATTTTATGGTTTCTGTGGCTGATCATGAAGTCTGAATTGCTTTAAATTAAGGAAATGTTGACAGAACAAATCAGATAATTCATTAAATAAGGTGTTCATTTAAATCGAGGAAACAAAATGCTAGTACAGAGGTAGAGGAAACAAAATGCAAGACATCATTAACGATGAAATTAAACTAAAAAACGGAAAGACAAATTAATGATAAATCCTAATTGTATCTTGAGTATATTAATTTCTCAAATGTATGTACGTTGAGTAATTTAATGAAGTTTCTTTCAAGAAAAGATAAGGAAAGGGAATCCTTAATATATATATAATCTCTTTTCAAACTAATTGCTTTGTCCTTAGTTGAATTTCATAAAAAAATTATCCCTATAATTATATTTGGAAGCTGTAAAAATTTGACAGATAAAAGAACTCTTATTTAGGGCTGCTAATGAGTCGAGCCGGCTCACAAATCAATAAGTTGAATGGCTCAATAATTCATAACGAATCGGATTCGAAACTGAAAAAAGGCCGAACTCGGCTCGGCTCAGCTCATGTAAACACTTGGCTCGACTTGACTCGGCTTGCAAGCCAGCTCATACTTTTACTTATTTGTCTAGGTTTATTTTCAACTTCGTTAAATTGGACCATGTTTCAAGTCTTGAAAAAGAACAAACGAAAGATATAATTACAGAGTTTTAACTAAAAAAAAATTGAGATTCTCTGCAAGAAATTATTATAGAAATTTTATTCAACAGTTTTGCTAATACTCAAAATTTCTACAACTTTTGCATTTACTTTCAGTTCACTTTTACTACGCACTTTGAATTATTCGGAACTCTTTCTTAATCGTTTTTTTTTATGTTCTAAAAAATTATAAACCAAATAATTTTTTTTTTAAGAATTTTAAATTTAACAGGTTTGCAAATCAACAAATTGATTCTACGGGTTTAGTCTGTGGAATCATTCTCTGTAATTCATGCATGCATTAAATATCAAAATTAATAGCCCCACAAACTATATTTGTGAAATTGATAAATTTGAAAATAAAAAAGAATATTGGTTAAATAATTTATCATTGAGAAATAGTCAAATAGTTATCTTCTGCAAAGATGGTAAAAAAAATAGTTATTTTTTCCATAAATTTCTGCGCGAATTACGAATGCACTGGAGCATATACATAGTATGTATATTATACAATTTAGATGTCTTCTTTTCTTAACACGAATAAACCTGAAATTGACGTAAATATATATTTCTGAGGTTGTTTTAGTTTTTTGTATTGCGCTAGTTCTACTAGAAAATTCGCATCTATATAGGAATACAATTGGAAAGTGCGAGTAATTTAATTATAGCAAAGACGTGGTGTTACTATAAATTCATTTATTATGACCTTTCCGAGAATCATGTTACATATAATATACGGGTATATATACATAATTGGAGCAATTACAGTACCCGTACCCAACACAAATGCTAAAGCAAAATGTCATTGTTATATAATCAGCACCAGGCATATATATATACATAATTCTTAAAGAAGTAAAAATATGAGCCGGCTCGTGAGCTCACAAGCCGAGTCGAATCGAGCCAAGTGTTTACATGAGCTGAGTCGAATCATTTTGCTTCTCTCATTGAGCCGAGCTGAGTTTAAACCGAACCTTAATCATTAGCAGCCCTACTCTTATTTCATATATAGTACCATATAATTATCCCTATAATTATAAATATAATTTATTTTATTTCTTTACTTAGTTCTATTATAAAATGGAGAGAATGTATTCTCTGAAGCTATTTAAAATATGATTTCAGTCAAAAATTGAGCAAATTCTAAGAATATGGGTCAATTTGGAAATTCATGGGCAAATTAATGGTAGATTTAAAATTTGTAATGAACGATTCGAATATTTTCCTATTAAACATCAATATTTGTGTTACTTCATATAAGATTTGGCTTGTGATCAGTTTGTAGAACCAAGAAATTAGTTTCCAGCTTTGTTATTATACCCAAGTTTTGATATCCAAGCCCACTAACAGTTTCGAGTACAATGTGCTTATTGCTCCTGTCAAATTCTAATCATAAGGTGCGTTAGTGCGTTAGTGAGTGCTTATTGCTCCTGTCATCTGAGAGTCCCCTTTTGTCTTTCTCTTTCTCTTTCTCTTTCTCTCTCTCAGTTTCTGAAATAGGGCAATCTCAGCCATATCAAATTTTTGGTTTAATCCAATAAAACCGAAATTATGTTTTTCCATTATTTTTTTATATCATTTTTCTGTCATTTCTGTCTTATCCGAAAACGTATAGTTCTAAGTTATATCCAAAACTGATCATCTACGTGTATTAATTTATAATACAACACCCATCAGATTGTGCCACTTGATCACACCTAATCAGAAATTCTTATCCTAATATTATTATATTAGATCAGATCAGAGAACAGAAATTTCAAGCCTATACATTGATGCATGCAATCCAATAAGACTTAATCCATATTATAATTTCATAATTAACTGTTAGTTACGGCCCAAAAATATTTTGATCTATTAGTACATTTCTAACCGTGAGAAAGATGAGAATAAATGACAGGATAAAATCAATAAGAATTTCATAATTTTGACATAAATGTTCTCTCTTCCATTATTAAATTACCAATAAACTCCATACTAAATGCGTCTTAAATATTAAATTGACCGTAACATATATAATACTAAAAATTAGAAACCAATAATTTTCTTTTGAAGGTTAATTAGAAACTAATAGTTATGAAACATGATATTGTAAGTATTAATCATCACAATAATCATAAAATAGTAATACAAGTTATTATAAATAATACGATACAAAATAGAAAAAGATTAATTATAATAAAACACAGAAAGAAAGATTCAAGAGAAGACAAAAATTTTACCTTATAAGTTATAAGAGAAGAGATTAGTTTGCCTCTTATATTCAATTAATCTCCAAGTTCCTGTGAGAAGAGAGAGGTGCAGAAGCTGTCAAACAAAAAATATGTGCAAATATTAGACTTAAGAAATGATAATTAATTAACCCCATGGATAGTCTTAGATTAGATTACAATCAAAGTATATACGAAGAAAGAAAGATTTCAGGCTTAATTATGTGACACCTCTTTCAGGCTTAATTAATTATACGAAGAAAAATTGCACTGAGGCACTGCATATATATCATTTGTGATCGCCTCTTTTAGGGGTCTTCTGGATTTTAATTTCTCTGTAGTTGGAACTTGGAAGGGAAGAAGGTGAGAAGTGAGAATTGAATTAGTGGGAAGCCAATCTGCTCAGTGAAACCGCCGATGAATAAATGAGGACAAGACAAAGTGCATGTGGGGTGTGGGGATGCCATATTCCCATGGGGTCACTGGCACGAATATTAAAGAGACCCGTGAAATTTGAGATCTAACTTCACAATTAATTTTTGTTACATTAGAGGATCCCTGTCACTCAATCACTGTCGTGCCGTGCCGTGCCGTGCCGTGCCGTGTGAACTCTCAAACTTTCATTTTATCGATAAATGATTGGTAACCTCACCTTGGCTTTGAGCTCCCAGCAGGTCCTGACTCCATAGCAATGTTGTAAAAAACGGACGTTTAGGTTGATTAATTAGTCTCGTGCAAATACTGTCATGCTCCAATTTCCTCCAACAGTGCTCAATTTACTCACATTCAATGTGAGCTTAGTTTTGCTTTAAGTGTTATATGTCAAATAACTAATCATATTGCAAAAATAAAATAATTCAACTTTTTATCTTTCTCGACCTGTATTTTAATATTTTTCATTATTTTTTCTCTAAAATTGAAAAAAATAAATAAAGATCCAGTAAAAAGGATAGAAACAAGGAGAATGAAGATATATCAATTTTAAAAGTACAATTTACACGTATACATATTTTTATTCTAGTATTGTGCATGTGCGCGTGCGCATTGCAACGGAATATATTACAAGATAATAAAAATAAATTCTCATAAAAAATATTTATTTAACAATATTCATGAATATTAAAAAAATATTGAATCTAAATACAATATATATATAATGAATGATCCAGCTGAGCTAAGCATGCATAAATAAATCGAACTGAAATGCAAAATTCAAACGGCCACTAATATATATATATAGAGTATATATCTTTATCCAACTCTTCGAACTAAAATATTGCTGGACATGATCCTCGTAAATTCTTTACAGTTTTACCATAAAAAGTTACACACTAAAAACAAATAGTAAAAGACAAAACATTTACTGATGAAAACTGAAGTGCCTCAATTCCAACGAGATGCAATTAAATCTCCCCAATATTTAGTGTAGGTAGCAGCTTCAATTTTAATGCTAGAAACAATATTCTATGTATGTACGTTGAGCAGTTTAATGAAGTTTCTTTCAAGAGAAGTTAAGGGAATGGAATCCTTAATATAAATATAATCTCTTTTCAAACTAATTGCTTTGTCCTTAGTTGAATTTCATAACAAAATTATCCCTATATATTTGGAAGCGGTAAAAATTTGACAGATAAAACAACTCTTATTTAGGGCTGCTAATGAGTCGAGCCGGCCCACAAATCAATGAGTTGAATGACTCAATAATTCATAACGAATCGGATTCGAAACTGAAAAATAGGCCGAACTCGGCTCCATTTTGAAATAAAAAGCTCGGCTCGGCTCATGTAAACACTTGGCTCGACTTGACTCGGCTTGCGAGCCAGCTCATACTTTTTACTTATTTGTCTAGGTTTATTTTCAACTTGGTTAAATTGGACCATGTTTCAAGTCTTGAAAAAGAACAAACGAAATACATAATTACAGAGTTTTAACTAAAAAAATTGAGATTCTCTGCAAGAAATTATTATAGGAATTTTATTCAACAGTTTTGCTGATACTCAAAATTTCTACAACTTTTGCATTTACTTTCAGTTCACTTTTACTACGCACTTTGAATTATTCGGAACTCTTTCTTAATCGTTTTTTTTTATGTTCTAAAAAATTATAAACCAAATAATTTTTTTTTTTAAGAATTTTAAATTTAACAGGTTTGCAAATCAACAAATTGATCCTACAGGTTTAATTAGTCTGCCGAATCATTCTCTATAATTCATGCATGCATTAAATATCAAAATAGTCCCACAAACTACATTTGTGAAATTGATAAATTTGAAAATTAAAAATAATATTGGTTAAATAATTTATCTTTGAGGAATAGTCAAATAGTTATCTTTTGCAAAGATGGTAAAAAGAAATAGTTATTTTTCCATAAATTTTTGCTCGAATTACGAATGCACAGAGTAGGGGTGGCAACGAATTGAACAGAATCAAACTTACCCTAAATTTGAGTTTAGTTTGAATAAGATTCGAATTGAGCCTGATTTGATTCGTTTCGAATTAAACCCATTTCGAATTGAATTAATTGCGAACTACACATTTTTCGAATCGAACCTGAATTGAATCACGAACTAAATTATTTTTTAGCAACCCTGGTTATACTGGTAGTTTATACATTATTTTTTTCTCGCGGGACAAAATTCACATGGCTTCCTTTTACCGGTATGAAATGAGTGTTTTTAAGTTGAAAAATTGTTCATGAAAAAATACATCACAACAAATAATCGTAAAAAGATGATTAAGTACAAGAACTGAAATATGCAGTAAAGTAAGTAACCCTACCTTGAGTGCTCACTCGATCGGACCATCTAATGAATTGAGAATCCGAAAGGTGAGAGACGGCCAAAGAGAGAGGGGAGAGATGGCCAAAGAGAGAGGAGAGACAGCCGTCTAGGCCGGAGAGAGGAGTGATGACAGGAGAGACAGCCAATCGTCGAGAGCGTCGGCTAGCTTTTAGAGCGAGATGGAGAGTGAGTTAGGGAGAGACGGAGAGAGAATTAGGTTATTGAGATTTGAGAGCGATGAAGCGTCGACTAAGTTAAATTATGACTTTTTATCTTGGGTTTGAATTTCATCAGATAAATGAACGGCCGATGTTATTATGAGATTCAAACCATAAAAATTCGCGAACCCATTTCGATCGAACCAGGCTAGGTTTGAGTTTGGTTTGAATTAATTTCGAACCGAACCTGATTTGGTTTGTTTCAATTCGAACCCATTTCGAATCAAATTAAACTCGAATCAAACCCGAATCGAATCACGAACTACAAATTTTTTTGCCAGCCCTACACAGGAGCATATACATAGTATGTATATTATACAATTTAGATGTCTTCTTTTCTTAACACGAATAAACCTGAAATTGACGTAAATATATATTTCTGCTCACAGAGATGAGTTAACGGGTCTGAAGCAAAGGAAGGGGGACTCAGAGGAAAAGCTGAGAGAATTTGGATTAATATGAATTGTAGAGTTGTTAAGATGTAATTAAGAGCATTGTAAGTTTGTAACACTATGAATCTATGATGTACCCTCTGAGATTAATTTAAATACTTCAACTGATTATTCAAAAAAAAAAAAAATTGTTTTAGTTTTTTGTAATGGCTAGTTCTACTAGAAAATTCGCATCTATAGTAAAGACGTGGTGTTACTAAATTCATTTATTATGACCTTTCCGAGAATCATGTTATAGATAATATACGGGTATATATACATAATTGGAGCAATTACAGTACCCGTACCCAACACAAATGCTAAAGCAAAATGTCATTGTTATATAATCAGCACCATGCATATATATACATAATTCTTAAAGAAGTAAAAATATGAGCCAGCTCGTGAACTCGCGAGTCGAGCCGAATTGAGCCAAGTTAGAGCCAAATCATTTTGCTTCTCTCAATGAGCCGAGCCTAATTTGAGCCGAACCTTAATTATTAGTAGCCCTACTCTTATTTCATATATAGCCATATATATAATTATCCCTATAACTATCCCTATAATTTCTTTTATTTCTTTACTTAGCTCAAACAAGTAACGGCCAAGTCAGCTTTGACTGACTTCTACCGGTTATTTACACGAAACAGCCACAAGAAGAAGAAACAAGCCGTGCAACAAAAAAAGAAATGATATATTGTGAAGAAAACTTATCTTACAAGCGAAACCGCAAAGAAATAATTGTTGTTGCATGCGTGTCGTTCCAAGAAATCATCCCACTTCAAGAAAAGTTCCATCTACATAAACAAAATAACAACTCAATTATCGGTACTACCCAAGAGTGAATGTTGTGATATCTGACCATCTAAAAAAACTATAACATAGACCTATCAGCTCAAACAAATAACAGTTAAGTCAGCTTTGGCCGACTTCTACTAGTTATGTACACGAAATAGCCACAAGTTGAAGAAATAAGCCGTGCAACAAAAAAAGACGGAATATATTGTGAATAAAACTTATCTTACAAGCTAAACCACAAAGAAGCCATGGTTATCGCATGCGTGCCGTGCCAAGAAATCATCATACTTCAAGAAAAGCTCCATCCACATAAACAAAAATACAACTCAATTATCGGTACTAACCAAGGGTGAAGGATGTGAGATCTGACCACCTAAAAATAACCTATTCCTATCAGCTCAAACAAGTAACGGTCAAGTCAGCTTTGGCTGACTTCTATCGATTATGTACACGAAATAGCCACAAGGAGAAGAAATAAGTCATGCAACAAAAAAAGAAGGAATATATTGTGAATGAAGTTATCTTACAAATGAAACCGCAAGAAAGCCATGGTTGTTGCATGCGTGCCGGACCAAGAAAAAATCTCACTTCAAGAAAAGCTCCATCTACATAAACAAAAGTACAACTCAATTATCAGTACTAACCAAGAGTTAATGTTGTGAGATCTGACCACCTAAAAAAACTATAACCTAAACCTATCAGCTCAAACAAGTAACGACCAAGTCAGCTTTGGCTGACTTCTACCGATTATGTACACGAAACAGCCACAAGCAAAAGAAATAAGCCGTGCAACAAAAATAGAGGGGACATATTGTGAAGTAAACTTATCTTACAAGCGAAACGCGAGGAAGCCATGGTTGTTGCATGAGTGCTGGTCCAAGAAAGCATCCCACTTCAAGAAAAACTCCATCTACATAAACAAAAGTACAACTCAATTATCAGTACTAACCAAGAGTGAAGGTTGTGAGATCTGACCACCTCAACAAAAATATAACCTAGACCTATCAGCTCAAACAAGCAACGGCCAAGTCAGCTTTTGCTGACTTCTACCGGTTATGTACACGAAACAGCTACAAGCAGAAGAAATGAGCCGTGCAAGAAGAATAGAGGAGATATAGTATGAAGGAAACTTATCTTACAAGCGAATCGCGAGGAAGCCATGGCTGTTGCATGCGTGTCGATCCAAGAAAGCATCCCAATTGAAGAAATAATCCATCTACATAAGCAAAACCACAACTCAATTATCGGTACTAACCAAGAGTGAATGTTGTCAGATCCGACCAGCTAAAAAAAACTATAACCTAGACCTATCAGCTCAAACAAGTAACGGCCAAGTCAGCTAAAAGCTGACTTCTCCCGGTTATGTACACGAAACAGCAACAAGCAGAGGATATAAGCCGTGCAACAAGAATAGAAGGGATCTAGTGTGAAGGAAACTTATCTTACAAGTGAACCGCGAGGAAGCCATGGCTGTTGCATGCGTGCTGGTCCAAGAAACCATCCCAATTGCAGAAATACTCCATCTACATTAGCAAAAGCACAACTCAATTATCGGTATTAAAGAAGAGTGAATGTTGTCAGATCTGACCACCTAAATAAAACTATAACCTAGACCTATCAGCCCAAACAAGTAACGGCCAAGTCAGCTTTTGCTGACTTCTACCGGTTATGTACACGAAACAGCTACAAGCAGAAGAAATGAGCCGTGCAAGAAGAATAGAGGAGATATAGTGTGAAGGAAACTTATCTTACAAGCGAATCGCGAGGAAGCCATGGCTGTTGCATGCGTGCCGATCCAAGAAAATATCCCAATTGAAGAAATACTCCATCTACATAAGCAAAACCACAACTCAATTATCGGTACTAACCAAGAGTGAATGTTGTCAGATCTGACCAGCTAAAAAAAACTATAACCTAGACCTATCAGCTCAAACAAGTAATGTCCAAGTCAGCTTTTGCTGACTTCTACCGGTTATGTACACGAAACAGCTACAAGCAGAAAAAATAAGCCGTGCAACAAGAGTAGAAGTGATATAGTGTGAAGGAAACTTATCTTACAAGCGAACCGCGAGGAAGCCATGGCTGTTGCATGCGTGCTGGTCCAAGAAACCATCCGAATTAAAGAAATACTCCATCTATATTAGCAAAAGCACAACTCAATTATCGGTACTAAAGAAGAGTGAATGTTGTCAGACCTAACCAAGTAAAAAAAACTATAACCTAGACCTATCAGCTCAAACAAGTAACGGCCAAGTCAGCTTTTGCTGACTTCTACCGGTTATGTACACGAAATAGGTACAAGCAGAAGAAATGAGCCGTGCAAGAAGAATAGAGGAGATATAGTGTGAAGAAACTTATCTTACAAGCGAATCGCGAGGAAGCCATGGCTGTTGCATGCGTGCCGATCCAAGAAAGCATCCCAATTGAAGAAATACTCCATCTATATAAGCAAAACCACAACTCAATTATCGGTACTAACCAAGAGTGAATGTTGTCAGATCCGACCAGCTAAAAAAAACTATAACCTAGACCTATCAGCTCAAACAAGTAAAGGCCAAGTCAGCTAAAAGCTGACTTCTACCGGTTATGTACACGAAACAGCTACAAGCAGAAGAAATAAGCCGTGCAACAAGAATAGAAGGGATATAGTGTGAAGAGTAGTAATGTCCAAGTCAGTTTTTGCTGACTTCTACCGGTTATGTACACGAAACAAGAATAGAAGGGATATAGTGTGAACAAGAATAGAAGGGATATGTACACGAAACAGCTACAAGCAGAAAAAATAAGCCGTGCAACAAGAGTAGAAGGGATATAGTGTGAAGGAAACTTATCTTACAAGCGAACCGCGAGGAAGCCATGGCTGTTGCATGCGTGCTGATCCAAGAAACCATCCCAATTGAAGAAATACTCCATCTACATAAGCAAAACCACAACTCAATTATCGGTACTAACCAAGAGTGAATGTTGTCAGATACGACCAGCTAAAAAAAACTATAACCTAGACCTATCAGCTCAAACAAGTAATGTCCAAGTCAGCTTTTGCTGACTTCTACCGGTTATGTACACGAAACAGCTACAAGCAGAAAAAATAAGCCGTGCAACAAGAGTAGAAGGAATATAGTGTGAAGGAAACTTATCTTACAAGCGAATCGCGAGGAAGCCATGGCTGTTGCATGCGTGACGATCCAAGAAAGCATCCCAATTGAAGAAATATTTCATCTACATAAGCAAAACCACAACTAATTATCGATACTAACCAAGAGTGAATGTTGTCAGATCCGACCAGCTAAAAAAAACTATAACCTAGACCTATCAGCTCAAACAAGTAATGTCCAAGTCAGCTTTTGCTGACTTCTACCGGTTATGTACACGAAACAGATACAAGCAGAAAAAATAAGCCGTGCAACAAGAGTAGAAGGGATATAGTGTGAAGGAAACTTATCTTACAAGCGAACCGCGAGAAAGCCATGGCTGTTGCATGCGTGCTGGTCCAAGAACCCATCCCAATTGAAGAAATACTCCATCTACATTAGCAAAAGCACAACTCAATTATCGGTACTAAAGAAGAGTGAATGTTGTCAGACCTGACCACCTAAAAAAAACTATAACCTAGACCTATCAGCTCAAACAAGTAACGGCCAAGTCAGTTTTTGCTGACTTCTACCGGTTATGTACACGAAACAGCTACAAGCAGAAGAAATGAGCCGTGCAAGAAGAATAGAGGAGATATAGTATGAAGGAAACTTATCTTACAAGCGAATCGCGAGGAAGCCATGGCTGTTGCATGCGTGCCGATCCAAGAAAGCATCCCAATTGAAGAAATACTCCATCTACATAAGCAAAACCACAATTCAATTATCGGTACTAACCAAGAGTGAATGTTGTCAGATCCGACCAGCTAAAAAAAACTATAACCTAAACCTATCAGCTCAAACAAGTAATGTCCAAGTCAGCTTTTGCTGACTTCTACCGGTTATGTACACAAAACAGCTACAAGCAGAAAAAATAAGCCGTGCAACAAGAGTAGAAGGGATATAGTGTGAAGGAAACTTATCTTACAAGCGAACCGCGAGGAAGCCATGGCTGTTGCATGCGTGCTGATCCAAGAAACCATCCCAATTGAAGAAATACTCCATCTACATTAGTAAAAGCACAACTCAATTATCGGTACCAAAGAAGAGTGAATGTTGTCAGATCGAACCACCTAAAAAAAACTATAACCTAGACCTATCAGCTCAAACAAGTAACGACCAAGTCAGCTTTTGCTGACTTCTACCGGTTATGTACACGAAACAGCTACAAGCAGAAGAAATGAGCCGTGAAACAAGAATAGAGGGGATATAGTTTGAAGGAAACATATCTTACAAGCGGATCGCGAGGAAGCCATGGCTGTTGCATGCGTGCCGATCCAAGAAAGCATCCCAATTGAAGAAATACACCATCTACATAAGCAAAACCACAACTCAATTATCGGTACTAACCAAGAGTGAATGTTGTCAGATCCGACCAGCTAAAAAAAACTATAACCTAGACCTATCAGCTCAAACAAGTAATGTCCAAGTCAGCTTTTGTTGACTTCTACCGGTTATGTACACGAAACAGATACAAGCAGAAGAAATGAGCCGTGCAACAAGAATAGAAGGGACATAATGTGAAGGAAACTTATCTTACAAGCGAACCGCGAGAAAGCCATGGCTGTTGCATGCGTGCTGGTCCAAGAAACCATCCCAATTGAAGAAATACTCCATCTACATTAGCAAAAGCACAACTCAATTATCGGTACTAAAGAAGAGTGAATGTTGTCAGACCTGACCACCTAAAAAAAACTATAACCTATACCTATCAGCTCAAACAAGTAATGGCCAAGTCAGCTTTTGCTGACTTCTACCGGTTATGTACACAAAACACCTACAAGCAGAAAAAATAAGCCGTGCAACAAGAGTAGAAGGGATATAGTGTGAAGGAAACTTAACTTACAAGCGAATCGCGAGGAAGCCATGGCTGTTGCATGCGTGCCGATCCAAGAAAGCATCCCAATTGAAGAAATACTCCATCTACATAAGCAAAACCACAACTCAATTATCGGTACTAACCAAGAGTGAATGTTGTCAGATCCGACCAGCTAAAAAAAAACTATAACCTAGACCTATCAGCTCAAACAAGTAATGTCCAAGTCAGCTTTTGCTGACTTCTACCGGTTATGTACACGAAACAGCTACAAGCAGAAAAAATAAGCCGTGCAACAAGAGTAGAAGGGATATAGTGTGAAAGAAACTTATCTTACAAGCGAACCGCGAGGAAGCCATGGCTGTTGCATGCGTGCTGATCCAAGAAACCATCCCAATTGAAGAAATACTCCATCTACATAAGCAAAACCACAACTCAATTATCGGTACTAACCAAGAGTGAATGTTGTCAGATCCGACCAGCTAAAAAAAACTATAACCTAGACCTATCAGCTCAAACAAGTAATGTCCAAGTCAGCTTTTGCTGACTTCTACCGGTTATGTACACGAAACAGCTACAAGCAGAAAAAATAAGCCGTGCAACAAGAGTAGAAGGAATATAGTGTGAAGGAAACTTATCTTACAAGCAAATCGCGAGGAAGCCATGGCTGTTGCATGCGTGCCGATCCAAGAAAGCATCCCAATTGAAGAAATATTTCATCTACATAAGCAAAACCACAACTCAATTATCGATACTAACCAAGAGTGAATGTTGTCAGATCCGACCAGCTAAAAAAAACTATAACCTAGACCTATCAGCTCAAACAAGTAATGTCCAAGTCAGCTTTTGCTGACTTCTACCGGTTATGTACACGAAACAGATACTAGCAGAAAAAATAAACCGTGCAACAAGAGTAGAAGTGATATAGTGTGAAGGAAACTTATCTTACAAGCGAACCGCGAGAAAGCCATGGCTGTTGCATGCGTGCTGGTCCAAGAACCCATCCCAATTGAAGAAATACTCCATCTACATTAGCAAAAGCACAACTCAATTATCGGTACTAAAGAAGAGTGAATGTTGTCAGACCTGACCACCTAAAAAAAACTATGACCTAGACCTATCAGCTCAAACAAGTAACGGCCAAGTCAGCTTTTGCTGACTTCTACCGGTTATGTACACGAAACAGCTACAAGCAGAAGAAATGAGCCGTGCAAGAAGAATAGAGGAGATATAGTATGAAGGAAACTTATCTTACAAGCGAATCGCGAGGAAGCCATGGCTGTTGCATGCGTGCCGATCCAAGAAAGCATCCCAATTGAAGAAATACTCCATCTACATAAGCAAAACCACAATTCAATTATCGGTACTAACCAAGAGTGAATGTTGTCAGATCCGACCAGCTAAAAAAAACTATAACCTAAACCTATCAGCTCAAACAAGTAATGTCCAAGTCAGCTTTTGCTGACTTCTACCGGTTATGTACACGAAACAGCTACAAGCAGAAAAAATAAGCCGTGCAACAAGAGTAGAAGGGATATAGTGTGAAGGAAACTTATCTTACAAGCGAACCGCGAGGAAGCCATGGCTGTTGCATGCGTGCTGATCCAAGAAACCATCCCAATTGAAGAAATACTCCATCTACATTAGTAAAAGCACAACTCAATTATCGGTACCAAAGAAGAGTGAATGTTGTCAGATCGAACCACCTAAAAAAAACTATAACCTAGACCTATCAGCTCAAACAAGTAACGACCAAGTCAGCTTTTGCTGACTTCTACCGGTTATGTACACGAAACAGCTACAAGCAGAAGAAATGAGCCGTGAAACAAGAATAGAGGGGATATAGTTTGAAGGAAACATATCTTACAAGCGGACCTCGAGGAAGCCCTGGTTGTTGCATGCGTGCCGGTCCAAGAAAGCATCCCAATTCAAGAAATACTCCATCTACAAAAACAAAAGCACAACTCAATTATCGGAACTAACCAAGCGTGAATGTTGTCAGATCCGACCAGCTGAAAAAAACTATAACCTAGTCCTATCAGCTCAAACAAGTAATGTCCAAGTCAGCTTTTGCTGACTTCTACCGGTTATGTACACGAAACAGCTACAAGCAGAAGAAATGAGCCGTGCAACAAGAATAGAAGGGATATAATGTGAAGGAAACTTATCTTACAAGCGAACCGCGAGAAAGCCATGGCTGTTGCATGCGTGCTGGTCCAAGAAACCATCCCAATTGAAGAAATACTCCATCTACATTAGCAAAAGCACAACTCAATTATCGGTACTAAAGAAGAGTGAATGTTGTCAGACCTGACCACCTAAAAAAAACTATAACCTAGACCTATCAGCTCAAACAAGTAACGGCCAAGTCAGCTTTTGTTGACTTCTACCGGTTATGTACACAAAACACATACAAGCAGAAAAAATAAGCCGTGCAACAAGAGTAGAAGGGATATAGTGTGAAGGAAACTTAACTTACAAGCGAATCGCGAGGAAGCCATGGCTGTTGCATGCGTGCCGATCCAAGAAAGCATCCCAATTGAAGAAATACACCATCTACATAAGCAAAACCACAACTCAATTATCGGTACTAACCAAGAGTGAATGTTGTCAGATCCGACCAGCTAAAAAAAACTATAACCTAGACCTATCAGCTCAAACAAGTAATGTCCAAGTCAGCTTTTGTTGACTTCTACCGGTTATGTACACGAAACAGATACAAGCAGAAGAAATGAGCCGTGCAACAAGAATAGAAGGGACATAATGTGAAGGAAACTTATCTTACAAGCGAACCGCGAGAAAGCCATGGCTGTTGCATGCGTGCTGGTCCAAGAAACCATCCCAATTGAAGAAATACTCCATCTACATTAGCAAAAGCACAACTCAATTATCGGTACTAAAGAAGAGTGAATGTTGTCAGACCTGACCACCTAAAAAAAACTATAACCTATACCTATCAGCTCAAACAAGTAATGGCCAAGTCAGCTTTTGCTGACTTCTACCGGTTATGTACACAAAACACCTACAAGCAGAAAAAATAAGCCGTGCAACAAGAGTAGAAGGGATATAGTGTGAAGGAAACTTAACTTACAAGCGAATCGCGAGGAAGCCATGGCTGTTGCATGCGTGCCGATCCAAGAAAGCATCCCAATTGAAGAAATACTCCATCTACATAAGCAAAACCACAACTCAATTATCGGTACTAACCAAGAGTGAATGTTGTCAGATCCGACCAGCTAAAAAAAAACTATAACCTAGACCTATCAGCTCAAACAAGTAACGGCCAAGTCAGATTTTGCTGACTTCTACCGGTTATGTACACGAAACAGCTACAAGCAGAAGAAATGAGCCGTGCAAGAAGAATAGAGGAGATATAGTATGAAGGACACTTATCTTACAAGCGGACCTCGAGGAAGCCCTGGTTGTTGCATGCGTGCCGGTCCAAGAAAGCATCCCAATTCAAGAAATACTCCATCTACAAAAAGAAAAGCACAACTCAATTATCGGAACTAACCAAGCGTGAATGTTGTCAGATCCGACCAGCTAAAAAAAACTATAACCTAGACCTATCAGCTCAAACAAGTAATGTCCAAGTCAGCTTTTGCTGACTTCTACCGGTTATGTACACGAAACAGCTACAAGCAGAAGAAATGAGCCGTGCAACAAGAATAGAAGGGATATAATGTGAAGGAAACTTATCTTACAAGCGAACCGCGAGAAAGCCATGGCTTTTGCATGCGTGCTGGTCCAAGAAACCATCCCAATTGAAGAAATACTCCATCTACATTAGCAAAAGCACAACTCAATTATCGGTACTAAAGAAGAGTGAATGTTGTCAGACCTGACCACCTAAAAAAAACTATAACCTAGACCTATCAGCTCAAACAAGTAACGGTCAAGTCAGCTTTTGCTGACTTCTACCGGTTATGTACACAAAACACCTACAAGCAGAAAAAATAAGCCGTGCAACAAGAGTAGAAGGGATATAGTGTGAAGGAAACTTAACTTACAAGCGAATCGCGAGGAAGCCATGGCTGTTGCATGCGTGCCGATCCAAGAAAGCATCCCAATTGAAGAAATACTCCATCTACATAAGCAAAACCACAACTCAATTATCGGTACTAACCAAGAGTGAATGTTGTCAGATCCGACCAGCTAAAAAAAACTATAACCTAGACCTATCAGCTCAAACAAGTAATGTCCAAGTCAGCTTTTGCTGACTTCTACCGGTTATGTACACGAAACAGCTACAAGCAGAAAAAATAAGCCGTGCAACAAGAGTAGAAGGAATATAGTGTGAAGGAAACTTATCTTACAAGCAAATCGCGAGGAAGCCATGGCTGTTGCATGCGTGCCGATCCAAGAAAGCATCCCAATTGAAGAAATACTCCATCTACATAAGCAAAACCACAACTCAATTATCGGTACTAACCAAGAGTGAATGTTGTCAGATCCGACCAGCTAAAAAAAACTATAACCTAGACCTATCAGCTCAAACAAGTAAAGGCCAAATCAGCTTTTGCTGACTTCTACCGGTTATGTACACGAAACAGATACAAGCAGAAGAAATGAGCCGTGCAACAAGAATAGAAGGGATATAATGTGAAGGAAACTTATCTTACAAGCGAACCGCGAGAAAGCCATGGCTGTTGCATGCGTGCTGGTCCAAGAAACCATCCCAATTGAAGAAATACTCCATCTACATTAGCAAAAGCACAACTCAATTATCGGTACTAAAGAAGAGTGAATGTTGTCAAACCTGACCACGTAAAAAAAACTATAACCTAGACCTATCAGCTCAAACAAGTAACGGCCAAGTCAGCTTTTGCTGACTTCTACCGGTTATGTAGACGAAACAGCTACAAGCAGAAGAAATGAGCCGTGAAACAAGAATAGAGGGGATATAGTTTGAAGGAAACATATCTTACAAGCGGACCTCGAGGAAGCCCTGGTTGTTGCATGCGTGCCGGTCCAAGAAAGCATCCCAATTCAAGAAATACTCCATCTACAAAAACAAAAGCACAACTCAATTATCGGAACTAACCAAGCGTGAATGTTGTCAGATCCGACCAGCTGAAAAAAACTATAACCTAGTCCTATCAGCTCAAACAAGTAATGTCCAAGTCAGCTTTTGCTGACTTCTACCGGTTATGTACACGAAACAGCTACAAGCAGAAGAAATGAGCCGTGCAACAAGAATAGAAGGGATATAATGTGAAGGAAACTTATCTTACAAGCGAACCGCGAGAAAGCCATGGCTGTTGCATGCGTGCTGGTCCAAGAAACCATACCAATTGAAGAAATACTCCATCTACATTAGCAAAAGCACAACTCAATTATCGGTACTAAAGAAGAGTGAATGTTGTCAGACCTGACCACCTAAAAAAAACTATAACCTAGACCTATCAGCTCAAACAAGTAACGGCCAAGTCAGCTTTTGTTGACTTCTACCGGTTATGTACACCAAACACCAAAAGCAGAAAAAATAAGCCGTGCAACAAGAGTAGAAGGGATATAGTGTGAAGGAAACTTAACTTACAAGCGAATCGCGAGGAAGCCATGGCTGTTGCATGCGTGCCGATCCAAGAAAGCATCCCAATTGAAGAAATACTCCATCTACATAAGCAAAAGCACAACTCAATTATCGGTACTAAAGAAGAGTGAATGTTGTCAGACCTGACCACCTAAAAAAAACTATAACCTAGACCTATCAGCTCAAACAAGTAACGGTCAAGTCAGCTTTTGCTGACTTCTACCGGTTATGTACACAAAACACCTACAAGCAGAAAAAATAAGCCGTGCAACAAGAGTAGAAGGGATATAGTGTGAAGGAAACTTAACTTACAAGCGAATCGCGAGGAAGCCATGGCTGTTGCATGCGTGCCGATCCAAGAAAGCATCCCAATTGAAGAAATATTTCATCTACATAAGCAAAACCACAACTAATTATCGATACTAACCAAGAGTGAATGTTGTCAGATCCGACCAGCTAAAAAAAACTATAACCTAGACCTATCAGCTCAAACAAGTAATGTCCAAGTCAGCTTTTGCTGACTTCTACCGGTTATGTACACGAAACAGATACAAGCAGAAGAAATGAGCCGTGCAACAAGAATAGAAGGGATATAATGTGAAGTAAACTTATCTTACAAGCGAACCGCGAGAAAGCCATGGCTGTTGCATGCGTGCTGGTCCAAGAAACCATCCCAATTGAAGAAATACTCCATCTACATTAGCAAAAGCACAACTCAATTATCGGTACTAAAGAAGAGTGAATGTTGTCAGACCTGACCACCTAAAAAAAACTATAATCTAGACCTATCAGCTCAAACAAGTAACGGCCAAGTCAGCTTTTGCTGACTTCTACCGGTTATGTACACCAAACACCTACAAGCAGAAAAAATAAGCCGTGCAACAAGAGTAGAAGGGATATAGTGTGAAGGAAACTTAACTTACAAGCGAATCGCGAGGAAGCCATGGCTGTTGCATGCGTGCCGATCCAAGAAAGCATCCCAATTGAAGAAATACTCCATCTACATAAGCAAAACCACAACTCAATTATCGGTACTAACCAAGAGTGAATGTTGTCAGATCCGACCAGCTAAAAAAAACTATAACCTAGACCTATCAGCTCAAACAAGTAATGTCCAAGTCAGATTTTGCTGACTTCTACCGGTTATGTACACGAAACATATACAAGCAGAAGAAATAAGCCGTGCAACAAGAATAGAAGGGATATAATGTGAAGGAAACTTATCTTACAAGCAAACCGCGAGAAAGCCATGGCTGTTGCATGCGTGCTGGTCCAAGAAACCATCCCAATTGAAGAAATACTCCATCTACATTAGCAAAAGAACAACTCAATTATCGGTACTAAAGAAGAGTGAATGTTGTCAGACCTGACCACCTAAAAAAAACTATAACCTAGACCTATCAGCTCAAACAAGTAACGGCGAAGTCAGCTTTTGCTGACTTCTACCGGTTATGTACACCAAACACCTACAAGCAGAAAAAATAAGCCGTGCAACAAGAGTAGAAGGGATAGAGTGTGAAGGAAACTTAACTTACAAGCGAATCGCGAGGAAGCCATGGCTGTTGCATGCGTGCCGATCCAAGAAAGCATCCCAATTGAAGAAATACTCCATCTACATAAGCAAAACCACAACTCAATTATCGGTACTAACCAAGAGTGAATGTTGTCAGATCCGACCAGCTAAAAAAAACTATAACCTAGACCTATCAGCTCAAACAAGTAATGTCCAAGTCAGCTTTTGCTGACTTCTACCGGTTATGTACACGAAACAGATACAAGCAGAAGAAATGAGCCGTGCAACAAGAATAGAAGGGATATAATGTGAAGGAAACTTATCTTACAAGCGAACCGCGAGAAAGCCATGGCTGTTGCATGCGTGCTGGTCCAAGAAACCATCTCAATTGAAGAAATACTCCATCTACATTAGCAAAAGCACAACTCAATTATCGGTACTAAAGAAGAGTGAATGTTGTCAGACCTGACCACCTAAAAAAAACTATAACCTAGACCTATCAGCTCAAACAAGTAACGGCCAAGTCAGCTTTTGCTGACTTCTACCGGTTATGTAGACGAAACAGCTACAAGCAGAAGAAATGAGCCATGAAACAAGAATAGAGGGGATATAGTTTGAAGGAAACATATCTTACAAGCGGACCTCGAGGAAGCCCTGGTTGTTGCATGCGTGCCGGTCCAAGAAAGCATCCCAATTCAAGAAATACTCCATCTACAAAAACAAAAGCACAACTCAATTATCGGAACTAACCAAGCGTGAATGTTGTCAGATCCGACCAGCTGAAAAAAACTATAACCTAGTCCTATCAGCTCAAACAAGTAATGTCCAAGTCAGCTTTTGCTGACTTCTACCGGTTATGTACACGAAACAGCTACAAGCAGAAGAAATGAGCCGTGCAACAAGAATAGAAGGGATATAATGTGAAGGAAACTTATCTTACAAGCGAACCGCGAGAAAGCCATGGCTGTTGCATGCGTGCTGGTCCAAGAAACCATCCCAATTGAAGAAATACTCCATCTACATTAGCAAAAGCACAACTCAATTATCGGTACTAAAGAAGAGTGAATGTTGTCAGACCTGACCACCTAAAAAAAACTATAACCTAGACCTATCAGCTCAAACAAGTAACGGCCAAGTCAGCTTTTGTTGACTTCTACCGGTTATGTACACCAAACACCAAAAGCAGAAAAAATAAGCCGTGCAACAAGAGTAGAAGGGATATAGTGTGAAGGAAACTTAACTTACAAGCGAATCGCGAGGAAGCCATGGCTGTTGCATGCGTGCCGATCCAAGAAAGCATCCCAATTGAAGAAATACTCCATCTACATAAGCAAAAACCACAACTCAATTATCGGTACTAACCAAGAGTGAATGTTGTCAGATCCGACCAGCTAAAAAAAACTATAACCTAGACCTATCAGCTCAAACAAGTAAAGGCCAAATCAGCTTTTGCTGACTTCTACCGGTTATGTACACGAAACAGATACAAGCAGAAGAAATGAGCCGTGCAACAAGAATAGAAGGGATATAATGTGAAGTAAACTTATCTTACAAGCGAACCGCGAGAAAGCCATGGCTGTTGCATGCGTGCTGGTCCAAGAAACCATCCCAATTGAAGAAATACTCCATCTACATTAGCAAAAGCACAACTCAATTATCGGTACTAAAGAAGAGTGAATGTTGTCAGACCTGACCACCTAAAAAAAACTATAACCTAGACCTATCAGCTCAAACAAGTAACGGCCAAGTCAGCTTTTGCTGACTTCTACCGGTTATGTACACCAAACACCTACAAGCAGAAAAAATAAGCCGTGCAACAAGAGTAGAAGGGATATAGTGTGAAGGAAACTTAACTTACAAGCGAATCGCGAGGAAGCCATGGCTGTTGCATGCGTGCCGATCCAAGAAAGCATCCCAATTGAAGAAATACTTCTTCTACATAAGCAAAACCACAACTCAATTATCGGTACTAACCAAGAGTGAATGTTGTCAGATCCGACCAGCTAAAAAAAACTATAACCTAGACCTATCAGCTCAAACAAGTAATGTCCAAGTCAGCTTTTGCTGACTTCTACCGGTTATGTACACGAAACAGATACAAGCAGAAGAAATGAGCCGTGCAACAAGAATAGAAGGGATATATTGTGAAGGAAACTTATCTTACAAGCGAACCGCGAGAAAGCCATGGCTGTTGCATGCGTGCTGGTCCAAGAAACCATCCCAATTGAAGAAATACTCCATCTACATTAGCAAAAGCACAACTCAATTATCGGTACTAAAGAAGAGTGAATGTTGTCAGACCTGACCACCTAAAAAAAACTATAACCTAGTCCTATCAGCTCAAACAAGTAACGGCCAAGTCAGCTTTTGCTGACTTCTTCCGGTTATGTACACCAAACACCTACAAGCAGAAAAAATAAGCCGTGCAACAAGAGTAGAAGGGATATAGTGTGAAGGAAACTTAACTTACAAGCGAATCGCGAGGAAGCCATGGCTGTTGCATGCGTGCCGATCCAAGAAAGCATCCCAATTGAAGAAATACTCCATCTACATAAGCAAAACCACAACTCAATTATCGGTACTAACCAAGAGTGAATGTTGTCAGATCCGACCAGCTAAAAAAAACTATAACCTAGACCTATCAGCTCAAACAAGTAATGTCCAAGTCAGCTTTTGCTGACTTCTACCGGTTATGTACACGAAACAGATACAAGCAGAAGAAATGAGCCGTGCAACAAGAATAGAAGGGATATATTGTGAAGGAAACTTATCTTACAAGCGAACCGCGAGAAAGCCATGGCTGTTGCATGCGTGCTGGTCCAAGAAACCATCTCAATTGAAGAAATACTCCATCTACATTAGCAAAAGCACAACTCAATTATCGGTACTAAAGAAGAGTGAATGTTGTCAAACCTGACCACCTAAAAAAAACTATAACCTAGACCTATCAGCTCAAACAAGTAACGGCCAAGTCAGCTTTTGCTGACTTCTACCGGTTATGTACACGAAACAGCTACAAGCAGAAGAAATGTGCCGTGAAACAAGAATAGAGGGGATATAGTTTGAAGGAAACATATCTTACAAGCGGACCTCGAGGAAGCCCTGGTTGTTGCATGCGTGCCGGTCCAAGAAAGCATCCCAATTCAAGAAATACTCCATCTACAAAAACAAAAGCACAACTCAATTATCGGAACTAACCAAGCGTGAATGTTGTCAGATCCGACCAGCTGAAAAAAACTATAACCTAGTCCTATCAGCTCAAACAAGTAATGTCCAAGTCAGCTTTTGCTGACTTCTACCGGTTATGTACACGAAACAGCTACAAGCAGAAGAAATGAGCCGTGCAACAAGAATAGAAGGGATATAATGTGAAGGAAACTTATCTTACAAGCGAACCGCGAGAAAGCCATGGCTGTTGCATGCGTGCTGGTCCAAGAAACCATCCCAATTGAAGAAATACTCCATCTACATTAGCAAAAGCACAACTCAATTATCGGTACTAACCAAGAGTGAATGTTGTCAGACCTGACCACCTAAAAAAAACTATAACCTAGACCTATCAGCTCAAACAAGTAACGGTCAAGTCAGCTTTTGCTGACTTCTACCGGTTATGTACACAAAACACCTACAAGCAGAAAAAATAAGCCGTGCAACAAGAGTAGAAGGGATATAGTGTGAAAGAAACTTATCTTACAAGCGAACCGCGAGAAAGCCATGGCTGTTGCATGCGTGCTGGTCCAAGAAACCATCCCAATTGAAGAAATACTCCATCTACATTAGCAAAAGCACAACTCCATTATCGGTACTAAAGAAGAGTGAATGTTGTCAGACCGGACCACCTAAAAAAAACTATAACCTAGACCTATCAGCTCAAACAAGTAACGGCCAAGTCAGCTTTTGCTGACTTCTACCGGTTATGTACACGAAACAGCTACAAGCAGAAGAAATGAGCCGTGCAAGAAGAATAGAGGAGATATAGTATGAAGGAAACTTATCTTACAAGCGAATCGCGAGGAAGCCATGGCTGTTGCATGCGTGCCGATCCAAGAAAGCATCCCAATTGAAGAAATACTCCATCTACATAAGCAAAACCACAATTCAATTATCGGTACTAACCAAGAGTGAATGTTGTCAGATCCGACCAGCTAAAAAAAAATATAACCTAGACCTATCAGCTCAAACAAGTAATGTCCAAGTCAGCTTTTGCTGACTTCTACCGGTTATGTACACGAAACAGCTACAAGCAGAAAAAATAAGCCGTGCAACAAGAGTAGAAGGGATATAGTGTGAAGGAAACTTATCTTACAAGCGAACCGCGAGGAAGCCATGGCTGTTGCATGCGTGCTGATCCAAGAAACCATCCCAATTGAAGAAATACTCCATCTACATTAGTAAAAGCACAACTCCATTATCGGTACCAAAGAAGAGTGAATGTTGTCAGATCTGACCACCTAAAAAAAACTATAACCTAGACCTATCAGCTCAAACAAGTAACGACCAAGTCAGCTTTTGCTGACTTCTACCGGTTATGTACACGAAAC
The DNA here is from genome assembly GCF_964058835.1 of Carex rostrata. Classification (NCBI taxonomy): domain Eukaryota; kingdom Viridiplantae; phylum Streptophyta; class Magnoliopsida; order Poales; family Cyperaceae; genus Carex; species Carex rostrata. The sequence goes on from NC_135924.1 coordinate 60,368, forward strand.
AGCTACAAGCAGAAGAAATGAGCCGTGAAACAAGAATAGAGGGGATATAGTTTGAAGGAAACATATCTTACAAGCGGACCTCGAGGAAGCCCTGGTTGTTGCATGCGTGCCGGTCCAAGAAATCATCCCAATTCAAGAAATACTCCATCTACAAAAACAAAAGCACAACTCAATTATCGGAACTAACCAAGCGTGAATGTTGTCAGATCCGACCAGCTGAAAAAAACTATAACCTAGTCCTATCAGCTCAAACAAGTAATGTCCAAGTCAGCTTTTGCTGACTTCTACCGGTTATGTACACGAAACAGCTACAAGCAGAAGAAATGAGCAGTGCAACAAGAATAGAAGGGATATAATGTGAAGGAAACTTATCTTACAAGCGAACCGCGAGAAAGCCATGGCTGTTGCATGCGTGCTGGTCCAAGAAACCATCCCAATTGAAGAAATACTCCATCTACATTAGCAAAAGCACAACTCAATTATCGGTACTAAAGAAGAGTGAATGTTGTCAGACCTGACCACCTAAAAAAAACTATAACCTAGACCTATCAGCTCAAACAAGTAACGGCCAAGTCAGCTTTTGTTGACTTCTACCGGTTATGTACACAAAACACCTACAAGCAGAAAAAATAAGCCGTGCAACAAGAGTAGAAGGGATATAGTGTGAAGGAAACTTAACTTACAAGCGAATCGCGAGGAAGCCATGGCTGTTGCATCCGTGCCGATCCAAGAAAACATCCCAATTGAAGAAATACTCCATCTACATAAGCAAAACCACAACTCAATTATCGGTACTAACCAAGAGTGAATGTTGTCAGATCCGACCAGCTAAAAAAAACTATAACCTAGACCTATCAGCTCAAACAAGTAATGTCCAAGTCAGCTTTTGCTGACTTCTACCGGTTATGTACACGAAACAGATACAAGCAGAAGAAATGAGCCGTGCAACAAGAATAGAAGGGATATAATGTGAAGGAAACTTATCTTACAAGCGAACCGCGAGAAAGCCATGGCTGTTGCATGCGTGCTGGTCCAAGAAACCATCCCAATTGAAGAAATACTCCATCTACATTAGCAAAAGCACAACTCAATTATCGGTACTAAAGAAGAGTGAATGTTGTCAGACCTGACCACCTAAAAAAAACTATAACCTAGACCTATCAGCTCAAACAAGTAACGGCCAAGTCAGCTTTTGCTGACTTCTACCGGTTATGTACACGAAACAGCTACAAGCAGAAGAAATGAGCCGTGAAACAAGAATAGAGGGGATATAGTTTGAAGAAAACATATCTTACAAGCGGACCTCGAGGAAGCCCTGGTTGTTGCATGCGTGCCGGTCCAAGAAAGCATCCCAATTCAAGAAATACTCCATCTACAAAAACAAAAGCACAACTCAATTATCGGAACTAACCAAGCGTGAATGTTGTCAGATCCGACCAGCTGAAAAAAACTATAACCTAGTCCTATCAGCTCAAACAAGTAATGTCCAAGTCAGCTTTTGCTGACTTCTACCGGTTATGTACACGAAACAGCTACAAGCAGAAGAAATGAGCCGTGCAACAAGAATAGAAGGGATATAATGTGAAGGAAACTTATCTTACAAGCGAACCGCGAGAAAGCCATGGCTGTTGCATGCGTGCTGGTCCAAGAAACCATCCCAATTGAAGAAATACTCCATCTACATTAGCAAAAGCACAACTCAATTATCGGTACTAAAGAAGAGTGAATGTTGTCAGACCTGACCACCTAAAAAAAACTATAACCTAGACCTATCAGCTCAAACAAGTAACGGCCAAGTCAGCTTTTGTTGACTTCTACCGGTTATGTACACCAAACAACAAAAGCAGAAAAAATAAGCCGTGCAACAAGAGTAGAAGGGATATAGTGTGAAAGAAACTTATCTTACAAGCGAACCGCGAGGAAGCCATGGCTGTTGCGTGCGTGCTGGTCCAAGAAACCATCCCAATTGAAGAAATACTCCATCTACATTAGCAAAAGCACAACTCAATTATCGGTACTAAAGAAGAGTGAATGTTGTCAAACCTGACCACCTAAAAAAAACTATAACCTAGACCTATCAGCTCAAACAAGTAACGGCCAAGTCAGCTTTTGCTGACTTCTACCGGTTATGTACACAAAACAGCTACAAGCAGAAAAAATGAGCCGTGCAAGAAGAATAGAGGAGATATTGTGTGAAGAAAACTTATCTTACAAGCGAATCGCAAAGAAGCCATGGCTGTTGCATGCGTGCCGATCCAAGAAAGCATCCCAATTGAAGAAATACTCCATCTACATAAGCAAAACCACAACTCAATTATCGGTACTAACCAAGAGTGAATGTTGTCAGATCCGACCCGCTAAAAAAAACTATAACCTAGACCTATCAGCTCAAACAAGTAATGTCCAAGTCAGCTTTTGCTGACTTCTACCGGTTATGTACACGAAACAGCTACAAGCAGAAAAAATAAGCCGTGCAACAAGAGTAGAAGGGATATAGTGTGAAGGAAACTTATCTTACAAGCGAACCGCGAGAAAGCCATGGCTGTTGCATGCGTGCTGGTCCAAGAAACCATCCCAATTGAAGAAATACTCCATCTACATTAGCAAAAGCACAACTCAATTATCGGTACTAAAGAAGAGTGAATGTTGTCACACCTGACCACCTAAAAAAAACTATAACCTAGACCTATCAGCTCAAACAAGTAACGGCCAAGTCAGCTTTTGCTGACTTCTACCGGTGATGTACACAAAACACCTACAAGCAGAAAAAATAAGCCGTGCAACAAGAGTAGAAGGGATATAGTGTGAAGGAAACTTAACTTACAAGCGAATCGCGAGGAAGCCATGGCTGTTGCATGCGTGCCGATCCAAGAAAGCATCCCAATTGAAGAAATACTCCATCTACATAAGCAAAACCACAACTCAATTATCGGTACTAACCAAGAGTGAATGTTGTCAGATCCGACCAGCTAAAAAAAAACTATAACCTAGACCTATCAGCTCAAACAAGTAATGTCCATGTCAGCTTTTGCTGACTTCTACCGGTTATGTACACGAAACAGCTACAAGCAGAAAAAATAAGCCGTGCAACAAGAGTAGAAGGGATATAGTGTGAAAGAAACTTATCTTACAAGCGAACCGCGAGGAAGCCATGGCTGTTGCATGCGTGCTGGTCCAAGAAACCATCCCAATTGAAGAAATACTCCATCTACATTAGCAAAAGCACAACTCAATTATCGGTACTAAAGAAGAGTGAATGTTGTCAAACCTGACCACCTAAAAAAAACTATAACCTAGACCTATCAGCTCAAACAAGTAACGGCCAAGTCAGTTTTTGCTGACTTCTACCGGTTATGTACACGAAACAGCTACAAGCAGAAAAAATGAGCCGTGCAAGAAGAATAGAGGAGATATTGTGTGAAGGAAACTTATCTTACAAGCGAATCGCGAGGAAGCCATGGCTGTTGCATGCGTGCCGATCCAAGAAAGCATCCCAATTGAAGAAATACTCCATCTACATAAGCAAAACCACAACTCAATTATCGGTACTAACCAAGAGTGAATGTTGTCAGATCCGACCAGCTAAAAAAAACTATAACCTAGACCTATCAGCTCAAACAAGTAATGTCCAAGTCAGCTTTTGCTGACTTCTACCGGTTATGTACACGAAACAGATACAAGCAGAAAAAATAAGCCGTGCAACAAGAGTAGAAGGGATATAGTGTGAAGGAAACTTATCTTACAAGCGAACCGCGAGAAAGCCATGGCTGTTGCATGCGTGCTGGTCCAAGAAACCATCCCAATTGAAGAAATACTCCATCTACATTAGGAAAAGCACAACTCAATTATCGGTACTAAAGAAGAGTGAATGTTGTCACACCTGACCACCTAAAAAAAACTATAACCTAGACCTATCAGCTCAAACAAGTAACGGCCAAGTTAGCTTTTGCTGACTTCTACCGGTTATGTACACGAAACAGCTACAAGCAGAAGAAATGAGCCGTGCAAGAAGAATAGAGGAGATATAGTATGAAGGAAACTTATCTTACAGGCGAATCGCGAGGAAGCCATGGCTGTTGCATGCGTGCCGATCCAAGAAAGCATCCCAATTGAAGAAATACTCCATCTACATAAGCAAAACCACAACTCAATTATCGGTACTAACCAAGAGTGAAAGTTGTCAGATCCGACCAGCTAAAAAAAACTATAACCTAGACCTATCAGCTCAAACAAGTAATGTCCAAGTCAGCTTTTGCTGACTTCTACCGGTTATGTACACGAAACAGCTACAAGCAGAAAAAATAAGCCGTGCAACAAGAGTAGAAGGGATATAGTGTGAAGGAAACTTATCTTACAAGCGAACCGCGAGAAAGCCATGGCTGTTGCATGCGTGCTGGTCCAAGAAACCATCCCAATTGAAGAAATACTCCATCTACATTAGCAAAAGCACAACTCAATTATCGGTACTAAAGAAGAGTGAATGTTGTCACACCTGACCACCTAAAAAAAACTATAACCTAGACCTATCAGCTCAAACAAGTAACGGCCAAGTCAGCTTTTGCTGACTTCTACCGGTGATGTACACAAAACACCTACAAGCAGAAAAAATAAGCTGTGCAACAAGAGTAGAAGGGATATAGTGTGAAGGAAACTTAACTTACAAGCGAATCGCGAGGAAGCCATGGCTGTTGCATGCGTGCCGATCCAAGAAAGCATCCCAATTGAAGAAATACTCCATCTACATAAGCAAAACCACAACTCAATTATCGGTACTAACCAAGAGTGAATGTTGTCAGATCCGACCAGCTAAAAAAAAACTATAACCTAGACCTATCAGCTCAAACAAGTAATGTCCATGTCAGCTTTTGCTGACTTCTACCGGTTATGTACACGAAACAGCTACAAGCAGAAAAAATAAGCCGTGCAACAAGAGTAGAAGGGATATAGTGTGAAAGAAACTTATCTTACAAGCGAACCGCGAGGAAGCCATGGCTGTTGCATGCATGCTGGTCCAAGAAACCATCCCAATTGAAGAAATACTCCATCTACATTAGCAAAAGCACAACTCAATTATCGGTACTAAAGAAGAGTGAATGTTGTCAAACCTGACCACCTAAAAAAAACTATAACCTAGACCTATCAGCTCAAACAAGTAACGGCCAAGTCAGTTTTTGCTGACTTCTACCGGTTATGTACACGAAACAGCTACAAGCAGAAAAAATGAGCCGTGCAAGAAGAATAGAGGAGATATTGTGTGAAGGAAACTTATCTTACAAGCGAATCGCGAGGAAGCCATGGCTGTTGCATGCGTGCCGATCCAAGAAAGCATCCCAATTGAAGAAATACTCCATCTACATAAGCAAAACCACAACTCAATTATCGGTACTAACCAAGAGTGAATGTTGTCAGATCCGACCAGCTAAAAAAAACTATAACCTAGACCTATCAGCTCAAACAAGTAATGTCCAAGTCAGCTTTTGCTGACTTCTACCGGTTATGTACACGAAACAGCTACAAGCAGAAAAAATAATCCGTGCAACAAGAGTAGAAGGGATATAGTGTGAAGGAAACTTATCTTACAAGCGAACCGCGAGAAAGCCATGGCTGTTGCATGCGTGCTGGTCCAAGAAACCATCCCAATTTTAGAAATACTCCATCTACATTAGCAAAAGCACAACTCAATTATCGGTACTAAAGAAGGGTCAATGTTGTCACACCTGACCACCTAAAAAAAACTATAACCTAGACCTATCAGCTCAAACAAGTAACGGCCAAGTTAGCTTTTGCTGACTTCTACCGGTTATGTACACGAAACAGCTACAAGCAGAAGAAATGAGCCGTGCAAGAAGAATAGAGGAGATATAGTCTGAAGGAAACTTATCTTACAGGCGAATCGCGAGGAAGCCATGGCTGTTGCATGCGTGCCGATCCAAGAAAGCATCCCAATTGAAGAAATACTCCATCTACATAAGCAAAACCACAACTCAATTATCGGTACTAACCAAGAGTGAAAGTTGTCAGATCCGACCAGCTAAAAAAAACTATAACCTAGACCTATCAGCTCAAACAAGTAATGTCCAAGTCAGCTTTTGCTGACTTCTACCGGTTATGTACACGAAACAGCTACAAGCAGAAAAAATAAGCCGTGCAACAAGAGTAGAAGGAATATAGTGTGAAGGAAACTTATCTTACAAGCGAATCGCGAGGAAGCCATGGCTGTTGCATGCGTGCCGATCCAAGAAAGCATCCCAATTGAAGAAATATTTCATCTACATAAGCAAAACCACAACTCAATTATCGATACTAACCAAGAGTGAATGTTGTCAGATCCGACCACCTAAAAAAAACTATAACCTAGACCTATCAGCTCAAACAAGTAATGTCCAAGTCAGCTTTTGCTGACTTCTACCGGTTATGTACACGAAACAGATACAAGCAGAAAAAATAAGCCGTGCAACAAGAGTAGAAGGGATATAGTGTGAAGGAAACTTATCTTACAAGCGAACCGCGAGAAAGCCATGGCTGTTGCATGCGTGCTGGTCCAAGAACCCATCCCAATTGAAGAAATACTCCATCTACATTAGCAAAAGCACAACTCAATTATCGGTACTAAAGAAGAGTGAATGTTGTCAAACCTGACCACCTAAAAAAAATATAACCTAGACCTATCAGCTCAAACAAGTAACGGCCAAGTCAGATTTTGCTGACTTCTACCGGTTATGTACACGAAACAGCTACAAGCAGAAGAAATGAGCCGTGCAAGAAGAATAGAGGAGATATAGTATGAAGGAAACTTATCTTACAAGCGGACCTCGAGGAAGCCCTGGTTGTTGCATGCGTGCCGGTCCAAGAAAGCATCCCAATTCAAGAAATACTCTATCTACAAAAACGAAAGCACAACTCAATTATCGGAACTAACCAAGCGTGAATGTTGTCAGATCCGACCAGCTGAAAAAAACTATAACCTAGACCTATCAGCTCAAACAAGTAACGGCCAAGTCAGCTTTTGCTGACTTCTACCGGTTATGTACACCAAACACCTACAAGCAGAAAAAATAAGCCGTGCAACAAGAGTAGAAGGGATATAGTGTGAAGGAAACTTAACTTACAAGCGAATCGCGAGGAAGCCATGGCTGTTGCATGCGTGCCGATCCAAGAAAGCATCCCAATTGAAGAAATACTCCATCTACATAAGCAAAACCACAACTCAATTATCGGTACTAACCAAGAGTGAATGTTGTCAGATCCGACCAGCTAAAAAAAACTATAACCTAGACCTATCAGCTCAAACAAGTAATGTCCAAGTCAGCTTTTGCTGACTTCTACCGGTTATGTACACGAAACAGATACAAGCAGAAGAAATGAGCCGTGCAACAAGAATAGAAGGGATATAATGTGAAGGAAACTTATCTTACAAGCGAACCGCGAGAAAGCCATGGCTGTTGCATGCGTGCTGGTCCAAGAAACCATCCCAATTGAAGAAATACTCCATCTACATTAGCAAAAGCACAACTCAATTATCGGTACTAAAGAAGAGTCAATGTTGTCACACCTGACCACCTAAAAAAAACTATAACCTAGACCTATCAGCTCAAACAAGTAACGGCCAAGTTAGCTTTTGCTGACTTCTACCGGTTATGTACACGAAACAGCTACAAGCAGAAGAAATGAGCCGTGCAAGAAGAATAGAGGAGATATAGTCTGAAGGAAACTTATCTTACAGGCGAATCGCGAGGAAGCCATGGCTGTTGCATGCGTGCCGATCCAAGAAAGCATCCCAATTGAAGAAATACTCCATCTACATAAGCAAAACCACAACTCAATTATCGGTACTAACCAAGAGTGAAAGTTGTCAGATCCGACCAGCTAAAAAAAACTATAACCTAGACCTATCAGCTCAAACAAGTAATGTCCAAGTCAGCTTTTGCTGACTTCTACCGGTTATGTACACGAAACAGCTACAAGCAGAAAAAATAAGCCGTGCAACAAGAGTAGAAGGAATATAGTGTGAAGGAAACTTATCTTACAAGCGAATCGCGAGGAAGCCATGGCTGTTGCATGCGTGCCGATCCAAGAAAGCATCCCAATTGAAGAAATATTTCATCTACATAAGCAAAACCACAACTCAATTATCGATACTAACCAAGAGTGAATGTTGTCAGATCCGACCACCTAAAAAAAACTATAACCTAGACCTATCAGCTCAAACAAGTAATGTCCAAGTCAGCTTTTGCTGACTTCTACCGGTTATGTACACGAAACAGATACAAGCAGAAAAAATAAGCCGTGCAACAAGAGTAGAAGGGATATAGTGTGAAGGAAACTTATCTTACAAGCGAACCGCGAGAAAGCCATGGCTGTTGCATGCGTGCTGGTCCAAGAACCCATCCCAATTGAAGAAATACTCCATCTACATTAGCAAAAGCACAACTCAATTATCGGTACTAAAGAAGAGTGAATGTTGTCAAACCTGACCACCTAAAAAAAACTATAACCTAGACCTATCAGCTCAAACAAGTAACGGCCAAGTCAGATTTTGCTGACTTCTACCGGTTATGTACACGAAACAGCTACAAGCAGAAGAAATGAGCCGTGCAAGAAGAATAGAGGAGATATAGTATGAAGGAAACTTATCTTACAAGCGGACCTCGAGGAAGCCCTGGTTGTTGCATGCGTGCCGGTCCAAGAAAGCATCCCAATTCAAGAAATACTCTATCTACAAAAACGAAAGCACAACTCAATTATCGGAACTAACCAAGCGTGAATGTTGTCAGATCCGACCAGCTGAAAAAAACTATAACCTAGACCTATCAGCTCAAACAAGTAACGGCCAAGTCAGCTTTTGCTGACTTCTACCGGTTATGTACACCAAACACCTACAAGCAGAAAAAATAAGCCGTGCAACAAGAGTAGAAGGGATATAGTGTGAAGGAAACTTAACTTACAAGCGAATCGCGAGGAAGCCATGGCTGTTGCATGCGTGCCGATCCAAGAAAGCATCCCAATTGAAGAAATACTCCATCTACATAAGCAAAACCACAACTCAATTATCGGTACTAACCAAGAGTGAATGTTGTCAGATCCGACCAGCTAAAAAAAACTATAACCTAGACCTATCAGCTCAAACAAGTAATGTCCAAGTCAGCTTTTGCTGACTTCTACCGGTTATGTACACGAAACAGATACAAGCAGAAGAAATGAGCCGTGCAACAAGAATAGAAGGGATATAATGTGAAGGAAACTTATCTTACAAGCGAACCGCGAGAAAGCCATGGCTGTTGCATGCGTGCTGGTCCAAGAAACCATCCCAATTGAAGAAATACTCCATCTACATTAGCAAAAGCACAACTCAATTATCGGTACTAAAGAAGAGTGAATGTTGTCAGACCTGACCACCTAAAAAAAACTATAACCTAGACCTATCAGCTCAAACAAGTAACGGCCAAGTCAGCTTTTGCTGACTTCTACCGGTTATGTACACGAAACAGCTACAAGCAGAAGAAATGAGCCGTGCAAGAAGAATAGAGGAGATATAGTATGAAGGAAACTTATCTTACAAGCGAATCGCGAGGAAGCCATGGCTGTTGCATGCGTGCCGATCCAAGAAAGCATCCCAATTGAAGAAATACTCCATCTACATAAGCAAAACCACAATTCAATTATCGGTACTAACCAAGAGTGAATGTTGTCAGATCCGACCAGCTAAAAAAAACTATAACCTAGACCTATCAGCTCAAACAAGTAATGTCCAAGTCAGCTTTTGCTGACTTCTACCGGTTATGTACACGAAACAGATACAAGCAGAAGAAATGAGCCGTGCAACAAGAATAGAAGGGATATAATGTGAAGGAAACTTATCTTACAAGCGAACCGCGAGAAAGCCATGGCTGTTGCATGCGTGCTGGTCCAAGAAACCATCCCAATTGAAGAAATACTCCATCTACATTAGCAAAAGCACAACTCAATTATCGGTACTAAAGAAGAGTGAATGTTGTCAGACCTGACCACCTAAAAAAAACTATAACCTAGACCTATCAGCTCAAACAAGTAACGGCCAAGTCAGCTTTTGCTGACTTCTACCGGTTATGTACACGAAACAGCTACAAGCAGAAGAAATGAGCCGTGCAAGAAGAATAGAGGAGATATAGTATGAAGGAAACTTATCTTACAAGCGAATCGCGAGGAAGCCATGGCTGTTGCATGCGTGCCGATCCAAGAAAGCATCCCAATTGAAGAAATACTCCATCTACATAAGCAAAACCACAATTCAATTATCGGTACTAACCAAGAGTGAATGTTGTCAGATCCGACCAGCTAAAAAAAACTATAACCTAGACCTATCAGCTCAAACAAGTAATGTCCAAGTCAGCTTTTGCTGACTTCTACCGGTTATGTACACGAAACAGCTACAAGCAGAAAAAATAAGCCGTGCAACAAGAGTAGAAGGGATATAGTGTGAAGGAAACTTATCTTACAAGCGAACCGCGAGAAAGCCATGGCTGTTGCATGCGTGCTGGTCGAAGAAACCATCCCAATTGAAGAAATACTCCATCTACATTAGCAAAAGCATAACTCAATTATCGGTACTAAAGAAGAGTGAATGTTGTCACACCTGACCACCTAAAAAAAACTATAACCTAGACCTATCAGCTCAAACAAGTAACGGCCAAGTCAGCTTTTGCTGACTTCTACCGGTGATGTACACAAAACACCTACAAGCAGAAAAAATAAGCCGTGCAACAAGAGTAGAAGGGATATAGTGTGAAGGAAACTTAACTTACAAGCGAATCGCGAGGAAGCCATGGCTGTTGCATGCGTGCCGATCCAAGAAAGCGTCCCAATTGAAGAAATACTCCATCTACATAAGCAAAACCACAACTCAATTATCGGTACTAACCAAGAGTGAATGTTGTCAGATCCGACCAGCTAAAAAAAAACTATAACCTAGACCTATCACCTCAAACAAGTAATGTCCATGTCAGCTTTTGCTGACTTCTACCGGTTATGTACACGAAACAGCTACAAGCAGAAAAAATAAGCCGTGCAACAAGAGTAGAAGGGATATAGTGTGAAAGAAACTTATCTTACAAGCGAACCGCGAGGAAGCCATGGCTGTTGCATGCATGCTGGTCCAAGAAACCATCCCAATTGAAGAAATACTCCATCTACATTAGCAAAAGCACAACTCAATTATCGGTACTAAAGAATAGTGAATGTTGTCAAACCTGACCACCTAAAAAAAACTATAACCTAGACCTATCAGCTCAAACAAGTAACGGCCAAGTCAGTTTTTGCTGACTTCTACCGGTTATGTACACGAAACAGCTACAAGCAGAAAAAATGAGCCGTGCAAGATGAATAGAGGAGATATTGTGTGAAGGAAACTTATCTTACAAGCGAATCGCGAGGAAGCCATGGCTGTTGCATGCGTGCCGATCCAAGAAAGCATCCCAATTGAAGAAATACTCCATCTACATAAGCAAAACCACAACTCAATTATCGGTACTAACCAAGAGTGAATGTTGTCAGATCCGACCAGCTAAAAAAAACTATAACCTAGACCTATCAGCTCAAACAAGTAAAGGCCAAATCAGCTTTTGCTGACTTCTACCGGTTATGTACACGAAACAGATACAAGCAGAAGAAATGAGCCGTGCAACAAGAATAGAAGGGATATAATGTGAAGGAAACTTATCTTACAAGCGAACCGCGAGAAAGCCATGGCTGTTGCATGCGTGCTGGTCCAAGAAACCATCTCAATTGAAGAAATACTCCATCTACATTAGCAAAAGCACAACTCAATTATCGGTACTAAAGAAGAGTGAATGTTGTCAGACCTGACCACCTAAAAAAAACTATAACCTAGACCTATCAGCTCAAACAAGTAACGGCCAAGTCAGCTTTTGCTGACTTCTACCGGTTATGTACACCAAACACCTACAAGCAGAAAAAATAAGCCGTGCAACAAGAGTAGAAGGGATATAGTGTGAAGGAAACTTAACTTACAAGCGAATCGCGAGGAAGCCATGGCTGTTGCATGCGTGCCGATCCAAGAAAGCATCCCAATTGAAGAAATACTCCATCTACATAAGCAAAACCACAACTCAATTATCGGTACTAACCAAGAGTGAATGTTGTCAGATCCGACCAGCTAAAAAAAACTATAACCTAGACCTATCAGCTCAAACAAGTAATGTCCAAGTCAGCTTTTGCTGACTTCTACCGGTTATGTACACGAAACAGATACAAGCAGAAGAAATGAGCCGTGCAACAAGAATAGAAGGGATATAATGTGAAGGAAACTTATCTTACAAGCGAACCGCGAGAAAGCCATGGCTGTTGCATGCGTGCTGGTCCAAGAAACCATCCCAATTGAAGAAATACTCCATCTACATTAGCAAAAGCACAACTCAATTATCGGTACTAAAGAAGAGTGAATGTTGTCAGACCTGACCACCTAAAAAAAACTATAACCTAGACCTATCAGCTCAAACAAGTAACGGCCAAGTCAGCTTTTGCTGACTTCTACCGGTTATGTACACGAAACAGCTACAAGCAGAAGAAATGAGCCGTGCAAGAAGAATAGAGGAGATATAGTATGAAGGAAACTTATCTTACAAGCGAATCGCGAGGAAGCCATGGCTGTTGCATGCGTGCCGATCCAAGAAAGCATCCCAATTGAAGAAATACTCCATCTACATAAGCAAAACCACAATTCAATTATCGGTACTAACCAAGAGTGAATGTTGTCAGATCCGACCAGCTAAAAAAAACTATAACCTAGACCTATCAGCTCAAACAAGTAATGTCCAAGTCAGCTTTTGCTGACTTCTACCGGTTATGTACACGAAACAGCTACAAGCAGAAAAAATAAGCCGTGCAACAAGAGTAGAAGGGATATAGTGTGAAGGAAACTTATCTTACAAGCGAACCGCGAGAAAGCCATGGCTGTTGCATGCGTGCTGGTCCAAGAAACCATCTCAATTGAAGAAATACTCCATCTACATTAGCAAAAGCACAACTCAATTATCGGTACTAAAGAAGAGTGAATGTTGTCACACCTGACCACCTAAAAAAAACTATAACCTAGACCTATCAGCTCAAACAAGTAACGGCCAAGTCAGCTTGTGCTGACTTCTACCGGTTATGTACACGAAACAGCTACAAGCAGAAGAAATGAGCCGTGCAAGAAGAATAGAGGAGATATAGTATGAAGGAAACTTATCTTACAAGCGGACCTCGAGGAAGCCCTGGTTGTTGCATGCGTGCCGTTCCAAGAAAGCATCCCAATTCAAGAAATACTCCATCTACAAAAACAAAAGCACAACTCAATTATCGGTACTAACCAAGAGTGAATGTTGTCAGTTCTGACCAGCTAAAAAAAAACTATAACCTACACCTATCAGCTCAAACAAGTAACGGTCAAGTCAGCTTTTGCTAACTTCTACCGGTTATGAACGCGTAACAGATACAAGCAGAAGAAATAAGCCGTGCAAGAAGAATAGAGGGGATATAGTGTGAATGAAACTTATCTTACAAGCGTATCGCGAGGAAGCCATGGCTGTTGCATGCGTGCCGATCCAAGAAAGCATCCCAATTGAAGAAATACTCCATCTTCATAACCAAAACCACAACTCAATTATCAGTACTAACCAAGAGTGAATGTTGTCAGATCCGACCAGCTAAAAAAAACTATAACTTAGACCTATCAGCTTAAACAGGTAACGGCCAAGTCAGCTTTTGCTGACTTTTACCGGTTATGTACACGAAACAGCTACAAGCAGAAGAAATAAGCCGTGCAACAAGAATAGAGGGGATATAGTTTGAAGGAAACTTATCTTACAAGCGGACCTCGAGGAAGCCCTGGTTGTTGCATGCGTGCCGTTCCAAGAAAGCATCCCAATTCAAGAAATACTTCATCTACAAAAACAAAAAGCACAACTCAATTATCGGTACTAACCAAGAGTAAATGTTGTCAGATCTGACCAGCTAAAAAACAACTATAACCTACACCTATCAGCTCAAACAAGTAACGGCCAAGTCAGCTTTTGCTGACTTCTACCGGTTATGTACACGAAACAGCTACAAGTAGAAGAAATAAGCCATGCAACAAGAATAGAGGGGATATAGTGTGAAGGAAACTTATCTTACAAGCGAACCGCGATGAAGGCATGGTTGTTGCATGCGTCCCGGTCCAAGAAAGCATCCCAATTCAAGAAATACTCCATCTACATAAACAAAAGCACAACTCAATTATCGGTACTAACCAAGAGTGAATGTTGGCAGATCTGACCACCTAAAAAAAACTATAACCTATACCTATCAGTTCAAACAAGTAACGGACAAGTCAGCTTTTGCTGACTTCTACCGGTTATGTACACGAAACAGCTACAAGTAGAAGAAATAAGCGTGCAAGAAAAATAGGGGGGATATAGTGTGAAGGAAACTTATCTTACAAGCGAATCGCGAGGAAGCCATGGCTGTTGCATGCGTGCCGTCGAAGAAAGTATCCCAATTGAAGAAATACTCCATCTACATAAGCAAAACCACAACTCAATTATCGGTACTAACCAAGAGTGAATGTTGTCAGATCCGACCAGCTAAAAAAAACTATAATCTATACCTATCAGCTCAAACAACTAACAGCCAAGTCAGCTTTTGCTGACTTCTACCGGTTTTGTACACGAAACAGCTACAAGCAGAAGAAATAAGCCGTGCAACAAGAATAGAGGGGATATAGTGTGAAGGAAACTTATCTTACAAGCGGACCTCGAGGATGCCATGATTGTTGCATGCGTGCCGTCTAAGAAAGCATCCCTATTAAATAAATACTCCATCTACAAAAACAAAAGCACAACTTAATTATCGGTACTAACCAAGAGTGAATGTTGTCAGATCTGACCAGCTAAAAAAAAACTATAACCTAGACCTATCAGCTCAAACAAGTAACGGCTTAATCAGCTTTTGCTTACTTCTACCGGTTATGTACACGAAACAGTTACAAGCAGAAGAAATAAGCCCTGCAACAAGAATAGAATGGATATGTTGTGAAGGAAACTTATCTTACAAACGAACCGTGAGGAAGCGATGGCTGTTGCATGCGTGCCGGTCCAAGAGAGCCTCCCAATTCGATAAATACTCCATCTACAAAAACAAAACCACAACTCAATTATCGGTACTAACCAAGAGTGAATGTTGTCAGATCTGACCACCTAAAAAAAATATAACCTAGACCTATCAGTTCAAACAAGTAACGTCCAAGTCAGCTTTTGCTGACTTCTACCGGTTATGTACACGAAATAGCTACAAGCAGAAGAAATAAGCCGTGCAACAAGAATAGAGGGGATATAGTGTGAAGGAAACTTATCTTACAAGCGGAACTCGAGAAAGCCATGGTTGTTGCATGCGTGCCGGTCCAAGAAAGCATTCCAATTCAAGAAATACTTTATCTACAAAAACAAAACCACAACTCAATTATCGGTACTAACCAAGAGTGAATGTTGTCAGATCTGACCACCTAATAAAAAACTATAACCTAGACCTATCAGCTCAAAGAAGTAACGGTCAAGTCAGCTTTTGCTGAATTCTACCGGTTATGTACACGAAACAGCTACAAGCATAAGAAATAAGAATAGAATGGCCAAGTAACGGCCAAACAAGTCAGCAAGGACCACAAAAACAATGCAGAAAATTCAAATTATTGTGCAAGAACAACAAAAATTGTACAGCTGGAAGTATTAGATTGTTGTATAGGGGCATGATAAAAATCGTGTGCAGCTCAATGATCAACATGCATGTTCTCCTTCCTCTAATACAATATAGATACAGTATCTAGCTGAGTGTTAATACAAAGTTATATTAGCAAATTTCTTTTAAATCATTTAGGACAGTTGGTGATGACAATATGTAGTTAGATAGTGTGCAGTTTTCCGTTTTCATTTGTTATTGTCATTACTATAACAAGGGATGAATACAATAGTATTATGCCTATGTTGGCTTTACCAGCTTTTATAGTTTTTCAAATCAGATTGGCCAGAATGAACAGATCAATTGAGATCGGTTATTATATAATTTTGTCCCCATATTTATAAACTCTAGACATAGTTTTAAAATGAAATAAATCATATTGAACAGTTATCTCCAACTTTTTCTTTCAGAAAAATGTACAGCAACTTGCTTGGTCTTTGTTGGGTTCAAACTGCGAATTCAGGAACTATACTAACTGACATTTTAAAGAAACATTAGTTAAAAAAATAATGATGTGTGGTGCATGTCCATATTCATGCTCTCTAAAGATGTGAGTACTTTTTAGTTGATTGTCGACTTCTTTTCCGTCAATTAAGAAAATTCATAATACAATATGTAGGTAGCACTACATTCTACAATACTGCTTAAACATTAAGCATAAGCTCTTTCCTAAGAAGAAAAAAAAAATTCAGTTGGGTGTATCAACAAATTATGAAGCTTGTACCATGCAGAGAAGTCGTCTGCAATGCACAGATCATCATCTCCTAGACCAGCTGGTATTATGCGCTTGGCACCTATTTTATGAAAATTAATATTAAAACTTTTCAACCTAATTACTAAATGACATAATATAAATCATATGTATGTGGTAAGTACAAATTCAGTACGTCTACTACCTTACAACCTAGTATCCACATCAACAGTAAAATATATCAAGGCATAAATAAAAAAAAATTTAAAGCACACTACAGTTTCGAATGAATTTCCATACAGTAAGTCACATACTAACCTTATTGAAATGCTCATATTGCCTATTTCCAATGCCAAACACAGCATATTGAAGACTGTTCAACCAAGCTCCTTTGTCTTCACCCTATGATTAAACCATAATGAAGCGCCCAAGTCCCAATTAGTATATAACAGCATTTTTTTTTATCTAAATGGTGTGAGCTTGATGTTTTATAGATGGCCTGTGCAACAGACATGAAGGGGATGATGAATTGGCTTTTCTTGATAACAATTCTCCCAATGGACATGAGCCTAAGATTATTATTTACAGCTCCCTTATAGCTCCCTTATAGACAGGCTTGCAAGAAAGAAAAGTGAAATTGAGAACCCCTTGGATTTTCTAAATGCCAAACATGTTAGTTCTTTCTTTCTCTTTGTGTTGTTTGAGGTCTTGCACTAAATTGGCTGAGTAAATCAATGCTTTCCTTTATCAAGATTTATATAGTGAAATCTATTGCAAGACCCTAAACCCTATATTGGTATAGCTGGGATTTATTGGAAAGCTGAAATTGAGAAGGTAGTGGTTTTTGTGGGTGATTAGATTTGAAAATGACATGAAGCTAATATTGTGATCTGCAACATTCTTATAGATCGAACCGTGCAGTAAAGGTGGGACTAAGAAGGCATTGGATACACAGGCAACATCTGATACATTTAGATCAATTGGTACAATACTAACCTGTATTAATACCAATTGTGTTTTTGTTAATGGATTAATACTACCTTAATACCCGATTGATTACGCCGAGGAAAGTTCCTGTACAGCTGTACCAGAGTTATGTTCTTTAAGGAGTTGTAGTATGAAAGTGTTGTTTTACCATGCACAACAGGTATCAATTCAAAACAAAGATTATTATAAGTTAGCAGCACTGAAATTAGTTCCATTCAAAATTGAATGTGAATTGAGGCCGCTATGAAATTCAATGGGTCGAACTCGATGTACTTGAGGTTTGCTGCAAAGTTGAGAGCAATAAATAAACATCCAAGGTTAAATATATCACAATAGATTTTAACAGTACATAAGGGAAAGAATTTCAGCTAAACTCTAAATTGGGTGAGAATAGAGAGTATTGAGGAAAAAAAAACAATTTCAGTTCGTGAAATGACACAGTGCAGCAAGGAGTGAAACAATTTTGGTTATCATCAATTAAACCCAAAATGAGTTGAGGAAATAGAGAAACATGTAGAAATAGGAATACCTTTGTCAAAGAGAGAGCAAAGCTGTTGAGACACGCCAAGATTAAACCCTCGTGTTGGAGCCTCTTTACCTTCAGTTATTTCATCCTAATAACCCATCTGAAATCATGTTAAAATCTAGATTGTATTAATCCTGTAATGAATAAATAAACAAATGAAAAGTCAAGTAAATAATTAGTTAGATAATAGAAATATAGTGTCAAGCTGTTAAGAGCTCAGGTTTTGTAGATTATTAAAAAAAAAAAAATTTAAGAAGTCACACTCAATAAATTATGATTTTTAAGTATCATGAAACTTGAACCTAAATTGAACTTAAATCAAGCTAAATTGATTTAGATACTGGGTTCCAAGTCTATAAATTGATTTAGAAACACACATGATTATTAAGACTAATTGATCTCTAATTGATTATTTGATCTTCAACAAAACAGACCTTCCCCCAAATAATTTGGCAAGCCAACCACCAGGTAATTGGCTGAGAGCATAGCCCCAGTAGAAAGAGGATTGCACCAATCCTGCTGTGGTTGAATTCCACCCAAATTGGTGTGACATTGGAATTATTGCAATGCTCAAATTCGCCTAAAATTGTCAACAATGCTTTAGATGCCTGAAACCGAGTGGTACCAAGAATGCATAATTTTTCTGTGACTCTATTTGTTTACCTTGTCCATGTTGCATATGACGAAGGCAGGAGAGGTGGCACCAATAAGCTTGTATTGCTTTGAGCTCCTTCAACCATCACTTACCTGGCTCCTCCTCTTGGACCTCTTCCTCAACCTTGTGAATTTTATCAATAACTGGGACGCCTCACCTGATTTGAATTTTTCTTCCTCAAGCTTGTATCTATTTCCTCTCTCTGGACCAAGACCTCACCTGATTTGAATTTTTCACCGGTGGAGCAGGAAACCCTAAAGCGATGATCGAGGTACAGAATTGTCGTAGCACAGGGTACAAGTAATAGAGGCCGGTAGCTCGCTACTGTAGCGGAAGAACATAGTTTAGAAATGTTTCACTTCTTCTCCCCTACGAGGTCAGGGTGAGGTTTCAACTGGTGAGAAGGGGACGGAGAGGGGTGAGGTAAGCGAGGCTGAGGCGGCGAACTCGATTTTGGGATTTTGGGAAAAAACGCAAGAGAGGAGTATTTGAAAGAGAATTTTATTTTTTTGATGAAAGAGAGAAGGCCAGTTCGATTTGGGATTTTGAGAAAAAAGCGCTGGATATCATCTGCCGAGGCGGTGGAAAAAAAGGCCGTTAGGGATAATTAATACCAAATCTATGCATAATCAAATCAAATCAAATCTCCTGTCAAAAATTATCTCTCAGATTTGTCATTTATTTGTAACGACAAGGTAAAAAACAAAATTAAAATTTTCTTTTCTTAAAAGTTAAGTATATAAAACTATGTCATTTTACCTAAATTCTTTTTTTTTTATCTTGTACATTATTTAATTTTCTAGATTAGATGTAAAATAGAAATAAATACAATGTTCATTATTTGTATTTCCATAAAACTTAAAAAAAAAAAATAAAGCTATCCCAAAAACAAAATATTTTATTATATCATATAAATCAGGCTTCTAAATAGCTAGCTATAGTGGCGCTATAGCTACGCTATAGCTTTTTCGGACAATAAACGCTAAGCTATGAGATAAAATTGCGCTAACTCAGCTACGACCGCTATAGCTATAATAGCTGACCGCTATTACCGCTATATGAGACCCGCTATAGCTACCGCTATGCTACATGGTTTTTTTTTTTTGCAATTTATATGGACTTCTGTACTTCTATTCTTATTTCTAATGCCACATGGTCTTCTACGATAAGTATACTAAACCAAACTATAAGCTTCTATTTTTATTTGTGATTTATTCTATCATTCTATATCGAGAAATATTCAAATACTAATTATTCATTTTGATTACTCTTTTTATAATATTCGTTTGTAAAATTATTATCGTTCGTTTCAATTGAAAGCTGATTTTGATTATTATTATAATTATAAAATGTTTAAATATGTATATTGACTTCATTTACCTTATAAAATTAATTGCTCTTTGTCTATTATAATATGTAATACCATGAAGTATAAACTATTAAATAATATTACTTTTTAGATTTTTTTCATTCTTATTTGCGTAATTGATAAAAAGTATAGACTTAGATTAGTTGTCATTTAGTTGTTACATAAATTCTCTAATATTGATTATGTTGATAATTAGTAGAAATATAGAATATAAAGTTTGAAAAGAGAAAATCGCTACGTGTGATAGCTTTCGCTATAGCTACGCTATTCGCAATAACTTTTTTTTTTGGTCTCCCCGCTATGCCGCTATAATCGCTATTTAGAACCTTGATATAAATACATTAATATTGTATACATTGATTATCGGTCTCCAATGACATTGACATTGGTCTTACTTGCATTAGTTCTACTCTAATTTTCTGGTGTCTTCACAAATTTATATTATATTTTTTTTCGTTTTCTGATTACAAGTTGAAAAGTTGAATTAATTTGTATTAATTGGTGGATGACAGTTACATTTTGTTGTATTATTTTATTAAATAATACAACAAAATTAAAATAGACTGGTATGAAATCTTAGCTAGATTTTGTTGTATTATTTTATTACATAAGATTATATTGATAATTCCAAATTTTGGCAATTCAATATGATACCGAGAAATTTATGAGATATCCTATCATTTTAAATTAGGTGCAAATAATTTTACCATAGTCGGTGTACACTTTTTTTATTATAGTGTTAGTTTAGATTGTTATTTTTTTTTTAATCATAAGGCACTTGTCATTGACCACGATTATTTGCATTTAATTAGTATATTTTATGGTCAATTCACGTTTAATTTATATAAGTAATAATGCCATTTTCTTTAGTGATTTTGTAAAAATAAAGATAAATGTTAATTGCCAATTATTTTTTTAAATTAAATTGTCAATAAAATTTAAGCATAGATAAAATAAAACAATATATAAAATGTTAATATATTTTTATAATATAATAAAATAATTATCTCTTTCATTATCTATACAAAAATTAAAGACGTGACGAAATAATTAAAAACCAAGTTGAACGGTTTATAAGTACATATTCAAAGTGGACCAATGGGCGCTATACATAGTACCATAGCCTCAATATATTTTTACCTGTACGAAGCAATTCATGGAGTTTCTTTTTGTAATAAGTTTTTAAATTCTCATCGATATGTATGTTTTATACTTAGGGCATGTAAACCAAATTGTCATGTTAGGCTATAATGCTAATTTAATAACATTTCTTCTTCCACTGCCCTTTCTGTGTTTTTTAGTACTTGCACCAGTTTTATAATAAGTAGTTATACGTATATAGAATAATTTGTGTGTATATATAGGGGAGTACATGATCAATTGTTTTATGGTATTCAACTGTACTAGTTCACAGGGAACCAAGTGTCTTGATTTTTGAAGGGCGCGCAGATTCGTTGTTAATAGAAATTTTACTTATCACGATAAGCTTTTGGTTGGGTCGCTAGTTGTAAAAATATCTCAGTATCTTCTGAAGAAATTTCTATGAGCTTATTCTTCATTTCATGAATTTATATATATGTTCGTATATCTGGTTAAATTTTCAAGTCCGTCATGGTTGGCAATTAAGTATTATTGTAGCCTGTTCCTTGGATACAAACCAAAACAACCAACTTTGAGAAAGATGAGAAAATATTGTATTGTACCCTAAAACTAAAAGGGTGTGGGCTGAGAGTGACCGCGATAAAGGACATATCAATCACGAATGACAGAAAACGACATACAATGATGGAGTATGCATGATAGCTTATCAATTATCATGTGATGTGCCCAATATTGAACCCAATAACCAACAATAACCCCAACATTTTAAAAAATTAGCGCAAGGAAATGACAAATTAACAATTTATCACATGCATGCTAATCCCCAAACCCCTTAAAAACACTTAAAATTCATAAAGGTAAACCCTAAACCCGCCCAGACCCGCCCGGACCCAGACCCGCATCAGGAATTTACAAGTCAGGTACTTCACATGACAAGCTGCTATTTCATGTTAAGAAGAAAAAAAATTGAGAAATTAAACACAAACTAGCTCCAAAGAACTCTGCATTTGCAGCCATCTGACAAAACCCAATGATGTTAGTTTGTTCATTAAAATTAAGATATAAGAAAAGATAATTAAAATTTTGACCTGGAAACCTGAGAAATCGAGGTTTTAGATCAGCTAGCATGGAAGCCAGATCTATCCTAAAACCATGTCTCTAAAATATGACAACAAAATAGTTTAGGAAAAGTAATGTGTACCTTACAGTAATCAAATACAACGCACAACATTGTGAAACAATGAATTTCTTATAGACCCTTTAAAGAATAAAAATTTCACATATATCCCTCCCATTCATTGTTTTTCAATTTTCACAGAACTGAGGAAGAAAAAAATATTCTGGCACTGAGGAACTATTAATGATTTCTAGGATATAATGTAAACAACAATAAGAGTATGCATGGTAAATTCTTGCTTTAAAGACTACATTACACTGACATTACTGCAGTTCTGTTATGTGTTATCATAGAACAGCTTACCATGAAGGTATCTGATGGCATGATTGATAAAGGGTGTATCTGTGTCTACACCAATCATCCTGATTCACCACCCCTACAATCAATTATGAAGACTCGGATAATAATGGAAAGAGCCAAAAGAGGATGGAACAAATACCAGCACTAACATACACGCCTATGGTACCAAGTGGTTCCAGTAGAATAGGTTAATATTACTGAGAAATACTTGCCTAAATCGTTTCAATATACTACAGTGGCTTTAAGGTAGTGAATATAGACACCAATACTCAATTTTCTCTTACTATTATACTTTTTTTCACTCTTCTCACATAAACCCCACCTGTCATTTATTTGATTCTGACCAATCTATTGTGAGAGCTGGAAGAATTTTTCTTTTTGCAAAAGCAGACGTAGCACATTCCCCACCGGCAGCCATATCAATTCGAAGCTTCAATTCTACCTGCTTACTAATAGCCATTGTGCGTCCCCTCGTAGCAATAAATTCCAAGAAAAATGATTAGATTAAGTAGGTAAAATTATAATCAAATGCAATGTGTAATGCTTATTATCTAAAAAGAACAAGTCACAAAAACAACCAAAGTAACTGAAAGCTTATCCCAAACAACAAAGACTGAGGCTATGGTAATACTTACTATGCATAGCGCGGATTGGCCTGTACTATGAATCAATATTTTCATTTTCAAAGTTCAAATAGTCGATCTAAACCGTTCATCATGATCTCCTAAATGAGAAGAGAGATGTTGAATGAAATGAATTCTCTATTATGATTCAACATATTACAATTGACTGTTTATATAGGCTACAGCTCACTGGTTCTATTGTAATTACATTCATCTCATTGATCTAACTACTTAGAGTTACACGACCAAATCTAGTCCAACTAATCTAACTGCCTTCATGCCTCTATTATCTCCATATGAATTTGTACTTGCAGACTAAATTTTACATTTTCTAGAATTTTTTTAAAAAGGTAGAAAATTACTACTTGTGAATGGTCTAGAATATTTAGCTGAAGTGATTTCTACCTATCTAAAAAAATAGTAAAAAAAACTGTTAAAAATTAAAAAACAATTCATATGGAGATATGTTGAAAGGTTTAGATCAACTATTTGAACTTTAAAAATAAAAATACTGATCCATAGTATAGACCAATCCTCCGCGCTATGCATGGTACCATAGACTCACTAAACAACAAAAATAATAAATAGATAAATAACAATAAAGGAAAAAGAATGCACCTCAGCTCTAATAATAGCACTCTTCATGTCCAGCTCAGCCTTTTCAAAAATGAACTTAGCAAGCTCCGCCTCCTGAGCAGCAACCTGCTTGGCTTCAATGGCACGAGTAAACTCCTTGCCATATGAAATAAATGATAAAGTTAATTTTCATGTCAATTGCATGAGCTATTCTATTGTATGCACTACTTTATCTGTTAGCATATATTTTCAATTTTGGAATGAAAACAGAAAGATTTCAAATAGAAATCATTAGGATCTTTACAATTACTTTCATGAAGAAAAATGATAGTAAATTAAGCTGTTCAATAATGCTTAAGACATCAGATACTTGTTAATAGAGAAATAAGACAACAAGACTTTGTGTATTGGGTCAAGATCCAGTACAGATGCTTTATTATATAATTTTATAGTGCGGTTTACTCCAATTTCACTTGGTTAATCATTCACTTAATCTTGCTATCTTTTGACTATTTTCAATCCGTGAAAAACATTTCAGCGTCTATTTATTGTCCTGAACAGCTCACATTAATTTCTAAAAAAAATGGACATACCTACTCCTAACAAGCACGGAAATCAGACAAACTAACTAGTGTCAAGCAAATTTCTTATTATTTTTCAACTTGCATTTACTAATAAAGAAACATACCCAGTGAGCACATTTGGAAGCCTGACTTTCATCCGGTTCCTTATCTGCTTCCCCAACATATCCACCAATGCCACTCTCCCTAGCTTGCTTGGTGGGGCCCCGCTCAAAATTGATTTCAGACTCTCGCTCTCGGCCCGCCAGGCAGTTTCTAGAGAATTTTCAGCCCCAGCTGAGCCGCCTGATTGTGCTGAGGCGAGCCAAACAGACTGCCCAATGAGCACAACCCAAGGAATGTCAGCTGTGTTGTGCGGGCCCTGGCCTGCAAGCAAGGCCTGCACTGCAGCCAGAGACTTCAGCTTTCCTGTCACCTGGTCGATCTTTTGACTATTTTCAAGCCCTGGCAGTACGTATCAAGCATGTGAGTGCATCCAGTTTTCTGAAGATACCTCGCTAGACCTTTATACATGTCCCAGTTTGGTTGATTTATCCCTGACAAAGCGCTGTATGAGTAACTGTCTTTACACATCATTTCATATGATCTACCAATATTTCTAGCTGGAGCTGATCTTACAAGCAAATCATAGTACTCTTAAGGATTTGCTTCAGTTACCCCCGTGCTCAAATATAACTATTTGAGATGCCATCTGTTTTTATATATACAAAAGCAGCAAGTAAAAGACAATTAAATAAACCAAAAAATAAGAAAAAGAACAAAAAGAAACATAGATTAAGTACTCAATTAAAGACCAACCTTGTTAGTTTGTACAATACCATAGATGTTATCTGGTTCATTGATTTGCTTGTACACTGCAACTAATACATCTATGTGAGGAGGCAACTAGAAAAATATGTAAACAGAGTTAGGAAAACATACAAGAGTAAACATACTAGCTAGCCCCTTGAAGAAAAAGATACCGGTAAAGCCTGGTACAATTACCAACTGCTATGTAACAACTTATTATCTAGCTTTTTGATACACAATTAACACAGCCTACTTTTTTGGGTTTTCCACATCTAAAAAAAATATAAAATAAAATAGGGCCAAAATAATAACCAGCTCTTCATGAGAAAAATCGGGTGAGCCGAGGGATAGAGTAGTGAAATGCTCTTCACACCATAGCTCAGCATATGGTACTGCTGTGAAGTATGATCCACACCTCTAGAGAAAATGTGAGAACCAGCAAACAATTTTTAAGTAAAGAACAAAAAAGAAAATTAAGAAACAATGAAACTGATTTTTTTGCTTTTAAAAACGAGAATGTGGTTCACTCGCCATTGCTTCTTTGGCGACCTCTAGGTAGCAATTGAAAGCCAATACACCTTTGACAATAATATATTGGTTCAGCGCAAAAGCAATACTAAATGTTTATGTATATCAAAGAAAAGTATAAAATAAGCAATTTTCTTGAAAGAAAGAAGAAAAAGAAGAAGAACTTCACCTTTCACCAAGAGGATGTAAATTGTTCAAGTTTAGGTGACTTGTCTTTTGATCTCACTGATGCTCTGTGCGGCCTCAAGGAAGAGGAGGCCTACAAAAGCTATCTGATTAGACATCACGTAATTTCATTATTGATATCAGATTTTGCCTGTTAAGGGAGAAATAGAAAACCATGCACAAGTATTCCACCTGAAGCACAAAATCAAAGATGCTACCAAAAATTCATTAAATAATTTATATAATTAGATACTCCAGATGATAAAATGCCCTTTCAGCCAAGGCAAAATAGAAAACTATACTACCGATTTGGTCCCTACCATTCTCTCCTTTATTTTGTTTAATGTCTTGGTGTAATAATTGAGGCTAAAGCATGGTAAAATAGCCCGAAAAGAAACACAAATCAGGTACCTAGCATACATCCAAGGTTTCGCTTAGGTGTAGATGGGACTGATCTAGCCTTTACAGCAATATAAAAAGACCTAACTTTGTTCAATGCTTCCAAAAAGAGCATAAACCAGCAACCTAAGAATAAACCAGTAACTATGCACGCAGGCACCAAAAGAGCATAAACCAACAACCTAATTAAGAATGTAAATATCCAATTTTTCCCAGAACAGGTCACAAAACCCTAGAAAAAATGACATCAGTGATAAATTCAGAGATAATAGGAGAACATTACAGAGCTATTGCCATACCTGACACCTCTTTTGGCGAATAGAAGGGAGGAGTTTCTCGGAACGAAGAGAGAAGAGAGCTCTTTGCTTGCTTGGGAGAGGGACAGCAGCACGACTCTTTTGCTTGCCATGGCAGATAGGGTTTAGGTCTAGGGTTTACGTCGGCGCGTCGCCAGAGAAGGTGGTCGCTCACTCTCTCTCTCATCTCCGATCTCTTCCCCGATCTTTCTTGCGCGCTCTCTCTCTCTCTCTCTCTTCTCCGATCGCGGTTTAGGGTTTAAGCTGGAATGAAGCTGAGAGAGAGAGCGGAGCCGTTGCGATGGAACGGAAAGGAGCAGAGAGAGAGAGAGAGAGAGAGAGAGAGAGGAACAGACAATCGGCATTCCATCAACTGACTTAGTGCGCTGGATGAAGTAAAAGATACTCTGTTAATATCTTTACCATTCAATTCCCGTTTGCTCCGACATCAAATGCTATGGACTTTTCTCATTTTGACCGTTGTTCCATCAAACGGTTCATATTTCATTCCGATCAATTAATTTCTCCGTTATATTTAACGCAACGTTTTGTCAGGGTTTAGGGTTTAGGCTAAATAAAGTTGGTACAACAACGTTTTCACAAAACAGTGAGCTAATTTAATTCTACAATTAATATTAATATATATGGCCAAAGTTTTAATATAAATAGTAAAAAAATTCAGAAAAATGTAAAATTTGGTCTCCAAGCAGATATTAATATGGAGAATAAGATAAATGGTTCGGATCGACCGTTTGGATTTTGAAAACTTGAATATTGAGCTGTAGCATAGAGGCCTCTATGCTATCCATAGCACCCCAGCCTTACTCTATATATATATATATGTAACTAAATTTCGTACATGACCATGTGAAGTTAATTACAATTCGCATTCCTCAGTCAATTAAATTAATTTTTAGTTGTTACGTACGTGCAAAATTCGGACCATTCATATCTTTTATGCACGAATCTCAAATATATATATATATATATATATATATATATATAGAGAGAGAGAGGAGGGTTTAAATGCACCCAAATGCACCCTATCCTTTTTCTTCATTTTCAAAGTTCAAATAGTCATTCCGAACCGTTAGATGCGATCTATATATTAAGATGTACTTGGAGACCAAATTTTACATTTTTTGGAATTTTTTTACTATTTATTAAGCCACTTTGAAAATCGCTGATCCAATGGTCCAGAAAATATAAAATCAGCGATTTTCAAAGTGGCTTAATAAATAGTAAAAAAATTCAAAAAAAATGTAAAATTTGGTCTCCAAGCATATCTTAATATATAGATCGCATCTAACGGTTCGGATTGACTATTCGGACTTTGAAAACGAAGAAAAAAAATTTAAAATATAGGATGTATTTAGGTGCACAAAAATTTGGGTGCATTTGAACTCTTCTCATATATATATATATATATATATATATGAATTTGGCTAATATGATATAATAACTAGTGTCTTGTGCATTCGCCATTCGCATTAAATTAATATGATATACTTGTTTTAGATAAACTATTTATCTTCAGTTATCTCAGAGGATGCACATAAATTAATTTGAAGATAAGTATTTTTTGTTTGGTCATGCGAAATAAATGTTTCAATTTAGTTCGGTGAAAATTAAGGAAAGATACCGTACGTGTGACGGGAATCTTTTTTTTTTTAATTAATTTCTTGCAACTTTGAGTTATGGACTTGCAGGAAATTGTCCAGCATAATCACAAATTTATAATCTATATAAAAAGAAATTAGATTCCCGAATGATTAGTGGTTACTTATTGCTAATGATTTACAGTTTGGCTATATTCCTATGTGTTAATTAATTAAGAAATTAATTTTTTTATTTATTTATATTGTGATACTTTTTATTAACTAATACATATTTTAAAAAAGAAAAACCTAACATACACAGTGACCAGTGAATTTAATTTACTGATTCAATTAAAAATGCCGGAAAAATGTAAAGAATAATAATTTCCAAGTTAACTTTTTGAACAAACAAACTAATATTATATAGTAGTATTAGTATACACTATACACCATGTTTTCACCCAATATTACCACACAAATGAATTTATCTGTAATCTTAATATTCTCCATAGGAATTAGCTAGGGATCGTATATATTATTTAATAATTGGACTCAATATATCTACTTTATTGAACTTTTTCTTTTAATATAATTGAAAGTTCGGTTTAATATTCTATGAAGAAAAATACAAAAATTCAAGTTAGGATACAATTAAAAATTGAATACTAGTTGTAGTGTTTGGTAAACGGGCCGGGCCGGGCGGTCCGGGCAAAACCCGGGCACAGGCACGGGTAGCCACGGTCACGGGCGTCACGGGCACACGGGCAAAACGGGCCGGGCATCACGGATTTTTTTTTCAAAAATCCTGCCCTGCCCGTTTAATACCCGTGCCCGTCACGGGTTCGGGGGCAGGACGGTCCGGGTACGGGGGGCCGGGCGGTCCGGTCCGGGTCCGGATCTGGTTTTTTTTTTTTGTTTTTTTTTTAAAAATAGAAATAAAAAACAGAAATAAAATAAACAGAAATAAAAAAACAGAAATAAAAAACAGAAATAAAATAAACAGAAATAAAAAAACAGAAATAAGAAAAACAGAAATAAAAAACAGAAATACAAAAAAAAACAGAAATACATAAAAACAGAAAAACAGAAATAAAATTCAGAAATAAGAAAAACAGAAATAAAAAACAGAAATAAGAAAAACAGAAATAAAAAACAGAAATAAGAAAAACAGAAATAAAAAACAGAAATAAAAAAAACAGAATTTAAAAAACAGAAATAAAAAACAGAAATAAGAAAAACAAAATTAAAAAAACAGAAATTAAAAAACAGAAATTAAAAAACAGTATTTAGAAAACAAAAATGGAGGGAAGTTGGGTTTAAATTTTGAATTTTAGACCAAAAGTAAAAAAAAAAAAAAAAAATATGCCATGGGTTCACGGGCACGGGCACGGGCGTCACGGGTACGGGTTACGGGTCCGGGGGTCCGGGTTCTCACGGGTATTTTTCTAAAAAACCGGGTCCGGCCCGTTTAATACCCGTGCCCGTGTACCCGTGTACCCGTGCATACCCGTGGCACGGGCACGGTCCGGTCCGGGCACGGGCACGGGCGGACCGGTCCGGGTTGAGCCCCCGGGGGCATTTACCAAACACTAACTAGTTGATCTCCGGTGAAATTTATATATCAGACAAAAAGCAATGATTTTCAGAGACCAATTTTCTATGGAATTAATTGTTGTAAATTTGTAAATTAAATTAATTGTTGTAAATTTGTTGGACTCAATTAATTTTGTGGATACTCAATTAAAGTTCGCTGAGATGTTGTAAATATCATAAATGCTCCTGTAAAACTTCAGATAATGTGAATACCCCTATAAATAGTAATCTGCTTGATTGGTATTTACATATGAGGAAAATAATTGTTTGTCTTCAAAATAAATTAATGTCTTATTTAGAATTGTATTAGCTTGGTCACACTAGAGTAGGAATGAAATTTTCCTTTTAGAATTTGTAAAGGGATGTGAATATTTACCTGACAAGTTTTGAAGAACGATTCAGATCGTCTGTTTGAATGCGTTACAAATTGAGATGACATCAGCGAATGTCATAGAAACATATCCAGTCCCTTGATTTTGCATCGAACGGTAACCAGAGGGTGTGCTACTGTTCATTGATGACGTCACAAACATCCAAAATTAAGGTATTTATAATAACAATAAAACAAAATCTCAAAAAAAGATGGTCTACTACAAATATGTACTCAAACTATCCATCAATTGTTAATAAAATGGGACCGTATATGGATGTATCTACTGTCTCTAATTCGTGTAGTACCTTGTTTTTCTTTTCTTTTTCTTTTTTTCTTTTTCAACACTGTATAAATAAATTAGAGATTAACATCCATGTAAACATTAATTATTATAACCCATGTATTTTAAATATTAAAATTAGAATTAGGATCATACAAATAAATATACAATCAGCAATTTGTATTATTGGCTCCTATTAGAAAATTCTCTGTCTGTGCTGCCTAAGATTTAGGCTCTGATTGGTAACAAAATTAACAATAATATTGTTTAATTCAATGAAGAAGAGATGAAAAGAGTTGATTCAGAATTGAATTTTGATGTTCTGATGAGGATATTATGATATAATGCATGGAAATTCCTATTATATTCAAAGCACACTAAAAATTCCTATTATATTGAAATACATTTAAAGCCCTACATAATTGAAAAGTAAATAAATCTTTATTAATTATCAGTTAAAAGATATATGAATCCTATTGTGTTGAAAACATAAGCAATTTAACATTATAATTTGTAGCAATTTAGAAAAGAGAAAATGTTTCTGTCCATTGGGTTTTGTCCACCATTTGTCCACAACACTATCCATTCCCAGTTTAACTGTCTTCAACTGTCTCCCCGCTATCCAATTTATAACGGCCTATTTAAACATCGACAGACGACGGAACCTTTCTTTTTTTGAATTTCATTTCCGATATTTTCAAATCCGATCTGATTTTCTCCGCATTTGGTGTTTGCCTTCCTCTTTCACGCGACGCCAGTTATTGATGGATATGGACTGGCGCATCATCTCGATTCCTTTGCTCCGGTTCCTGATGAGCAAATTAAGGTCGGTGAACAGTTTCAAACCAATCCGGCCTTCACTTCTTGGAGGATGCAAGATCGATTTCTTCTCGGATGGCTTCGTTCGACCATTTCTGGCTTCGTTCTGACTCAGTACGTCACGAGGCTCTCCTTTTACTCACGAGGCTCTCCTTACTCACGAGGTTTAGTTCTGACTCAGTACGTCAATTGAATCATGTATACGATATCGTAATTTATATGATTTTTTTGTATTTTTCTCCTCTCTCTCACCTCTCTACCGACGGCCGCAACGGCAACGAGAGTGGATAAGAAAGAGATGATCGGATCGGAAGAATAATCTGGATCGGTCGCGACGGCAAAATTCAAATCTAGTAAGTTATTTCTGTTGAATTTGTTGTTTTCGTTGTATGCAGTAACAGATCTAGCATTTCAAATGAAATCTGGAGAAAAGAGATGATAGAGGCGATATGGAGTATTGATATGTTAATTTTATTGTATTGCCCCGTTAATTTTACAGTATTCATCTTGTCATTTTACAGTATTCATCTTGTGAAAATCTGGAGGAAATAGATGATAGAGAGACGATATGGAGTATTAATCTGTTAATTTTACAGTATTCATCTTGTCATTTTACAGTATTCATCTTGTGGAAATCTAGAAGAAAGAGATGATTTGTTAATTTTACAGTTTTTATCTTGTAATTTTACAGTATTCATCTTATAATTTTACAGTATTCATCTTGTGAAAATCTGGAGGAAAGAGATGATAGAGAGGCTTCTTACTCATCCGAACAATGAACACAAGAGGTTTCTAATGTAAAAGTTATTTGTCCATAGTTTTTGTTGTTGCTATTATGCTATTCTGAATGTTGCGGTGAATATTTTTATCTTGTGTTGAACAGATGTTGTTTGTGGTGAACATATGTTGTTTTGTGGTGAACAGATTTTTTGTGTGATGATGGATGTATGTATAGATTTAGCAATTTTAGAGTATACATGGTATTATTTTATGATTTATATTTTTCAATTTTACAGTATACATGATTATTTGTAGGTTGTAGTTTAAACTGAAATGTAGCATTTGTTACATTTTATCTTACAGTATAGATGGTATTATTTTATGGTTTAGTTTTAGAAATTTTACAGTATACAAGATTCAATTGAAAATTTACAGTATTATGTGAAAATTTTACGGTATACAAGATTCAATTTTACAGTATACAATATTCAATTGAAAATTTTACTGTATACAAGATTCAATTTTCCAGTATACAAGATTCAATTTTACAGTATACAAGATTTAATTTTACAGTATACAAGATTCAACCCAGTGCAGACGCTAATAATTAACTCTAACTGCTAATAACTTCCTATAACTGTAATTTCCGAAAGTACAGTTTGAAAGTACATTTATTTTGTCATGTTGTGCAAGTTGCAATCTTTTTCTAACTATCATGGGACCACTTCAAATAGTTGCGGAATGTTTTGTGATTAACTGATATATTTTATGTGATATATTGTATAATTATACAACATGTAGAAGTAATTTTACAGTATTCGCGCAAGTCAAAGCTGTGGATAAATGGTGGACAAAAGGCTGTGGACAATTAGACGCTTCCTTTAGAAAATATGAGATATATATAACACCAATCTCTTTGCCATCTATCAATCCAAAATAAAATAGAATTTTCATTACCTACTATTTTATTTAGTCTAATATTAAATTATATTTTGCACTTGTTTCTTTATTTCTAAAATAAGATTATGAAATGAGATATTTTTATGTATTAAATTTTCGGCAATTTATGTCTTGACAAAGTTCCAAAAAAAAAAAGGTCTTGTAATTATCATTTCGATATTTTAAATTACTATTTGATAAGCCTTATTAAATTAGACAATCATGATAATAAATACAAGATATTTTGCAAACAAATACATTATAATTGTAACTAATATTTTAAATACAGATTATACCCCCTTTTGATTAACAACTCTATTTTCAAGATGATCGGCCTCCAAACCGACGGAGCATGAGATTTTCTGGTGAATTTAAAATAGCATTTCATTCTTTAAATTTGGAACAAATCTCTAAACATTTATACTTCCTATATTTTCATTAGATACCGATTTTTTTTTATCCGGTTAGAATTAAATACATATTGTTCTTTTCTAATCGTATCCTTAGATATAAGTAAGGAGATATGAAAAACATAGCCATTTTTAAAAAGGAATGAATAAATCAAGTGTATCCATATATTTAGAGAAAAAAAATAACATACAGCTCACGATTTAACAAAATATGAAAGGTTGTATTTTAAAAGAAGTTTTCTTCTCTCAAAAAACTCAAATGGCTCAAGATTAAACACACGCATATATTGTACAATTCTAATGAAATATTGGTCATTCAAAATATATTTTTTGTGAGAAACTTTGTAATATATTGATGCTATTCTAATTTTTGAAAAGAAACTTTGTGAAAACCTTCTTTTTGTGAGAAACTCTGTGAGCTTCTGCCTCTATGTTACTACGGGTTTTTACTGTCATAAAAAAAGTTAAATGAATTATGACAATTTAATAAATTATGTAACTCATAACTCGTGACTCGCTCACTAAAATTTTATTAACAAATCACTCATTATCAACTCGCTTATTAACTTAATGAGCCGAGCACGAGCATACCCCAACTCGCTCATGCTCCCTCATTAATCACCTCACTCGAGATACACAAAATTAAAGGACCGACCTTTCCGTGTTGAATTATAAATATGAGAGCACGTAACAAGATAATAAATCATTAATTTCTTACTTACATATAAATCAACAAATAATTTTATTTTTTTTGCTAAAAATGGTCACAATTAATATTTTAGAAAAATGATAAAGAAAATAATGCCCCCTAATACTAGCTCACATAAAAGCGCATAATTAGAGGAGAAAAAATTGGCCATAAGAAGTACAAAATTGTTCATGAAATAAAACTTTTTGCAGATAATTACAAAATCAAGGTAACATTATATATAAAGCTGTAATGTTGATATCGAGGCGTGATGTCCTTGTCTTTCACTAAATCATAATTTTAAGTGAGTTGGATGAACACAAATTTTTTAAAGAGTAAATTTTAAAGCCGTCCTCTTTTTTTTTTTTTTCTTTCTCTTTTCTTATATGTTTCTTAAAATTTTAAATTGGTCGAGTCAGGCTATGTTATGCATAGTACATTCTTATGTCCAAGTGCCCAAGTGCTAGATCATTGGACGAAATGGTATGTCATGAACAAGCAAAATTAATTAAAATTTAACACATTTATATACATGATTCAACGTATACATATCATGTCAATAAAAAACAGTGTTCTAAATAGTTAGTTATAGCTACGTTATAACTGCGCTGTAGCTTTTTCAAACCCTAAAAGCTATGACGCTATGGGCGATATATAACTAGCTACTTAGTGCAATCACTTTTTTTTTTAAACTGTCTCGCTATACCGCTATAATCTCTATTTAAACCATTGATAAAAAACGATGAGATTTGATTCATGTGTTTTATCATTCAATAAAAAATTAACAGATTATAATTAATGATATTTTGAGGTGATTTAAGAAACATATATGGAACAATTGGTAAAAACATTAATTTCTTTCGTGTTACTATTTTGATAATATACTATGAATTATTTCTGACAAATTGTATAAATAATGCATTAATATTATTGTATATTATTCACTAATTGTACGAACTTTTTGTTTGTTTCATAAAAATGTGGTATAATAATTTGTAATGGGAACTAGTGAGTATACACATTGGCCTTAATTTCTAGTAGGCTAGGCTATATATATATGTATAGAATTATAGAGAAACAATCATAGAAAAAGAGAAAAATGAAGTGCATATATAGTTGCATACAACATGTCAATGATGGATCACAGTCACAGAAAATGACAACTTGCCCAGGTTTCAAATCCATCATCTCTGAGTAGTTAAATTTGAAATGGTGAGAGATTGAGGCTCTGGTGTAGTTTACAGATGCTGACTTATTCATGAGTTATGAGAAGACAATTTATAATAAAGGAAATTTTGTGGAACTCAGATTGAAATAATAGATGACATATATATGAACTGACATGAAAATTAAGAGAGATTTTAGCACCAATATATAGAACCATAGACGGTGCCTTATCGTTTCCCCTAGAAGCCAACGAGGCAAACTTTCAAACCAAAATTATCAATGTAGTCCCATTGTCATTCTTTTATATAAATTTTTGGAGTGCAAGTCCCAATGTAGCTTTCGCAGGAATTTAAATTTTGGTCTTCAAAGTAAAGATACATTTACTAGACTATGCCCTTACTGTATTTAAATTCTAGTATATGGTTCTGTTTAGATAAGGGAATGAAGGGGAGCGGCAGTTGTATAGTGCCTACAGATTGATAACATTGAAATAAAATAAAATAAAATAAAAAAAACTCAACTAAATTTTAGTGACAATTATGTTCTTAAATTTTAGACACTATTAAAACGATAATAACAATAATTAACAAGAGTTCATAGTTGAAACCTATGGGGACATTGATCGTGATTCATGATCATATAAAAAAAATTTAAGCATTTTCCACACTACTTTATATTGAAAGTAAGCTACTAGCTTAAGTTAGTCGAGATTGTAATTTTATTCCTTATGAATAGGTATTAACAACTTAAATAATGATCATAGTTAAATTTGAAATGTTGTGAGAACTAATTTGATGTATTTTTTTTTTCTGATAATGAATTTTCCATAAGTTCTGAGAAGAGTATTACGAAGAATATATTTTATTAGTACATATTACGAAGATGGCATATGTGTATATATATAGAGCCATAGAAATTTGAGAGATTGTTCAATAATTAAATTACCTTTAATATTTTGATATTTGCAATTAATTTAAAAAAAATAAAAACATATGTGGGACGAAAATAATTAACACTATTCTATTTTACTCCTATTCTTAAATTAAGTTACAGCACTTCTAATGATAACAAAATTTGTATGGATTGCTTGAAACAATTCATATAAAATAGATACATATATCAGACTGAACTAACATCACTAACAAGCTTTCTAAAATTAACAACTCACTACTTTTTGAATATTAATTATATTATATGACTTCAAATAAATAATTAACTACATGTACTGTAAACATTATAAATTGAGTAACTAACATATGCAACACAAAATATAAAATTTGATTTCCAGACACATTTAATATAGATATAATGTTGTGCAATTTGAGTTAATTATTTGGGCTTAAAAAAAATGTGAGAAATAATTGAAACACAAAAACCGTAAAGCATTTTAATCCCCATTGGACAACGCTATATATGACGATCTGAGCCAATTAAGCCCCCCTTTTCCCCCACACTACAAAGTACAAACAGATCAAAGCGAACCCTCCCTAGACCCTAGTGACTACATCCTTTTTTTCTTAAAATTAAATTAAAAACATTACTCGGAGAAGAGAACCAATTGACAAGAACTAGTCGATCAAGCATCAGCATAAAGTCCTATTCAGCTACTGAGAGTGTGAATTAAGTTATGAGTCGACACAAGACAGTGCTGCCATGTCAGAGGTCAAGAATACAATAGACTGCCTCGACGGCCGCTTAAAGCAGTGTCTCTTATGCCTTGCCATCTTTCCAGAGGGTGCTGTCATAAAAAAACAGCTGTTGATTCATTGGTGGATTGGTGAGGGGATCGTGCTGGATACTGAGATCGGTAAAGGACGCTTTGAAGAGTTCGTGTACCATGGTCTGATAGTACCAGTCAAACATGAGCACTGTGATGAGGTCCATGCATTCAGAGTATATCCATGGATCCGTCAGCAGCTGATCGAAGCAGCGAAAGAAAACAATTTCTTGGAGCTTGATCCCATGGGAAATCCTGTTGTCGGTACAACTAATTGTGTGATTCTGATGAAGGGGCAAAAACATGTGCGAGCACGAGTGCGGTCTTTTGGTAGGTCCAGCAATCAGGGTTTGCTATCCGTATACAATGTCGACCAACAATATGTGCATCTCGACAGGTCATGGTTCTCTGGCCAGAAAAAAATGGGCACTTTCCAGGTTGGGAGGTGTACTGCCTCCAGCGAACACCATACCGAGCTTGTGAAAGAATGGTTGTTGAAGGGTATCGGGGCTTGTAGGAACTTGAGGTATCTCAGCCTCAGAGGAATCTCTAGAATTGAGTCCCTTCCTGTTTCAATTGGAGATCTTTACTGTCTCATAATTCTCAATGTTAGAGCGTGCCACAACCTCGAAAAGTTGACTGTTGCTGTCACATCATTGAAGAAGTTGCAGTACCTAGATGTATCAGAGTGCTATTTGCTTGATCAAATGCCTCGAGGCCTCGGTCAGCTCGTCAACCTATAAGTGCTAAAAGGATTTGTGATTGGGAGCATGAAAAGCAAAGACCCGTGTGGTCTGACAGAGCTGACGAGGCTAGAGAAGCTAAGAAAGCTCAGCATCAGCATAGGCTGTCAGTCGGTGGCAACCGATGAAGAGCTCCAACAATTGGCCAGGTTAGAAAACCTGCGGTTTCTTTCAGTAACATGGGGAGTGGTAGCATCACACAAGAAACAGTCACTTGTTTCAAATTCTGGTAAAGTCAAGACAGC
Source organism: Carex rostrata (assembly GCF_964058835.1). Lineage (NCBI taxonomy): Eukaryota > Viridiplantae > Streptophyta > Magnoliopsida > Poales > Cyperaceae > Carex > Carex rostrata. Next base: position 98,170 of record NC_135924.1, read on the forward strand.
TGAGAGCATTGCAGACATGCGCCTCTGTCTTCCCCCGAAAATTGAAAAACTTGATCTTCGCTGTGTACCGTTTAGTGTATTAATTAATTTCCTGATTGGCTTTCGGCGACAAATTAAGTTGGCGGCTGAGCTGTCGAGGTATTGCGACTGAGATTCCTGAGAAATCTCAAATGTGACTGGGATGCTGTTCCTAAGTATTTGGAAGAATTATAGTGGTTAATCAATGTCAATCAAAGTCGTCGTAAACTGAGTTTATTAGAGAAACAAATACAAGCTATATATTGATCAGCTCAATTCGGAAATTATAATAAATAAAAATAGAAATGAAGTTGCGCTGGCCTCAGTAGCCCATCTTATTATTATTCAATACGTACGCAGCTGAATCATCCTATTGCAACACCAATTCAGTTCAGAACTTCAGATATCAGGTCATTAATTAATTTGATTATGAAAAAACTATAGAAGACCTTTTGAACATTTAAATGCTTGACAGCTTGAGAACCACCTAACTTTTAACTTCTACCGAGTCGAAATACGTGGGCTACTGGGCTTAGATGCCAACAGGCCGAGCCCGATCTCATGCTCCGCAAAAAACCCAGAAAAAGGTCTGATATTATTATTTATCTTTCTCAAAAAACAATAAAAAAAAAAAACATAATTGATATTTGTACACTATTAAGTATTAACGGAAATAAAATATTTTATTCAACAATTTGAATCTATCCCCAAAGATGGTCCAATTATATTTTATTTGTGTCTGTCTAAAACTATTCATTAGTCCATAATTAAATTTAAATCAGAATGCTTACATATATGAAATTAGGACATTTTGTTTGCTATCTATTTAAAATTTAGAAACAATGTTATTTGTTGTAACATTTGAAGCAATTACTGATACTAAAGATTACATTGCTCGATCATTCCAGAAGCTATATATGTTATAAATTAAGTTTGTATTAATTTAAAGTACTGGACAAGATGACAAACAATGAAAAAAACAATTTTACAAAATGAAATTAATTTATACTAGAAATTAAGTACGTACGTCCTACAATTAACAATCCTAGTCCATAAAAATGAAACCACCGCTAGCTCTCTAGCTCTCTAGCTCCATCCTACAACAAATTGATCTGGTCCTTGCATTGCTAACGGAATTCATATCAATTGAGAATTAAATTCGGCACTTCGATGGCTTTGACCTTGGACTGGAGATGCTGTTGTTTTTTTTCATTTCATACCTACTATTTCTCGGCGCTTATATACAATACAAGTATATAGGAACTACCACCTCTCCATTCTTGTGAGAATGAAGTTTGACTCAAACCGATGTTTTAGACAAAAATGCTCCTCTTTATTGATTTTCAATTAGTTTTCATTCAATTACTCCTTGAGAATTTATCAAAAAAAAAAAAAAAAAAGTTGCAGCTGCTACCAAGTTATCAAAAATAAAATAATTAAGTCTCTTAATTTGTATTCTTTTATTGAAATTTCAAGAGAAATACATCAGCTTTGGGAGTATAAAGGAGAGACCAATATGATTTTGATGCAATTACTTGGACTTGTATGTTGGATTGATGAAACCTCTAATTATAATATTTTGAAAATGGTCGGACATAAATGATTTCAATTATGCGACCAAATATTATTTATTTATTTTTTGTATGATATGTATATAAATTTTCCATAAATTTCCTTGAATAGTTTCAATGTGCTTTAATTGTTCCTGATTGTGCTTTTACTTTTGCTTTCCTCCAAAATTTATACGCATGAAAGGTTTATAATTTGCTATAATTCAATTAAAAACATGCTTAGCTATTTTTTTAAGGAAAAATTCGTATAGTTCTCTTATTATTTATCCAAGTAATTTCTACATCAGTAGTGATTTATAAAATTATCAGTTTGAATATTTCAACAATTTCATAGAACTTATAATGCTTTTATTTCTAATTAGTTTTTTTTAATGTTTTCTAAGAACTTATTAACTTTTTAATAAACCAGAAATTTTAAAAAACAAAAGACAAATTCGCAAATATTATTATGGACGACTTGACATGGTAATTAAACTTCACTAGTTTTGTTCCTGCAATACCCTTGTCTAGAAAGGTTAAAATTAATATAATTATACTAGTCTTCAAAGGACTTCCTTAATACAAATAAAAACTTTTGAATTAATTTTTAGAAATAATGGCAAGTTTCTTTATATCTAAATTCTAATTCCGTGCTCGGTAGTAACTATATCTAAATATTAATTACACATAAATAGAAGTTTCATAAAAAGGTATGAAAAGGAAGGTAGGCATAGTTTTAAGATTTTGCAAGAAAATGATGTAATGGAAGAAATGAGAAAGATGTTTTTTAAGCAATTAAATCATTTGCCATTCCAAATTCAACCACCCAAAAACTATATAATTACATATTTATCATCTCAAATTCTATAATTACATACTTATCATCTTAAATTTTAATATTTACCCAATATAATTAAATATATATCAAATATCTGTTAGTGTTAATGCCTCTCCTCATATCTCCCACTACAAGAATCAAAGACTTTTCGCGTGGGATGATAAAGAGTCATGAAGAGAGGCATTAACACTAAAAGAGGGTGGGAGAGACAAGGAGAGATTTTAGCACAAAAGGAAAAGAGTTATGCCAAAATAAAGCGGAAGCTATTATGTGAAGAAGAAGAGAGAAGGGACTAATTAAGTAAATAATTATATCTATATAATTTTAAACATAATTTTATCTCAGTTTTTAATTAATTGAGTAAATATATGTGTTATTAAAATTTAGAATGATAAATATGTAACTATAGAATTTGAGATGATAAATACTATAGTTTTGAGTAATATATATGAAATTCTCCTTCTTCTTTTTTTAACTAATTCTCAAAAAATAAAAGTGGTCATTGCAACTTCAAAATGCACCAAACATGCTACTAAATGATGATGTACAGATACTTAATTATTTCAAGATTTGCAGCTCTCCAACTCGAAATAGAATCTCAAACAGTGGGCCTACGGTCATGAACTAAGCCCAAAATTAAAAAATCTCAAACAGTCAAACACACCAAGTTTTTAATACTCTATTAATCATTTCTGCAGAAAGACTGAAATGAACCATCATCTTTCGTGCAAAAAAGAGAGAGAAGGTGACAAGAACTTTCAACTAATATTCATCGTTTTTCTGTGACAACACGTACGGTTTAACATGACTGTGTTATATATCGGTTAACATTGCTAACAAACAATCTGGATTCTACTTGTTTTTGTGTGCTGTCCCAAGAATGTGAAAATCATAACACATTATTAGGGGTGCACAAAAAATTCGAGATTCGTGATTCGATTCGAGTTCGATTCGAAAAAATTCGATTCAAAAGTAATTTGGTTCAAAATTAATTCAAACCAGTTCGATTCGAAATTAATTCAATTTCAAATTCGAACCAAAGTAGGTTCGATTCGAGACTTCGCGAATTGTATTCGAAATTAAGTCGTTAACATCCGAACTGATTTAGAACTTTTCTTGGGCTGAAAGCCTCTTCACAAGGCTTTAGTAGCCCAGCACGAATCTCATTCGTCTTGGCCTAACAAGACCCGTCTCCTCGCCTTCTCTGTTCGTCTTTTCCCTCTTCAATCTCCAGTTCTAGAAAGCACAGCACAAGATTGAGCGAGGTGAGAGCGCATGTGAATGGGAGGAGACGAGATGGACGAGGCAATGAGGACTTACTTCCCTATCTCTTTCGGAAAAACCTCGAAACCAGTTGGAATTGCTCTCAATTTAACCGAATTACTCTCAATTTCGAATAAAATCGAACTAGTTCGAATTATACCGAACCAAATTCGAATTGCCCTTTTAGGTTGAAATCTATTTCAATTTCAAACTGGGTTTGGTTCGAAATAATTTCGAATTCGAACTAGGCCCAATTCGATTCGGTTCGGGTCGTTTGCAGCCCTGCACATCATTGATAAAATTGATGGCAGAAACTTGCCACACCATTACATACTCCAGCATGTCAACAGATAATCCTTATCATTTACAGCCGTTAATTTAATGTAGCACGTTTTCAACGCTAAACGAGGTAGGTTGGCCTTCCCCTTTCCGAACTGCCACTGGGCCCCAGCCCAACTAAAAAACCTTTTACCTAGCCTCATAATCATATAATCCATTTTAAAGAACTTAATTTATAATTAGATCACACAGATCCGCATGTTCTTACTAATATAGTAATATTATTATTTTTCTCTTTCTTGTTTATTTGTTAATTGTATTTTTCTTGTACAGAGTCTTAGCATCTTCTAAGAAGTCAACTTCAAAACTTTTCAATTTTATCAAGATTCGTACATTTAATACGTACAAATTTTAAAAATATTCATACAAATTTTGATATGAATCAAACAACTTTAACGATCCGAACTACCTCCGATTCCAATCCCGAATTTTAAAAATATTCGTACATAATTTAGAGTACAATATCATCAATACTATAAATTGACTTTTATTTTTAATATAATTTTTATATAATTGATCTCTAATGTATATTAACTCAAATATTTTGGATAAACGTGAATGTCTCAATGTGTATATATCGGTTAGAGGTGTTTGCTTTCCAAAATTATCACCATTTTAAATTTTGTCTCTTTTTTTTGTGATTTGGTCGTCAAAAATATATAAAATTGTATAGAATTTCATGTAGGAATCACAATTTTTATCTCTCTCTTTTTTTCCTTTGTTTTCTATTCCTATAAATTTAGCATTTCTTATGCATATTCTAAAAATATATGTACATTAATTTGTCATAATTTTTCTAATTATAATGTTAGAAATAGTGTATACATTTTGGAACATAATTTTATTTGTAATACTAATAATTAAGATACATAATTTAATTATATTATGAAATAATTATATTCTTTTCAATTGTGAATTCTCCTTGTTCAAATTGCTTCATGTATTTTTAAATATTTGTTAATTATTTTACTAGAAATTCTTTGTTAACTATAAGTTTTTGTTTTATTAACGTTATTGAATCATTTTAATTTTATACTCTATTATATTATCTGAAATTTTTACACTAAAAAAATATTCTCAAATTCATAGCATTTTAAAAAATCAATGTTTTAAACCATTTATATTTATGCTGACTTATTATTATTCTTGTTATTTTACGTGTTTTAAGTATGTTGTAAATTTACTAAATAAAATTTTGTCAGAATTACAAAATATTTTAAAATTTTACGGTTTGTGTTGACTATACATTTTTTTTAGTTACAAGGTGTTCACATTTTTTCTAAATTTTCCTTTGGTTCTATTTTTATATACATAATATTTTGTTTATAATACATGTCACATGTATATACGTTTCTTTCTCTTTCTTGTGAAACGTCGTGTGTGATTTTAATTAAATTCTTACATTATTACAACAAAAATATCATATTATAAAAAAAAAGCCTTCAATTCAATAGTAACTAAATATGATTAATGTAATGAAAGAATTCAAACTGTAATAATAAATATTATAATATTGTATATTTAAATTAAATAGGGCTAAAATGCCTCATATATATCTTTCATGTTTCATCAGTGTCTCACATTTTTGCTTATGAGTGGACCCAGTAAGAGTCGGGAGGGGAGGATGGGCAACTGCACCCCCTTATTTTAAAGTTTTATGGAGATTTATAGATCTATACCAACTTTGCTTTCTTTAGAATTTTATTTGTTTTTTTGAAAATTTTCATTCGTAATTAAAATTTAAATTAGGATTAAAATTACAATAAGTTCCTTGAATTATATATGATTGTAATTAGGATTAGAACTTAGAGCATTCAAAATTATAAGTTAGGTTTTTTTTTTTTATCTAGTACCCGATTAGCTAATGAGTTTTAAACCATTTATTTATTTAATCCCGATTCGCTATCCCCCTCCTAATGAAAATCCCAGATACGTCCTTGTCCTTATTTATGTTTTCAGAGTATAATCAGTCGATCTGAACCGCTCAATATGACCTACATATTAAAATGTGCTTGGAGACCAAATTTAAATTTTTTGATTTTTTTTTTTAACATTTACATAATCACTATATTTGGATTGTCCAGAATATTTGAAAAACAAATGATTTCATACCTATAGAATAAAAATAATAAAAAGTTTTTAAAGAATATAAAATTTAATCTCTAAATATATTTTAATATACATATCATATTAAGACATAAAAATGAAAATAAAAATGTGAAATGCAGATTAAGACATAAAAAGATAAAAGACATTTTAATTCTACTTTTAAAAATAAGAAAGAATATTGCTGAGTCCAAATAACATATATATTTAGTGCAAAATGAACAGGAAACGTAGAAAAGACGCTCCACCAAATAGTATTCTTCGGGCTCAAACTATAGAGGCGATAAATAACGATCAACATTAATTGAAAGAGAAATTAAAGTTGCATCAAGGCTGTAAACTAAGTCATCGGAGATATTGTGACAAATTTGTACTAACAAAATTGACAGCGGTCTAAAATATATTATTCCAAATTAAAAAAAAAGACGAGTATTATTTGAAACTTTTTACTATGGAAATCAGATCCAGTGCAATACCTGACCGTTTAGAATGAAATCTGAGTCATTACTAAATACTAATGATTTAAAGACAGGATCCTTTGCACAAATTTCTCATTTATTTTTCGTCAACATTTTTTAATTTAAAAATTATGTAAAACTTGATATTTAATATAATTATTGATACTTAGCAATAATATTAGTTTGGCCACTGGGTAGACTTTAACGAAAATATATATATAAAAAAAATTAAAATTGTATTGATATATAACTAGTTGTATTGTATATATACTTCTAAAAAATGCCCCGTGAATATAATATTAGTTTGTTAATAGTAATTTGACAAACTAATTAGTAAATTTTGGTAATTGAATGTTCTTGTTTAAATAAATAAAATAATTAAGAGTAATATTAATTGAGAGGGGTGGTATTTTGTCAAGAAAATTAGAGAGAGTATTTTGTTTGAATTTTTTTAAAGGAATTAGTTTGTAAAATTTCCCCACATAGCTTAGATTTATCAAAATGTGCAAGTGAAAAAAAATCTCGATATCAATCTCTAGTACATTGCAATGTGTGGATTGATTCGTGCATTGGATTTATAACTCCATTTTCAAAGTTTAAATAATTAATTTGAACTGTTCAACATTATAACCATATGAAAATATAATTGAAGATCAAATTTTATATTATTTTTAGACAATTAGAAACAAAAAATTATGGACCATCCAAGAGAAGTGATTTTCCAAGTATCTAAAGAGATGTGAATCCTGGTACTACTAAGTACTAACACTAAAAAGGGAGGTGCTACACAAATTTGGTTTACTTGGTATCTGATTTAAACTGTAATCCAAGACATGTTAATATTTTATACTAAATCGATATTAATTGACTTTGGTGTTAATTAATTCATGTTGGTGGAAATTAAGTTTAATTAAGTAGTTTGTGTTGTTAAATTTGTTGAATTTGAAAATAAATTAAATTATTCAGGTTTCAGATGAAGTAGGTACGTGTGGAATATTGTCTGACTTGATTTCATTTTCTTATCAAGGTATAAACCTAGCTAGCTAGCTAATATGGTTGAATGTGGGATGAAATTAAAGTGTAGACCAATATTAATATCCTTTGGGAGTTCACATATGCAATTAAAAAGGTTTTAATTTGGACCTCATCCTGAATATATATATATATAGTACGTCAATATATATATATCTGGTTTGATTATAGAATTAGTATATATGGTGGAACGGGAGATCAGCCTTAGCCTTAGGGCCGGAGCCTAGAAAGACTATATATATATATATTAATGCAACAGGAGATCAACAACATTTGCAGACAAGGCAAATTAAGTCAGGAAGCGGCGACTGGCGAGGCAATGGTTAGCATTTGGCCGGGTAAACATATATATATAGTAATGGTAAAAAGGTTGTTTGTTTTGACATATTTCATTTTTATTGTTTTGTTCATATTTTGTGGCTGACGCTTGCTAGCTAGTTGTGTGTTTGTTCATTGATAAGGGTTTGTTGCTGTTCGATCTCAACCGTTCCGCACGATGTAACTGACACTCGAAGAATTGGTGAAGAATCTGCCAATCAATCAAACATCTATACAAATTATGAAGTTCAATTTACAGCTCAAGTCTTTGAAAAAATTTAAACTCTAATCTCGTTTTTGTAGTCAGCTTTAACAGTATATTTGAAATATTCTAAAATAAGATCTGTAAGTATTACTTTATCTAAGTTTGACCCTTTGAGAGAATTAAGGAAGAACTGGATTTGTCCCTCATATTAATTTTTCCATGCCTAGCTACAGTGGAATGGGAATGGCTCCAAGATCATCGATCGAGGTATAATTTTAGAACTCAGACGTCAATAACTTCAACAATGTTTTGTTTACAACAAAATAATAGAAGTACTAAGATGCTGGAGTGTAAATAGATCGGATACGGACCGATAATAATAAAATTGTATACTTATATATTAATTATAATTATTTCAATATATATATATAATATAAATAAATTGTATACAACAAAATAACCAGTGTAGCTATATATATATAGCGTGTTTTGTGTTGTTCTGTTTTAGATTATGCAATTTTTTAAATTATTGATAGATTGTAGTGGTACATACGTACTTTCGATACTGGAACAATTGGTGAATCATGAACGGTTGAGATTTTGATTGGAGATATCTCTCTAATCAGCGCACAGCTGCATATCACAGTCGTTGGATTTAACGACTCTGATTTACATATTTTCTCCTCTAAATTAAGTTCATAATATCATATTTACCCTTTTAAATCTTCAAAATCCACAAATTTACTCAATTAATCAATAACTCAAATTAATCATATATACTTGATATTCTCCTTCTCCTTGATACTTGATATTTACCCTCTTCCTTCTCCTTCTCCTTCTCCTTCTCCTTCTCCTTCTCTGGTGGCCATGGCAGATGGAGCGGATCTCTTTGGGTTGCTAGCTGTGAGAATATTAAAAAGAACAAGTTTCGTTCGATCCTTCCAACTCCTTTTCATCTTTGTTTGGATTCTCTTCACAATCAATTTGAAGGTCAGCTTCTAGCTAGCTTCAAGCAATTAATCAAGTTTCCTGTTTTGTTTCCAGTCTCTTTGAATTTCCTCTCATTTTTCTCAATTCGCAACCAATTCTCCATTTTGCATTGCACCTGAAGGCTCCATGGCAACCGATGGAGACAAACCAAGCCAACAACATAATTCCATTTCTCAAATATAAAAAGCTTTGACTAAAAGACCATCCAAGAATTGATTCGAGAGCTGCCACCGCAAATTGGGATTATCTAGTCTTACATCTATTAGAATCCAAAAAAGGAAGCTGGCTCATGTCTTTTCCAAATGCCCCAAAATTTCCAAAATCCTTTTATGGGAGCCATTCAATGGAAGGAGAAGGACATGGATTAGGGATTAGGTGATTAATTATATTTTAAAGAATATTAACCATAGTTAATTTTAGTTATTGATTAATTGAGTAAATTTGTAACTTTTGAAAATTTAGAAGGGTAAATATGATATTATGAATTTTAGAGGGGAAAATACGTAATTTTGAAGTTTTTGAGGGGCATACGTGAAATTTCTCCTTATTTTTTAAAATTTAGATAGTTGATTCAAATTGTGAAATATGATTTCTATATAAAAAAAATTGTTTTTTTTATAGATAGAAAATTGCTAATGTTGGATGGTCCATAATTTGGTTTTCCCCTTGTCTGAAAAAAAGAAATATAAAATTATGTAAAATTAATCTGCAAGTACATTTTTATATGAAGAAAACGTTAAACAGTTCACATCAACAGTTTGGATTTTAAAAAAAGTGATATGCATCCATAGCGATGGTAGTTGTGTGTTAAGGATGTGTTTGGATACACTAAAAATATGAGCTATTTGGAATAACAATGTGCACACATATAACAGTTTTGCTATCGAAATAGTTCGAACAGTTGTTATTATCTATTTTTTGTAAATGTTGGAATAACTATTATTCGAAAGTTTGAAGAGAGATAAAAAATATATCTTTCTCAGATTTTCATCCACACAGTCTCAAAATGACAAAATTAACGATAAATCTGTCATCTCCATGTCGTAACAATTCGTTTGAGACCCTGTGTAACATTCCGAAAAAAAAAAAGTTATTATTATTTTTGGTAACAAATTTTTTTTTATATTATAATAAAGATTATATGATGTTTTGAAAACATATTTTATTTATACAACACTAGATTGTCTTTGAAAAAAAAAATGAATAAAATAATTTTAGTCATTAATGCTCATGTTTCTCTGATTCAATCACTGTTAGTATAATCATAACATTATCATCATCTCTATCAGATTTAATTAATATACTGTACAACTCTATTTTGAATAATTATGGTATGTAAGTGCTACACTATATATATATAGTTTACTTTATATATATCTTCATCCTTTATAGCTTTAATAAAACAAGGTTACAAATGCTATTATGTTTAATTTCCAATTTGGCAATAACCACCATTTCACTGTACTTTCGGGAGTTTAATTTTATAAATAACCGTGTCCCCTAAACGCAAGAACTCATATATACCCTTTGATTCATTAAAGCTCACACCATGTGAAATTCCTTCTCCTGCCTTCTACTTTATTCTCTTTTCATAAAATTAAATACTATTATGATATATCTCCATGAATTATATCTTCAACTGGATTGTCAATGATGATCATTCCAGTCAACGCATATCTCATATGTCAGTAATCCTTTCTCATTTTATTTCAATTTCCAAAATTCTAATTTCAATTATTGATCGATTGTCCGTCTCATTTGTATTCTGACTACGTCGCAGTGATTTTGAGTTGTTGAAATCCGATTTGAAGTTCTGAAAATCTTGCTATCAGGTAACCGGACTTCTCTATAACTGTTTTTTCGTTTTGTATGGTTGATTTGAATATTGGTATATGTTGCATATTGAATTATGATGGTATATTTAACAGGATAGCGGGTCTGAGGTTAGAATTTGATATGTGATTGTAGCCTCTCACTGTTGGATGGATTTCCCAGTGGGTTGGCGGTCTTCCAATGTTGGATGGATTTCCCATTGGATTGGCGGATTAAAAGAATAAGAAAAGGTAATGTCCCCCGGGCTACAGTCCCCCAAAAATCTCCGTGTATAAAAGCCTTTCTTTTTTAGCTTAGTTCTGACGCGTTTTTAACTGCTACAACTGCCATAATTTTAACTGCTATAATTTCAAGTAAACTATGTATGTTTACAGAATAATATGTGTATGTTTACAGGATAATATGTGTATGTTTACATGATATTATGTGTATGTTCACAGAAATAAAAGGTAATGTTTACAAAATTATATGTGTATGTTTATAGGATAATATGTGTATGTTTACAGGATATTATGTGTATGTTCACAGAAGGTGGTCCCCAATAGCTGTCACGCGTTTTCAACAGCTGTCACGCGTTTTTAACAGCTTTCACGCGTTTTTATGTTTACAGGATTTGTTGAATTAGTTTACAGGATTTAGTATTGATGTTTACAGGATTTAGTATTGATGTTTACAGAATTAGTTGAAAATCTCCGGGAATTTTTGGGGAACTGGAGTTGGGGGACTGTTAGCTGCTTCCTAAAAGAATTGTGTTATAAGAATGTGGAAATCGCCTGTGACAGAGATTACACATGTGTGAATATGATGTGATTGGTTTTATGGATAACCTAGACCGACATGCTATTGCTAGTTAAATATGCATGCATAATTTGATGTGAATTTGTGTGGATTAATCTGGTCTATTTGAATGGTTGTTAAATTAAGCCTATTATAGAGAAGCGCATCGTTAAATAACCGGTTCCTGAGCTTTGTAGCTGACTCCGTTTTGTTGTTTTGTTTTCATTTTGTTGGCGACGTAGGTTGACGGGCCAAGAAAATGTGTGAAGATGCTTATATAATCACGCTCCGGATGGTAAAAATCTCGGTGTGACACCCTGTTTGCTTATTTTTCACTATTTCAAATGTACAATCCAAACAATATTTATACTAATCCGAATAGCATCGTTTTCACACTAATCTGAAAATCACGATTTTTTCTCTATTCTCATCTACTAAACTCAAATTTCGATATTCTAGGTTCCCTCCAAATATACCCTGATATGCATATTACCAAAATAAAAAATCTCATTATGAACTTGATTTTGTAAAAAAATAACTTAATACTGCACGGCTAATTTCTAATTTTATTTTTAAGATGAACTTGATGTCACAATGATCAAAAATTATGATAAACGTAGGAAACAAATATTGGTTTATATTATTTCATTCTTATTAAATACTATATATTATTTCAACTACTAACATTTTTGTAAGAAAAAATTTAATTTTATATATTGTCCCTACTGAGGTTAAAAAGGTTGATTAGGCTATAAATTATAAATAAAAAAATTCATTGGAGAAGGTTAATGAGCCTTAACAGAAAAAAAAAATCAGTTTGATATAATTTTCTTGTCTGAACCTGGGAGTAGGAACTCCAATTAAACTTTGATCAAATATAATTGTATATTATATATTATATTAGGCCAATTTGAAAATTTCACAAAAGAAAAGGTAATACTAATTCACTATATATTTGGCACTCAAATTTAAGTCAAATTCATTGCACAATAAAAAATAAATTTTTTGATCAATTTGTACACAAACTTCTGATTTGATAATAAAAGACCAGGACAGTTGTGCAATGTAACTTTATGTGACATATCATTTCAAATCAAAGAGAGATACGTGATACACAAATAATGTCACGTGACCAACACACGTGACGTGATGTGATGAAACTGATAATGATATAACTAATTTTCTACAATAAATATTATTATGAAAAATATGTATGAGAAAGCAACTATAAATTAATACTCTTGAAACTTAATCTATATCCTCCCAAGCACTTTAGACGATTCAGACTAGTACATTTCAACTAGTGTAGTGACAGTATTATTGGACTTTGAGATTTATGTCAAGTTAAAAGGAACGGTCTGAATCCACTAATTGTAAAAGATTCTCTTGTGTAATAATGAAGATGATGTGAATTCTCTGAAACTAACATACAATTAAATATCTTATGAAAATATTCTGATAATTATAATTAACCTATAAGAAATGGACTGTAGATATTTTCTTTGGTGCCTCTTTCGACTATTGCTCCATACACAAGAGACCTAACCAAGAGTGAAGGTTGTGAGATCTAACCACTTTAAAAAAAAAAACTATAACATAAACCTATCAGCTCAAACAAGTAACGGCCAATTCAGCTTTGGTTTACTTCTACCGGTCAGGAACACGAAACAGCCACAAGGGGAAGAAATAAGCCGTGAAACAAAAAAAGAAATGATATATTGTGAAGGAAACTTATCTTACAAGCGAAACCGTAAGGAAGTCATGGTTGTTGGATGCGTGTCGTTCTAAGAAACCAATCCACTTCAAAAAAAGTTTCATCTACATAAATAAAAGTAAAACTCAAATATTGGTACTAATCAAGAGTGAATGTTGTGAGATCTAACCACATAAAAAAAACTATACCATAGACCAATCAGGTCCAACAAGTAACGGCTAATTCAGCTTTGTTTGACTTCCACCGGTCAGGTACACAAAACAGCCACAAGGAGAAGAAATAAGTCATGCAACAAAAAAAGAAAAGATGTAATGTGAAAGAAACTTATCTTACAAGTGAAACCGCAAGAAAGTCATGGTTGTTAGATTCGTGCCGTTCCATGAAAGCAGCCCACTTCAAGAAATGCCCCATCTACATAAACAAAAGTACAACTCAAATATCGGTATTAACAAAGAGTGAAGGTTGTGAGATCTGATCACCTAAAAAAAACTATAATAGAGACCTATCAGCTAAAACAAATAACGGCCAAGTCAACATTGGATGACTTCTACTGGTCAGCAACACGAAACAACCACAAGGGGAAGAAATAAGCCGTGCAACAAAAAAAATATATATTGTGAAGAAAACTTATCTTACAAGCGAAACCGCAAGGAAGTCATGGTGGTTGCATGCGTGTCGTTCTAAGAAAGCAGCCCACTTCAAGAAAAGCTCTATCTACATAAATAAAAGTAAAACTCAAATATTGGTACTAACCAAGAGTGAATGTTGTGAGATCCGACCACTTAAAAAAAAACTATACCATAGACCAATTAGCTCAAAAAAGTAACGGCCAATTCAGCTTTGGCTGACATCTACTGATCAGGTACATGAAACAGCCACAAGGAGAAGAAATAAGCCGTGCAACAAAAAAAATAATATATTGTGCAGGAAACTTATCTTACAAGTGAAACCGCAAGGAAGTCATGTTTGTTAGATGCATTCCGTTCAAAAAAAACAACCCACCTCAAAAAAAGCTCCATCAACATAAATAAAAGTACAACTCAATTATCAGCACTAACCAAGAGTGAAGGTTGTGAGAGCTAACCACCTCAAAAAAACTATAACATAGACCTATCAGCTCAAACAAGTAACAATCAAGTCAGCTTCGGCAAACTTCTACCGGTTATGTCACAAGGAGAAGAAATAAGTTGTGCAACAAAAGAAGAAGGGATATATTGCGCAGGAAACTTATCTTACAACTGAAATCGCAAGGAAGTCATGTTTGTTGAATGCGTGCCGTTCCAAGAAAGCAGCCTACTTCAAGAAAAGCTTCATCTACATAAACAAAAGTACAACTCAATTATCGGTACTAACCAAGAGTGAAGGTTGTGAGAGCTGACCACCTAAAAAAAACTATAACTTAGACCAATCAGCTCAAACAAGTAACGGTCAAGTCAGCTTTGGCTGACTTCTACCGGTTATGTACACGAAACATCCAAAAGGAGAAGAAATAACCCGTGCAACAAAAAAGGAAGGGATATATTGTGTAGGATACTTATTTTACAAGGGAAACCGCAAGGAAACCATGTTTGTTAGATGCGTGTCGTTCAAAGAAAGCAGCCCACTTCAAGAAAAGCTACATCTACATAAACAAAAGTACAACTCAATTATCAATACTAACCAAGAGTGAAGGTTGTGAAATCTGACCACCTAAAAAAAACTATAACATAGACTTATCAGCTCAAACAAGTAACGACCAAGTCAGTTTTGCCTGACATCTACCGGTTATGTACACGAAACAGCCACAAGGAGAAGAAATAAGCCGTGCAACAAAAAAAAGAAAGGATATGTTGTGAAGGAAACTTACCTTACAAGCGAAACTACAAGGAAGCCATGGTAATTGCATGCGTGTCGTTCCAAGAAAGCAGCTCACTTCAAGAAAAGCTTCATCTACAAAATCAAAAGTACAACTCAATTATCGGTACTAACCAAGAGTTAAGGTTGTGAGATCTGACCACTTAACAATAACTATAACATAGACCTATCAGCTCAAACAAGTAATGGCCAAGTCAGCTTTGGCTGACTTCTATCGGTTATGTACGCGAAACAGCCACAAGGAGAAGAAATAAGTCGTGCAACAAAAAAAAAAGATATGTTGTGAAGAAAACTTATCTTACAAGCGAAACTGCAAGGAAGCCATGGTAATTACATGCGTGCCGTTCCAAGAAAGCAGCCTACTTTAAGAAAAGCTTAATCTACATAAACAAAAGTATAACTCAATTATCGGAACTAACCAAGAGTGAAGGTTGTGAGATCTGACCACCTAAATAAAACTATAACATAAACCTATTAGCTCAAACAAGTAATGGCCAAGTCCGCTTTGGCTGACTTCTACCGGTTATGTACACGATACAAAAACAAGGGGAGGAAATAAGCCGTGCAACAAAAAAATAAAGGATATAATGTGAAGAAAACTTATCTTACAAGTGAAACTGCAAGGAAGCCATGTTTGTTAGATGAGTGTCGTTCTAAGAAAAGAAGGGATATATTGTGCAGGACACTTAACTTACAAGCGAAATTGCAAGAAAGTTATGGTTGTTGCATGCGTGCCGTTCCAAGAAAGCAGCCCAATTCAAGAAAAGCTTCATCTACATAAACAAAAGTACAACTCAATTATCGGTACTAACCAAGAGTGAAGGTTGTGAGATCTGACCACTTAACAATAACTATAACATAGACCTATTAGCTCAAACAAGTAACGGTCAAGTCAGCTTTGGCTGACTTCAACCGGTTATGTACGTGAAATAGCCACAAGGAGAAGAAATAAGCCGTGCAACAAAAAAAGAAAGGATATGTTATGAAGGAAACTTATCTTACAAGCGAAACTGCAACGAAGCCATGGTAATTGCATACGTGTCGTTCCAAGAAAGCAGCATACTTTCAGAAAAGCTCCATCTACATAAACAAAAGTACAACTCAATTATCGATACTAACCAAGAGTGAAGGTTGTGAGATCTGACCACCTGAAAAAACTATAACACAGACCTATCAGCTCAAACAAGTAACGGTCAAGTCGGCTTTGGTTGACTTCTACCGGTTATGTACAGGAAACAGCCACAAGGAGAAGAAAAAAGCCATGCAACAAAAAAGAAAGGATATATTGTGAAGGAAACTTATCTAACAAGCGAAACCAGAAGAAAGCCAACGTTGTCGCATGCGTGACGATCCAAGAAAGCAGCTCACTTCAAGAAAAGCTCTATCTACAAAAACAAAAGTACAACTCAATTATCGGTACTAACCAAGAGTGAAGGTTGTGAGATCTGACCACCTAAAAAAAACTGTAACATAGACCTATCAGCTCAAACAAGTAACGGTCAAGTCAGCTTTGGCTGACTTATACCGGTTATGTACACGAAACATCAACAAGGACAAGAAATAACCCGTACAACAAAAAAGAAAGAATATATTGTGAAGAAAACTTATCTTACAAGCGAAACCGGAAGGAAGCCATGGTTGTCGCATGCGTGCCGATCCAAGAAAGCAGCTCACTTCAAGAAAAGCTCCATCTACAAAATCAAAAGTACAACTCAATTATCGGTACTACCCAAGAGCGAAGGTTGTGAGATGTGACCACCTAAAATAAACTATAACATAGACCTATCAGCTCAAAAAAGTAACGGTCAAGTCAGCTTTGGCAGACTTCTACAGGTTATGTACACGAAATATCCAAAATGAGAAGAAATAACCCGTGCAACAAAAAAGAAATGATATATTGTCAAGGAAACTTATCTTACTAGCGAAACCGCAAGGAAGCCATGTTTGTCGCACGCGTGCCGATCCAAGAAAGCAGCTCACTTCAAGAATAGCTTCATCTACAAAATCAAAAATACAACTCAATTATCAGTACTAACCAAAAGTAAAGGTTGTGAGATCTGACCACCTAAAAAAAACTATAACATACACTTATCAGCTCAAACAAGTAACGGTCAAGTCAGCTTTGGCTGACTTCTACCGGTAATGTATAAGACACATCCACAAGGAGAATAAATAACCCGTGCAACAAAAAAGAAATGATATATTGTGAAAGAAACTTATCTAATAAGCGGAATCGGAAGGAAGCCATGGTTGTCGCATGCGTGCCGAGCCAAGAAAGTAGCTCACTTCAAAAAAAGCTCCATCTACAAAAAGAAAAGTACAACTCATTTATCGGTACTAACCAAGAGTGCAGGTTGTGAGATCTGACCACCTAAAAAAACTATAACGCAGACCTATCAGCTCAAACAAGTAACGGTCAAGTCAGCTTTGGCTGATTTCTACCGGTTATGTACACGAAAGAGCCACAAAAGAAGAAATAAGCCGTGCAACAAAAAAGAAAAAAATATTGTGAAGGAAACTTATCTTAGTAGCGAAACCGCAAGGAAGCCATGGTTGTCGCATGCGTGCCGAACCAAGAAAACAGCTCACTTCAAAAAAAGCTCGATCTACAAAAACAAAAGTACAACTCAATTATTAATACTAACCAAGAGTGAAGGTTGTGAGATCTGACCACCTAAAAAAAACTATAACGCAGACCTATCAGCTCAAACACGTAACGGTCAAGTCAGCTTTGGCTGACTTCTATCGGTTATGTACACGAAACAGCCACAAGGAGAAGAAATAAGTCGTGCAACAAAAAAGAAAAGATATATTGTGAAGGAAACTTATCTTACTAGCGAAACCGCATGGAAGCCATGGTTGTCTCATGCGTACCGATCCAAGAAAACAGCTGACTTCAAGAAAAGCTCCATCTACGAAAACAAAAGTACAACTCAATTATCGGTACTAACCAAGAGTGAATGTTATGAGATCTGACCACCTAAAAAAAATTATAACGCAGACCTATCAGTTCAAACAAGTAACGGTCAAGTCAGCTTTGGCTGACTTCTACCAGTTATGTACACGAAACATCCACAAGGAGAAGAAATAACCCGTGCAACAAAAACGAAAGGATATATTGTGAATGAAAGTTATCTTAGTAGCGAAACCGCAAGAAAGCCATGCTTGTCGCATGCGTGCCGTTCCAAGAAAGCAGTCCACATCAAGAAAAGGTCCGTCTACATAAAGAAAAGTACAACTGATTTATCCGTACTAACCAAGAGTGAAGGTGGTGAGATCTAACCACCTAAAAAAACTATAACATAGACCTATCAGCTCAAACAAGTAACGGTCAAGTCTGCTTTTGCTGACTTCTACCGGTTATGTACACGAAACATCCACAAAGAGAAGAAATAAGCCGCGCAACAAAAAAAGGGATATATTGTGCAGGAAACTTATCTTACAAGCGAAACCACGAGGAAGTCATATTTGTCGCTTGCGTGACGTTCTAAGAAAGCAGCCCACTTCAAGAAAAGCTCCATCTACATAAACAAAAATACGACTGAATTTTCCGTACTAACCAAGAGTGCAGGTTGTGAGATCTGACCACCTAAAAAAAACTATAATAGAGACCTATCAACTCAAATAAGTAACGGTCAAGTCAGCTTTAGCTGACTTCTACCGGTTATTTACACGAAACAGCTACAAGAAGAAGAAATAAGTCGTGCAACAAAAAAGAAAGGATATATTGTGAAGGAAACTTATCTTATTAGCGAAACCGCAAGGAAGCCATGGTTGTCGCATGCGTGCCGTTTCAAGAAAGCATCCCACTTCAAAAAAAGGTTCATCTATATAAACAAAAGTATAACTGAATTATCCGTACTAACCAAGAGTGAAAGTTGTAAGATCTGACCACCTAAAAAAACTATAACATAGAACTATCAGCTCAAACAAGTAACGGTCAAGTCAGCTTTAGCTGACTTCTACCGGTTATGTACACGAAACAGCCACAACGAAAAGAAATAACCTGTGCAACAAAAAAGAAAGGATATATTGTGAAGGAAACTTATCTGACAAGCGAAACAAGAAGGAAGCCATGTTTGTCGCATGCGTGCCGATCCAAGAAAGCGGCTCACTTCAAGAAAAGCCCCATCTACAGAATCAAAAGTACAACTCAATTATCCGTACTAACCAAGAGTGCAGGTTGTGAGATCTGACCACCTAAAAAAAACTATAACACAGACCTATCAACTCAAACAAGTCACGGTCAAGTCAGCCTTGGCAGACTTCTACCGGTTATGTACACGAAACATCCACAAGGAGAAGAAATAACCCGTGCAACAAAAAAGACATGATATATTGTGAAGGAAACTTATCTAACAAGCGAAACCGGAAGGAAGCCATGGTTGTCGCATGCGTGACGATCCAAGAAAGCAGTTCACTTTAAAAAAAGCTTCATCTGCTGAATCAAAAGTAGAATTCAATTATCAGTACTAACCAAGATTGAATGTTGTGCGATCTGACCACCTAAAAAAAACTATAGACCTATCAACTCAAACAAGTAACGGTCAAGTCTGCTTTGGCTGACTTCTACCGGTTATGTACACAAAACATTCACAAGAAGAAGAAATAACCCGTTCAACAAAAAAAGAAAGGCTATATTGTGAAGGAAACTTATCTAACAAGCGAAACCGGAAGGAAGCCATAGTTGTCGCATGCGTGCCGATCCAAGAAAGCAGTTCACTTTAAAAAAAGCTTCATCTGTTGAATCAAAAGTAGAATTCAATTATCACTACTAACCAAGAGTGAATGTTGTGCGATCTGACCACCTAAAAAAAATTATAGACCTATCAACTCAAACAAGTAACGGTCAAGTCTGCTTTGGCTGACTTCTACCGGTTATGTACACAAAACATTCACAAGAAGAAGAAATAACCTGTGCAACAAAAAAGAAAGGATATATTGTAAATGAAACTTATCTAACAAGCGAAACCGGAAGGTAGCCATGGTTGTCGCATGCGAGCCGATCTACGAAAGCCGCTCACTTCAAGAAAAGCTCCATCTACAAAATCAAAAGTACAACTCAATTATCAGTACAAACAAGAGTGAAGATTGTGAGATCTAACCACCTAAAGAAAACTATAACACAGACCTATCAGCTCAAACAAGTAACGGTCAAGTCAGCTTTGGCTGACTTCTACCGGTTATGTACACGAAACATCCACAAGGAGAATAAATAACCCGTGCAACAAAAAAGAAATGATATATTGTGAAGGAAACTTATCTAACAAGCGAAACCGGAAGGAAGCCATGTTTGTCGCATGCGTGCCGATCCAAGAAAGCAGCTCACTTCAAAACAAACTCCATCTGCAAAATCAAAAGTAGATTTTTCAATTATCAGAACTAACCAAGAGTGAAGGTTATGCGATATGACCACCTAAAAAAAACTATAGACCTATCAGCTTAAACAAGTAACGATCAAGTCAGCTTTGGCTGACTTCTACCGGTTATGTACACAAAACATCCCCAAGGAGAAGAAATAATCCGTGCAACAAAAAAGAGAGGATATATTGTGAAGGAAACTTATCTAACAAGCGAAACCGGAAGGAAGTCATGGTTGTCGCATGCGTGCCGATCCACGAAAGCAGCTCACTTCAAGAAAAGCTTCATCTACAAAATCAAAAGTACTACTCAATTATTAGTACTAACCAAGAGTGAAGGTTGTGAGATCTAACCACCTAAAAAAAACTATAACACAGACCTATCAGCTCAAACAAGTAACGGTCAAGTCAGCTTTGGCTGACTTCTACCGGTGATATAAACGAAACATTCACAAGAAGAAGAAATAACCCGTGCAACAAAAAAAAAGGATATATTGCGAAGGAAACTTATCTTACTATCGAAACCGCAAGGAAGCCATGCTTGTCGCATGCGTGCCGATCCAAGAAAACAGCTCACTTCAAAAAAAGCTCCATCTACAAAATCAAAAGTACAACTCAATTATCAGTACTAACTAAGAGTGAAGGTTGTGAGATCTAACCACCTAAAAAAAACTATAACACAGACCTATCAGCTCAAACAAGTAACGGTCAAGTCAACTTGGGCTGATTTCTACCGGTTATGTACAAGAAACATCCACAAGGAGAAGAAATAACCCGTGCAATAAAATAGAAAGGATATATTGTGAAGGAAACTTATCTAACAAGCGAAACCGGAAGGAAACCATGTTTGTCGCATGCGTGCCGATCCAAGAAAGCAGCTCACTTCAAAACAAACTTAATTTGCAAAATCAAAAGTAGAATTCAATTATCAGTACTAACCAAGAGTGAAGGTTGTGCGATAGGACCACCAAAAAAAAATTATAGACCTATCAGCTCAAACAAGTAACGGTCAAGTCAGCTTTGGCTGACTTCTACCGGTTATATACACGAAACAGTCACAAGGAAAAGAAATAACCCGTGCAACAAAAAAAAAAGATATATTGCGAAGGAAACTTATCTTACTATCGAAACCGCAAGCAAGCCATACTTGTCTCATGCGTGCCGATCCAAGAAAGCAGCTCAATTCAAAAAAAGCTTCATCTGCAAAATCAAAAATAGAATTATATTCTCAGTACTAACCAAGAGTGAATGTTGTGCGATCTGACCACCTAAAAAAACTATAGACCTATCAACTCAAAAAGTAACGGTCAAGTCAGCTTTGGCTGACTTCTACCGGTTATGTACACGAAACATTCATAAGGAGAAGAAATAACCCGTGCAACAAAAAAGAAATGATATATTGTGAAGGAAACTTATCTAACAAGCGAAACCGGAAAGAAGCCATGTTTGTCGCATGCGTGCCGATCCAAGAAAGCAGCTTACTTCAAAACAAACTCCATCTGTAAAATCAAAAGTAGAATTCAATTATCAGTACTAACCAAGAGTGAAGGTTCTGCGATATGACCACCAAAAAAAACTATAGACCTATCAGCTCAAACAAGTAACGGTCAAGTCAGCTTTTGCTGACTTCTACCGGTTATGTACACAAAACATTCACAAGGATAAGAAATAACCAGTGCAACAAAAAAGAAAGGATATATTGTGAAGGAAACTTATCTAACAAGCGAAACCGGAAGGAAGTCATGGTTGTCGCATGCGTGCCGATCCACGAAAGCAGCTCACTTCAAGAAAAGCTCCATCTACAAAATCAAAGTACAACTGAATTATCAGTACTAACCAAGAGTGAATGTTGTGCGATAGGACCACCAAAAAAAACTATAGACCTATCAGCTCAAAAAAGTAACGGTCAAGTCAGCTTTGGCTGACTTCTACCGGTTTTGTACACAAAAAAGAAAGGATATATTGTGAAGGAAACTTATCTAACAAGCGAAACCGGAAGGAAGCCATGGTTGTTGCATGCGTGCCGATTCACGAAAGCAGCTCACTTCAAGAAAAACACCATCTACAAAATCAAAAGTACAACTCAATTATCAGTACTAACCAAGAGTGAAGGTTGTGAGATCTAACCACCTAAAAAAAACTATAACACAGACCTATCAGCTCAAACAAGTAACGGTCAAGTCAGCTTGGGCTGATTTCTACCGGTTATGTACAAGAAACATCCACAAGGAGAAGAAATAACCCGTGCAATAAAATAGAAAGGATATATTGTGAATGACACTTATCTAACAAGCGAAACCGGAAGGAAACCATGTTTGTCGCATGCGTGCCGATCCAAGAAAGCAGCTCACTTCAAAACAAACTTCATTTGCAAAATCACAAGTAGAATTCAATTATCAGTACTAATCAAGAGTGAAGGTTGTGCGATAGGACCACCAAAAAAAACTATAGACCTATCAGCTCAAACAAGTAACGGTCAAGTCAGCTTTGGCTGACTTCTACCGGTTATATACACGAAACATTCACAAGGAGAAGAAATAACCCGTGCAACAAAAAAAAAGGATATATTGCGAGGGAAACTTATCTTACTATCGAAACCGCAAGGAAGCCATACTTGTCACATGCGTGCCGATCCAAGAAAGCAGCTCAATTCAAAAAAAGCTCCATCTGCAAAATCAAAAGTAGAATTCTATTCTCAGTACTAACCAAGAGTGAATGTTGTGCGATCTGACCACCTAAAAAAACTATAGACCTATCAACTCAAAAAGTAACGGTCAAGTCAGTTTTGGCTGACTTCTACCGGTTATGTACACGAAACATCCATAAGGAGAAGAAATAACCCGTGCAACAAAAAAGAAAGGATATATTGTGAAGGAAACTTATCTAACAAGCGAAACCGGAAAGAAGCCATGTTTGTCGCATGCGTGCCGATCCAAGAAAGCAGCATACTTCAAAACAAAATCAATCTGTAAAATCAAAAGTAGAATTCAATTATCAGTACTAATCAAGAGTGAAGGTTATGCGATATGACCACCAAAAAAAACTATAGACCTATCAGCTCAAACAAGTAACGGTCAAGTCAGCTATAGCTGACTTCTACCGGTTATGTACACAAAACATCCACAAGGATAAGAAATAACCCGTGCAACAAAAAAGAAAGGATAT
The DNA here is from genome assembly GCF_964058835.1 of Carex rostrata. Taxonomy (NCBI): domain Eukaryota; kingdom Viridiplantae; phylum Streptophyta; class Magnoliopsida; order Poales; family Cyperaceae; genus Carex; species Carex rostrata. The sequence continues at coordinate 121,990 of NC_135924.1, forward strand.
ATTGTGAAGGAAACTTATCTAACAAGCGAAACCGGAAGGAAGTCATGGTTGTCGCATGCGTGCCGATCTACGAAAGCAGCTCAATTCAAGAAAAGCTCCATCTACAAAATCAAAAGTACAACTGAATTATCAGTACTAACCAAGAGTGAATGTTGTGCGATAGGACCACCAAAAAAAGCTATAGACCTATCAGCTCAAAAAAGTAACGGTTAAGTCAGCTTTAGCTGACTTCTACCGGTTATGTACACAAAAAAGAAAGGATATATTGTGAAGGAAACTTATCTAACAAGCGAAACCGGAAGGAAGCCATGGTTGTTGCATGCGTGCCGATTCACGAAAGCAGCTCACTTCAAGAAAAACACCATCTACAAAATCAAAAGTACAACTCAATTATCAGTACTAACCAAGAGTGAATGTTGTGAGATCTAACCACCTAAAAAAAAATATAACACAGACCTATCAGCTCAAACAAGTAACGGTCAAGTCAGCTTGGGCTGATTTCTACCGGTTATGTACAAGAAACATCCACAAGGAGAAGAAATAACCCGTGCAATAAAATAGAAATGATATATTGTGAATGAAACTTATCTAACAAGCGAAACCGGAAGGAAACCATGTTTGTCGCATGCGTGCCGATCCAAGAAAGCAGCTCACTTCAAAACAAACTTCATTTGCAAAATCACAAGTAGAATTCAATTATCAGTACTAACCAAGAGTGAAGATTGTGCGATAGGACCACCAAAAAAAACTATAGACCTATCAGCTCAAACAAGTAACGGTCAAGTCAGCTTTGGCTGACTTCTACCGGTTATATACACGAAACATTCACAAGGAGAAGAAATAACCCGTGCAACAAAAAATAAGGATATATTGCGAAGGAAACTTATCTTACTATCGAAACCGCAAGGAAGCCATACTTGTCTCATGCGTGCCGATCCAAGAAAGCAGCTCAATTCAAAAAAAGCTCCATCTGCAAAATCAAAAGTAGAATTCTATTCTCAGTACTAACCAAGAGTGAATGTTGTGCGATCTGACCACTTAAAAAAACTATAGACCTATCAACTCAAAAAGTAACGGTCAAGTCAGCTTTGGCTGACTTCTACCGGTTATGTACACGAAACATCCATAAGGAGAAGAAATAACCCGTGCAACAAAAAAGAAAGGATATATTGTGAATGAAACTTATCTAACAAGCGAAACCGGAAAGAAGCCATGTTTGTCGCATGCGTGCCGATCCAAGAAAGCAGCATACTTCAAAACAAACTTCATCTGTAAAATCAAAAGTAGAATTCAATTATCAGTACTAACCAAGAGTGAAGGTTATGCGATATGACCACCAAAAAAAACTATAGACCTATCAGCTCAAACAAGTAACGGTCAAGTTAGCTTTGGCTGACTTCTACCGGTTATGTACACAAAACATCCACAAGGATAAGAAATAACCCGTGCAACAAAAAAGAAAGGATATATTGTGAAGGAAACTTATCTAACAAGCGAAACCGGAAGGAAGCCATGGTTGTTGCATGCGTGCCGATTCACGAAAGCAGCTCAATTCAAGAAAAGCTCCATCTACAAAATCAAAAGTACAACTCAATTATCAGTACTAACCAAGAGTGAATGTTGTGCGATCTGACCACCTAAAAAAACTATAGACCTATCAACTCAAACAAGTAACGGTCAAGTCAGCTTTGGCTGACTTCTACCGGTTATGTACACGAAACATCCAAAAGGAAAAGAAATAACCCGTGCAACAAAAAAGAAAGGATGTATTGTGAAGAAACTTATCTAACAAGCTAAACCGGAAGGAAGCCATGTTTGTCGCATGCGTGCCGATCCAAGAAAGCAGCTCACTTCAAAACAAACTCAATCTGCAAAATCAAAAGTAGAATTCAATTATCAGTACTAACCAAGAGTGAAGGTTGTGCGATATAACCACCAAAAAAAACTATAGACCTATCAGCTCAAACAAGTAACGGTCAAGTCAGAATTGGCTGACTTCTACCGGTTATGTACACAAAACATCCATAAGGAGAAGAAATAACCCGTGCAACAAAAAAAAAGGATATATTGTGAAGGAAACTTATCTCACAAGCGAAACCGGAAGGAAGCCATGGTTGTCGCATGCGATAACCTGAATTCTGCAACTCAATGTAAACCGCTTTAGAAACTGATGACCAAATCACAATTCAAAGCACATAGGAATGGTACAAAATTTCAGATATGTAACCTTCTCGTGTACAGAAAAGCTAACCTTGACATAGGTTAGATTGTGATTTACACAGAGGGCAAGGTTGCTAAGCAAAGTCCAAGGGGTGGTGGTCCACGCCACAAGAGCGGCAGCATCAGAATCATTGACTACAGGAAACGACACCATCACTGCCGGATCAGGAACATCCTTATAATTTAGTCCTGCCTCAAAATTTGAAAGAGGTGTCTCGCAACCAGTACTGTACGGCATAACCTGCAACAGAAATAATTAGTTTACTAGCATTTTTTGTCTAAATTGGTTTACTATGTTTGGTTGCAAAACAAGTAAAGCTAGAATAGCCAAATCAAGAATAGCTATTGTTTGTCTTATTATAATAGCCAAATCTCAAAACCCTTATTAATTAGCGACCAACAAAAGAATCAGGTTACAACCTAATTAAAGAAAACTATTGAAGTAAACATGATCAGTGATGTGCTCCAGTATAGTAAAGTAGTAACCACAAGGTTCAGCACATCACTCCAAACAAATTGGATAATTAAATGCAAAAAATGTTGTTAGAAGGGAAATTGAGCAAAATTTCCAGCACATAACAGTGAATTCTAAGAAATTAGCCTGAGCTATAGATAGAATATAACAGTGAATTCTAAGAAAAATCAACCATATACCGGATTCAACAGTAGCTATAATTAAATGCGTAACTAGAGAAGAGAGATGGGGGAATATCAAGTTTGAATTACCATAAACAATAAAAATTCAAAAAGAAATGAAATATATTGCTTACCAGCTCAACGTATCATGAAAACAATTGACAATAATGATCAATTGAGAAATAGAATGAGAATACAATACCTAACAGGTTTAATGAGACAATTTTGATGAAAATTTGTAGTTATACCTATCATCTTCTATCTCGATTCTCTTACACGGACTGTTCCAGTGTTTGCCTTTATATGTCTGGCTTGATTCACATCTGCAATAATTCAAGTTTATTTACCTCTAAAGTGAAGAATTTAGAAACTATGTAGTTATGAAGGACAAATTAGTGAAAAAGCTCTTCATGTTTCAACCAATTATTTTCAGTGTTTAGACTTTAAGAGGGTTCTAAGCCAGTATAGTTTGGAATACCTTATCTAATAAAACATAGGGGTCAAACCGAAAAATTCCCAGCAGCACTTCTAAACTATAGACAAACTTGCCTACTACCCAGGACCAAACTTCAATGAACTCAATTCACTCAACATAGGAGCCAAAAACCAGCCACAAAGAAGTACCTCAACTCAATTTGAAAAGTGACAGAAATTCACTATTCTAAACAGTGCCAATTAGCACCATTGTTATTGTTATAAAGATTAAATACAGTTAAAGGTTCTTAAAATTCTTGGAAACTCCCTGAGGTTCTAGTACAGCATGCAAACCATAACCATGCTTAAACCAGACTGAAACACCCATTTTGACAATTTAAATCTTGGATCAAGGAGACCTAGACATGATCTACCTGCTGTGATTTTAATCCATACGTTTTTTCTCAATTTAAGGGAAGAAATCTACCTGCTGTGAGTTTGATCTGTGCATACATTAGATTTCCTAAATGTCATGATTTGCAAAGGACATGATCCTAATGCCGTGGCCTATACAAGTTGTGAAACTAAGGTGAAAGTGAGAAGGCATCAAATTTTCTCAATGTGATGATTTCCAAAAGGACGTGTGCCACGTTCAACACTCTTTTAGAAGAGCTACGCAAGAAAGGAGGGAACGACAAAGTATCACATTTGCTGAATGCGATGATTTCCAAACTGAAAATGAAATTGACAATGCTCATGAGTCTAATGTCATGACCTATAGCACTCTTTTTAGTGGGCTATACCAAAAAAATGAAATTGACAAGGCATTTTTTTTTTTTGTAAACAGATCAAACTAAAAATTTAAACAAATGTCAAACTGAGGAGAAACCTAATTTTCCAAATGTCATGATTTTCAAAGGGCATGAGCCTAACACCAGGACTGGCATTTGAACAGGACTATACTGACTATACTGACTATTTATCCTTATTTATATAATAACAGACAGGACTGGCACTTGAACAGCCATTCAGTAAATTGGCGGACAAAATATAAACAAAGAAGAGAAAGTCAATGCAAGTGCTTAACCAGCATGAACAAATAAGCATACCTAAATCAAAAACAAAAAAAAGGACGGGAAATTGAGGTCATCACTGGGCACAATTGTAGTAATAGATGTGAAAAGCAAGTATATATGGGATTTATGGGCCACGTTACCCAAAATGGCAGTAGGAACATACTATAGCAGTGCCTCACAACATATTCCCAACTTTTACATTATTAGTTATCAAGCAAACATCACAGACACAATTCGAAATCGCAAGTGATGCTCTGAAAATGTTGCTTAACTTCTAGTAAATATACCTTAAATGTCATTGTGTCCCAGATTGCAAGAGTTTTATCAGCACCAATGGTGATGAGTTGTGGTGCACTTCCCATTTGAGAGCTCAACTGCAACAACACCCCCGTCATGTGCCTGTTCACACCCAATAAAATAATGAGAAAATCAGATTATTATATGATAGCAGTTTAAGAACAGGCACTTTATTAGACATACTAAATTTGTGCATTTTGAGAACTTCAGACTGAAGTGCGATACATAGTATCTACAAATACAATTAAGTGCTGTCCTGAAATAAGAAAGGGAGTCCCATTCTATTCATCAAAAGCATAAATTTGAATTTTGGTTTTTCTCATTCGTTCCTCAAAATTTCGAAGTTCCATGCTAAACAAATGAGGAGGAAAAATTACCTTGAGACTAAGTTTTGGAACGAGTTCACGTGAATCATTGATATGATCAGCACTCCGTAGTATAAGAAGGCCATCACTAGCGCCCGATACCAAAAATTGCTGATAAGGTCAAAATAGACAACAAAAAAAAAATTCTGCATCAACTATAACAAAGTCTAATTTATCAAAATTCATATCATGTAGTAACAAGTACCAGTAAATTAACCATGTCTTAAAAGAAAAGTTAGTGTTGTGTGCTACCTCACCACTAGCTGCAACAAATGTCATCAAGCAAGCTATGGAGCCTTTATGACCTCCCGTGTACCTTCTGACCATCTACACAGTATACCATCTTCAGTCATGATTCATTAAAATATACCAAAAAGTTAAAAAAATCAATTTAGGAAGCTTCATATAACCTTCCATGTAATCATTGATAATACTCTTATAACATCATCAGAACCACCGAAAGCAACAAGTGGGCCATCGTTGGAAGCAGACCGAGATAAGAACTCCATACTATAATAAGAGAAAAGTTGAACATTTACTGGTGGCTCAAGTGATATTCAAACATTAAAAAACGAAAAAATGGAAAGGATAAAAGAAAAAGGTCTTGCGCACGCTTAATTAACCAAATGGGTCATGTACTACTGAATATTAACAAACATTTTATAAGAACACCAAAATATGTCCACTACCTCACTCTCGAGATCACGAGGACAATTTGGTCATATTTTTAGAAGAAATAACAAAAGAAAAGCATAACATTTAATCCTATTATGCTTAGTGATTCACAAGAAGAAGCTTTTTTCACATACCAAAGTAGAGATCAATTATCAAGCTCCTGTTTGGGTACATCCCGTCCCCGCATGGTAACAAGATCCAAAAAGATGGCCTTATTCTCACAACAAATCACGACAAAATGTCTCCCTCTAGTGGATGTCACTGGGCTACCACCAAAAGCAGAGGAGTTTTGGTTCACTGCAGTTGGGGCCTCAGAAGCCACAGCCCAGCTACGCCAGTGCTGCCAGTAATGCACGTCATCGTCAAAGAAACCAACCTGCTTCACACTTTACAGAAAGATGGTTCGTCAGTGTAAAGGCATCATTGTAATTTTCCATGTCAACCAGAAGCACTGACTGTAATAGACCAACCATTACACACAAATCAAAGTGAAAGGGGTCATCCCAGATGGACTTGAACTGGCATGTCAATACAAGCTTGCTTTAGTAAGGTACCTCCATAATTGATACCAGTATGATACAGAACTGTATACCTAATTATGGTATGAACTGAAACAGTATGTACAGTTAACTTACAAGATGGTATTATGCAATTCAGCACTGAATGTTGTATATCAGTACCAAGATTCTAGAAAAATGATGGTCTAAAGAAGGGTAAAATTGAGTTACCTGCCTCCTCCAATGGCCTCTGTGGGCCTCCCTCTGTGGGAATCTGTGTCACCCTCTGCTAATTTCTCGAGCTTTGCTCCAACTAACCGCCTCTCATCTACTCCTCCCGCTTTAAGCTCGTATATTATCTGAAATATCAGATCAGTGAAGATTTACAATGCATTGATCGTAATTCCTACAGAGAAAAAATGAAGTTGAATGGAAACCTGGCGGTGCTCCCAGTCCCAAACGAAGACGCGATAGGAGGCATCAGCAGTGACCATCCATGGATGCGTGGGATGAAGCTGGATCTTCACGATCTTGTCGCTCGTCGGGCGAAATGCCCTTAAGCGAAGCATCTTACTCTCTCACAATGACTTTCTTCACTTCTCTACTTCTCTAGAGAGAGAGAGAGGTTTGATAGATCTGAGGAAGAAGAAGAAGGAAGAGTTTCCCGAGTTGTAACAGGAAAAGGAATGAATTAGAGATCTGGAGCGCTATGTAATTACGAGAAAGTCGGTTGGCTAGCGCAAGAGAGTTCGATCGGTGTATGAGAGGCGGAGGCTTGGCGCGAGAGGAGAGGGCTCTCCCGATCTCTCTCTCTACCTCGCTCTTTCTCCGAAGAACTGAACTAAATGCCACTAAATAGATAGAAGTATGGGAGGAGCTAGCCGTTGTGATAAAATGGAAAGAATCTTCGATCTGGATTTTCTAAGATATCAAACAGATTTGGAATGGAATGGAGGAGTGAGAGAGAGCGGAGATAACATAAATTCCACCTGAGTTTTTTAGTTTTAGGAGAAAGACGATGATAGCACCTGAGGTAACATAAATTGTGAGTTTAGATCTTGACCGCTCCATCTGCTTTTGCACGAATATTAAAGGTGCCAGTGCATTCCACATGAATCGTGTTTTATTTGATGGTGATTCAACAGAGAGCCCGAATATTAAAGGTGCCAGTGCATTCCACATGAATCGTGTTTTATTTGATGGTGATTCAACAGAGAGCCACAGTCCTTTGCTTTGCGTGTAGAGCAAGCCACCTAGCCACCTACTTCAATTATTAAATTACATGACCTAATTCATTTATCTATATCTATATATGTGCATTTAAATTACATAAATGAATTAGGTTATAAAAAGATGTTATTAAATTACATAAATGTACAAATTATTAAATTAAAATTCTGTAAATAAGAATTTTCATAAAAATAACATACAATTTTTTTTGTGACATATTAAAAATAAGTAGTTTGATAAGAATAAAAATGTTAATAAAAAGTTTGCTAATAAAAAAAAGGGTAACTTAGATACAAACAAATTATAAATTGAGTTTAGAAACTTTCGTTTGATTAAATGTAATGGACGGTATTGTTCTTTTAATTGCCAGAGAAATCTCAATCGATCAATTACAACTTGCACGAATCTCAAAGCCCTTCTTACCTCTATTAAATTTGAAAGGTTGCTTCGGCAACTATTATGCAATTGTTTTTAAGACATGGAAGAACATATATAGAGATGTTATATATATAAGGTGGTGAGCTTCATAGACATTATAGAAATTGCGCAAGTAATAGATCATGTTTTCATCTTTAAACAACAAAAACTAACACTTCACAGTAGGTAAGTCTAGACTGCAGATCATGTTTGGAAGAGAGATAACATGCTCTGTGTATGCGTGCTATCTGTTTATGGCAAATCTTCCAAACATACCTTTTGTCTGACAAGATAACTGTTTTGTTGATATCTCTATCAACACAAAATAGTATTTACAACTAACAAAATATGTCAACGTTTTTTAAAAACCATAGCTCAGTTATGCCTTCTTCTCTTTTGCTTTCCTGCTGCTTTCACTGTTGTTTAAAATAAGGATATGTGTTAGTTTGTCTTGTAATTCGGAAATGATTGAACTACTTTAATTTATTCAATTGTTTTAGTAAAAAATGAAGTGCATTTTTTTTTATATATTTTTCATCCAAACTCTTAATAGGGGATTTCTTATTGTAAGGCATAGTGAATATAATTTGGTTTAACGAATAGATTGTGAAGATGTTAATAATGTGTTTTGCAATGTTTCTATATGAGGAATTGTTTAAGGCGGTTTGGAGTTCATGGGGTTTTTAGGTAGGTTGCTTAAGTTTATAATTGTTGGTTTCTGATTTGTGGTTGAGGGTTTAGGTTTTATGAGTTGCATAAAAAAAAAGTGAAATTGTGAAGGTAATGGATGTTGTAGATGACAGATTTATGAAGGGTATGTGCCATACAGGTGGAATTTAGAAGGCCATAAAGGTCATCAATCTGATATTGCGACCTATAACAATCTGATTAATGGGATGTGCATTGAAGGTAAAATTGATGAGGCCGATGATAATTTAAATAGCATGATTGCTAGAAGGCATAAGCCTAATGTTATGGGCTACATATTTTTATCGATGGCCTATGACAGAATGGTGAAAGTGATGTTATGGAGTACATTATGTAGAAGAGAGGTTAACATTACGTAACAGTCTTTTTGGTTGTTCTCTATAAAGTTTTGTGTATTGTTGAATATTATATGAATATAAGATTTCATTACCTGGTTCGTGGCTTTTTCGACAATTCTTGTATAAACAGTGGTCTGCTTGTTTTATTTGTCTCAGAAGTTGCTGGAAGTTTTGGTTGTGATTCAAAGCTGCATGAGAAAATTAGTTGTAGAAATAGATTAAATAGTGATTTCAAAGAAAAGGCATTAAGTAGAAACAGATTAAGTAGCACTCAAGCTGGTCGGAATAAAGTAGCAGGCATTTTTTTTTTAGTTGTATATACATGAGATAATTCATCAGGGAAACTTGTTTTCAGTTTTGAATTTCATCTACCTTGTACCAACTAAAGTAGCTGTAACCTCTTTATTGTTGTATATCAAAAGTGAAACTGAGAAGATATCAGACTTTCTATTTAAGACAAATCCTAAAAAAGTGCAAACCTAATATTGAAATGCAGGTTAGTAATAAGAGAACTATCACCTATAGCATTTTTATTCTTGGGATGTTTAACTTATGTGAAGCTAAAAAGACAAATAACTGAAGATATTGACATAGATTGCATTCAAAATGTGTAAGCTAATTATAATCTAATACTCTATGTGCATAATGTATCTATTAAGCACTATGCCTCATTGGCAACAATACTTGAATAAAGAAAAATGAGAAGTCACAGGTGGCAATGACTTTGTAGCATTTGTGCAGAATTACTTGAAAAACTGAGAAAAATATTGTGTTTTATTTTTAGTACCTGCTTTTTTGATATGGCGTTGCTGGTGTTGTCGGTAGTTGCTGTGTTGTTGTTGGTGGTACATCTCATATGTTAGTCACATGATAGTAGATGCATAGTAGATGCTATCTTGTGTGAACCTGTTCCTTTCCCATTTTATTGTAAACAACAATTCTTTGTTCGTCAGCTCGCTAAATTTTGGCGGTAAGTATTCCTTTCCTTCGGTTTTGGACCAGTTTAAAAGGTCTTGTGCTGAAGAGCCAACCAAGTCCTCGGCTAGTTTTCCAATAAAACTGAATTGAGCCTCACTCGTATCGTCAGTAACTATCAAGCTGAAATTGAGCCTGTAGAACGAATTTAACAAAAATATATTAATAATAATTGTAGGAGAGATTGATGAGTTTTGAAGAACTTTATTATTGGTTTCTTAATGTAATAAACTCACCATGGCATAGGTTTTCGTACGTTGGCTTTGCATTTGTAACAGCAGTAAGATGGTTTTTCTTTGGTTTTTCTTTGGTTTGTGTTGATAAGGACATATTTGGAAATATTGCATCTTTCTGACATAATTAATTGTTTTTTCGTTAAATAAAAGTAAGGTTTTTCGTGCACATATTAAAACCAATACAATAGTCTACAATTAGTTTAAATGTTGGGAGAAATGAAACATTTTTAATTGGCGAATAATAGACAGGAAGTTATAAATTACTTATGGTGGTCCTTCAAATTTAACAAAGTCTCTAATATTAAACTTATGATAAATTAACGAAGGTAAAAAAAAAATTGGTAGGAAATTATGCATGGCAATGAAAATAATTGTTGTAAATACGTTTGAAGATATGAAAAGTTTTACATAACAGTAATGTACCTCTTTGTCAACAAATATATAGTCGTGAGAAATTTTTGTTCAATCTTTTGCGTTGAGAGCTGTCCAGAATTTTGTGATTCTTCCTCTAATTCTTTGTCGATACACTCCAGGTTTAAGCATTGCAACGGGCGTTATATTTTTCCGAGCAGCCATCTGAATATATATGGTAATGTTGAAAGTGTTAGCTAAAAGTACCAAATTTGTGCAAACTAATTTAAACATGGAAGCAACTATAATTACATAATATTGAAATATTTGTTCATGCATGAGCAAGTAATAGATGATGCAATACAACTATAGTGCTTGATCGCTATCATTAAGGAAAAGTGAGACTTGTTTACTGTCATCAAGGGAAATTGACAAGAGAGATTTGCTTACATGTGAAAAGAAAGAAAAACCAACAATATTAGCCAACAAAAGTATCAAACTACAATAGGAGAGTTCCAGTTAGCAGCAAATCCGATGTAACAGTAGAATAAATACATTAGTGTTATGGTTGGCGCATCATATCGATAAGGATTCTTTGATGTTTTATATGCAAGTTTGGCAGTTCAGCAAACTGATGAAACTTGGATTTTGAGGCTCCATTTTGGGAGCTTTAGGAATTGAATTTGGTTAATTCAAGTTCACAACTTGATAGAGGAGTGAACAAATAGTCTTTGAGAGTTGAAAGCATGTCATTTGAATTTATGGTTTGATTTCTATTCAATTTGCAGAAGGGCATGTCAATATGTTTTGACTTTTATGCAATCATCAGGTTGATACTCTTTTTTTAACAATTTCTTCAAATTTCTTTAACACTACCCATCATTTTAAGTTCATAGGCATGTAGTAAATTGGTTATTAAGTGTTTGTGTAAAATTTCAGATTCTGGATCAAAAGGGAAAGCCTTGTTTCAATCCATAGCACAGTTGGTTCTCTATACTATGGATTTTGGCAGTCTGATTTGGCATTTTGTATTCCTTGATTTCTTGAATGTCAAGGGGTGATCTAAATTCGTAGATGTCTTCTAAATGCTATCAGATACACATCAGATCTATCTCATATTTTTAGGAATTTTATTTCACTTATTTCCATCCAAATTTGTATCGTCAACACAGCAGTTCAGGATCAGTGTTGGATACCACTCGGTGATTTGAATTTCTCCTTCTTTGGTTGTCATTTGATTTTGAAATTTGTCGAGGTTATTCTTTGCTATTTTTTCTTTAGGCTATAATATTTTGAGGATTTAAGGCATAGCCTATAAGATTTCATCAACGTTTGAAAACAGCAAGTTGTGATAGAATTAATCTTGTTGTTATGTTTCAGTTTGTTTTGTTTACGTTTTGTTTTAATTCTAGCAGAAGTTTAAGTTTTCTGTTTTAGATAAAGTGTACTGTCAAGAGTAATCCTAACGGATGGCTAAGAATAGAGTAGAGGTTATTCTTAGTGAGCAGTTATTTAGATTCCAGTTTTTATTTAGTGGATGTAACCTTTCTTATAGCAGTTATGATTTGTATATATAAGAAAAACCAGAAAATGATGCAGGCAGTTTTTTAAGCATCGCAAATATCTGTCTTTTGTTTTTCTCTCTGTGATTGTGTCACTGGCCGTATGCAAGAATAGCCAACATTTGGTATCAGAGCCAAGGTTGTCAAAGCAATGGCCGGTGATGAAGGAGATCAATCAAAGACACTTGCAGTTCCCATGGCCAAAAGTGTCTCTATACCGATCCAATATCCCATGTTAAGCGAGATTAATTACGGCATATGGGCTATCAAGATGAAGATAGTCCTACGTTCGCTGGGAGTTTGGTCTGTGATAGAAGGAGGGGTCAAAGATGAGGACAAGGATCAAGGAGCGATGGTTGCAATATCTCAGGCAGTGCCGGACGACGTGATGATGGCAATCGCAGAGAAACAGTCGGCCAAGGAGGCCTGGGACGCTCTCAAGGAGATGCGTATAGGCGAGGATCGTGTCAAGAAGGCACGTGTACAAGTCCTGAAACGGCAACTAAACAAATTGCATATGCAAGAATCGGAAACTGTGAATGAGTATTCGATGAAGTTGATTGGATTAGTTGGTGAGATCCGATCCCTTGGCACAAAACTAGAAGATACTGAAGTGGTAGAGAAGTTATTCAGTTCGGTTCCAGATCGGTTCCTTCAGATCATCGGAACAATTGAGCAATTTGGAGATTTAGACACGATGTCAGTCTCTGAAGCAATTGGTAGATTGAGAACATATGAAGAAGGGCTAAAGGGGCGGCATCATACAAAGGGCACAGGGGAGCAGTTGCTTCTTAGTCAAGCCGAATGGGAGGCTAAGTTCTCAAAAGGTAGAAGAGAAGAAGGTTCGGGCAGTACCAAAAGAGGAGGCCGACATGGAAGGGGTCGGGGCCGTGGACGTGGTCAAGGTGCAGGCCGAGGAGGCTTTGATCACACGGGAGATGATCGAAAACCACGAAAGTTTGATATTGCTAAGGTGAAATGTTACAATTGCAATGATTATGGTCATTTCGCTAAAGAATGTCCCAAACCAAATAGAAGAGAAAAGGCTAATTTGATTGTAAAGAATAATGATGACGAACCAGCACTGTTGTTGACTGAAACCTGTGAACTTATCCACACAATACCGAAGGAAGGAAAGGTGCTAAAAGAAGATGAAATAGCGCTAAAGGCTGTCAGCAACCTGGACACAACCTGGTATTTGGACAGTGGCGCAAGCAATCATATGACCGGCTGCATTGAAAGATTTGCAGAGATTGATACTACAGTCAGAGGCTCTGTGAAGTTTGGAGATGGTTCAACAGTAGAGATACAAGGAAGGGGTTCGATACTCTTTGAATGCTTCACTGGTGAACACAGATTACTCACTAACGTTTACTATATTCCAAGGTTAAAAAGTAACATAATTAGTCTTGGGCAGTTAGATGAGAATGGATGTAAGATAGTGATTGAAAGAGGAGTACTGTCTATCCTGGACAGAACACAGAAGGTGCTAGTCAAAGTGACCAGATCTGGGAATCGGTTATACCTTTTGCGTACTTCTCCAACCCATCCAGAATGCCTCCTGGCGAGAAGCAAAGAAGGAGCTTGGCTCTGGCACGCAAGGTATGGTCATGTGAATTTTCATGCTTTAAAAATCATGGGTAAGAACGGGATGGTGCATGGCATGCCCTTGATAGATCATGAAGATCGCATTTGTGATGGATGTTTGATTGGAAAACAACAACGAAAACCATTCCCTGCTGAATCAAATTTCAGAGCCGAGTACCCTCTTCAGTTATGGCATGTAGATTTGTGCGGGCCAATCACACCGACTACGAATGGAGGAAAGCGTTATTTTATGCTAATTGTCGATGATTGCACAAGGTTTATGTGGCAGGTTCTGATCTCAAGCAAAGCCGAGGCGTTCGAAAGTTTTAAAAGGATCAAAGCTGCAGCCGAAATGGAGAAGGGGTGTAAGTTGAAAGGCTTTCGAAGTGATCGTGGTGGTGAATTCACATCAAATGAATTCAAGAGCTTTTGTGAATTAAATGGTATTAAACACTACCTTACTACACCTTATTCTCCGCAGCAAAATGGTGTTGTGGAACGGAGAAATCAGACAGTGGTTGGCATGGCAAGAAGTTTGCTGAAAAGTAAAAGTGTTCCCGGCGAATTTTGGGGAGAAGCGGTGTCAACGGCAATTTACTTGCTGAACAGAGCACCAACCAAGAGTCTAGTAGATAAAACTCCCTATGAAGCTTATTACAATCGAAAACCAAGAGTAGGACATCTGCGGGTTTTCGGATGTATTGCTCACGTGAAGAATGTCACACCTCACCTTCCGAAACTAGAAGATCGAAGCAAACCTATGGTGTTTATTGGGTATGATTTGAATACCAAGGGTTATCGGATGTTTGATCCAAAGACAAAGAGGGTGGTAGTGACTCGTGATGCCGTGTTTGATGAAGAAAAGAAGTGGGACTGGACTGATTCATCGGTTACAGAATCTAGACCAGCAAAGGATATCTTTACTGTTCTGAATTTTCCTGTTGCAGATTCAAGTGCTGCTGCCCATCAACGAATTGAGGAAGAAATGCTGCATCCTAATATGGCGTCTCCACAGCAAGAGTTCAATCAATCTGACCAGCCTGAGGATACACCTACTGGTAGCAACAGAGCAGATGGATTCGACTCTGGAAATGCACAAACTCCAGTGTCGTTTCCTGTTGAGCAGAGGGCATCCGAATTGAACCATCCAGAGGATTTGGAAATAGGGCCAAGAGGAACACGAGATATCAAAAGCCTTTACTATACGGGGCTATGTTTGCTAGGAGAGGAGGAGCCTGCGAATTATGAAGAAGCAAGAACAGATTTAGCATGGAGAAAGGCTATGGAAGAAGAAATTTCCAGCATACGGGAGAATGCAACATGGAGGTTAGTTGATTTACCAGAAAAACATAAGCCAATTGGTTTGAAGTGGGTGTTTAAATTGAAGAAAGATACTCAAGGGAGAATAATCAAACACAAGGCAAGGTTAGTAGCAAAGGGGTATGTTCAAAAGCACGGGATAGATTTTGACGAAGTTTTTGCTCCTGTTGCTCGATTGGAAACTGTACGGTTATTGATTTCAATCGCTGCACAAAAGGGGTGGCAAGTGCATCACATGGATGTAAAATCCGCTTTCCTTAACGGTGAATTGGAGGAGGATGTGTATGTTCTGCAGCCACCGGGTTTTGAGATAAAAGGAGAAGAGCATAAGGTGCTGAAACTGTATAAAGCTTTGTACGGTTTGCGACAAGCACCTAGAGCATGGAACTCCAAGTTGGATAAGTCTTTGAAGGCACTGGGTTTTGAGAGATGTCTATTAGAACATGCTGTGTACACGAGAAAGGAAGGTAATTTAATTGTTGGAGTATACGTAGATGATTTGATCATCACCGGAGAGAGTATTCGAGGTGTTGACAAATTCAAATCTCAGATGAAAGGTGTATTTAGCATGAGTGATCTTGGATTACTTAGCTATTACTTGGGGATTGAAGTGTGTCAGACTCCAACAAGAATCACCTTAAAGCAATCGGGTTTTGCAAAGAAGGTACTGGAGAAATGTGGGATGAAGGACTGTAACCCAACACAGATTCCTATGGAGCCCCGTCTGAAATTGAACAAGGACAGCATTGAACCTCCTGTAGATGTAACCTTGTATCGAAGTATTGTTGGCAGTATGAGATACTTACTGCACACACGTCCAGACTTGGCATTTGCCGTTGGAATGGTAAGCCGATTTATGGAGAAACCCACGCTGGAACACATGGCAGCAGTAAAGCACATACTAAGGTATGTGAAGGGAACATTGAATTTCGGTTGTGTGTATGAGAAGAAAGAAGAAAATCCGGAACTGATTGGATATTCTGATAGCGATTTAGCAGGTGATGTTAATGACAGAAAAAGCACCTCAGGTTCGATGTTTTTCTTTGGGTCAAATCCTATCAGTTGGTGTTCACAGAAACAGAAAGTGGTTGCACTGTCTTCATGTGAAGCAGAGTACATCGCTGCATGTGCAGCAGCGTGTCAAGGAGTATGGTTGGGACGATTGTTAGCTGATTTGCTTAAGACCGAGGTTAAGAAAGTGGTTCTAAAGATCGATAATCAGTCCGCAATTGCCTTAAGCAAGAATTCAGTTCATCATGAGAGGAGTAAACATATTGACACTCGGTTTCATTACATAAGAGATTGTGTGGAATCGGGATTGATTGAAGTTCAGCATGTTCGTACCGAAGACCAGCGTGCCGATATCCTAACGAAGTCACTGGGAAGGATAAAGTTTCAGGAGATGAGAGGAAAGATTGGTGTACTGGACATCAATAAAGAACAACAAGCTTAAGGAGGAGAATGATAGAATTAATCTTGTTGTTATGTTTCAGTTTGTTTTGTTTACGTTTTGTTTTAATTCTAGCAGAAGTTTAAGTTTTCTGTTTTTAGATAAAGTGTACTGTCAAGAGTAATCCTAACGGATGGCTAAGAATAGAGTAGAGGTTATTCTTAGTGAGCAGTTATTTAGATTCCAGTTTTTATTTAGTGGATGTAACCTTTCTTATAGCAGTTATGATTTGTATATATAAGAAAAACCAGAAAATGATGCAGGCAGTTTTTTAAGCATCGCAAATATCTGTCTTTTGTTTTTCTCTCTGTGATTGTGTCACTGGCCGTATGCAAGAATAGCCAACAAGTTGGCTAAATTTTATGGTAAAAGCAAACTGCAACTTTCTCTGATCTTCTAAAGTACTGACCTTGAGAAATGGAAAATAGAGGCACGGTTGCAGTTCAAAACTTCTTTGAATTAGCTCTTAATGGAAGTATTGACGCCGTCTTTTTTAAGATCGGATCCTATGAGAAGGGAAAGGGAAAAATTAGTATAAAATTGCACAAAATAATTTTACACGACAAATTTCGAAAATAGAGTGAACACGCCCTTCTTCGATGGAAGATGTATATGTTGATTTTTTCTTCGTATGATTAAATAATTCATTGACAGGCGAATTTCTTGAAGGAGGGAAAAATTGAGAAGCTTTAATGGTTGTAAAGCCTCAGTTGCAAATTCAGGCAAATCTGAAAAAATTAGCGTGGCCGATAACTAAAAAGGAGTCACTAGTGTCACAGACCAAAGCACATTTTCATATGGAGATCATGTTAAGCTGAACAGATCGATTATTTGAACTTTTAAAATGGAGCTAAGCATCCATAGAACAGACCAAAGTGCGCTATGCATAGTACCATAGCCTCACACTCTCTTCTAAATACAGAAAAGGAAATAACTGACAGGTAGTCTGGTGTCATAATTACTCTTTACTAATTAAGTAGTACCTTGTTGAGTTTGACTCGCCAGTTGCTTCAGTGTCTCCATCAGTTGATCGCACATTGTGTTAGTCGAGGAGAGCTTTGAATCTAACCCAAGCCAGAGCTTGGCATTCTCAGTCTGTTTTGCTTTCAGCTTTGCATTTGCATTTATAGCATGTCGAAACTTGGTTTCTACAGTTTGCATATGCTCTGTTGCCCTTTTTAGCTTAGCATGCTGCTCAAATTGCATATAATAGAGTTGAGCAGTGAAATCGTGACCCTTCCTCTTTAATGTGTCATCTGTATAATCAATCAAAAGAGATTCATTCACTCATCAGCTGAGGAAGAAATGATAGCTATTTGTGTAAAAAATAGGAACTTGTTTGATTTGATCGAAATCAACGGTTGCTTTTGCGGCAGCAGAAAAATTAGAGGCAATCATATACTTAAGAGGCACAGTAGCTTAGGGTTTTAGCTAAAGAGATTAAAGATCTGCACACTCACCGGTAGAGAAGCTATCGATCGTGTGAGAGAAGCCGATCCGAGTCAGATTTGACGCCAAGGGTTAGTGTATGGAAGTGCATTGAAAGGAGATAACGATCGACGAACTGATCAGTGGTTATGTTGCGTGGAAGAGAATTTGCCCCGACTCCTCTCTCCTCTCTCTCCTCTCTTCTCTCTCGCACCCTTTTTTTTTTAGAAAATGACTTTGTATAGGTTACCAAGTTTCTCTCTCGCACCCTTTTTTCTCTGTCCTCTCTCTCTCTCTCCCTCTCCGAGTCTCAGTTACTTAGAAATGAAATGAACTGGGAAAAGAACCGACTACTACTATATGTCCCTTTTTTCGGTTTTTTTTTTAATTTCAGTAAGAATTTTCACAAATAATGTATTAAATCGGTGACAAGTCTACTAAATTATTGATTTTACGCAAATAACAAAGTTGTATGCATTTTTAGTATTAATGATTGTCATCAAATATACTTGTAAATATATTTAATAAATAATGGGTTTGTAATTTTTGTCATGAAAATGATATTCCTCTTCTCCTCTCCTGTGTTCAATTTTATTTTTTACATCTTATTTGAGTGATATTTTTTCAAGAATAATAAATAAACAAGTAGCGAAACTAAAGCATCATATATATATAATTATGTAAGTTTTAAATCTCATGTCTTTCATCCTTTATTTGTATTTTACATTTTTTTTCAAAATTCAAATAGTTGATTCGAACTGTTCGGAGTCATTGAACAATTATGAGAAGATTTTTCATCAATTATGAAAAGATTTTCAAACTTGTGATGGAAAATATATTTCCAAACCTGTGATGGAAAATCTCTCCCATTGATCTGATTTTCATCACAGGTTTGAAAAATCTTCTCATAATTGATGGGATTAAAATATTTCATGCCTTATTCGTGTTTTACATTCTTAAATAGAAAAGGTTTGAAAAGGTTTGAAAAGGTCTGATAAGAACATCGAACCAGCGATCAATTGATGTCGAGAAAAAAAAAACAAGAATACTATATAAGGAATTTGATTATTTGAACAAAATTTGACAAGTTAGACTCTTCGAGAATATATATTTGATAATGTTTTTAAGGGTGGGGATTTAAAAGTTTTACCCTTGAAAAATAAAAATTGGGCTTGCAAGCTAGGTAATAGAAAATACATATGCTTGTGGCCGTACAATCAACCAACAAGCTTAGATAAAAAATTTAGTCTGTGATGGAGAGAAAAATCATAAGAGCCAAATTATTTTATTTCAACCATTATTCCTGAAAATATTTATCATAGATGCACAATTTTTTACCATATTAATTTGAAATCTAATTGGCTCATTGTCAGTATTTGTAATTTTTAACGAAGCACTTTTCTATATTACAGTTTTTTTTTTTTGAGGAAAAATATGGGTCTTGTCCACATTAAATTCCTTTTCTATATTACAGTTGTTTCTAGCATTGTATTATTTCTCTGAAACACTAGAGAATGGTATTGTGCTAATTACCAGTAGCAGTACCTAATTAAACTAAATATTTAATTTTTTTAGATGCAGCTAGTCAATACTCAATACGTTCTATTTTTAATAAAATTAAAATTGAGGACCGAAAATTTTGTTTCAAAAGAATATTAGGAAAAACCACCTTCAAAAATCAAATGGAATGCATGCACTAAACAGGCGCTTCAAAAATCAAATGGTGATGCAATTTATACAGAAAATTAATGAAGAAAATCCAAAGGCAAAATGAGATGTGCACAATTACAAGAACTAGTAGAAGAAAATAAATGTACATATATAGATATGTGAGATTCCAAAATAACGTATAAATTAATTATGTATGCTACAAAAAGAGAAGAACAGACATATATTAATTCTCGAGACTCCTCTGTTCTTCTCTTTTGTTGACATATGAATAAATGGTTTGAATGATCCCATCAGAGCTGTCAGGTCCCACCATATTTGTTGCCTAGAATATAAAAAGTATAGACCTATCTATATTCGTTAACTGTGAATATAAAAAAGCTTAACTAAAAAATAGTTTGTAAAAGAGGTAACTCAAATTATTTGAGTGCGATCGATATATATTTGTAGATATTTGGTTGTATATTAATTATTTAATTTATATATAAAGATATGGTTTTCGGATTTATTTAATAAATTAACTGACACTTTCCAAAAATAAAACCGTTCAAAAAAAGAAATTATGCTCAATCAAATTATTCTAAGAATCTTGTATCGGTTCCAATTTACTAGCTATGAGTCCGGATTATCTGACGTAACTCAAATTTTGAATTTAGATTTTAGGTTTTGAGTCCGGACAAACAATCGGCTAAATTTTATTAATCATGAGATTACAAATTAATTTTCTACAAAATTTAAATCTAAAAAATATATAATCAAACCGTCAATAAATAAATGAGAATGATCAGATGTGAGTTTTCTCTAAACTAATTAGTGATAAAACAATTATATAGCAAGTCTATTTGTTTAAACTAGTTTCAAGTTTATTATTAATGTTATTATGCAACACTTTTTTTGTTTAAAAATAAATAAAATTTTACGAAATTAGAATATAAAAATTATCCAATACTCATAAATAACCTATGTTATCCGGATACTCCACTTAGGACGTGATCTAGTGTCAAAAATCATTTTTTTTTGCAATAAGCGAGAATTGAACTCGCGCCCTCTAGTGAAGGAACATACCACTTTGCCACTGCACCAAGTCAATTTTACTGTTAGAACAAAGTGTCATGGTATTTGAGATACTATATGATCCCCATCTAATATTTTTGATATTTATTAAGTGTTAGATTAATAATATAATTAAAATAATAAAAAATATTATATTTAATAAGCGTATCGTATCCAAGATTTTTTAAATTTACCGTATCACCGTATCCGTATCGTATCCAATACGATACCTGTATCCGTATTCATGCAACATAGTAAATAACTCACATCCAAATATAATCCCAAGCATGATGACTTGAAATTCTATCCAGTCCAGTCAAGATGCATATGATTAAAAACCCAACAAGAATCTAAAGTCAAACTGATATCATATGATATGATCTAACATGTCTTCTTGTTGTTGCCACGTCTAGTTATGACATTATGTATATATGGACTACTTCAGTATTCACTAAAAATTGTTTAATTTGACAATCTTAACAATTGTCAGAATAAAATAAAATAACAAATCCAACATCCTAAGTATATAGTATAGTATATAGCATGCGTACTAAAAGTGATGATATTGACATACTTTTCATTGTTCACAAAAATATTTGGCTATGAACGACATAAAAAAATAGATCCTATTTTCACTTTAGTTACAACAAAATTTAGTTATGATGGCATAACATGCATAGAAGATTATTTAAAAAATAAATATGCAAAAGTATAACCATTACTGAAGTTACTGGTTCATTAAAAAAAATATTAATGACTTGTGTAACAATTTTTTTTTATATACAAATACTACATCAAAAGATTTTTAATAAGTATATTATATATTTTATTTGGCTCCATTAAAACTTACAAAGAGAATATCTATATACATTAGGCCAAATATTCCCATTACGATTGACAACAATAAAACTTTAAAAAACAAAAATAGCAGTGCTGCATAAATACAATACAAGTTGTTTTCCAAAAAGTTCGTTTCTTGAAACTTCTTTTTTTTAAACCTCGAATTTTATGCACCAATTTCTAGGGAAAATTTTTAGACTGGAGTTGTATGAATCTTACAGTGACCGATACTTATAGTGTAAAAAAGAAAAAAAAATGTATTGTAGCTTCATTTTTAACGTTATCGTCTTTCGTAGAGATGATTTCAAGATCTGTTATTTTTGTAAGACAAGCACTGCACATCTGCATTGATCAATACTCTTTGACTTCTGGGCTTTAGTGATATTAGATATCTTATACCTATGCAGATATACCCATTTGTAGCCGAAAATTTTATTAAATATAAAAAAAAATCAAATTCTATCCATTTTTGTGGAGAATTTAAAAAAATGTCCAAGCTGATTAAATTCTCACCGATTTTAGAGCTACTTTTCGGTTAATTTTTCACCGGTTCAAGAATTGGAACCGGTGAGATTCTACCCAGTTTCAAAGAAAGGAATCGGTGAGATACCGGTTATTTTTGTTTGATTTTTTGTTGGAGATATTTGACCGGTTTTAGTGTACTTTTTAGCATGTGTGTTGTTGTTAGGGATGTAAACGGTTGGATACGGATCGGATAGTGGTCTAACCGTATCCGTTATAATTTTTCTGATACGGATACGGATCGGATATTAAATATTATGGATACGGATCAAGAATACGGATATTTTTCATAATTAGTTTGTTGGTTACAAAACATCTATTATATTATTAAAATATTAATCACTAACTATGTCATAGTGTTATATTGTTCATCAAAATATATACATATATGCAATTTAATAAATTATTGGTACAATATGTAATTTAACAAATCAATTTTAGAACATATAGCACATTTATTGTGGTCTAAAAGTGCAAACGGTCGGATACGGATAGTTAAAAGTCTTATCGTATCTTTATTCGTTATAATTTTTCAAATACGGATACGAATAGTTTTGAATACAGATACGAATCAGATAATTTAGATAATTTTCTCGATTCGAATTCAAATGAAATCGGATAATATTCTATCCATTTACTCCCCTAGCTGTTGTGTATGTTGTTTGAGCGCAAAAAAAAGAAAAAGAAAAGAAGAATACTATACCTCTGACATTAGTCGTTCAGAAAAGAGCTGTGCATAAAAAACAAAATCTTATGTTCTTTTTTTATTGATAGAGTGACAATTTATTGCTCTCTGATAGAGCTGCAAATGAATCGAATCGAACCGAATCGAAATTATTTTAGTTTGAATTTAGTTTCAATTAATTTCAAACTAAGTTTAGTTTGAATTAATTTTGAATCAAATTTTTTACGAACTTAATTTTTGAATCTTTTACAAATCTTTTTACGATAAAGAAGAGTAATCGTAGTCGCCGAAAGCGAGAGATGAAAGTCGTCTAGAATTTTAAAATTGAGAGCTAGAATTATAATTTATGACTGGACAACCTTATGTTTTAACTTATAGCTGGGCGGCACTCGATCTCTCTTGATTTTGACAATTTGATTAATCTCTATCCTCTCTACGGTATTCGAATAAAACAAATAAGAGACCATTCAATACAGAAAATGAATGATATTGATTCGATATTCGTCGTACTGATCCAATTCCAAATGAAGACGGGATGATTGGTCAATCCGAACTTAAGACTCACAGAAAAGTAGATATTGATTAGGAATAATAACCCTCCTAATTAAAAATAGTGGGTTCAAAGATTAATCCAGCGAGGAATAAATTAACAGAGTTGGAGACTTTACCTTTTTCCCGTTATTTAACATGATGTATCCTAATTAATATGTGCTCCAACTCTAGTTTTAATTATATCGATTGATCATATATGAACAGCTTTTAAGCAAGCAACTCTCATTGCAATTCTAGTTTTAATTATTTAATCAACATTTCACGTGCCTGTTCAAGAAGAAATATATATATATCGCGATCGATACACACAGTCAAGAATAACACCAGAGGAGTACATCCACCTCCCATTTAATTTATTCTTGTTCATCTCAATTATATATATGTCTACTTTAAAAGAACGAGGCTTTCTTCCTAGCTAACTGTTTTTGCTTTCCCTTTTTAACAATTTTATTTTTTATTCATGCTTCCAGCTTTTAAATATATAATATTCATCTCTCATTCATTCAATTCAATCGTAATGTGAAGTCTTACACCAAAACTTCTTTAGTAGTAGTAGTAATTTTCTACACATAATTAAATTAATGAACCATCCGTTCCGTTGGTTGATGGAAATAATTAACCTTTTTCACTTAATTTTTTTCAAATTTGTTCATCTTCTCTCAAGTCTGCAAAAAGCGCACACAATTTCATTCCATCAACTTAAAATTATTTGGAGGATCAAGATATATCATCTTCTTAATTTCTTCATAGATTTGTTTGATCTGGATGAAGGATTTATTATAGCAAGCAATTCGCTGAATACCTCGTCGGCACAACTAGAAACTAATTATGCACATATATATAAACTAGTAATTAAGCAGACCATCTAATTGTTGCGGTGGAGATTAACAATATTACATTATTATTGTACCTCAAATGCATTAATGAGTTTATTACATTTTGTATATTTTCTTAATTACTATCTCGTTTGCAATCGGTATTATATATATATGTTGCAACATATATTGCATAAAAATTTAAGAGAGCAATAATTTGTTAAAAGAATAAAAGAATAAATTAAATGATTAGATGCAAATTAACCAGTTGGCCGTGGCACTGGACCTCTTGTAATAAGGCTTGATTAGATGAAATTAATTAATATATATTGAAATACCTCAATATTCCTCAATGACGTAGCAAGTTAAAAAAAAAAGGCTTTAGATATTTTTTTTAGAATGATGATTGATGAGATGAGAGGCCGAGAGGGTCGGTTAGTAACTTTGTTTTTGAGAATAGCCCGTAGGCCGTAGGCCCTAGGCAGCGCCGCAGCGGTAACTAGGGGTGAGTAAATCGCTCATAACTCGTGAGCCGCTCATAACTCGCTCATTAAAAGCTCGTCTAAACTCGCTCATTTATCCGCTCATTTAAACTCGCTCATTAACAACTCGCTCATTTACTTAATGAGCGAGCATGAGCATGACCCAACTCGCTCATAACTCGCTCATTAAGAATTTGCCACATCTAATCCCTGTCACATTTAATCCTATGTAATTATGTGTAACATCAACCTTGCCTCATTAAGATTGATAGATAGTGAGCATAGTTTCATATTTAATCCTGTGTAATATAGTAAGCACAATATAACATTTAATCCTGTGTAATATACTAATATTCATAGTTTCATATTCATTTTTTTTTTTGTAAATTGGCAGAACCAAAACCTCCGCCTAAAGCCCAAAACAAGTAATAGTCATAATAACTCATTTAAATGAATTATGACAATTTGTTGGATTTTGTTATGATGACTTTTAACAAATTTTGTTATGCGTGGCACACTATATAATTTTGTTTTGAGTCATAAGTCATAACTCGTGAGCTGCTCATAACTCGCTCATTAAAAGCTCGCTCATTTACAACTCGCTCATTTATCCGCTCATTTAAACTCGCTCATTAACAACTCGCTCATTTACTTAATGAGCGAGCATGAGCATACCCTAACTCGCTCATGCTCGCTCATTAATCACCCCTAGCGGTAACTATAGCAGGCTAGGTAGAGTGCGATGTACAAGGATGTAAAGAGTTTTGGTGCATTAAGTACTTAATTTTGTCTTTTCTGTGATGAGAAGAGAAACTTAATTTTGCTTCATTCGATCGATCGGTACCCTTAACAGTGTTTCGTCTCATTTTGTCTTCAAACATGTACACTAGCAATTAATGTATATATTTTCATTTATATATACTAGAGATGTATGGTAATTTTATAAATATAAAGATTTTTTTTTCATTTAATTGTTGTCATAACGTTATGCTAGCAAAATTATTAATTTACATTCGCTCGTTCATTTTAAAATTGAAATTTTGAGTTGTTCTAAATTTCTGAAAATTAAAAGAAATAAAATAGTTTATTATATAAGTGAAGTTATATATTTTTATTCTACATAGATGAGATTCAGCCTGTATTATTATTGGAACTCAAAATAAAACAAAATAAAATAGTAAAAAGGAATACGATCATATAGGCAATACATCATCATCGTTATATATAGTTATTATTATTATTTTCGTTATTAGTAATATTTTGTTATATTAGATTGTATATATATTGATAATTACTCTTTGATTTACTAACAAAGAACATTATCTCTATGAATTGTCACAAATTTGATATTTAGATGGAGGATCCTTAATTTATAGACCAGTATAGTTAGTTAGGGGTGTAAAGGATATCCGTTCCGAATCCGAATCAAACGGATACGGATCCGGATATTTATAGGATAACCAGTACAGGGATGTCTAAACCGTTTTCTAAACGGAGTGGATATCCAGATCTATCCGGAACCCGTTTTCTAAGGGTGTTAATAGAGCCTAAACGGATTTAAGTTGGAACCCGTATTATCAACGCCTCTCTAATCTCTACAGCGCTTCTCTCCAAATTTGCTGTGACCCGACCTAAGGAGTTATATACTACCCTCATTGTTTATCTTCGTCTGTTGTGGGACTATTGAACACATCCTATCCGGACAGCCATTTTCTTCTTCTAATATTTGAATATAGTTGGACCGGACAAAATTGATGGGCCTGATCAGCTCCCCATCTCAAATTTCAATTTGTTTTTTTTTTCTTTTTTTGCGTAATATAACAGCTATTGAGTCAATCGACTCAATCGGTCAATCCTCATCCCAATTTTAATTTTTTTTTACTAATATTTCATGCAGCTTTCTTCCGGTACACTTTATTCCTATAAGGCATATTTTTTTTATTGATTTTTTTGCTGCATTACAAAAACATTTTAAATTTTGTTAATTAGTATTGTATTTTAAAGTTCACATGACTCAATTATCCGATGATTATTCGTCTTATTTCCGTATTCGAATCCGTATCCGTGGACTATCCGTTCCGTATCCGTATCCGTTTAAGGCGGATTTGGTTTTGAATTTTGATATCCGTTTACTATCCGTATCCGCTCATTATCCGAAGGATATGGATATGGTATCAGCATTATCCGCTCCGTATCCTCTCCATTTTCACCCCTAAGTATAGTGTATGTGCATTGCAACTGTAACACTTATTGATTAATTATATTTCTAACGTATAAAAGTAATTAGAAGTTAGTATTTGAATTTTGAGGACAAAATTCTTTTTAAGGGTGGAAGGATGTAACATTTTGCCATGTCTCGAAAAATATCAAGTCAATGTTAATTATGATTACAAGATGTTTCATAATATAATAAAGACTGTGTTTTTTTGTAACGTATTTTATTTATACTGATAAGACTAGTATGTCTCTTTTTTTAAAAAAACGAAGAGTTTCTAAACCAATATAGTTATTAGTATTTAAAAATAAGAATAATAAAATAGTAGAATTGATATATTTGAAGAGAGAATTGTGGAACTCAATTAACAGAATTAATTGGTTTGCATTTAAAGTAAGAACTATTCACGCGTTGGAATTGATTAATTATCATTATTCATTTATTTGGATACTCCCCTTAATACCAAAAAGGAAAGCATATGTATTTTTCCAAGTAAGCATGAAAATTCCTTTTAATATTGATTGACTACATGCATGCAGCGAGTTATTATTTTTTTTCTAAACCTCTATTTTTGCTCTTTTTCTAAATTATGAATTTTATATATTTCCATTTCAAATCTTGAAAAATAAACCACAGTGGCCTCATGAATTAATGTTGCCCCCTCGTTCTCATAACTTTCATATTTTCCCAGTTTCCCTGTTACCAATTCTAAACATAAAAGTAAAACATGTTCACGATTACGACAATCCGACATGGACAATTCGACATGTTCTTATACAAATTTGAAGGGAATGATCGATGTTCAATCCATGATGCTACTGGGACGTTGAAGGGCTCAAGGTAAGAAAAGCATCTTGAGTTGTACGAGAGATATGAAGAGAATCTTGTTCAGGAGACTGGACAAGGATTTCAAGAGGGGAGGATGTAACATTCTGTCACGTTGATTTTATTTCGATAAACATTTTATATATAAATAATCATAAAATACAAATTAATAATATTGAACGTATAAATAAATTATAACTTGATTTCATATTTTCAGAAATTATATGTGCAATGCCTAGTTGTAATTGAATTGTTGATTCATACAACAGACATAATTTCTAAAATATATTGTTGTCGCATAATAAATTTTATTTTATATATATGTGTGTATATATACCAGCGTATATTATTTGTATTATCAATTAATATACAAGGAAATAATATTTCCATCTATATATATAATGTTCATTTGATATATGTACTAGATATACAAAGGATCTTTCCAAAATATTAAGATTTATTGAATATCGCTGTTTTTTATGGTCCATATTTGTCTGAAAAACAGCGATTTTCAATAAATCTAAAAAAAATAATAAAAAATTTCCAAAAAATGTAAAATTTGATCTCCAAACACATATTAATATGGAGAACAAGATGAATAGTTCGGATCGACCGTTTGAATTTTAAAAAGTCGAATATTGAGCCGTAGCACGGGAGGCCTCTATGCAACCCATAGCACCATAGCCAAGTCCTATCTATCTATATATATATATATATATATAAAGGAGGGATCAAGTTACAACAAGCATTTTCTACATTTTCAAAGTCCAAATCGTCGATCCAAACCATTAGATGTGATCTCTACAATAAAATGTGCTTGGAGACCAAATTTTATATTTTTTGGAATTTTTTTACTATTTATTAAGTGGGTATAAAAACTAGTCAAATTCAGACCATTGAATTTTGTACCCATCTTAATAAATAGTAAAAAAATTCTAAAAAATGTAAAATTTGGTCTCCAAGCACATTTTATTGTAGATATCACATCTAACAGTTTGGATCGACGATTTGAACTTTGAAAATATAGAAAATGCTTGTTGTAACTTGTTGTAACTCAAAAATTGTTGTAACTTGATCCCTCCTCATATATATATATATATATATACTGCGATAGTGATCATGCTATGGAACAAGTTGCATGCTACTATTCGATTATTTTTATCAATATTTATGTTCCAACTTATACAATCTTAAAAACTAACATGTGCTCATCAGCAATGTATCAATTACTCGCTCATAATTTTATTTGTTCTAGTGCCAAATAACGCATCAAATATATATGCAAACAATGATACTAGAATGTCTCAAAAGCATATTGGAGCGTGTTCGTCTTCTTAAATTTTTTTAGTTGTATTTTGAATTCTAATGTTAAAAAATTGACAAATAATCTTCAAGTTCATCAAGTATCAAAAATTGAATTTACGACATGTTGTGTATAGTATTTCATGCTTTTAATCAATTTCATATACATTTCGAGTTAGAGTCATATGGTACGTAACTTATATTAACTTATTTGAGACAATTCAAAATGATATAATAATTATTGAAGATTAATACATAGTCACATACTTTCAATGTACATCTATATTGTGTTGCGAGGACAAATAGGTATTTAATCTATACGGATCATATTTCAAGTCATAAAGTAATAATAACATAACAATCATGTATTATGTTATTATTAATTTATTATTGATGTCTTTGGGGATACATTTATTTTTTGATACTGAGAAACGCATAAATTTAATTTAAAAGTTTGATCAAATTGCACGAGTTTTCATGTCGATTTTGTAGTCGATGAAAATAATAAATATTTATAACATGTTTATATGCATCTTCTGATTGTTTTTTAAATATAATTAAACAAAATTCTTCAAATGAAAGGAAAAATGTTATTTACAAAAAATAACTTCATTGAAACAAATGTTCGGTAGAGATAGAAAACAAATTTATCCATTGCATGGAACAATGGTTCCGTGGATCTAACTAGGTGCTACAAAAAAATATCGAGTCTCTTCTAACTTCTCCATAAAAATAATTACATAAGCTTTGTATCTTCTCAAATAATTGATGAACATATATGTTGATTATTGTTTTTTATTAACATTAACTACTAATTAATTAAGTAGCCATATTCCCAAGCGCAAGGCACATATTTACCAGTGAAAACATTGGGAAACAGAAATCAGCAGAAATCATATTTAATTTCTTGAGCTCCGCAACATGAAATGAATAATTGAGAGTGTGACGCAGGGGCTTCGTTTGTTGAAACTATGACCTTCATGTTACTTGCATTTTTATTGATTTGTTCATTTATTTATCACATGCTCAAATTAATTTTTCCATCTTTCTGTACATGTAGCTAGGTTGCTCATCTCTCTTAAAATAAAAAGATAATTCGATCGATTTGCTAGAAGATAAAAATTTTACTTTTGAAGTCTCGGAGATATAGTTTCTGTTTATTATTATTATTTTATTTTTTTGTCTACTTTAGTTCAACAACTTGTAACAATAATATTTTATTAGAAAATTTTAACGACTTTGTAATATATTTTTATTTTAACACATTCATTAATTATTTGATTGACTAATATATTTACATAGGTAAATATATTTTGTAAAAATACAAAAAACAAACTTACAATGTATTGAATGCATCCGTTCACAAAATAAAATACAAATTAAGTTGTTAAAATTTAAAATATTATTATAAAAGTTTCTAAAAATCAAAATATATTATTACCAAAAAAAAAATTAGATTTGGGAGAGTAAAAAGAGAATGTACTTAATTTCCATTATCTAAACTCTCGTCTTCTTTCTTCCAAGCAAACAATATCTGGAAACTTATGATGACTCCTAACACGTTGTTTTGGTTTGATTATTTGGACGCGCACACAACTCCTGCGATAGACGATTTCAAAGTTTGACCCTGCTCAATTCTTAAAATCCAAAAAAAAAATATAATATATATATATATATATGTAGCACATAAAGTAAAAATAATTCTCAAATATAAATATGACTTAATTGTTATTTATCATGGACGAAGCGCGAGACTAACATCGTGTCAAGTGCGGATTTTACCTTTCTAATGTAAGAAGACTAGGGGAGTAGGGGATCTATATCCATCCTCTATATTATATTATATTATATTATATTATACCTTAGAATTCGATCCACATTTTTGTCCTCAACAAGAAATTAAAAAAGAGATTTTATTTTTGGAGGGAGGATATCCATCATCTCTAAAATCTAAACCCTGGTACTCCTACCGAATGTGTTTTTTTTGTAGTGGTGAATGTTCCATTGAAACTTTTTATTTGTATATATAACTACAAGTCCATAGGAAGTAGACACACACAATTCACTCACAAATGCTAGAAAAAAACATACAATCCAATGATTTTAATTTTCGAATTTTAGAAATTAAAAGATTAAAAAATCACTTATGTGTTGAATTCAACAATAAGATGAATAATTTTCCTTCTGAGTTTTTTGTCGAGAATTTGTAGGTAGCAACTAGTGTTTTGCAATTACTCCCGGGGTTCGAATCTGGACTGGTCCATCCATGACCTGTACCCGACTGGACGGACCCGTGCCCGGATTTGGAAGGGTACACAGGTAATTCGGGTGGGGTTAAAATGGGCCGGGATCGGTTTTTTGAAAAATAACCCGTGATTACCAGGACCGTTAAAAACCCGTACCCGCCTGGACCGGACTGTCTACCCGCCGAACCCCCCACCCGGACCGAACCCGCGTACCCTTATCCGCCTACTCGCCTACCCGTGCCCAGGTACCGTACCCGCCTACCCTTTACCCGTGCCCGGGCCCAAATTCAAATTTCTTTTTTAAAAAACGTTTTTTTTTTTTTTTTAAATTCAAATATACTTCCCCAAAAAATTAACTTTTGTTACTATGGTTATTACTATGAAATTAATGCTACATCCGTGATCAAACATTAATGCTTTTATTATTCTTGGTTACTAGAGTAAAAATATTTACAATATTAATGCTAAAGCATTTGATTAATATATATGTTATTATTCTTAGAGTTAATATATATTGTCATGCTAACTTAATTATCTGATAGTTATTCGTTTCGTATATGTATTTGTGAATTAATAGCTCTGTATCTGTATTTGTTTAAGGCAAGTTTAGTTTTAAATTTTGACATATGATACTTGTATTTGTACCTATAAATTGAGAAGTGGATACGACTTAATTTGGTATTGACATTGTCTGCTCCAAATTCGCTCCGTTTTCACTCTCAAACTACCCAATTTTTAGCTTAATTTCAAATATGACTTACATTTTTAACTATTAATATTTTTACCTATTAATATTGCCAAACAATCTTAAAAAATTTATAAATTTTTCTATTGTCAAGTGTAACATGTGAAAAATTGTGAAAACATGACAATACTCGTTCAAGTTCAATTGATTTTAATTCAATAAAATTTAATAAATATAAATTTTAATTGAGCAAATCAAAATGAAGAATAATTTAATAAATATAAAATTTGGTCTCAAAGCATATTTTATTATGAAGATTATGTTGAGCGGTTCGGATTGACTGTTCGGACTTTGAAAACGAAGATAAAAGATGTGAAACTTATTGGAACATAAAAATTATGATGCATTTGAACCCTCATTTAAAATGAAAAATTGAAACTTGGAGTTTAAATGAAATTTATACTTTGAATTTATAAGAAATGAAATACTCAGCCACACGAATTGCCACACGAATCCCATGTCATTTTTCTCTCCCCCATTCCTTCCTCTCTCTCTCTCGAGTACCAGCGGCACTCAGTCCCTCTTCTCTCTGACAAGGGCATCCCACACCCAAAACACATCCCCATTTTTCTTTCTTCTCCTTCCAGATGATAGATCAACCCCAAAACAAAATTGGAGAAAACTATTTAATGTAATTAAGTCTTATATAGTTACGAATTAACAAAATTAAATTAAATTAATTAATGTTAAAGAATTAACAATTAAATAAATTTATATTCAAGATTCCGTAGTCAAGAACAATATATAGATGAATAGAACAAGTTATAAATCAAATAATGTTATAATCAGTCAATCGTATTTATGTCCATTTTTAATTGAGACAGATTTGTGTATCTGCTTAAATAAATTCAAATAACTAACAAAAATATACTAAAATTACTAAAAAAGTAGACACCTCTAATAAGTATTTTAAAATATTAACATAAGAAACCAGAAGTATAAAGAATAAGATTCTTTCAATAAAAAATAAAAGTATGAAAATAGATAGGATTCTACAAATTACAGATTTATGGTCGGCACGTGTTGCAAGTATTATTAGACATATTTAAAAATGTTTTGCTGGAAGTTTTATGCATATTAAATTATACTTAAAAAATATATTTATTGTAATAACTATATTTGTAATTGTACTGGTGGCTCGATCGGGACTTATACCTGACTCGCTCTCTAACAACCCGCTCGTTACTAGACGGACCTATTAATGAGCCAGCTCGCCACTAGCTCGATTCAAAATTAACGAGTTCAAGCTGAGGCCTAGCTTGTTCGTCATCTCGCGAGTTAGCTCGGTTAGGCATCAATTTGTGAATTTGTGTGCATTTTATACTGTCTAGCTCGATCCAAAAAGTTTCAGCTCGATCCAAAAAGTTTTCAGAATTTATTTTCTTCTTAAAATAAAATCCAACCAGACCCAGCTCGTCTGCTCGCGAGCTAGCTCGGACTGGCTTATCTCGATTTCAAGCTGAGGCTTTAGCTCGGATGCCCTAAGTCCAGCTTGCTTGGCTGTAGCTTAGTCCAGAATTAACGAGTTCAAACTGGGGCCTAGTTTGCTCGCTATCTTGCGAGTTAGCTCGGTTAGGCATTAATTTGTGAATTTGTATGAACTTGTGTGCATTTTATACTGTTTAGCTCAGTTCAGCTCGATCCAAAAAGTTTTTAGAATTTATTTTATTCTTAAAACAAGATCTAACCAAACCCAGCTCGTCAGCTCGCGAGCTAGTTCGGACTGGCTTGTCACAATTTCAAGCTGAGATTTTACCTCGGATGCCCTAGGTTCAACTTGCTCGGCTGTAGCTCAGTCCATAATTAACAAGCTAAGGCCTGAGTCCGAATCATCTGAAGCACCTCAAATTTTGAGTTTAGATTCTAACCGTCTGATAAGAATCTAACCTAATTCGGTCTAAGATGAAATGCGCAAGCTTCTTCAATATTGGTGCTAAAACAGATTTGACGGTCCGGATCTAAAATTTTGAGTTAATTTAGATGATACGAATTCTTTGGAAATAAATCTGCTGTTATTCCTTGAGAATAACGGAAACCTGTTATTCCAGTTGAAATCGGAATAATTCGGCGTTGAAGGATTCAATGGGATTTTGAATGGGTCTTGATTAGACATGACTATGAATATAATTCTAATTGGTGTTCGGCTGTCAAATTTTATTCATAGGAAATTCCTTAGTTCCCAATCATTCTCTCATTTTTTTTTTCCCAATTCCTCTCTCTCCTCACTTCTCTGCCATCTGTCACTCCGCGTGAAATGAAACACTCTCTCCTCTCATCCTTTTTACACATCATGGGTCAACGGATGAGTTATATAAATAACGAGTTGTAAATTATTTAAACAACACATATGGGACTAATTTTACACTGATCCGGACAACAATTTTTTTTTCTTTTTTTTCTAACAAGTCACAACAACTTTTAGAATTTCGGACCAAAGTGATTCTGACAACTAAAAATAAGATATGTTTGAATCATTATATAAGATAGAACGTTTGTTAACAATTTCATTCAATTAATTAATAAATGCAACAACTAACAATTCATTTTATTAAATATAAAAGTTAGATTATATTCATCTCATCTCTTTAAATACACTTTATTTAGTTGTAAGAATAAATATTTATATTCCATAAGTTAATAATTAATAAATATTTTTTGTAATTACATATTTTAAATGTTTGTTTGTTTATAAATGTTAATTATTTAAAAATGTTTTAAAATGTTGTCTCCTTTTTATTTTCTTTTTTTAAATATTTTCTTATTTTATTTGTACTCATTTTAATAATAATTTTATTAGAAATATTTCATCTATTTAATATATTATTTAATTGCATTATTATAAATTTTTAATAAAAATAATTGATAAGTGAGAAGTGAAGTGGTAATCTAGTTTGACTGAAGATGGTTGTCCTTATTTTGGATTTCTAAATTTGTTATCTTAGTAATTAACCATGGTTGTCTCTAACTTAAGTGAAGTTGTTGTCTGTTTTGAGTCTTTAATTTAATGGGCTTTCTAATTTGTTTTGAGTCTTTTAATTGTGAACTGATCGATTGCATTGAAGTTGCCTAAACTATATATGCATGGTCTTTAATTTGAAACTTTATAAGTTAAAAATTTTAAATTAATGCCTTGGTAACAAAAGATGTATAGGCCTGGTGCCATGTTTTCCTTCTACTAATTAATATTATCTCTTTAGGATTGTTATATTATAGAAGCAATTAATATTTAAAATTTAATAGTTAAGTAACAGTTTAATTAATTATAATCTTGTTGTCTACACATAATGAATTATACATTATACTATTCACGGTTATAATTAATTAGATAAATATTATGAACTTTTTGATATTTTTAATAAATATTCAATCCAATGACCATGTTGTATTGTTTGTTCCGTGACATATATATGTTGACTTGACATATTTTTTCAATTGAAAAGTTACTCATTTTATAATTAATTGTCCCGTCCGCCAATTTCTCATTTTTTGTTCATTGCTCGGACGTGCTTAATTGAAACGTCACATTTATTTTTTTTATTTTTTTTCTATTGGTTAGCGCAGTTAAACTTTAGCCTGGAATTAGCTTATGGTTAATTCGGACGGGATAATTATTTATACCTTCCCCCATTTAAATTGCTGATTTGATCCATCCGTTGCCCATTAGAGAGACGAATCGCTGCAGCGCAGGTCCCACATCGTCAGGACGTACGGGAAAATAATTAATGGAGCGATTCAGCTTAATTAAGATCTAGCTGACATGACATGGATGTCCACATGTTCTTCTGTATTTCATTTGAGTAATGTAAACGGTAGATTATATAATTTTAGTACTTTTTTTTTTTTTTCGTATATGATATGATAGCCTATAAAATTAAGGAAAATGATTGCCAATTAATTTATTGAGTTCATCATTTCAATTTCATGGCTTCCGCCATTATTGCTGCTCTATAGTTTAATTAGTGAATTGATTTCGCGCACCATATCAGCTAATTCTGATTCATCACATTGTTTGTTTGTTTTGTTTTTTTTTAATTAACGATCTTCTTATATATGAGTTTCTGAAATTGTTCCCCTCCTTTGACGTTCTCTTTCTTGATAAAAATAGCTTGCTATTGGAGGAAAGAAATAAGAATAATTAACATGTTATAACTTAATTTTAAAATAATAGTTAGATGTAATTTATATAGTGGGTAGTGGGTACATATATGAATTGATGGGTGTATTTATTATTAAAATAAGTTTAAATTGGTTATACTTATATATAGTGTACTGTAGTGGATGCAGTAGGCTTTATAATCCGTTCCGTTGTGATCTTGGTTGGTTTGTGTTTTTGACGCTAACAATGACAACTTGCTATATACTATTATACTATATAGTCGCTCGCGCCACATGCTTTTTATTTTATAAATAAAAGATAAAAGAAAAGAAATGTGTGTTTTGGTCTTCTGATGAGAATCTCTGTGGGTGTCGGTGAGTAGTAGTATAGCAGTGGCGCCTAATTCACCGACTGCAATCTCCTCAAAGGTTTCCTTTTCCTCATTGTTTACTTCCTCAGGATAAATTTATCATCTTTTTACTTCCTCAAGATAGATATCTAACTCTCTTCTCTTCTCTTCTCTTCCCTTCTCTTCTATTTCACAGAAGAAATCAGCATTGCCAAAACCCTCTATTCAACTGGTAATTAACTTAGCTGTTTTTTCTGTTATGTGCAAAATACTGGTGCCTTTTCCTAATGCACGGTTACAGACAAGTTGGGATTCCACAGACCACCACAAGTGCTATCCAAATAACCTAAATTAGTTCGGGGTAATACGCATTTCTGCAATTAAAAACCTAAAAAAGGTCAAATCGATTGCTAGACCAGCATATCCACCGGATTAGGTTCTTCAATCATGTACCAGCTAAATACCTTCTGCTGACAAAATGAATCTTTCTTCTGACTATAACCTTGCTTCATTCATTTTTCTTTCCTTTTTATTTTAGTTGAAACAATCTGTTTCAGGACCTAATGCTAAACTGCATTCCACAATGGAAAACGGTTCTCCTTCAAGTCATAGGCAAAAAGATAATGTTGTAGACGATGAACAGGAGATGATTACCAGCCCTAGGTCGGGTGGTATGGCAGGGCCTATGCACAATGATGCCTCACAAAACTTGTCTTCTCAGAATGCCCTTGATGCTGATAAGACAACCAGTGAACCTTTGCAAGAAAATAATCCCACAACAGTGGTACTATTTTTCTTTTCTTCTTTCTTTTACTTTTCAAGTTGAACACCTCAAAATTACCGAATAAGTGTCTTGGGGGACTTATTTCAGGATCACTCGAGCTTATTTGGTAGATTGATGTAAAAGAAACTTCATACATTTTGAAGAGGAGAGCTGCATATATATTTTTTTTATTTCTATTTATGCATTTATTGTGCCAGATAGGAAATGTATCTAATTTAGAAGCAGCGAGGAGTGAGCCTTTAAGTGATGACATGAACAAGTTTATTCTGAAGAGGAGAGATGCTGTGTCAAAGACATCAGTCGAAGAGGTACTTTACATGCCACTCTGATGTTATTTTTAAGGGGAAATCGTGCATTTTGTAGCACTTGTTTAATTTCAATATCAGTATGGCCTGTACCCCTGCTTGCTGACTGAGTTTCTCCATTTTATGCAAAAGGTGCTTATTATCATCATCAACGGGTTAAGGTTCATTAGGGTACTTTAGAAAATTTATGAGAGAGGAGAGGTTCAGATCATATTTTCTGAAGGTGTTTAGGTGATTTGATCTTTTATGTTATCTGTTATCTCTATTTTTTTTTTTTTGTGGGGGGGGGGGATCTTTGGGAGCTCATATGAAGTGTTTTCTTTGTTATATAGATGATATAATCAACTGTTTGCTACTTATTTCTGTAATTATACTTCTATTCTATTATTACAGCCTAAAGAACCTATCCCAGAGACGAGCATTCCAATTAAACCCTCGAGAAATGAAAATGATAATAATTTGAGGTCCAATGCCGATTTTCGAGATGATGTGAGTGATTGCGAGAGATTTATGGGTTCTCCGATACCCTTCTCAGAATAGAACCAGTGCATTGTATGTAACAAGGGAGGTCAATTGTTGACTTGTTCCAGAAAAGGCTGTGGAATAACTGTGCATGAGAGCTGCATTATGACCACCCCAATCAGCTTTGACAAAGAAGGTCGGTTTTACGGCCCCTGTTGTGTGCACTCTAGTGCTGCACAAGCATATGCCAGTGCTAAAAAGGTCTATTCCCTTGCCTGGGAGAGCCTGTTCAGCTGTCCTCCTTTCTTGAAATGAAGAAAGATGAAAACCAAGAGAAGGGTGAAAAGGGCAAACAAAAGGGAGAAAAGAACATAACTGGTAAAAGGAAGGGCAAAAAGGCTGTATTCAGTGATGATGATACAGCAGAGGATGAAAATGGTGATGCTACTCTCTTGACTTCACCCTTTTAGTCATAGTTAGTGCTGGTTGAGCTTAATTTGTGCTATTTTATCTCTTAAATTTGATTGATTTAGATTCTGAAATTTTTTTTTGTTAAATTCTGACAACCATACGTGATTTTGCTCGGATCCTCGGTTGCCACTTCCTATGTTAGTAATTGCAAGATACATCTTGGTATGAAATAAGGTATATAATAGATGTACACTGGATTCATCTGTCGGATTTAAGGCCATAAACTCATCGGTGAAAAAATAGAAAATTAATAAAAGTTGCGAAATAATAGCATGGAGATAAAATATAAAGGTTGATTGGATTGTTTTTGTTAACAACAATATAAGAAAAAAAAGACACAAGCGAGAGTAAAGTAAACATGCTTAATTAATACAAGAACACTTGTTTAAAGAAGAAATTATATAAAGAAAAAAAAAAGATTGCATCCATATTAACAAAATAGGGAGAATTTTAATTTCTGTCTTTCCTTTTGAACGGGAGATATTGAGAGATATTGGTGAAGAAATTTCATAAAATTCAAAGAGCCTTTTTGGTCATCTCATTTTTTTTTTGAGAAAAGCTTTTATGGTCATCACATAACTAATAACGCCAGGTATAACAAATCCCAAAACGGCACTCGCAATAAGGTTAATAATTGTGCCTACAAAAAAGTAAAATTAAATTAATTTATTCTAATTAGAAATAACAAATGCGATCACCAATTACCTGTAAATTAATGAAGTTAAGGTTGCGAATTCGAGGCGTTAATTGTTGTAAGTAATATATAACTTTTTTGAGAGAATGTGGTTGGGTCACTATTTATAGACTAGTATCTAAAAAATATTGAATTTCATTTTGTTTTCGGTTTCGTGTGTTATTTTGAAAAAATAGCAAAATATTTAAAATTATATAAATGATAAAAGGCAACGATGGGTTTTTATCAAGCTTCTAAATAGCGTTTATAGCGGTGTAGCGGGGAGACCAAAAAAAAAAGCTTTAGCGAATAGCGGAGCTATAGCGAAAGCTATTATAAATAGCGTTTTTTTATTTCAAAAATTATATTTTATATTTCTACTAATAGTAAAAAGAGTGATGCTTCTATGGACATAAGGGCCTATTTGTAAAATGAATATATTTTTATTTTCAAAGTTCAAACAGCCGATCCGAACCGTTCATCTTGTTCTCCATATTAATATATCTTTGGAGACCAAATTTTACATTTTTCTGAATTTATTTACTATTTATTAAGATGGGTATAAAAATTATCAAATTCAGACCATTGAATTTTGTACCCATCTTAATAAATAGTAAAAAAAATCAAAAAAATGTAAAATTTGGTCTCCAAGCACATATTAATATGGAGAACAAGATGAACGGTTCGGATCGACTGTTTGAACTTTAAAAATAAAAATATGTTCATTTTACAAATAGGTCCTTATGTCCATAGAAGGCTTTGCCTAGTAAAAATGTCTCATCAAGAAAAAAAATATCAAATTAATTAAGAAGTTCTAATATTATTCATATTAAACCAATACAAAGTTCAAATTGTCATTCAAAATATCCCTAATTCAAAAACTATCGATATATTTTATATTCAAAATATACCACTACCATATATTAATGCATGATACAAAATTTAATTGATATAGCGGTATAGCCCGCACATGTTCCATTGTATTGATATAGCTTAATAAAGTAAAAAAAAAAACCAATCTAGATATTAAGGCCCATTAAAATTGCAAAATCATGTTTTCAGAAAAAAAAATTTGCAAAATCATAACCCATGTAGCATAGCAGACCGCTATTACCGCTATTGCCGCTACGCGCTATAGCGGACCGCTATTACCGCTATAGCGGTCGTAGCTTGATTAGCGCAATTTTAGCCCGTAGCTTAGCTTTCTGGGTCCAAAACCGCTATAACGGCGCTATAGCTAGCTATTTAGAAGCTTGGTTTTTATATGGCAACTAATTATGACCCGAATATTCTCGTGAAGTAGAAAAAGGAAACTATTTATTAAAAAAATTCCTTTGCAGATATGTATAAAAGACATATATAGGAATCGGGACGGAAGGATTCCGTAAAAAAAAAATTCCTTAATAAAAATATATTTATTAATTAAGTTCTTGAGATTTGTGCGAAAGAACTTTATAATTAAGTTTATTAAATGACCCATAAATCTAATTTGATGTGAATCGGACAGTTTAAATATGAATTTGGTATGACTTAGCCCAAAGCTCCTTGGATAAAAACCCCCAACCTAAAATTAAATATGAATGAGAAAGGGAAGGTAGCACAATTGGCTAGGAATAAGTTCTGAAGTTGTTGTACTCAAAAGTCGAGAATTCGATTCCCTCTCACAACTTTGCAGCTTCTGTGAAGATTTAAAAAAAAAATTAAATTAAATATGAATAATTATATTTTTATTATAAAAAAGTTTCTAAGCTTCGGTACTGGTACACCACCAGAAGTATATCTCTTGCATTAATTGTTCGCCAAAGATGAATGCAACCGAATGACCGATACATCATTGGGTCCTATATATATATATGTAATGAGATTGCAACGTGACACTGGTTTCAAGTAACAAGAAACCCCACTTATTCATAAAAAGAAAAGAAAAGAACCTCATACGGTATACGAGTGATAGATACTATATATATATATATATATATATAGAGGAGGGTTCAAATGCCTCCATGTTTTTGTGCCTCCATCTCTCTCCATCATTTTCAAAATTCAAACAATCGATCCGAACCGCTCAACTTAACCTCCATACTAAAATATGTTTGGAGACCAAATTTTATATTTTTAGGAATTTTTTTACTATTTTTTTAGATAGGTACAAAATCAGTAAATCTGAACCATCTAAAAATAGTATTTTTGTACCTATCTAAAAAAATAGTAAAAAAATTCCTAAAAATATAAAATTTGGTCTCCAAACATATTTTAGTATGGAGGTTAGATTGAGCGGTTCGGATCGACTGTTTGAACTTTGAAAAGGATGGAAAGAGATGGAGGCACAAAAACATGGAGGCATTTGAACCCTCCTCATATATATATATTCTCTTTCTTTAACCTATTGAAAATTTCAAAGAAAATGAAACTGACCCATCTTACTAGCTAGTTACGTACTATATATATATATATATATATATATATATATATCATCTTTTAATTTGAAATTATTATGGCCGAAAAGGTTAACAGTCATCATTACTTGAATATTCTGTTAATTAAGTTTGTTAATTTGTTCATGTCTAGCTAGCTTCCGGCCGGCCAGTTAGTTGTTTGCTGTATAAAATATGGTGCCTTACCACAATATAGCAAATATAGCAAGAGGAGGGATCAAGTTACAACATTTTTTGAGTTACAACAAGTTACAACAAGTATTATTTACATTTTTAAAGTCCAAATCGTCGATCCAAACCGTTAGATGTGATCTCTACAATAAAATGTGCTTGGAGACTAAATTTTACATTTTTTGAAATTTTTTTACTATTTATTAAGATGGGTACAAAATTCAATGGTATGAATTTGACTAATTTTTGTACCTACCTTAATAAATAGTAAAAAATTTCAAAAAATGTAAAATTTGGTCTCCAATCACATTTTATTGTAGAGATCACATCTAACGGTTTGGATCGACGATTAAGATTTTGAAAATGTAAATAATGATTGTTGTAACTTGTTGTAACTCAAAAAATATTGTAACTTGATCCCTCGTCGTGTAGCAAAGCCACTGACAAATGTAGAAGAACAGTAAATTGGAAGAGAAATATTTCTGTTATTAATGATTTCTTGTTCTCATTACATTTACAAGGAGGCTTTATATAGCCTTGTAGAATCTTGTAGAATCATCTACAGAAAGCCTAACAGCTGTCCTAACAACCTTGCTTAACAGCTGTCCTAACAGTATTTCCTAACAACCTTTGACTGTGGTCAAACTTATGTTACATCTATCACCCCCCCTCAAGTCCTGTGTAGCTGGAAGAACACAGAGCTTGGTACGTAAGTCGGTAAATCGAGAAGATCCCAAGCTTTTGGTGAGAGCATCTGCAATTTGGTCATTTGAAGATAGAAATCGAACTGAAAGGCGACGAGAGGCCACCAAGTCACGAACAAAATGAACATCAACTTCAATGTGTTTAGTGCGGGCATGATGTACTGGGTTGGCAGCAAGGAAGGTCGCACCCAGATTATCACACCACAAAACCGGGGGAGAAATGGAATCAGGAATGAGTTCTTGAAGGAGAGTTTGAAGCCATACCACCTCAGCAGCAGCTGTAGCAAGGGCCCTGTATTCAGCTTCGGTACTCGATCGGGCAACAGTTGACTGCTTCTTAGATGACCAGGATACAAGAGAGCTGCCAAGAAAAACACAATACCCAGTAGTGGAACGGCGGTCATCAGGGCTGCCAGCCCAGTCAGCGTCAGAAAAGACCTGAAGAGAAAGATTTGAGGAATGGCGAAGAAGCAACCCATGGGTGATGGAGCCTTTGAGATAACGAAGAAGGCGCTTAACAGCTGTCCAGTGGATGTCTGTAGGAGAATGCATGAAAAGAGAGAGACGGTTGACCGCAAAAGCTATCTCAGGACGGGTAATGGTAACATACTGAAGTGCTCCTACAATGCTCCGATATAAATGAGGATCTTGGATAGGATCACCTTGATGTTTAGAGAGTTGAAGACCGGTTAGCATAGGAGTGGTAACGGGCTTGGCACCTTCCATTTTAGCACGGTGTAAGAGATCATCAATGTACTGGCTTTGAGAAAGAAGAAGACCAGCACTAGAGTGAGTTGCTTTAATGCCCAGAAAATAAGATAGAGAGCCAAGGTCTTTGATAGTGAAGGTGGCATGCAATTTGGTGATGAGGTGATCAACAAGAGAGGTGGAAGTGCCGGTGATAATAATATCATCGACATAAACAAGGAGGTAGACAGCATCATGAGAAGTGCGCTTGATAAAGAGGGAAGAATCAGATTGGGATGCCACAAAGCCGAGAGAGGCAAGAAAATCTCGAAGTCGATGAAACCATGCTCGTGGGGCTTGCTTAAGACCATATAGAGCCTTTTTTAGTCTACACACATGATGGGGAAAATCGGGATCAACGAATCCAGGAGGCTGTGCCATGTAAACAACTTCTTTGAGGTCGCCATGAAGAAAGGCGTTATTCACGTCAAGTTGACGAATGGACCAGCCTTTGGAGAGAGCCAAGGAGAGAAGAGTGCGAACCGTCACAGGTTTCACCACAGGACTAAAGGTTTCGGTGTAGTCAATACCCTCCTCTTGAGTATAGCCTTTGGCCACAAGACGGGCTTTGAATCGCTCAATAGACCCATCAGATTTTCGTTTAATCTTGTATATCCATTTGCAGCCAACAATGTTGTGGTGGTCAGGTGGTGGGACAAGTTCCCAAGTGTTGTTTTGAGCAAGGGCAGTAAGTTCAAGAGCCATGGCACGTTGCCATTCAGATGAGGCTTTTGCTTGAGTAAAACAGGTTGGTTCAGACTCTGAAAAATCTGAAGCTGTGTAGGTAACAAAACCAGGAAATTGGCGTGTAGATCTGGTGTTATCCCTAGTTCGAGTGGTCATATGATGGGTATAAACAGGAGAGGTAGAAGGGGGAGAAGGAGTAGAAGGGTGAGAGGTAGAAGATGGCAATGAAGGTGCAGAGGAAGGAACAGGTGGAGTAGGGGAAGTAGGTAGAATGGTTAAGGTATTGAAGAAGGGTGAAGATGGTGAAGAAGAGGTAGATGGTAGAGATGAATTTGAGAAAGGAAAGGTGGTTTCATGAAAAACAACATGCCGAGAAATATAAATCCGATTAGTCGGTAAGTGTAAGCACTTATACCCTTTGTGAAGGGAAGAGTAGCCAAGAAAAATGCAAGGCATAGAACGAGGTTCCAATTTGGTTTTCGCATAGGGCCGTAGCCAAGGGTAACATAAGCAGCCCAGAATCTTGAAAAATGAGTAATCAGGTGCTTGGCGAAAAAGAATCTCATATGGTGACTGAAAATTCAGCAAAGCAGAGGGTAGCCGGTTAATAATAAAAACAATGCTCTCAAAGATATGATCCCAGTAAAGAAGAGGAATAGAGGCATGATTCATTGTGGCCAAGGCCAACTCCACTACATGGCGATGCTTTCTCTCAACAACACCATTCTGCTCAGGAGTATAAGGGCAGGAAACCCGAAAAGTCAGTTCAGGAAATCGGGTCATGAGAGGCTTAAACTCAGTGCCACCATCACACTGTAAAGTTTTTATAGAAGTAGAAAGAAGATTTTCCACTCGAGTTTTAAAACCCGCAAAAATATTGAGTACGTGGGACTTGG
This sequence comes from Carex rostrata, assembly GCF_964058835.1. Lineage (NCBI taxonomy): Eukaryota > Viridiplantae > Streptophyta > Magnoliopsida > Poales > Cyperaceae > Carex > Carex rostrata. The sequence goes on from NC_135924.1 coordinate 166,502, forward strand.
CAGAGCATGTAAACAGCCAAGAAAACCGAGAAAAGTCATCCACAAACAACACATAAAATCTATTGCCAAGTTTAGAAATTTCGGGAGAAGGCCCCCATACATCAACATGCACAATTTCTAATGGCTGAGAAGTCTTATTTGTAGACAAAGAGAAAGGTAGTCTATGAGATTTGAATTTATTACAAGCATCACATGGAGAATTATGTGAGCCAGAGGAGATAAGCTGATGAGAAGTTAAGTGCTTGATGACAGGAGCAGAGGTGTGACCAAGACGATAGTGCCAAAGGTTGCCATGAGACACATCAGATAGAAGAGCAGCAGGACTGGGAAGAAAATAAAGCCCTTGAGAGATTCCTCCTTCAAGCAGCACCCTTTGGGTCTTGAGATCCTTAATCACACAACCAGAATGGTTAAATTCAATTATGACATTATTATCCCGAGTGAGACGAGATATGCTAATAAGTTTTTTGGTGATGTGAGGAACATGAAGAACATTGTTAAGAAGCAGGTTATGATGATTAGTGACAAGGCAAGAGGAACCAGAGTGCAAAATAGAGAGGCCATGGCCATTACCAACTCGAACTACATCATTACCTTGGTAAGGAGTGTAGTCAGTGAGGCAGTTCAGATCCGGGACAATATGAGAAGATGCGCCGGAGTCAAGAAACCAGTCACTGGTAGGGGAAGAAGAAGGTTCAGCCAGGTTGACCTGAGGTGCAGGAGAGGGATCATCATCATACCTGTACCAGCATTCTTTGGCGACATGACCAATCTTGGAGCAGATTTGGCAAGTCTGATTGATAGTGGGCCCCTTGCTGCCAGTACCACCTGAACCTCCATAGCCCCTATTGCCTCGTCCTTGTGATGCTCCAGAGGATGCATAAGAGTTGCCACGACCACGGCTACGGCCTCGGCCCCTGCCACCACGGTGGTTAGAACGAGTAAGTTGCTGAGAAATATAGGCGGTTGCCAACTGTTGCTGAGTCTGCCATGGAAGAGTGGAAAGAAGGGCGGGAGCCAGAACCTCAGTCAAAATTGGGGCTGTAGAGTTTGACCTGGGAGGTAGGCTAGTAGAGAGAGCAGCGGAAATAGGGGTAGGAAGAAGCGGGTTGGAGGATCCAGGAGAGGTAATAGCGGGTCCAAAGTAATTAGAACCCGAACCAGACCCATTGGAAATAAAAGAAGGCACAGGGACTGTTCTGGAAGAGTCGCCAATAGTGAGGTGAGCTGTCTGGTTGCAAAGATCTTGAGAAGCTAGGCGAGCCTCAAAATTTAGGAGATGACTATGGAGATCAGCAATTGAGAAAGATGTAGATTGAGAGGTGAGAGAAGTCACCAAGGAGTTGTACTCAGAAGGCAATCCAGCGAACAGATAGAGCGTCAAGTCTTGATCGCTAATGTCACAGCCAATAGACCGAAGCTGCAAGGCAACCGAGTTGAGGCGGTTGAGAAACTCGGTGCAGGTAAGGTTCCCTTTCTTCAAGGATTGGAGCTGACGCTTGAGCTCAAGAATCCGAGAGGATGACTGCGCGGAATAGGTGGAATTGAGCATACGCCAGAGATCAGCTGAGGTATCGCAGCTAATAGCTTGAGGAAGGATATCTGTGCCAAGGCTGGAGAGTAGCCAAGCCAAAATGAGCTGATCTTGGCGATTCCACGAGTCATGCTGCTGGTTGGAGCTGGAGGAGGTGAGAGCAGTACCATCAAGAAAGGGAAGAAGACCATGACCCCGAATCACAGGTAATACTTGCGATCTCCATAGCAAGAAATTAGTTCCATCAAGTTTCGGATTGATTGAGTAATGAAATTGAATTGGATTGATAATAGTGGGTAGAGAAGAAGAGATTGGGGCAGATGTGGTGGAGGAATCAGTCATGATTCCAAGAGAAAGAGAGTACTGGTAAAGAAGAAAAGAGAGGATCAGTTCAAGGCGTTGGCCATGAGACGTCTGATACCATGACAAATGTAGAAGAACAGTAAATTGGAAGAGAAATATTTCTGTTATTAATGATTTCTTGTTCTCATTACATTTACAAGGAGGCTTTATATAGCCTTGTAGAATCTTGTAGAATCATCTACAGAAAGCCTAACAGCTGTCCTAACAACCTTGCTTAACAGCTGTCCTAACAGTATTTCCTAACAACCTTTGACTGTGGTCAAACTTATGTTACATCTATCAGCCACCCATATATATAGAGTTAGGCTAATATGACATTGGTGTTATTTGAAACTAAATAATACCAAATCTTAAACCCTTAGATCTGCTTTAAGATTCGTACAAAATAAAGTACTTGAACAGTAAAAGCGGATATTACGAATCTTAAAACAGATCTAAGGGTTTAAAATTTGGTGTTATTTAGTTTCAAATAACACCAATGTCATATTAGCCTAACTCATATATATATGAGAGTATGAGACCATGACGTACACACGATGACTCATGGGCCCGCACTAGCTATATATCATTATCAACATCCTGCGGGTCAATTCACCTGGCCAGATATTATATATTATTATATTATACTGTGCTTTGAAGACCGACCCGCAAGTACACAGAGGTCAACACATGCTCTTTATTTTATATAGCTTACCCATATTTTGTTTTCTGGATTAATTATATTATCGCCAAGTGTCGTATTTAATTTCTTCCTTGTAATTAATTTCTTCGATGATTTCTCTTCATTGTTAAACTTAAACTGTAATCTAGCTTATTATATGATTAATTGTTTGTTCTATATATGCTTCAAAATCTTATTACATTATTTCAATTTTCTAAGCCGGTCTCACTAGATGCATTTAACCATCAATACAATAAATAGGAAATACAATCAACTACTGCAAAAACTGCATTTACTTATCAGTTGAGATTGCAGTAAAATTTCATAATTGCGCGTATTTTCCATTACATCATCAATTTAGCATCATTAAAAAACTCTCTCTTTATATAGCAAAATATTTTTCTTAGTTGATTCCCCGTTCCGATGGTATGACGACAAATATAAAATCCCGTATTTTTTAGCATACTTGATTTTTCCCTTAATAGACGATCCAAGTAACTATGAAACCCCGTAAAAACAGGCATACTGGCTTTTTCACTAAAGAAATTGATTCAAAAAAGTAAAAAAAAAAATTAGGACTTATATATATGATTCTAACTTGATGCCAATTTTTGATCTGCTTCTTCAAGGAAAAGACGCTTTCTTACTCTTGCCCGAGTATGTAGTAAGTTGGAAAATGGATTCAAATTTTATATTACCATTATCTGCTCCGAATTTGCTCTATCTTCTCAATTACTTGTAGCAACTTAATTAATATATTATTCTCAATAACTTTCTAATATAACTCATTAAATTAAAGAAAAAACTATTTTATTAATAAAAAAAGCAACATAATAAACAAAACTATATTTTATTACTTCTCACAAATTACAAAGTATCATGATTTTTTTACAGTAAAAAAAAATAGCATCAGCATCAATTTCACTAAACATTTAATTGAACAAAAAAAACAAATCTATGTGGAGGACTCCACTTCATCCATAGAATACTAATTTTTTTTTTTTTTTGTCGATAAACCCATACTAATTTTTGCTATTGTATATGTTTCCAGATTCAACAATTGAACTATCTATCTTCAATCGGTGGGTCAACCTGTGGTAACAGTGACACTCAGAAGGAGATCTGGAGTGTAAGAAATGGGAAAAAAAAAACAAAAAGAAGAAAAATGAAAAAAAAAATCAATTATTCAAATAAAATTATTTAATAATATGAAATTTGTTACCATCGCTTTTTCCGATTCCATTTTACTGATGAACTTTGCGTGATGAACTTCTCTATCTCCTTAAAAACACTCATTGCTTTTCAATTTTATTTGAGCAGTACAAATTTTGATGAAAATTATTTGTATATTAATTGCTAGCATGAATAAAAATAATACAATGAAACCTTTGGTAAATTAATAAATCAATGAAACCTTTGGTAAGTTCAATTGTTGAATCTTGATATTAGAGAAAACTATATCAATGAAACCTTTGATAAGTTAATTACTAAATTGATCCTAAATTGATTAAAAAGAAAAAAAAATGAAAAAAAAAACGAAAGGAAAATCAAAATTGATTCTAAACTGATCTGACATAAACTAATACCTTTGCCATACCTATTTGAACTAATAAGTATTTTATAGCGCATGACATTATCTTTCTTCATCTACAAAAATAGGTGCAATGATCTTTATTTTTGGATCTTTGTGATGAACCAATGCTTGTAAAATAAATCAATATATAAGATAAATATGGTGAGCTTGCCTGCTTCGTAAATATTTTTTCACTAATTAAATTTGAAAATGTAAATATATCAGATTTTGTGCAAATGTAAAATCAAAATAAACACCGATTGTGAATTTCGCCTTATAATTGTCATTCTCGGCCTTGTAGTTCACAGTTCCATTATTCATGCTTGTTTTCTTCTTTTCACTGTCGTTGTCTGTGTGAGAATTATAGAACTATAATTGTTGTGGTAAATGAACTGTCGGCTGTAAAATAATTTGAATACAAAATCACAAGTGAGAAATATAATTAAATAATTTGAATAACAATAATAAAACACCAATTAAAGAGGATATCATGCATAGTAATTAGTGAAATCCATTTAAATCTTGTCGGATTTATTGTCATGTTTGCAAACTTCTATAATTGCTAGTTTTTTATTATAAATAAATTCTTTGGTAACTAAAGAAGAGACAGACTAGAGTCTTTTTTCTTTTTGTCTTAGTGTGGTGCTAAATTTAAGGTGAGTGAGTTCTCATTAGATCTCTGTTGAGTGAGCGAGTTTTTTAAAAATTGAGTGAGTCATCTTTCAGTTGATTGGCCTCAACAAATATTTTTGTATCATTACTATTTTATCAATATAATTTTTTGTTTTCTAAATTTTTCACAATTTTCATTATGTTTGCAATATTTTCCGCTATCAAGGACTAAATACAAATTCAGACAATTGTTTAAGAAAAAAAATATAACAATATTTTCTACTAGTACGAAGTTGTCCGTACTTTACATCTATATATTTTTTATTATAAAATCCAAAATGTTGATCCAAGCTACTCAACACGACCTCCTTATATAAATATATAATTTGGAGATAAATAAATTTTGTGTTTTTTAGAATTCGTTTGTTATATCTTTAGATATGTCGAAAACCATTGTTTAAAAAATGTCAATAATATTTAGGTTAATCTCTTTATGTCTGAAAACAGAGTTGTTGCCACAAAAATTCTTAAAAAAGTATTAGTAAAATCAAAGAAAAAACAGAATGATTGCCAACAAAAACTGCAAATTAATGAGGGCTGCAATTTCACCACATATTTATAATAAAGCCTTTTAAAAGGTAATAAATGACATTTAAAACATTTAGATTGACCGTCAAGAGCTGCAAATTTCTTTCACTGTGACTGTCACCGTTTTTTTTTTTTTTGCGTGACTGTCACCGTTACCACAGGTAATAAATGACATAGATTGACCGATTTGATAATATATAGATGATTTAATTGTTGAATCTGGATAGATAAAAGGTTGACGGATAGTTTTGAAAACTTAGTTTCTTTTAAAATTTTTGTTTTTGTTTATTAATAATAAATAACAAAATTAGTATTATATCTTTTTAAATTTTAGCTTTGGTTTATTAATAATAAATAATAAAATTAGTATTTTATGGTTCAGTGTTGTAAAGAACGTCTGTTTAGGCTGATTAATAGACTGATTAGTTGTTGGCGGTGATCAAACCGTCGTGAATTTTTTTGGCTAATCAACTGATTGTTTTTTATTATGGCCGAGTATTCTTGATTATTCTCAATTAATCGCTTGGCGGTAATCTGTCCGTCCGATGACCGCATACCGTTATTTACAACACTGCTATAGATGGATGAAGTAGAGTTCTCCACTTAGTTTTTATTTTTGTTTAATAAATGTTTAGTGAAATTGATGTTCACAAGACCCTCAAAAAGAACTGTGTCCATATTAACAAACTATGCAGAATTTTTTTTTTCTTCTGAACGGAAGATTGATGAAATTGCATAAAAATCATAGCACTATTTAACCGCAACAGTTCTAAAAAGATCACTGCAAAAAGGTAAATATAAATGAATTAATTATTGCGGGGACCAATTTATTTGTGCATAATAATCTAAACTGTAGTCTTTATACAGTTCGTAATATTTTTTCTCATCAATATTTAATTAAGGTTTCGTTGATTTGCTTGAACTTGTGTGGATATAAATTAAAAAAGCTAGTTTGAGAATGTTGTACGTACAATCTTCAAACTCTTTCTTCTTATCGTTCCTCTTAAAATTCCACTTTGCTACTTTGCTTTCTACGGTTTTCATTAGTCGTCTAAGCGCCATCTAAAATAAAATAAATTTAAGATAAAAAAGTTTTAATTCATTATACATCCATGCGTACACATTCAGCTATCTAAAAAAAACACTAATTGATAAAATTGAAAGTTTCATTATGCAATATGCGTACACATTTTTTTGTTTAAAAAAAATGCAAAATCCACAAATCCAGTGCACCATTAACCGGACACATAAACCGGTTAACCAACAACCGGAAATTCCCCTCTTTCTGGTTAATCATTAACAGGTCTAATTCTCAAATTCCGGGAATTGGAGGACCGGAAAGAATGGATATTTCCGGTTATTGGATAACTGGTTTGGATAGTTTTCGAATTTCAGTCGGAATTTAGATATTTTTTTTAAAATTTTATTTATTTTTTGGATATAAATAAAAAAAATCGGAGAATTGTGGGTTCTAAGTGTCAGGCTTTAGGTGTTTGGGATTTTGATGTAGATGGTGTAATTAAGGAGGACACAGTGAATACAATTAATTAATGCCTTGTGCAGTAGAATCATGAATCATCAGAGGGTAGCGTAAGAGAAGGAATAAAACAAAACGAATCGTCGGAGGGTAGCGACTACACATTAATTTCTACTAATAGCTTTGCGGATATTCGCAAATGTGAAAAATTAAATTATCTGAATTGGCATTTAAAAGTATCCATATCTATATGTATCTATATCCGTATCCGAACATTAAATAATATGTCTTAAACTAACTCATTTATTTTATTATTATTATTATTATTATGTTTTTTTAATTAAGTAATTAAATAAAAATTAGGCCGATTTCAGCCTTATATTATATAGGGAAAATTTCTGGTGTACCCATTCAAACTTTCAAAATAACCAATTTTCCCATGAATATCTCATAATAGCTAATATCCCCATATAAATTAAATTTTCTTTCTTTTATCCCCTTTCTTTTATTTTATCTTTTATTTAATTATTTTGAAAATTACATTGACCAATTTACCCTCCTATTAAAATAAAGATCAATTAAATATTTAATCTTTTCATCAATCAAACTAGTTTACTGCATCCCATCTCTCTCTTCTTCTCTGTTGGAGCGGTACCTCACCTGATAGCACCGTAGTTCTCTAGATCTCCTTCTAATATTCTCATCCCTGGCAAGAGAGTTCACAAAGACCGGATTTGTTTCCTTTCTTCTCTATTCTTTTGCTCCCAATTGGCACACCTCGTCAGAGCTTCCTCAGCTTCCTCAGTTCCCAATTGGCACAAAGGAAATTTTCCCTAATTTTTACATACCTCTAGTTGTAATGAAAGATAGTTAATTCCTCTAAAAATTTTAACACAAACAAATTCAAATTAAAAAATTTAATTGTATAATTCCTGCTAACAAATTCAGTTGGACTGTCGAAATTTAACCAACACAAAGGGACACACATATACACAAACCTACTTGAGAATTATAACGTCAAGTTACCATACTCTATCCGAACTGAAATTTTGAAACACCAACCAGTTCGTTCAGTTCACATTGTGTCAGTTCGGTACCGAATCAGTTTACCAGTAAGATCCACTACCTGGCAAATTAACCCGAATCGGCTAATTCTGTGATTTCTAATCAGGATCAGGTCTAAGGTTATCTCCCATCAACCATCTCATGCCAGTGTTACAGTATTTGAGCCATAAACTTCCTTCTCTACCATATATGCCAGCAAGCACATAGGAATAAGGAGCTCCATTCCTTGTAACGGCGTTTCCCTCATAGACTTGCCATTATTTGCCTAAATTTGAGCCAAACATTCTCAATATTGTCGAGGCCAGTATCATCAATCTATATTATGTCCAATCTTGATCGCATTTTCACACCAAACTGAAGTAGCATCAGGCCATAGAAATATGAGATGTGGAGCCGATTTATTGGATAATTGCTGGCACATCCTACATCCCACATGTACACCCATTTTTCAATTTCTCTTGGTGATTCATAAAGCCATCTGCTTAGGATATCTCTCTCTCCCACAACTATCTACCTTGGTGTCTAAAAGAACTTGGCAAGAGTTATTAATTTCATTTAATTATGAGAAGAATCACTACATTGTTGCACTTGATTCTATTAGACAACCATAAACTTTTTCATTCAATCAGTAAAATGAACAGTTGTTGTTGGTTCAATTAGATTCTTTAATCAATGCCGTACTTCAATTAATATTGTGATAATGGATTTTTGTAATGCAGGTAAGATTGTTATAGACAAGGCTCATGATTTAAACGAATTTGGAACTGTCAATTCAGAACTTATTTGTTAAGAAAGTTCCAAGAGAAGTGATAGCAAAGAGAAATGAGGAAGCTCTGACGAGGTGTGCCAATTGGGAGCAGAGAATAGAGAAGAAAGGAAACAGATCCCGGTCTTTGTGAACTCGCTTGCCAAGGATGAGAATATTAGAAGGAGATCTAGAGAACTATGGTGCTATCAGGTGAGGTACCGCTCCAACAAAGAAGAAGGGAGTAGAGTGGGATCGAGGGGAGAGAGATGGGATGCAGTAAACTAGTTTGATTGATGAAAAGATTAAATATTTAATTGATCTTTATTTTAATAGAAGGGTAATTTGGTCAATGTAATTTTCAAAATAATTAAATAAAAGATAAAATAAAAGAAAGAGGATAAAAGAAAGAAAATTTAATTTATATGGGGATATTGGCTATTATGAGATATTCATGGGTAAATTGGCTATTTTGAAAGTTTGAATGGATACACCAGAAATTTTCCCTATTATATATTATATTATTCTCTTGGTATAAAAAAAAAGTATAATAACGAAACATGGGTATTGATTGAATTGTGTTTTTATTTACTATTTTATTTTAAAGATAATTTTCACTGAGGCCTCGCCATATATAGTCTTTAAATATGTTCCTATTGTATAAGTGTCCATATTACTGATACTTAGTAAGTCTAATTTTTGTTATGTACTAATTTTTTGTTCAAGAAGAACAAAAAATAATTTGAGTTTTTTCTTCTAAAAAAATTCTAAATCTAATAATTTGTATAGAGAAAAGTTACACTAACTCTAGTCTCCATAAATAGTGCAAAATTGTAATGATAAATTACGGAGTCCTCTTCACGCGCAATGAAATGTTTCAAATTAAAAGCTCTAGTCTATATTAACTATATTTCTTGATGTTGTGTTTTTTTTTAATAATGAATTGAAATTAGAAGTTTGCTTTATGGACAAGTATATATCAGAAAGTGTTTGCTAGAGATTTAATAATAGTTTGGAAAATCCTTTGTAGACGTTATCTATTAAAATATATTTGCAAGTATATTTGATGACAATTATTAATAATAAAAAAATTTACAACTTCGTTATTCGCATAAAATCAATAATTTAGTAGATCCATTTGATCTATATATAAGCATTTTCAGTGCCTGTCATTAACAGTAAAATTTTATCCGATTTAATACATTATTTGTGAAAATCCTTACTGAAATTAAAAAAAAAAATCTCAACGAAATTTATAAATGTGGGCTGAACATGTGACAAACGGATACATAGCTGGCATGTGACAAACGGATAGCATAATGTTGTTTCTTGTTCAACTTTTGAAATGGTTTTATTTATTCAATAAATAATATTATTTAAATTAAAATTAAAAATAGTTGACATGTTTTTAATTATTCGGATGGAGGATGTGTATCAGATCGAATCTATTTGAAATTTTATTTAATCCTCTACTCTAAAAAAAAACTTAAATTGTTTGATAGAAACCTAATATTTTCAAATTCGCTCAAAATTATTTTACAAATAATAAACACATTTACAATTTTATTTTCTAATTTAAGTAATAATTAATTTTATAAATATTAAGAGGAGGGATCCACTTACACCGTTTTTTAGTGACAGCGGATTATACTCTATATTTTCAAAGTCCAAACAGTCAATCCAAATTGTTCAACATGATAGATATATTAAAATGTGCTTGCAGATCAAATTTTACATTTTTTTTATTTATTTTTACTATTTATTAAGATGGGTACAAAAATTTAATGGTCTAAAAACAACGATTTTATAAAATACTTAATAAATAGAAAAAAAATATAAAAAATATAAAATTTGATCTGCAAGCATATTTTAATATATCTATCATGTTGAATAATTTGTATCGACTGTTGGAACTTTGAAAACTTAAAAAATATAAAGTATAATATGACGTCACCAAAAACATTACAAGTAGATCCCTCCTCAAATATTAAATGCATACATGTAGTTCATTTTACATATTTGCTTTTGCTATCCCCACGTCGTCAACCAATTATGCATCCATGAAAGCTGTTGGGCTCTCTCCCTGTTAAATTCCAATTTAAATTGTGCATGTAGCATGCGTCAGAATTACAAACGAGTAGATCTAAGATATTTTTGAAATCATAAAGAATTCTTGAGGAATTTAGTTTCAAATCTATTAAAATGATTTTAAACGATCAATTTAAATAGGTTTTATCGAGTTATGTATTTATATTAGGGCCGAGTCAGATGTCCAAAGAATGAGGGTTAAATTTAAATGTAAATTAATCATATAAAATTTTTGTACTGATCAATTTTATAGTATTATATAGAAAATTATATATGATTTCAAAAAATAAAAAATACAAGGGGTCAATTGATCCCATAGCTTCTTACTCTATCCGCCCCTGTTTACACAAAAATTATAAATTTTTGAATTAAATTAGTATAAAATCACGTTCAAAAAATGAATGTATGGAAAATAAATTATAATTCTTTTTTTAACAGCTTTATTTTATAATAAATTTAATTTATAATTTATAAAATGTTCATAAAAACATAGCATTTCTAAAGTAGATCTGTTTCAACGGTTTAGTTTAGAGTAAAATCATATGAGTATTGTAAAACTGACTCCCTTAACGTGAAAATTTTATGTAATTAATCATTATTGTGTGTTTGAACTGATGACTTGAAACCCCTGCAATCCGAATCCAGCCGTCGAATTTTTTTCGAGAACACATCTCGAAACAATAGGATTTTCCTTACACGCATCTCGAAACAGTTCGACGGCTGAATTCGGATTGTTATTCACTGGTCCCAGATTTCAGCAGATTCAGATCCTTGTTTGAAAACAATTCAATAAATTTTGAAATTAAAGTTGCTAAAAATTTGGTTAACTTTTATATCTGACAATAGTTGATGAACCCTCTCTACCATGGTCGTTCATTAAAATTTTAAAACAGTGTTTATTGGTTGCATTGCGAATTGTGTATTAAATTAAAAGCATAAATCTTATTCAACGAAATCAAATCAGACATCAAATCGAATTACCGGAAGAAAGAAGAAAAAGGAAATAAAATAAAATAAAAGGTAAAATTTGCTTGCCTAAGGTGGGACCCACCATCTCAGAAAGACCTTTCTCCTTCTGTGTTTAGTGTTTACATCTACTGCCCAACTCATCACAATTTTTGTTCATCTTTCATAATTAAATAAAAAAAATTGATTTTTTGCTTTTACAAAAAAAAGAAAAAGATTCGGTACTGCCCTTCTCACACGAAAATATAGAACAAAACAAACCAAAATATAAATCTCACCTAAAAAGATTAAAAAAAAAGGTGTACCGTACGAATCGGTATGACCTCAGGTACATGAGGCGCAAGTGTTAAATCCAGACCGTTATTTTTACTTGGCATGAATCTCTACAGTCTTCATAGACACTGGAATGAATTTGATCCGCTTGAATTAATCTGAACTGTCTATTTTTCTAAATTATACCTCAGGTACCGTGGGGGACAGGGATTCAAGTGTAGTATATAATAATAATAATTATTATTATTTTTTTAAAAAGGTGTAATGAAACTATGATGCTACATATTGTTCGCCAAGGTCAAATTTTGTCGAGTACCATTTATAAACAAATTAGGCAAAAATACAAAGATGATATATGCCAACACAAAGCCAATTCAAAAATCGTATTTTCCATGCAAAAGTGATTTAAAAGTTCCAACAATTTACATTTAACATTTTTTTTCCTGTGAATAACTAAAAAAAATTTGAACCCAATTTGACTTGCGCTTTTTTTTTATTTTTTATATTGGGAGTATCTGTAAAGGCAATTCTAGTTATTTCCCAATTCAGTACCCAATCAACCGTATAAATCGAAAACACATATTATAAAGAAGTTTGATTACTTGTTAGCGATCAGTTCAAAAATCCAATTCAAGATACAATAGCTATTCGGAATCAACGCAACATAATCAGAATTTCAATCGAATATAAAATCAAATATCCACATATTTATCACAATATTTCCTTCATTTTTTTTTCTCTCTTCCATTCTCTGTTTCCATTTACCTTTATTTCTCGATTTTATTTGTTTATTTTTCTTTTTTCTTTACAAAAGCGAGAAAAGGAGGCCTTTTATAAGGGTTACGTGGATAGCCAAAACAAGCCGCGTGGCATGGGTGCCACGTTGGCCCTTTTCATTTTTTTTAAAATTTTAAACCTTGACTTTATCAAATATTACAAACAAGTCCAAAACAAGTATTACAAAATTTGTAAAAATTTTCGGGTGTTACATTTATCAAAAGAAAAAAAAAATCTCCCACACAAATCTTAGCACATATCAAACAATTTAGTTTTAACATTAAATAAAAGAATAGGATTAAAATGCCTCGTTGGTTTTGTGTTCCATCATACTCTAACATTATTATCTCTATTTTCAAAGTTAAAACAATCGATCTGAACAATTCAACACGATTTCCATATTAAAATGTGCTCGGATACAAAATTTTATATTTTTTAAAATTGTTTTGCTATTTTTTAAGATAGATACAAAATCAATGTTCTTAGAATATTATGGATCATTAAAAAATAGTGATTTTTTTTATCTCTCTAAACAATTAGTAAGAAATTTCTAAAAATTATAAAATATGTTATCCAAACACATTTCAATATGCAGATAATCATGTGATGTATTTATGTGTGAAACTGAACAACTTCACAAGTGATGTATTTATGTGTGAAGTTTATAAATTTTTACATAAAGTATAAGTCAAGCGGTCAAAAAATAATGAAAAATAAATAAATAGATTAATTCAAAAATTTATAGATTTAACATGTAAGAGCATTACTACTGAGATTAATTGATTTCTGCATTATAGATTTGTAGTTCAAAATCAATCCGATAAATCTTAATGCAAATCAAACTGTTCAGATCGAACATTAGACCAAATACCATCAGACCACTCCACTCATTGTTTGAAGGACATTCAATAATACATGCATTTTACAATTTGGTGTTTCAGTTTTGATTTTTTTTGTCAACAAGTTAAATTTTACTCACCGATCTACTTTATAAATGACATACTTACATGAAAATTTTTAATTTTCGAATTAATTTAGTATAAAATCAAGCGGTATAAAGAAGAAAATTTATAAGTTAAATTTGATATATTTATTTATTACTTGATTTTATACTAAATTAGTTCAAAAGTATAATTATAAATTTTACATATAAACACATCATTCACCAAATAGATTAGTTTCAATAGTTTGAGTTTGCCGTGTGAAATAAATCCAACTAATTTTTGAGCTTAATAATATTTAATGGCGCACCTGTCTGTGTGCTATCAGTACTTTTATTTTTCTATTGCAAATAATCACATCAGTACGTTCAGAATCTTTGTAGCAATTACCAATGATAGAAATATTAAGGCTCCTATCAACATAAAATATTCATTAATATTTTATTAATTAGACAAAAAGAGTATTCAATGATCCACTTATAAACAAGATATGTGCTCAGGTGATATATATATATATATATACTAACAATCCACTAAACTTAATTATCATATTCTCTTTCTAATTTACTATTATTTATATTTTCTACGTCATTAATTGAACTTTGAAAATGAATGAAAATCTTTGTGAGGGTGTCTTTTATTTTGATATTTAAAAAAAAAAGAATGTGCCTGAGGTGATCGTGGTAAAAAAAAATCAGAGTAAGAATGATAATAGAAACTACACAATGTGATTATGAATATATATATATATATATATATATATATATATATATATATATATACACACGATGCCATAATAATGACCGTCTGAAGCTTTTAGGGTATGTATATGATATGAAAAAGATGAATTTAAGATGATTATTATATTTTTCTTAAAGCAATTATGCACCGAAATTTTTAGTTATACCATATTCCAAAAAAACAAATTAACCAAAAAACCACATTTTTTGGAGAATTATAAAAATACCCGGGCCACCAATTCAATCTGCAGTCCCATTCGGACAGGGCTGCAAGTTTAATTGGAGGCCCCTCTAAAAATTCAAAAATATATTATAATATAATGATATTTAGGGTTTTTGGAGGCCTCTAATTCAATCTGTGCTCTCTAAAAATAGTGCTGCAGATTGAATTGGCAGTCTGGATATTTTTAGAATTCCTCAATTTCAAAGATGTTTTTTTTATTAAATGATATGAACAAAAATTTCGGATACATAGCTGGCACGTGAGCTTACATTTATAAATTTTATTTTACAAACGATACACATTTTTACTGAATTCCGTTTGTTAGTGAAATAAAAGTGAGCTGATGTTGGTGGCTTGCTCTACACGCCAGATCAAATTAAATCGAATCCACATCATTTATAACAAATATTCTGTTTTTGAGATATCGCCATCTTTTGAGATCTTTTTCTGTAAATGGAAAGGAAATCTATTCTATATACTTAATAGTTGATGGCGTGCTACAGTAAAATAAATAGTGTCTTCTTCCTCCGCTTGGAGCAGCTCTCGAATCTTGTCTCCTGTCCTTCAATCCCGAACTCTCTTTCCCAAATCGGACCAAATAACAACCCCTTTCCTCCACCGATCTGTCCAAAGGCCATGCTCTCCTCTCTCCGCGTTCTCTCTTCCTCCTCTCCGGTGGTCCCATCCTCTGCCTCCGCTCCACCGCCGCCTCCGAGCTCCCTTCACTCATCTCCTCCACAGTAGGTATCCTCTCTCTCTTTGAAAATGTTGGCAGGAACTGATCTCTCTCTCTCTCCATCTCTTAGAAATTAGTTCAGTTGTTAAGCTGATATTGATGTAGAACCGTATAAACCGGTCTATTTGTTAAGCTAGTCGAAATAATAGTCACGGTGGTAAGCGGTAACATTGCTGATATTGATATAAAAGCTTCCTATTAATGCCATGTTTATTTCTGTTTTTATTCTCTCCTTTTCACTTGATGCTCTTATCATTTTTCTCACTAAATCTCATTCAAAACTAGATAAAAACAACTTTCTCATATGAAAATTCTAAATTGAAGAAGATTTCATTGATATACTGACCTTAAGCCCTACATAGTTGATAGAGAAAAGGAATTCTGACATCATTAACAAAATTATAAAAAAAAGCTGTATTATGGTAATTATACATTCAATCTGGTATTATGCTCATTTCTGACATCATTAACAAAATTTCCATACAAACAGAGCTTGATCAGACGGTCGAACAGTTGAAGCAGGCATTAGTCGACCAGACCGGCATACCCTCTGATGAGCAATGTTTGATTCACACTGGTCGTATCCTCAGTAATCCTGATACGCTCAGGAGCTATGGTATGTTCATCTCTCCTTTTTGTTTCCTTAATTCTTGAATCTTGTACGAACCAAGATTTCATAATGAAGCAGTTTATTTTTTTTGTTCTTTCTCTTTTGGTATCTTTTGGAAATCTTTGTTTTTCTTTCTCTCATTTACTAATGCATGATAAGTTTTTGTTATAATGGTGCTGAAAGCTGAAAATCACTATCAAAAGATCAAATATATCCTTGTAATTAATGGTCATTTACTTCTATATATCGGAATCTATATATCCTTGTTCGGCATTCCTAGTAATTATTGCAGAGAGCTGCAATTCTGGTTATATGGAACTTTTACTGAAAAAATAATATACAACTCTATAGATATCTTTCTTTTTTACTATGTAAACCAGAGCTAGGAGTTGTAATCAAGGTTAGTACAGAGGTTAAGAGGGATTGTAATATGCTATAAATAGCAGACAGAGACACTTGTAAATTCATTCAAAAAGGAAATACAAATTCCATTTCTCTTTCTAAAATCTTTTAGTTTGTTTCTCTCTTCATTTCCTTAATTCTTGAAAATCTTGAACGAACCAAGATTTCATAATGAAGCAGGGTTTTTTCGGGTAAAAATTTTAACGGAGTAGTTTTTGCTTCATGCAGCACACTAACCCTATGCAGCAATGTTTTTATTCTATAGTATGTGTGCTGCATGAAGCCAAAACTGATCTTTCTCTTTTTGGTATCTTCCGAAAATCTTTTGTTAATCTTGCATGCTGAATATCTCTTTAAACTTGTAATTTTGAACATGTTTTACTAATTGATTGTTCTTTCTCCTTGTGCAGAAATGGATCTAGATAAGGATATACACTTGTTTCGTATTGGACCAGCATCACCCAGCACATCCACTGGCTCTATGTCAAAAGAAAGCACTCCAACAACACCCACTGATCAGACCTATGAAGAGGGTCCATATAAAACCCATCCCGGGTTTATCAATAAAGTTGCCATAGCCAAACTAATGAAGAATATGCCCAATTTAAGTAATCTTGCAGATTTTCCAGATTCCTGGGCTGATTGGCTTGAAAGCCCAACTGTACTACATACCTTTTTATTACACCAGTTGCATGACACTGTGCGCAGGGAAAGTTTAAATGCTCAATCTGGTATCAACATCCAGTATGAGGTTCCAAAGGTGGAATGCATGTATTATGCTCAATCTGGTATTCCGCATGGAAGAGAGAAGTTGAATTATGGTATTATGCTCAGAATTTTGTTAATGATGTCATAATTCTAATAATACTACATACCTTAATGCATGTACATATGGTAATTATACAGTGTAGCATAGATTCACTTCTAGAAAAAAGCTGTAAAGCACATGTTGTTTCTTGAGAGTGTCACTAACAAGCAGAGAAGTATAAACAAATTGAATCTTCTTTAATTTGCAAAAATGTTAAATTTTATAAAATGAGAAAGCTAGAAATGTACAAATGGTGCAGATAGCTACAATGTTTGTCAGGACGGGTTTGGAATAAGAATAATACACTTGGGGCTGCACCACTGTCTATATCAGGCCAGGGGTAAAAAGGTTTCCTTTGTTTGAACAATTTAAAAAATCTCTCATGATCTGTGCCTTGACTGTCCAGGTGAAAAGAGCTGAAAACAAGCACAACAACCAATTGAGGGGTGACATGTGCAGTTAACCTCTTCTGATTGAACAATATAGGGTAGGTGGGGTCTGGTCCCTTGCTAGCAACCTCCTTGATTCGTCTCTGTTGGAGAGTTTACCAATCTCCTTTGTTGAGCTAAAAATGAAGGCATCCATTGCACAATCAAGCAAAGTTGATGATGAGAGCAATTCAAAAGGTAAGAGACTTTCCATTGAATTTATACTATTTGATAGAGTTAGTTATTTGGAGATCTAGTCGACAGGACCAAAATTTCATAATATCACTGTACCAATTTTATGACATGATCTAATGTTATTATTTCAGATGCCTGCTATGTCATGTTTCACACTGTGCGTTGGGCCTGTACCATTGGGGTAAATATCCAATTTTTTCATTTTTTTTTCATTTTTTTTGCACCATGAATGTACTGCTTTTTTGTTATCCTGCTTTGAGGACCATACCAGCGTATATAACCTTAAGCAATGAAAAACACTGTCTAATTATCGATTTTTTAAAGGACATGCATAGAGAAGTACCAAAAATGATGAAATGTAAAACAAGCAGAATGGGTAGGTCAGATGAAATGTTTGAAACTTGAGAGGATAATTTTATTTTAATTTAACATTCAATTAGTGGACCTTTTCCTTCTGTTGCACATCTATTTATAACAATATTGTATTATTCCTACATTTTCAGAATCTCGAACATTCAATCTTAAACCTGGTATGATGTTGACTGGTCTGATGTGATTTTCTAATCTAATGATCTTGAATATTATTCTTTTGATTTCTGTTATTTACTAAAGCTTTACTTCTCTCGTCCTTCAGCTTAGTCATCGACACTCTCGCTAGCCCAACAATTCCAAAGGTCTACCTCTCTTCTCCTTCAGCATAGTCGTGTTCTCGCTGACCTTTACTTGCTCTATTGGTAAGATTTCTGAAATCTATTGTTGCATTTTTTTTAATCAGCTGATTAGGATCATGGTTTACAATATTGCTTCCACAAGAGTCGCTTAGGCCAGTTGTTCACTACTGCTAGCAGTTGAACCATTGTGCAATTTTCTCTCCTCTATATTGCTATTCTATCTTAAGGTATTTTTGTTTCTTATTGTTTGCCTCTCTTATGTCGCCCAATTTAGGGTTTCATTGATTTTGCTCAAAATTTTTTTCTTCTCTTATGCTTTTTCCATGCGAGGTCATTCGCCTGCAAAGTTACAATTTCCAACTCTGTGCCTTGCCCTATTTGCAATTGGACCAGTTGGGTAGGTTAGGCCTTTTTATTTTGGGTTAATGGCGGTTCAAGAGGTCACGTAGGTAATTGTTTTTCTTTCATTTTCTTATGCACTTTATTCATTTATTGAAATTTCTTACTCCTTGCACATTAACTGTTCGTTGTAATACCCGATTCGATAGAGAGCCTACAGAACAAAGCAACAAAACATTGTAGACCACAATAGGAACACAAGGAAATGGAGCATAGGACTGCTATAAACAAATCAAACAAATGTTTTAATTTATTTCCCTTTTTTATTCTTATACTTAAAAAATAAAATATAGCCCACATAGGGGTTTATGTGTAACAAGTCTATACTGGGCAAGTCTATGTTAAACCAGATTAGACATATCTTTCATGACTAACTGAAGACTTTTTGAATTCGAAATAGGAAATGGCATACACTCTTTTCTTTGATACATGGAAAAGAAAGAACATCAACCAACTTCCTCCGTGACAATTCTCTTTCCAACAGGGGGGCAATCAGAAAGTTTATCTATTTAATAGACCACCAGAAAGCCATTTGATATCTGATCAAGTACAGCAAACTACAAGGTATACTTGCTTATATTCATTTTGTTTAAAATACAACTCTCTGGTTTATTTCCCTTTCTTCACTCTTATGCTTTTCTTAAAATGAAAATAGGCCAAATAGGAATTTATGTTCTTACATGCACCAATTATTTATTTAAAAAAAAAATGTGAACCAATTTCCTTCATGGCACTTTTCTTTTGACATTCACTGAAATGAAATTTGATATTAATTGTAAAAACATAATGCTTTCTGTGAAATTTTTGTTGACAGAAATAACCTTCAAACTATGGTACCATTTTTACTTTGCATTTTGCTTAGCCAAAGCAATAGCAACACCATTAGCATAATGATATGATAGTTCACTATATTCGTACACACTTATTCAACATTTGTTGTACTTCCACAACCAAGGCATAAAAAGGAAACAAACACATTTTATACAAATATTAAAAGCATGCTAAAATCCAAATATCCTGTTACATTACTTGCACTCCACAAAACAAACTAACACGTTTATTTCTCCATTTTACAGCAGTAAAAGGAGCAAAGCAAGAGAAGAAAGTGAATATTGTATCATCATACAAACAATTTCACATATTTTGTTAATTGGAAATATTGTTGTGTTCAAAACACTTGAAATCATTTTTGATAAAACATTGTACAAAATAGTTGTGTTTGGCAGTATAGTAACAAAAGTTAGCATGCTATCTCATAGCAATATAGCATAGTGCTTATCCATCTTCCAATTCCAAACACAACTGATAAGTTGATGTTAATTTATCTCAGGTAGCATAATAATCTAATACTTTGTGATATAGTTTTAGTTATATCTCAGTACAATTGTTCTCGCTTTCTAACTATCTTTTATTTTTCTTTTTCGCCTCAACACCCGATACCGAAGCAAAGCGAGGCATGCATCTAGTTAGTAAGATTTTTGAACAAATTCTGTTAAGTGTAGTTCAATTAGGTAAAAAAAAATGGCTGGTACAGATACATTTCACAATCGGTTTTGCTTCCTTTTAGAACTAATTTGCTATTGGAATTTGTACTGATCCTTTTTATCTTATCTCTTTCCCATACTTCTCTTAGGTAATTAATATATTTTTTAAATATTTGTACTTGTTATAAAGGACATTGAGATTTCAGGTAAAGATAAAGTTTATGTTTTATATTTTTTTTCAACAAATGCTAATTTTATAAATATTTTAATAACTTCTATAAATTTGTTTAATAGCTTGAACAACTAATCTTTTCAGTCTTCAATCTGAACCTATGACCATAGAGTAAGGTACATTATATTGTATTTTCATTTACTAGTAATTAGAAATTATTACTGACTCAAAATTTTGGCACTTTTACATAGTATAAATCAATTTAAATTCAACAACTCAATTTAGATTATTTGCACCCTATGCTAAATAAATATCAGCCAATAAGTGATAAAACGAATAGAATTTGCTCTAATTGCACCGTATGATTCAAATATAAATTCAAGAAGCGATAAAACAAATGTAAATTCGACAACTCAATTTAGGTTGCACCCTATGATTCAATGTGATTAACTTCTAATTGCTCTAATTGCTATCCGTATGTTATACTAGGTGAAGAATTTGCCAATGTGAAGTTGATTACCTTGAATAGGCCTTGTCAATTGAATGTCATCTCTTCTCGAGTGGTACGTCCTTTGTATTAGTTTTAGTTTGCAAGTCGGGGAAGCATTTTTTTTTCCTTTTAAGTCAAGTAAATATTTTTTTTCTGATTCAGCAGATTGCTCTTTTGGCTCAATATTTAAAAAAATGGGACAGAGATATGATGCGAAGTTGGTCATCTTCCAGGTATACATTGATTTGTAATTTTCTTGTATCATATAATTCTAGGTTACTCAAGTATCATTACTACATTAATTATATGCCATGTTGTTTACTTTTTTTTTTACATTATTTCTATTGTATTAGATAGCTAAGGAATTACTGGCCTGTGTGCTTGCTTCCCATTAGATGTGCAGTTTCGTGCACCTGACCGGTAGAAGTCAGCTAAAGCTGACTTGACCGTGATTTGTTAGTTATTTCTGTTTTATCATCTCATGCAACTGAATTCACTTTTTGTTGTATTTTAATTAAAGGGTTTTTCTTGTGTCATTTTTAAGGAAGTTGAGGGAATATTTCAAGGGAGGAGTCCGCGGCACGTGAGCTGAGAAGCACAACTTGATTGCATTGATTTTAAAGGTAACTAAACTGCAAATCTGATTGGTTTGATTCAGGTATTCTTCTTGTCAGAGTTTATGAAAGGTACGTTTCAATTATTGTTGTTTACTTTTTTGTACCTTCTTTCTATTGCATTAGATAGCTTAGGAATTGGTGGTCTTTGTGCTTGCTTCTCATTAGATGTGCAGTTTCGTGTACCTGACCGGTAGAAGTCACCTAAAGTTGACTTGGCCGTGACCTGTTAGTTATTTCTGTTTTATCATCCCATTCAACTGATTTCACTTTTTGTTGTATTTCAGTTTAAGGGCTTTTCTTGTGGAATTTTGAAGGAATCTGAGCGAGTATTGGAAGGGAGGAGTCCGCGGCAGCTGAGCTGAGAAGCACAACTTGATGGCATTGATTTTGAAGGTAACTAAACTGCACATCTGTTTGGTTTGATTCAGGTATTCTTCTTGTCAGAGTTTATGAAAGGTACGTTTCAATTATTGTTGTTTACTTTTTTGTACCTTCTTTCTATTGCATTAGATAGCTTAAGAATTGGTGGCCTGTGTGCTTGCTTCTCATTAGATGTGCAGTTTCGTGTACCTGACCCGTAGAAGTCAACTAAAGTTGACTTGGCCGTGACTTGTTAGTTATTTCTGTTTTATCATCACATGCAACTGATTTCACTTTTTGTTGTATTTTAATTTAAGGGCATTTCTTGCAGAATTTTGAAGGAAGCAAAGGGAATATTTCAAGGGAAAAGTCCGTGGCACGTGAGATGAGAAGCACAACTTGATGGGATTGATTTTGAAGGTAACTAAACTGCAAATCTGTTTGGTTTGATTCAGGTATTCTTCTTGTTAGAGTTTATGAAAGGTACATTTCAATTATTTTTGTTTACTTTTTTGTACCTTCTTTCTATTGCATTAGATAGCTTAGGAATTGGTGGCCTGTGTGCTTGCTTCTCATTAGATGTGCAGTTTCGGGTACCTGACCCGTAGAAGTCAACTAAAGTTGACTTGGCCGTGACTTGTTAGTTATTTTTGTTTTATCATCCCATTCAACTGATTTCACGTTTTGTTGCATTTCAGTTTAAGGGCTTTTCTTGTGGAATTTTGAAGGAATCTGAGCGAGTATTGGAAGGGTGGAGTCCGCGGCAGCTGAGCTGAGAAGCACAACTTGATGGCATTAATTTTGAAGGTAACTAAACTGCAAATCTGTTTGGTTTGATTCATGTATTCTTCTTGTCAGAGTTTATAAAAGGTACGTTTCAATTATTGTTGTTTACTTTTTTTTACCTTCTTTCTATTGCATTAGATATCTTAGGAATTGCTGGCCTGTGTGCTTGCTTCTCATTAGATATGCAGTTTCGTGTACCTGACCCGTAGAAGTCAACTAAAGTTGACTTGGTCGTGACCTGTTAGTTATTTCTGTTTTATCATCCCACTCAACTGATTTCACTTTTTGTTGTATTTTAGTTTAAAGGCTTTTCTTGTGAAATTTTGAAAGAAGCTGAGCGAATATTTGAAAGGAGGAGTCCACGGCAGCTGAGCTGAGAAGCACAACTTGATGGCATTGATTTTGAAGGTAACTAAACTGCAAATCTGTTTGGTTTAATTCAGATATTCTTCTATCCATATTTTATAAAAGGTACGTTTCAATTATTGTTGTTTACTTTTTTTTGACTTTTCTCTATTGCATTAGATAGCTGAGGAATTGCTGGCATGTGTGCTTCCTTCCCATTAGATGTGCAGTTTCGTGTACCTGACCCGTAGAAGTCAACTAAAGTTGACTTGGCTGTGACTTGTTAGTTATTTCTTTTTTATCATCCCATGCAACTGATTTCACTTTTTGTTGTATTTTAATTTAAGGGCATTTCTTGCGGAATTTTGAAGAAAGCAGAGGGAATATTTCAAGAGAGGAGTCCGCGGCACGTGAGCTAAGAAGCACAACTTGATGACATTGATTTTTAAGGTAACTAAACTGCAAATCTGTTTGGTTTGATTCAGGTATTCTTCTTGTTAGAGTTTATGAGAGGTACGTTTCAATTATTGTTGTTTACTTTTTTGTACCTTCTTTCTATTGCATTAGATAGCTTAGGAATTGGTGTCCTGTGTGCTTGCTTCTCATTAGATGTGCAGTTTCCGGTACCTGACTCGTAGAAGTCAACTAAAGTTGACTTGGCCGTGACTTGTTAGTTATTTCTGTTTTATCGTCCCATTCAACTGATTTCACTTTTTGTTGTATTTCAGTTTAAGGGCTTTTCTTGTGGAATTTTGAAGGAATCTGAGCGAGTATTCGAAGGGAGGAGTCCGCGGCAGCTGAGCTGAGAAGCACAACTTGATGGCATTGATTTTGAAGGTAACTAAACTGCAAATCTGTTTTGTGTGATTCAGGTATTCTTCTTGTCAGAGTTTATGAAAGGTACGTTTCAATTATTGTTGTTTACTTTTTTGTACCTTCTTTCTATTGCATTAGATAGCTTAGGAATTGGTGGCCTGTGTGCTTGCATCTCATTAGATGTGCAGTTTCGTGTAACTGACCGGTAGAAGTCAACTAAAGTTGACTTGGCCGTGACTTGTTTGTTATTTCTGTTTTATCATCCCATTCAACTGATTTCACGTTTTGTTGTATTTCGGTTTAAGGGCTTTTTCTTGTGGAATTTTAAAGGAATCTGAGCGAGTATTGGAAGTGAGGAGTCCGCTGCAGCTGAGCTGAGAAGCACAACTTGATGACATTGATTTTGAAGGTAACTAAACTGCAAATTTGTTTGGTTTGATTCATGTATTCTTCTTGTAAGAGTTTATGAAAGGTACGTTTCAATTATTGTTGTTTACTTTTTTGTACCTTCTTTCTATTGCATTAGATAGCTTAGGAATTGGTGTCCTGTGTGCTTGCTTCTCATTAGATGTGCAGTTTCGGTTACCTGACCGGTAGAAGTCACCTAAAGTTGACTTGGCCGTGACTTGTTAGTTATTTCTGTTTTATCGTCCCATTCAACTGATTTCACTTTTTGTTGTATTTCAGTTTAAGGCTTTTCTTGTAGAATTTTGAAGGAATCTGAGCGAGTATTGGAAGGGAGGATTCCGCGGCAGCTGAGCTGAGAAGCACAACTTGATGGCATTGATTTTGAAGGTAACTAAACTGCAAATTTGTTTGGTTTAATTCAGGTGTTCTTCTATCCATATTTTATAAAAGGTACGTTTCAATTATTGTTGTTTACTTTGTTTTTTGACTTTTCTCTATTGCATTAGATAGCTGAGGAATTGCTGGCATGTGTGCTTCCTTCCAATTAGATGTGCAGTTTAGTGTACCTGGCCGGTAGAAATCAGTTAAAGCTGACTTTTCCGTGACTTGTTAGTTATTTATATTTTATTATTCCATGCAACTAAATTCACTTTTTGTTTTATTTTAATTTGAGGGCTTTTCTTGTGTCATTTTTAAGGAAACTGAGCGAATATTTGAAAGGAGGAGTCCGCGGCAGCTGAGCTGAGAAGCACAACTTGATGGCATTTATTTTGAAGGAAACTAAACTGCAAATCTGTTTGGTTTGATTCAGTTATTCTTCTTGTCAGAGTTTATGAAAGGTACGTTTAAATTATTGTTGTTTACTTTTTTGTACCTTCTTTCTATTGCATTAGATAGCATAGGAATTGGTGGCATGTGTGCTTGCATCTCATGAGATGTGCAGTTTCGTGTACCTGACCGGTAGAAGTCAACTAAAGTTGACTTGGCCGTGAGTTGTTAGTTATTTCTGTTTTATCATCCCATTCAATTGATTTCACGTTTTGTTGTATTTCAGTTTAAGGACTTTTCTTGTGGAATTTTGAAGGAATCTGAGCGAGTATTGGAAGGGAGGAGTCCGCGGCAGCTGAGCTGAGAAGCACAACTTGATGGCATTGATTTTGAAGGTAACTAAACTGCAAATTTGTTTGGTTTGATTCAGGTATTCTTTTTGTAAGAGTTTATGAAAGGTACGTTTCAATTATTGTTGTTTACTTTTTTGTACCTTCTTTCTATTGCATTAGATAGCTTAGGTATTGGTGGCCTGCGTGCTTGCTTCTCATTAGATGTGCAGTTTCGTGTACCTGACTGGTAGAAGTCAACTAAAGTTGACTTGGCCGTGACTTGTTAGTTATTTCTGTTTTATCGTGCCATTCAACTGATTTCAGTTTTTGTTGTATTTTAGTTTAAGGGCTTTTCTTGTGGAATTTTGAAGGAATCTGAGTGAGTATTCGAAGGGAGGAGTCCGCGGCAGCTGAGCTGAGAAGCACAACTTGATGGCATTGATTTTGAAGGTAACTAAACTGCAAATCTGTTTGGTTTGATTCAGGTATTCTTCTTGTCAGAGTTTATGAAAGGTACGTTTCAATTATTGTTGTTTACTTTTTTGTACCTTCTTTCTATTGCATTAGATAGCTTAGGAATTGGTGGCCTGTGTGCTTGCATCTCATTAGATATGCAGTTTCGGGTACCTGACCCGTAGAAGTCAACTAAAGTTGACTTGGCCGTGACTTGTTAGTTATTTCTGTTTTATCGTCCCATTCAACTGATTTCACTTTTTTGTGTATTTCAGTTTAAGGGCTTTTCTTGTGGAATTTTAAAGGAATCTGAGCGAGTATTGGAAAGGTGGAGTCCGCTGCAGCTGAGCTGAGAAGCACAACTTGATGACGTAGATTTTGAAGGTAACTAAACAGCAAATTTGTTTGGTTTGATTCAGGTATTCTTCTTGTAAGAGTTTATGAAAGGTACGTTTCAATTATTGTGGCTTACTTTTTTGTACCTTCTTTCTATTGCATTAGATAGCTTAGGAATTGGTGGCCTGTGTGCTTGCATCTCATTAGATATGCAGTTTCGGGTACCTGACCCGTAGAAGTCAACTAAAGTTGACTTGGCCGTGACTTGTTAGTTATTTCTGTTTTATCGTCCCATTCAACTGATTTCACTTTTATGTGTATTTCAGTTTAAGGGCTTTTCTTTTGGAATTTTAAAGGAATCTGAGCGAGTATTGGAAGGGTGGAGTCCGCTGCAGCTGAGCTGAGAAGCACAACTTGATGACGTAGATTTTGAAGGTAACTAAACTGCAAATTTGTTTGGTTTGATTCAGGTATTCTTCTTGTAAGAGTTTATGAAAGGTACGTTTCAATTATTGTGGCTTACTTTTTTGTACCTTCTTTCTATTGCATTAGATAGCTAAGGAATTGGTGTCCTGTGTGCTTGCTTCCCATTAGATGTGCAGTTTCGGGTACCTGACCCGTAGAAGTCAACTAAAGTTGACTTGGCCGTGACTTGTTAGTTATTTCTGTTTTATTGTGCCATTCAACTGATTTCACTGTTTGTTGTATTTTAGTTTAAGGGCTTTTCTTGAAGAATTTTGAAGGAATCTGAGTGAGTATTCGAAGGGAGGAGTCGGCGGCAGCTGAGCTGAGAAGCACAACTTGATGGCATTGATTTTGAAGGTAACTAAACTGCAAATCTATTTGGTTTGATTCAGGTATTCTTCTTTCAGAGTTTATGAAAGGTACGTTTCAATTATTGTTGTTTACTTTTTTGTACCTTCTTTCTATTGCATTAGATAGCTTAGGAATTGGTGGCCTGTGTGCTTGCATCTCAATAGATGTGCAGTTTCGTGTACCTGACTGGTAGAAATCAACTAAAGTTGACTTGGCCGTTACTTGTTAGTTATTTCTGTTTTATCGTCCCATTCAACTGATTTCACTTTATGTTGTATTTCAGTTTAAGGGCTTTTCTTGTGGAATTTTGAAGGAATCTGAGCGAGTATTGGAAGGGAGGAGTCCGCGGCAGCTGAGCTGAGAAGCACAACTTGATGGCATTGATTTTGAAGTTAACTAAACTGCAAATCTGTTTTGTTTGATTCAAGTATTCTTCTTGTCAGAGTTTATGAAAGGTACGTTTCAATTATTGTTGTTTACTTTTTTGTACCTTCTTTCTATTGCATTAGATAGCTAAGGAATTGGTGTCCTGTGTGCTTGCTTCTCATTAGATGTGCAGTTTCGGGTAGCTGACCCGTAGAAGTCAACTAAAGTTGACTTGGCCGTGACTTGTTAGTTATTTCTGTTTTATCGTGCCATTCAACTGATTTTACTTTTTGTTGTATTTCAGTTTAAGGGCTTTTCTTGTGGAATTTTGAAGGAATCTGAGGGAGTATTCGAAGGGAGGAGTCCGCGGCAGCTGAGCTGAGAAGCACAACTTGATGGCATTGATTTTGAAGGTAACTAAACTGCAAATCTGTTTTGTTTGATTCAGGTATTCTTCTTGTCAGAGTTTATGAAAGGTACGTTTCAATTATTGTTGTTTACTTTTTTGTACCTTCTTTCTATTGCATTAGATAGCTTAGGAATTGGTGTCCTGTGTGCTTGCTTCTCATTAGATGTGCAGTTTCGTGTACCTGACCCGTAAAAGTCAACTAAAGTTGACTTGGCCGTGACTTGTTAGTTATTTCTGTTTTATCGTCCCATTCAACTGATTTCACTTTTTGTTGTATTTCAGTTTAAGGGCTTTTCTTGTGGAATTTTGAAGGAATCTGAGCGAGTATTGTAAGGGAGGAGTCCGCGGCAGCCGAGCTGAGAAGCACAACTTGATGGCATTGATTTTGAAGGTAACTAAACTGCAAATCTGTTTGGTTTGATTCAGGTATTGTTCTTGTCAGAGTTTATGAAAGGTACGTTTCAATTATTGTTGTTTACTTTTTTGTCCCTTCTTTCTATTGCATGAGATAGCTTAGGAATTGGTGTCCTGTGTGCTTGCTTCTCATTAGATGTGCAGTTTCGGGTACCTGACCCGTAGAAGTCAACTAAAGTTGACTTGGCCGTGACTTGTTAGTTATTTCTGTTTTATCGTCTCATTCAACTGATTTCACTTTTTGTTGTATTTCAGTTTAAGGGCTTTTCTTGTGGAATTTTGAAGGAATCTGAGGGAGTATTGGAAGGGAGGAGTCCGCGGCAGCTGAGCTGAGAAGCACAACTTGATGGCATTGATTTTGAAGGTAACTAAACTGCAAATCTGTTTGGTTTGATTCAGGTATTCTTCTTGTAAGAGTTTATGAAAGGTACGTTTCAATTATTGTTGTTTATTTTTTTGTACCTTCTTTCTATTGCATTAGATAGCTTTGGAATTGGTGGCCTGTGTGCTTGCATCTCATTAGATGTGAAGTTTCGGGTACCTGACCCGTAGAAGTCAAGTAAAGTTGACTTGGCCGTGACTTGTTAGTTATTTCTGTTTTATCGTCCCATTCAACTGATTTCACTTTTTTGTGTATTTCAGTTTAAGGGCTTTTCTTGTGGAATTTTAAAGGAATCTGAGCGAGTATTGGAAGGGTGGAGTCCGCTGCAGCTGAGCTGAGAAGGTCAACTTGATGACATAGATTTTGAAGGTAACTAAACTGCAAATCTGTTTGGTTTGATTCAGGTATTCTTCTTGTAACAGTTTATGAAATGTACGTTTCAATTATTGTTGTTTACTTTTTTGTACCTTCTTTCTATTGCATTAGATAGCTTAGGAATTTTGTGGCCTGTGTGCTTGCATCTCATTAGATGTGCAGTTTTGGGTACCTGACCCGTAGAAGTCAACTAAAGTTGACTTGGCCGTGACTTGTTAGTTATTTCTCTTTTATCGTCCCATTCAACTGATTTCACTTTTTGTTGTATTTCAGTTTAAGGGCTTTTCTTGTGGAATTTTGAAGGAATCTGAGGGAGTATTCGAAGGGAGGAGTCCGCGGCAGCTGAGCTGGGAAGCACAACTTGATGGCATTGATTTTGAAGGTAACTAAACTGCAAATCTGTTTGGTTTGATTCAGGTAATCTTCTTGTAAGTGTTTATGAAAGGTACGTTTCAATTATTGTTGTTTACTTTTTTGTACCTTCTTTCTATTGCATTAGATAGCTTAGGAATTGGTGGCCTGTGTGCTTGCATCTCATTAGATGTGCAGTTTCGGGTACCTGACCCGTAGAAGTCGACTAAAGTTGACTTGGCCGTGACTTGTTAGTTATTTCTGTTTTATCGTCCCATTCAACTGATTTCACTTTTTTGTGTATTTCAGTTTAAGGGCTTTTCTTGTGGAATTTTAAAGGAATCTGAGCGAGTATTGGAAGGGTGGAGTCCGCGGCAGCTGAGCTGAGAAGCTCAACTTGATGACATAGATTTTGAAGGTAACTAAACTGCAAATTTGTTTGGTTTGATTCAGGTATTCTTCTTGTAAGAGTTTATGAAAGGTACGTTTCAATTATTGTGGCTTACTTTTTTGTACCTTCTTTCTATTGCATTAGATAGCTAAGGAATTGGTGTCCTGTGTGCTTGCTTCTCATTAGATGTGCAGTTTCGGGTACCTGACCCGTAGAAGTCAACTAAAGTTGACTTGGCCGTGACTTGTTAGTTATTTCTGTTTTATCGTCCCATTCAACTGATTTCATGTTTTGTTGTATTTCAGTTTAAGGGCTTTTCTTGTGGAATTTTGAAGGAATCTGAGCGAGTATTGGAAATGAGGAGCCCGCTGCAGCTGAGCTGAGAAGCACAACTTGATAGCATTGATTTTGAAGGTAACTAAACTGCAAATCTGTTTGCTTTGATTCAGTTATTTTTCTTGTCAGAGTTTATGAAAGGTACGTTTCAATTATTGTTGTTTACTTTTTTGTACCTTCTTTCTATTGCACTAGATAGCTGAGTAGTTGATGTCTTGTGTGCTTGCTTCCCATTAGATGTGCGGTTTCGTGAACCTGACCGTTAGAAGTCAGCCAAAGCTGACTTCGCCGTGACTTGTTAGTTATTTTTGTTTTATCATCCCACGCAACTGATTTCACTTTTTGTTGTATTTTAATTTAAGGGGATTTCTAGCGGAATTTTGAAGGAAACGGAGGGAATATTTCTAGGGACGAGTCCGCGGCACGTGAGCTGAGAAGCACAACTTGATGGCATTGATTTTGAAGGTAACTAAACTGCAAATCTGTTTGGTTTGATTCAAGTATTCTTCTTGTCAGAGTTTATGAAAGGTACGTTTCAATTATTGTTGTTTACTTTTTTGTACCTTCTTTCTATTGCATTAGATAGCTTAGGAATTGGTGGCCTGTGTGCTTGCTTCTCATTAGATGTGCAGTTTCGTGTACCTGACCGGTAGAAGTCAACTAAAGTTGACTTAGCCGTGACTTGTTAGTTATTTCTGTTTTATCATCCCATTCAACTTATTTCACGTTTTGCTGTATTTCAGTTTAAGGTCTTTTCTTGTGGAATTTTAAAGGATTCTGAGCGAGTATTGGAAAGGAGGACTCCGCTGCAGTTGAGCTGAGAAGCACAACTTGATGGCATTCATTTTGAAGGTAACTAAACTGCAAATCTGTTTTGTTTGATTCAGGTATTCTTCTTGTCAGAGTTTATGAAAGGTACGTTTCAATTATTATTGTTTACTTTTTTGTACCTTCTTTCTATTGCACTAGATAGCTGAGTAGTTGCTGTCTTGTGTGCTTGCTTCCCATTAGATGTGCGGTTTCGTGTACCTGACCGGTAGAAGCCAGCCAAAGCTGACTTGGCCGTGACTTGTTAGTTATTTATGTTTTATCATCCCATTCAACTGATTTCACGTTTTGCTGTATTTCAGTTTAAGGGCTTTTCTTGCGGAATTTTAAAGGAATCAGAGCGAGTATTGGAAAGGAGGAGTCCGCGTTAGCTGAGCTGAGAAGCACAACTTGATGGCATTGATTTTGAAGGTCACTAAACTGCAAATCTGTTTGGTTTGATTCAGGTATTCTTGTTGTCAGAGTTTATGAAAGGTACGTTTCAATTATTGTTGTTTACTTTTTTGTACCTTCTTTCTATTGCATTAGATAGCTTCGGAATTGGTGGCCTGTGTGCTTGCTTCTCATTAGATGTGCAGTTTCGTGTACCTGACCCGTAGAAGTCAACTAAAGTTGACTTGGCCGTGACTTGTTAGTTATTTCTGTTTTATCATCCCATTCAACTTATTTCACGTTTTGTTATATTTCAGTTTAAGGGCTTTTCTTGTGGAATTTTGAAAGAATCTGAGCGAGTATTGGAAGAGAGGTGTCCGCGGCAGCTGAGCTGAGAAGCACAACTTGATCGCATTGATTTTGAAGGTAACTAAACTGCAAATCTGTTTGGTTTGATTCAGGTATTCTTCTTGTCAGAGTTTATGAAAGGTACGTTTCAATTATTGTGGCTTACTTTTTTGTACCTTCTTTCTATTGCATTAGATAGCTAAGGAATTGGTGTCCTGTGTGCTTGCTTCTCATTAAATGTGCAGTTTCGGGTACCTGACCCGTAGAAGTCAACTAAAGTTGACTTGGCCGTGACTTGTTAGTTATTTCTGTTTTATCGTCCCATTCAACTGATTTCATGTTTTGTTGTATTTCAGTTTAAGGGCTTTTCTTGTGGAATTTTAAAGGAATCTGAGCGAGTATTGGAAATGAGGAGCCCGCTGCAGCTGAGCTGAGAAGCACAACTTGATGGCATTGATTTTGAAGGTAACTAAACTGCAAATCTGTTTGCTTTGATTCAGTTATTTTTCTTGTCAGAGTTTATGAAAGGTACGTTTCAATTATTGTTGTTTACTTTTTTGTACCTTCTTTCTATTGCACTATATAGCTGAGTAGTTGATGTCTTGTGTGCTTGCTTCCCATTAGATGTGCGGTTTCGTGAACCTGACCGTTAGAAGTCAGCCAAAGCTGACTTCGCCGTGACTTGTTAGTTATTTTTGTTTTATCATCCCACGCAACTGATTTCACTTTTTGTTGTATTTTAATTTAAGGGGATTTCTAGCGGAATTTTGAAGGAAACGGAGGGAATATTTCTAGGGACGAGTCCGCGGCACGTGAGCTGAGAAGCACAACTTGATGGCATTGATTTTGAAGGTCACTAAACTGCAAATCTGTTTGGTTTGATTCAGGTATTCTTCTTGTCAGAGTTTATGAAAGGTACGTTTCAATTATTGTTGTTTACTTTTTTGTACCTTCTTTCTATTGCATTAGATAGCTTCGGAATTGGTGGCCTGTGTGCTTGCTTCTCATTAGATGTGCAGTTTCGTGTACCTGACCGGTAGAAGTCAACTAAAGTTGACTTAGCCGTGACTTGTTAGTTATTTCTGTTTTATCATCCCATTCAACTTATTTCACGTTTTGTTGTATTTCAGTTTAAGGGCTTTTCTTGTGGAATTTTAAAGGAATCTGAGCGAGTATTGGAAAGGAGGACTCCGCTGCAGTTGAGCTGAGAAGCACAACTTGATGGCATTCATTTTGAAGGTAACTAAACTGCAATTCTGTTTTGTTTGATTCAGGTATTCTTCTTGTCAGAGTTTATGAAAGGTACGTTTCAATTATTATTGTTTACTTTTTTGTACCTTCTTTCTATTGCACTAGATAGCTGAGTAGTTGCTGTCTTGTGTGCTTGCTTCCAATTAGATGTGCGGTTTCGTGTACCTGACCGGTAGAAGTCAGCCAAAGCTGACTTGGCCGTGACTTGTTAGTTATTTATGTTTTATCATCCCATTCAACTGATTTCACGTTTTGCTGTATTTCAGTTTAAGGGCTTTTCTTGCGGAATTTTAAAGGAATCAGAGCGAGTATTGGAAAGGAGGAGTCCGCGTCAGCTGAGCTGAGAAGCACAACTTGATGGCATTGATTTTGAAGGTCACTAAACTGCAAATCTGTTTGGTTTGATTCAGGTATTCTTGTTGTCAGAGTTTATGAAAGGTACGTTTCAATTATTGTTGTTTACTTTTTTGTACCTTCTTTCTATTGCATTAGATAGGTTAGGAATTGGCGGCCTGTGTGCTTGCTTCTCATTAGATGTGCAGTTTGGTGTACCTGACCCGTAGAAGTCAACTAAAGTTGACTTGGCCGTGACCTGTTAGTTATTTCTGTTTTATTATCCCACTCAACTGATTTCACTTTTTGTTGTATTTGAGTTTAAGGGCTTTTCTTGTGGAATTTTGAAAGAAGCTGAGCGAATATTTAAAGGGAGGAGTCCACGGCTGCTGTGCTGAGAAGCACAACTTGATGACATTGATTTTGAAGGTAACTAAACTGCAAATCTGTTAGGTTTGATTCAGGTATTCTTCTTGTCAGAGTTTATGAAAGGTACGTTTCAATTATTGTTGTTTACTTTTTTGTACCTTCTTTCTATTGCATTAGATAGGTTAGGAATTGGTGGCTTGTGTGCTTGCTTCTCATTAGATGTGCAGTTTCGGGTACCTGACCCGTAGAAGTCAACTAAAGTTGACTTGGCCGTGACCTGTTAGTTATTTCTGTTTTATCATCCCATTCAACTGATTTCATGTTTTGTTGTATTTCAGTTTAAGGGCTTTTCTTGTGGAATTTTGAAGGAATCTGAGCGAGTATTTAAAGGGAGGAGTCCACGGCTGCTGTGCTGAGAAGCACAACTTGATGACATTGATTTTGAAGGTAACTAAACTGCAAACTGTTTGGTTTAAATCAGGTATTCTTCTATCCAGATTTTTTGAAAGGTACGTTTCAATTATTGTTGTTTACTTTTTTTTGCCTTTTCTCTATTGCAATTGATAGCTGAAGAATTGTAGGCATGTGTGCTTCCTTCCCATTAGATGTGCAGTTTCGTGTACCTGACCGGTAGAAATCAGCCAAAGCTGACTTGGCCGTGACTTGTTAGTTATTTCTATTTTCTTATTCCATGCAACTAAATTCACTTTTTGTTGTATTTTAATTTAAGGGCTTTTCTTGTGGCATTTTTAAGGAAATTGATCAAATATTTGAAGGGAGGATTCCGCGGCAGCTGAGCTGAGAAGCACAACTTGATGGCATTCATTTTGAAGGTAACTAAACTGCAAATCTGTTTGGTTTGATTCAGTTATTTTTCTTGTCAGAGTTTATGAAAGGTACGTTTCAATTATTGTTGTTTACTTTTTTGTACCTTCTTTCTATTGCACTAGATAGCTGAGTAGTTGCTGTCTTGTGTGCTTGCTTCTCATTAGATGTGCAATTTTGTGTACCTGACCGGTAGAAGTCAGGCAAAGCTGACTTGGCCGTGACTTGTTAGTTATTTTTGTTTTATCATCCCATTCAACTGATTTCACGTTTTGCTGTATTTCAGTTTAAGGGCTTTTCTTGCGGAATTTTAAAGGAATCAGAGCGAGTATTGGAAAGGAGGAGTCCGCGTCAGCTGAGCTGAGAAGCACAACTTGATGGCATTGATTTTGAAGGTCACTAAACTGCAAATCTGTTTGGTTTGATTCAGGTATTCTTCTTGTCAGAGTTTATGAAAGGTACGTTTCAATTATTGTTGTTTACTTTTTTGTACCTTCTTTCTATTGCATTAGATAGGTTAGGAATTGGTGGCCTGTGTGCTTGCTTCTCATTAGATGTGCAGTTTGGTGTACCTGACCCGTAGAAGTCAACTAAAGTTGACTTGGCCGTGACCTGTTAGTTATTTCTGTTTTATTATCCCACTCAACTGATTTCACTTTTTGTTGTATTTGAGTTTAAGGGTTTTTCTTGTGGAATTTTGAAAGAAGCTGAGCGAGTATTTAAAGGGAGGAGTCCACGGCTGCTGTGCTGAGAAGCACAACTTGATGACATTGATTTTGAAGGTAACTAAACTGCAAACTGTTTGGTTTAAATCAGGTATTCTTCTATCCAGATTTTTTGAAAGGTACGTTTCAATTATTGTTGTTTACTTTTTTTTGCCTTTTCTCTATTGCAATTGATAGCTGAAGAATTGTAGGCATGTGTGCTTCCTTCCCATTAGATGTGCAGTTTCGTGTACCTGACCGGTAGAAATCAGCCAAAGCTGACTTGGCCGTGACTTGTTAGTTATTTCTATTTTCTTATTCCATGCAACTAAATTCACTTTTTGTTGTATTTTAATTTAAGGGCTTTTCTTGTGGCATTTTTAAGGAAATTGATCGAATATTTGAAGGGAGGATTCCGCGGCAGCTGAGCTGAGAAGCACAACTTGATGGCATTCATTTTGAAGGTAACTAAACTGCAAATCTGTTTGGTTTGATTCAGTTATTTTTCTTGTCAGAGTTTATGAAAGGTACGTTTCAATTATTGTTGTTTACTTTTTTGTACCTTCTTTCTATTGCACTAGATAGCTGAGTAGTTGCTGTCTTGTGTGCTTGCTTCTCATTAGATGTGCAATTTTGTGTACCTGACCGGTAGAAGTCAGGCAAAGCTGACTTGGCCGTGACTTGTTAGTTATTTTTGTTTTATCATCCATTCAACTGATTTCACGTTTTGCTGTATTTCAGTTTAAGGGCTTTTCTTGCGGAATTTTAAAGGAATCAGAGCGAGTATTGGAAAGGAGGAGTCCGCGTCAGCTGAGCTGAGAAGCACAACTTGATGGCATTGATTTTGAAGGTCACTAAACTGCAAATCTGTTTGGTTTGATTCAGGTATTCTTCTTGTCAGAGTTTATGAAAGGTACGTTTCAATTATTGTTGTTTACTTTTTTGTACCTTCTTTCTATTGCATTAGATAGGTTAGGAATTGGTGGCCTGTGTGCTTGCTTCTCATTAGATGTGCAGTTTGGTGTACCTGACCCGTAGAAGTCAACTAAAGTTGACTTGGCCGTGACCTGTTAGTTATTTCTGTTTTATTATCCCACTCAACTGATTTCACTTTTTGTTGTATTTGAGTTTAAGGGTTTTTCTTGTGGAATTTTGAAAGAAGCTGAGCGAATATTTAAAGGGAGGAGTCCACGGCTGCTGTGCTGAGAAGCACAACTTGATGACATTGATTTTGAAGGTAACTAAACTGCAAACTGTTTGGTTTAAATCAGGTATTCTTCTATCCAGATTTTTTGAAAGGTACGTTTCAATTATTGTTGTTTACTTTTTTTTGCCTTTTCTCTATTGCAATTGATAGCTGAAGAATTGTAGGCATGTGTGCTTCCTTCCCATTAGATGTGCAGTTTCGTGTACCTGACCGGTAGAAATCAGCCAAAGCTGACTTGGCCGTGACTTGTTAGTTATTTCTATTTTCTTATTCCATGCAACTAAATTCACTTTTTGTTGTATTTTAATTTAAGGGCTTTTCTTGTGGCATTTTTAAGGAAATTGATCGAATATTTGAAGGGAGGATTCCGCGGCAGCTGAGCTGAGAAGCACAACTTGATGGCATTCATTTTGAAGGTAACTAAACTGCAAATCTGTTTGGTTTGATTCAGTTATTTTTCTTGTCAGAGTTTATGAAAGGTACGTTTCAATTATTGTTGTTTACTTTTTTGTACCTTCTTTCTATTGCACTAGATAGCTGAGTAGTTGCTGTCTTGTGTGCTTGCTTCTCATTAGATGTGCAATTTTGTGTACCTGACCGGTAGAAGTCAGGCAAAGCTGACTTGGCCGTGACTTGTTAGTTATTTTTGTTTTATCATCCCATTCAACTGATTTCACGTTTTGCTGTATTTCAGTTTAAGGGCTTTTCTTGCGGAATTTTAAAGGAATCAGAGCGAGTATTGGAAAGGAGGAGTCCGCGTCAGCTGAGCTGAGAAGCACAACTTGATGGCATTGATTTTGAAGGTCACTAAACTGCAAATCTGTTTGGTTTGATTCAGGTATTCTTCTTGTCAGAGTTTATGAAAGGTACGTTTCAATTATTGTTGTTTACTTTTTTGTACCTTCTTTCTATTGCATTAGATAGGTTAGGAATTGGTGGCCTGTGTGCTTGCTTCTCATTAGATGTGCAGTTTGGTGTACCTGACCCGTAGAAGTCAACTAAAGTTGACTTGGCCGTGACCTGTTAGTTATTTCTGTTTTATTATCCCACTCAACTGATTTCACTTTTTGTTGTATTTGAGTTTAAGGGTTTTTCTTGTGGAATTTTGAAAGAAGCTGAGCGAATATTTAAAGGGAGGAGTCCACGGCTGCTGTGCTGAGAAGCACAACTTGATGACATTGATTTTGAAGGTAACTAAACTGCAAACTGTTTGGTTTAAATCAGGTATTCTTCTATCCAGATTTTTTGAAAGGTACGTTTCAATTATTGTTGTTTACTTTTTTTTGCCTTTTCTCTATTGCAATTGATAGCTGAAGAATTGTAGGCATGTGTGCTTCCTTCCCATTAGATGTGCAGTTTCGTGTACCTGACCGGTAGAAATCAGCCAAAGCTGACTTGGCCGTGACTTGTTAGTTATTTCTATTTTCTTATTCCATGCAACTAAATTCACTTTTTGTTGTATTTTAATTTAAGGGCTTTTCTTGTGGCATTTTTAAGGAAATTGAGCGAATATTTGAAGGGAGGATTCCGCGGCAGCTGAGCTGAGAAGCACAACTTGATGGCATTCATTTTGAAGGTAACTAAACTGCAAATCTGTTTGGTTTGATTCAGTTATTTTTCTTGTCAGAGTTTATGAAAGGTACGTTTCAATTATTGTTGTTTACTTTTTTGTACCTTCTTTCTATTGCACTAGATAGCTGAGTAGTTGCTGTCTTGTGTGCTTGCTTCTCATTAGATGTGCAATTTTGTGTACCTGACCGGTAGAAGTCAGGCAAAGCTGACTTGGCCGTGACTTGTTAGTTATTTTTGTTTTATCATCCTATGCAACTGATTTCACCTTTTGTCGTATTTTAATTTAAGGGCTTTTCTTGTGGAATTTTGAATGAAGCTGGGGGAATATTTAAAGGGAGGAGTCCGCGGTAGCTGAGGTGAGATATACAACTTGATGGCATTGATTTGTAAGGTAACTAAACTGCAAATCTGTTTGGTTTGATTCAGGTATTATTCTTGTCATATTTTATGAAAGGTAAGTTTCAATTATTGTAGTTTACTTTTTTTTTACCTTTTCTCTATTGCATTAGATAGCTGAGGAATTGCTGGCATGTGTGCTTCCTTCCCTTAGATGTGCAGTTTCGTGTACCTGACCGGTAGAAGTCAGCCAAAGCTGACTTGGCCATGACTTTTTAGTTATTTCTGTTTTATCATCCTGTGTAACTGAATTCACTTTTTGTTGTATTTTAATTTAAGGGTTTTTCTTGTGGCATTTTGAAGTGAGCTGAGGGGATATTTGAAGGGAGGAGTCCGCGCCAGCTGAGCTGAGAAGCACAACTTGATGGCATTGATTTTGAAGGTAACTAAACTGCAAATATGTTTGGTTTGATTCAGGTATTCTTCTTGCCATAATTTATGCAAGGTACGTTTCAATTATTGTTGTTTACTATTTTCTACGTTCTTTCTATTGCAATAGTTAGCTGACGAGTTGCTGGCTTGTGTGCTTGATTTCCATTAGATGTGCAGTTTCGTGAACCTGGTCGGTAGAAGTCAACCAAAGCTGACTTGGCCGTGACCTCTTAGTTATTTCTGTTTTATCATCCCATGCAACTGAATTTAATTTTTGTTGTATTTTAATTTAAGGGCTTTTCTTGTGGCATTTCGAAGGAAGCTGAGGGAATATTTGAAGGGAGGAGTCCGCAGCAGCTGAACTGAGAAGCACAACTTGATGTCATTGATTTTGAAGGTAACTAAACTGCAAATCTGTTTGGTTTGATTTAGGTATTCTTCTTCCCATATTTTATGGAAGGTACGTTTCAATGATTGTTGTTTACTTTTTTTTTCTTTCAATTGCATTAGATAGCTGAGGAGTTTCTGGCTTACGTGCTTGCTTCCCATGAGATGTGCAGTTTCGTGTACCGGACCGGTAGAAGTCAGCCAAAGCTGACTTGGCCGTGACTTGTTAACTATTTCTGCTTTATCATCCCATGCAACTGATTTCACTTTTTGTTGTATTTTTATTTAAGGGCTTTTCTTGTGGCATTTTGAAGGGAGCTGAGGGGATATTTGAAGGGAGGAGTCCGGGGCAACTGAGCTGAGAAGCACAACTTGATGTCAATGATTTTGAAGGTAACTAAACTGCAAATCTGTTTGGTTTGATTCAGGTATTATTCTTGTCATATTTTATTTAAGGTACGTTTCAATTATTGTTGTTTACTTTTTTTTACCTTCTTTCTATTGCATTAGATAGCTAAGGAATTGCTGGCTTGTGTGCTTGCTTCCCATTAGAAGTGCAGTTTCATATACCTGACCCGTAGAAGTCAACTAAAGCTGAATTGGCCGTGACTTGTTAGTTATTTCTGTTTTATCATCCCATTCAATTGAATTCACTTTTTGTTACATTTTAATTTAAGGGCTTTTATTGTGACATTTTGAAGGAAGCTGGGGGAATATTTGAAGGGAGGAGTCCGCGGCAGCTGAGCTGAGAAGCACAACTTGATGGCATTGATTTTGAAGGTAACTAAACTGCAAATCTAATTGAAAGAAGCCAGTAAACAATGAGTTGATGGCATTGTTTTGGGATGTTTTTGGATGTTCGGATGTTCGGATGTCAAATCACAACTTGATGGCATTGATTTTGATGGCATTGTTCCTGTTATTCCCAGTAAACAAAAAGACAAGTTTACCAGAACTAGCAATGCTATGTTCCTTATCTTTTCTCGTGCTAACTTGAGTAGTTGGTCAAGGTAAACTATCAACCTATCAAGAGAGCAACAAATAAAATTCGATAATGCATTGTCAACTTAGTCATAGAAAGGTTAAGAGTCTTCACAGGACACAAGTATTCAAATAAGAAAATAAAAACACAATACAAATAACTCCTATTTGGAATATGCGAGATCATGCTTCTCTTATTGGGACTCATACATGAATTTCCTGGTTCCTTTTCCACGTTTGATGTTGTCTGGTTAAGCAGAGAATTTCACGACAAATTCATATATCTGATAAAGATGTTAATATTTTGCATATCTGGAAGTGTTTTGAAATTGTACCAATCAATTCAGTACCTGACAATTTATCATTAAGGGATTTTAGTTGAAAGAAAAGAGACATCAAGGAAGTTAACTTGTCTAAGTATCAAAAACCAGTATATACGAATTTTAATTACATCTACAGTTATTGTGCTTTATGCGATTCTAAAATAAATATCAGAAGCAAATGAAAAGGTAAATATTGGGAGCAGTTCATGTAGTTAGAATTTGACAGGGAATAAGGGATTTGAGTTGTGTAGATATAAGGAGCCAGCATTCTTTGTTAACATAATATCATGCCTAAGGAGCCAGCATTCTTTTAAGTTAAAAATATCATGTCTAATATAACTTGAGTCAATATTATTCAAATTATCAAGTCATTTTCTGTTTTCTAAAAAAACAGTACATAAAGAAATTACCCAATATCAAGGTAATTTGCTCATGAAAGTCAACTGAGACAAATTGCAATTTCAGAGAGTATGAGCATGTGTGTATAACTACATACCAGCCAATAGTGATGCTTGCTCTTCAGTTAATTTTTGCAGCGAAACCCCTAAAACCTTCTTGACATGTATATATATGAGATGCTTGTGCTTTCTCTAAACTGAATCATAAACAATTTCGATATCTCACTGATTTATCTCAGCGATACTGGCCATATTCCTACAATAGAACTATATATTGATTAATTTGATGAAATGCCTGAATCAAAATGGTTCAAAATTGTCATGCTTTCTTGCTATTTGATAAAATGTTTCAACCAAGAGTTTATGTTTGGTTAGTCTTCAATTCAAATGCTAACCAACAGTGCTAAACCAAAAAAATATAAAACTAGTAATTTTTGAAATTAATTACTGCCTTATTACCTGATTGGACAAAAACAGTTGGTCCGCTAGAGAGTGGGCAGCGGAGGTGGTGGCTAGGTTTGGGAAAATAAAATTTTGAGATTTTGGTACTCAGCAAGAAAGAGAGAAGAGTTAAATTTTTGGCAGAGGGTCAAATAAAAAATTTTGACAAAGAGGGAAACACAAATTTACCAAAATAATTCGTTTATTTAGATTCAATTTTGTTTAACAAAAATATCGTTTGCAAAAATTTAAGAAAATTCAGATCAAATGATTTTCTACCTATCTAAACAAATAGTAAAAAAAATTCTAAAAAATGTAAAATTTGGCTTGCAAGTACATATTCATACGGATATCATGTTGAACGGTTCGGATCGACCATTAGAATTTAAAAAACTCAAATATTGAGCCGTTGCACGGAGGCCCTCTATGCTATGGGTAGCACCCACCTTAACCAACCATCACAGACAGGAGGGCTCACAACTAGCTTAGATGAGTCCGGAGGTCCACATAAATGAATGAGGCAACTGGAAGCATAGTGACAAATGAATTATTCGAGTTCAGTTCGGTGAGGTCAAAAGTTCATGAGTCGAGTATAATTCGGATATAATTCGGAAATTATACATTATGTTTAGATCAGAAATCTTAATTCCCAAAAAAAGAAAAAAAAAAAGAAGACAATTTAAAACATTTGATGAGATGTTTTACATCACTACAAAAGCAGTAACCATTGAATATATATGGATTAGTGGATAATTTATTTTCTTAATCAATTAACAAATAGTTTTATTTGGAATTTAAACCATATGAATTATGTGGACATAAAAGTTTTAGAATTTGAACTTCCTTTTCTATGAAATTAGGCTATCAATATAAAAGCCTTGAAGGATGGCAGTGTGTGTAGGATATAAATCCCCCTAAACCAATGCAGCGTGTAATTATTTACTTTTGTATAATAAAATTTTACTTGGCAGCTTCTGCCAAC
The DNA here is from genome assembly GCF_964058835.1 of Carex rostrata. Lineage (NCBI taxonomy): Eukaryota > Viridiplantae > Streptophyta > Magnoliopsida > Poales > Cyperaceae > Carex > Carex rostrata. Next base: position 208,673 of record NC_135924.1, read on the forward strand.
TCATGAAAAAAAATATAAATGTCTTGAAAAATTGGAGCAAAAACCTTGTCCAGTTTCTATTGCTTCTTGCGCAAGCCTAGTCCCACATGAAAGAAAAAATATGATGAGAGCGCTAAAGTTCCTATAATAAAAGGCAGGGGCGGAACATAGTGGTGGGGAAAGGGTGCTAAGCACCCCTTATAGTTTGAAAATTTATAGTTTGGTCCATTAAATTTTGTAATTTTTATATGCATTAATATCTTTTAGCCCCCTTTATAAAATGATATTACACTATATTTGATTTTTCAGCCCCCCCCCCCCCCCAATCTCTATTTTCTAGTTCCGCCTCTGATTGGAGGTTGGGATGCATAAGAATAGGTACAATTTGAACAGGTTCAGGGCGTGTTCGGATGTCACGGGATTACGGAATGAGAATAGGAATGGGAATGAGAATTCACTTTTGAAAAAGTGGGAATCCACAGGTACGGAATGCACGGGATTAATTATGAGAATATGAGAAAATAAGTGTTCGTTTGTATCATGGGATTAATTGTGGGAAATCTTTATTTATTTTAAAATATGTATATTTATTTGATTGTTTTAGTTTAGTTTAGTATAAATGATTTTTTGTGAATAGTATAGCATTATGTTCTGTATTGATTTTAACAAATTATATTAAAGTTAACTTAATATAAGAAAATAATTCAATATAAAATTACAATGGAAATTTTTTTCCGTGCCACCATCTATTTATTTAGACCAATAATATACTATAAATTTAATATTTTAATGAGTTGTAAATTGTAACATTTGATAAACATATTTTTAAAAAAAATTATATTAATGAAATTAAATAAAATTGTGGACGATTAATACAATATTTTCGTTTGCTTTTTTTTTAAATTATACAATTATTTTTATTAATAAAATTATAATAATGTAATTAAATAAATTTGATTAAATAATAATATTAAATAGATGAAACATATCTAATAAAAATTATTCCTAAAATGGGTACATATAAAATAAGAAAATATGTAAATCTTGAAAAAAATAAGAAAATAACAATTAGAAACATATACAAAAAATAAATATTTAAAAACATTTAAAAATATTAAACATTTTTAAACAAATAAACACTTAAAATATATAAACAACCAATTTGAAAACAAACAAACACTAAAAATATATAATTAAAAAATAAGAAAACAACAATTAAAATCATTTAAAAAAATAAACATTCACCGAACAAAGTTTTAACAGTTTGTGATTTGTTTTACAAACAACTTATAAATTCAGCAATTGCAAAAAAGAAAAAAAATCCGGTTCCACAATTTGGTTAGTCCCACAATCAATTTTGAAGAAGAAGAGGCATCATTTATATATACCCATCTCCCATGAACATGATGGAAAAAAGGAGAGAGGAGAGAGGAGAGTCAAAAATTCATGTGTCACGTGGAGAAAGAGAGAATATTTTAATTAGGGGGTCCATGCCAGCGGAGATGGAGTAGATGGGAACAAAAAAATGCACTCTGAGGTCGGGAATTTTGAGGCCCAAAAATGCATTGAAATGGGAAGAGTGGGTTATTCCCTCAGAAAAAATTTGGGTAAAAAATTGGTCTGCCGAACACCCTCAAATGGGAATAACAGGAACATCCCAAAACCCATAAAATTTCCTGTAGGAATTTGACATCCGAACACGCCCTCAATGAGTCATCTTTTCAAGAGGAGACTCGTGGCCTACTGGGCACTTACAGTGGCCCACAAAAATGAAATTTCTTTAAATATCGTGAATAATCTTTAAAAAACACGAATAATTTGTAAAATTCGTGTTTTATTCGTAAAATTTGCATTTTATTCGGTCAAAGGTTTGGTTAATCAAATAGTTTGATGTTTAGTGTAGAAATCTCCTAAAAACATTTTATTTGCAAATTAAACGCGAATCTTGTTACTATGACTGAAAGTGAAATTGAACGGAATGTGAAATGACTAATTAACAACTCGTTTTAACTGAGCCTACCCCGTACCCTCAAAGAATTGCAGCTGCCTCATTTTTATTGTGCACACATCCAAAGGAATACTAACCCTTTGAGATATTTTCACAAGAGAAGAGAAGACTTAATTGCCTTGTGACCTCAACTTCCCATCCCAAGAATGAGTACGAGATCCTTAGGCTTAGCTCTCTCTTAACAAGTCTGCTCTTGATTTCTTGGGAAAAGAAAAGAATGTGTGACTTATTTAACACGCTACCTTCTCTTGATTTCTTGGGAGAAGATTTTGTTTTCGCTTTATTACCGCTAGTCTATGCATTAAAGTCATTTATCAGTCACCTAAATATTGTAAACTAAATCTCTACACAATCAAATCCGACATAATTAAACAAACAAACAAACAAAATCACAACTACATATCTCAAAATATTTCAACCAATGTTTTCAGCGCTGTTTTTTCAATAAATTAAGCAGACTAATTTTTATAGGCCATGTTTCTAAGTTATTCGATTTCGATACAATCTTAGTAACTCACTAATAAATCTACAAAAGCACCAATGTTCCAGTTTTTATTTAGAATTTATTTGGATTATATATTAATTATAATTTTTTTTTAGATTGGGAATAAAAGTAAGTAATTTCTCAGTTTTTTTTTTTTTGCATCAACATCTTTTAATTTAAAAATTATGTAAAACTTGATATTTAATATAATTTTTTATTCTCTTTTTAGTTTGAACAGTGGGTAGACTTTAACGAAAATATATAAAAAAAAAATGTATTGATACTAGATATAACTAGATGTTTTTGTATATATACTTTTAAAAAATGCACCGTGAATATTAGTTTTTTAATAGTAATTTCACAAACTAATTAGTAAATTTTGGTAATTGCATGTTCTTTGTTTAAATAAATAAAATAATTAAGGGTAACATTAATTGAGAGAGAGAGGGCGGTATTCTGTCAACAAAATTAGAGAGGGTATTTTGTTTGATTTTTTTCGAAAGTATTAGTTTGTAAAGTTTCCCAATATAGCGAAATGTGTAAGTAAAAAAAAGAATCTCAATATCGATCTTTAGTACATTGCAATGTGCGGATTGGTATGTGAATTGATTTCATATCTCCATTATCAAAGTTTAAATATCTAAACCGTTCAACATTACTACCATATGAAAATATAATTAAAGATCAACTTTTATATTTTTCGAAATATTTTTACTATCTTTTTAGGCAATTAGAAACAAAAAATTTCTGGACCATCCAAGAGGAGTGATTTTCCAACTACCTAACAAATATGAATCCTGTTACTATAATTCAATAGAATTTTAAAAACAAAGATATGAATCGTGTTAATACTAACACCAAAAAGAAACTTGCTAATATTTGGTTTACTTGGTATCCTATTTAAACTGTAATCCAAGACATGTTGATATTCATCTCAAAGGAATAAACAGTGGAAATGAATTATCCTACTAACGCATTTTATGATTGTTGAACTCCATTCAATTTTGATTAATTTCAAAACTTGAAGATCATATATAGCTTCATTTTTTTTTTAATTCGGTATGCTCATTGTTTAGTATGCATATATAATTTATAAGGAAGAAATGGCTAGTTACTTTTCAGCCCTGCAAAAAAGATGGGGGATGGGATCATGATCATATATGGGATCCCTTAAAAAAGAAAATTGCAAGTAACTATTAGATTTCCTGAAATGTATCACATCACATAGCATGAATCCTTATTCTCTGCAACTATGTATAGAAATAAGGGTGTCAACGAGCTAGCTCGGTCCAAGTTAGGCCCTAGCTCGGCTTGTTAATTATGGACCGAGCTATAATCTAGCGAGCTAAATCTAGAGCATCCGAGTTAAAACCTAAGCTTGAACTCATGACAAGTCAGCCTGAGCTAGCTCGCGAGCTGATGAGCTGACTCTGTCTAGATCTTTTTTTAAGAAGAAAATAAATTCTACAAACTTTTTGGATCGAGCTGAACTGAGCTATACAGTATAAAATGCACACAAAATGCATACAAATTTATAAATTAATGCCTAGCCGATCTAGCTGGCGAGCAAGCTAGGCCTCAGCTTGAACTCGTTAATTCTGGACTGAGTTAGTAGTCAGCTGGCTCATTAATAATTCAGTCCAATAACAAGCAAGTTATTAGCAAGCGAGTCAGATGCGAATTACGATCGAGCCACGAGCTACGAATTTTTTTGCCACCCTTATATAGAAACAATTTAACATACATGCGGACCGTAATCGTCTCTTGAAAAAAGCGCTAGCTAGGAGCTCCTTTAACAAGATATAGGGCCAGGAGTTTGTTTCTGGAAATTAAAGATTTTATTCTCTCCAGTCCAGTCCAGGTAAACCTAATCGCATTGATTTGTTAATATTAATTTAATAATAAATCTATATCATATAATTAAATACATCGATATTAATTGTATACATTGATTGTCATTCACTTTGGTCTTAATTAATTCATGTACTTGATCCTTTCTTTTCGATTTCTCATCACAGGCACGTACAGGTTGAGAAGTTTAATTAATTAAGTAGTTCGTACAGATAAAATTAATGCATTGGTTGGTGGAAAGGAAAACACATATCGTAGCGTCTAAAAGTCTTATATTAATTTAATTTACTCTATCTTGTACGAATTAATTAAATTATAATATTAAAATCTGATTTTGCTATTATCTAAATGTTGTTTTTAATAATATAACTAGTCGAGTCGAGTTGCCGTTTGCTTTGCGAAAATAAACAATTCAATGATCGAGCATATATATAGCAAGCCTTTCTTTTCTTTTTTGCTTGAAAGAGGAGAGGAGGAAAGTGAATGGACAAATAGATAGATAGATAGATAGATAGATAGATAGATAGATAGATAGATAGGTAAGATAGATCATTTGTGTCGAGTTGCCGTTTGCTTTACAAAAATAAACATTTCAATCATCGAGCATATATATACAAGTCTTTCTTCGATTTTTTGCTAGAAAGAGGAGAGGAAGGAGGTGAATTGACAGTTAGATAGATAGATAGATAAGATATACAACATTGTTAATATATTTACTCTTTAAACCCTCTTAATAAACATTAAATAGTTTTACTAGATCATTTTTTAAAATAAAATCAGACACATGGACAAGCAGTGACTATTAATTATTATACTGTCCAGTTTAATTAAAACGTCAAATCTTAAATGAATAAAATCTATACAATTTCAACCGATCAGGTCCAGAATTCATTTTGGTGAGTTTGCAATTCTTGGTAAAGAAACCTCTACAAGAGCCAGATCAGGAGGATCCTTGCGGGGTTCATTTTTACCATTAGATTAGGATCAGACAGTTTGAATTACATCAACGATAATCTTTTTTGGCAACTAGCGTCCCTTGGTGCGACTTCAAAGTTGAGATATCTCAGAGGATTATACGCACTCTGATAGATGGTGTAGTAACCGTCCGTAGTATTCTAGTTGTCAATTGAGTGGTATCATTATCATATATAATATAGCTGATAGGCTTATAGACCCGGTTCGGCTAGACAAGATTAAGGCTCCTTAAGCTCTTAAGGATTCAGTACTAGAGGTGGCAACGAGCAGTTAAAGAGCGAGCTAGGTCACACTCGTATTCGGCTTGTTGGTGTATCAAGCTGAGCAAGCGAGTTTGGATTTTACATTCCAAGCTAAAACTATTGCTCAAGACCGACCCGTGGCTTGTCTGAGCGAGCCGACCTAGCTTGTTACTAGCTTGGCAGATTTATAAATTTGTATATTTTCTTTTCTGCTATATCTTAAATTTTCATAACACATCTTATTAATTATGACTAAAATAAAATAATATTTATATGACTAATTACTGAGGAATACTCTTAATTAAATTGTAATTATACAAATCAACTACTATAAATTAACTTTACAGCTAAATTCATACATACAAATATATCAAAATTTTAAATTCATACAAACATATTTACAGATTAAATTCATGCATACCAAATCAAACAAATTCATATAAAGTAACTTAATTGCTTATAATTAATTCACACACATTCCATACAAAATTACCAATCAACTTAAACACAGTCCAAAGTGCAATTGCCATAATATTGGCTATAACATCCATAGACCATAATATCCCCAATCTGAAGTGAACGGATCCGATTAAACTATTAAACTATGTATATTAAATAGCTCGTTAACGATCGAGCTGGCTCGTGCTGACACTAATACTTTAGTGTGGGCTGTTTATAAAGAACTGACACTAATAACAGACAATTAGTGTGGGCTCTTTATAAACAGCCAACACTAATCTTTAGTGTCGGCTGTTTATAAAGAGCCCACACTAATTGTCAGTTATTAGTGTCAGCTCCTTATAAACAGCCGACACTAATAAGTCAAATTCTCCTTCCCTCCATTCCTACGCGAATAAATTACCTCTCCATCTCTCTCTCTCATTTTGCGCCGCTCACTTAGGGTTCCCTCTCCGTCTCTCTCTCTCGTGCCCACTCCGAGTGACTACACCAGGCATCGCACCTCAGCCTCTCTCTCTCTCGCGACACCAAGCGCATTGCACCTCCGCCCCTCTATCTGGCGACACCAAGCTCTGCCCCAAGAAGGACAGTGGGAGAGAAATAAGGTTTGTGTTAAAATTGTTATTATTAAGAGGTTTGATTGCTGTGTAATGATGCAATGGTCTGTTTCTAGGTGGTACAAAATTTGCGAGTTGCTTTATCTGCAAACAATCAGGGCCCTTGAGCAAGAACTGTCCCCAGAATGAACATGGCATATATCCAAAGGTATTTTATAATTGTTTTGTACGACAATATGACAGACATATAGTTTGCTGATTTGCTTAGTGTCAGGCTGTTTTGGTAAAGTTTAGGGGCTGATTTGCGTACTGTCAGGTATATTTGGTTTGTAAAAACTATACTGGTACAGTTCCAGAGATTTGTTAAGATAATTTAAGAATTTTTGATAGTTTGTTTATTAGCTTATTTGTACTCTGATTAAATCTGCAAAGAAATCAGAGATAGAAAGCCTAGTGGAGATGCTGGCAAAATATTAAAAAAAAAATTTTAAAAAACATTTAGTGTGGGCTTTTTATTAAATAGCCGACACTAATGCCTTACTTTTAGTGTCGGTCATTTACAAAGTATTAGTATCAGCTCCATTAGTGTCGCCCAATGTCCGACACTAATACCCATAAACAGCCGACACTAATTCTAAGTTTTCCATTGGTGAAAAGACAAGGTTTTCATTTTGAAATTTATTGTTTGCTTTAGATGTGAATTCTAAAAGTTGCAATATTTGGTTTTCGTGTTTGTTGTTTTACATTTTTCTTAAATTGTCTCACAGGCGACTTATATGTTATCGTTTGGAGCAGTGTTTTAATATTCGGTTCTTATTTGATATTCGGAAAGCCACCGAATATTGAATATACAGTATGCGGCCAGATATTTGGATTTTCAAATGAAAAATCATAGGCATTAACTCTAATAAACATAGATAAACATTACAAATAAACATAAATAAAACATAACAAAAGTTAGAATAAGTTAACAATCCACAGTACAAATTACAAAACTACAAATAAACATAAATAAAATATAAGTTCAAATTTAAATAAATGAAATTATAACTTATTCGGTTCTTATTCAGATTATTATTCTCTATTCGAAAATATTCGGTTCATATTCGGTTTTTATTCGGATTCTTATTCTCTATTTGAAAATATTCGGCTGAATAGATAATATGCGGAAAAATATATTCGGCCGAATATAAAAAAAACTATCGTTTGGAGGTTTTTAATGAAAATTTTCTCGCTTTGAGTATAAATTAATACCATGTCTTTCGTTTGATTTGAAGATATGGGGATTCAAGTATTTCATTTGTAACATAAACAGGTATTTGTTTTCTTATGTGAATAGGCTGATCAGAAGCTGACAAATATATAGTTTGGCATGTTCTGATCCTCTAAATATGTCAAATATGAGGTAATTTTTTTAACATTAATTCTATATTTCTAGTTATCATGTAATCATACAAGTTTTTTCAAAGATCAATTGGTTATCTCAATTTGGAAAAAATATGCTAATTTTTATATTTGTTTGCTTTTGAAACATGTAAACATATTTGACATATTTAGAATACCAAAACGGGTTCAATGGGAAATTGCTGCAAGATAGGTGGAAGGATTTTGGGCCAGCTATTAGGGCCGAAGTAACAGCTTTTTTTCAAAGAGGCTCAAAGAGTTCACTTGTAGCTAGATCTAATTTGATCTTAATACCCAAAACCGAGAGTGCATTGCAAGTCTCCCATTTCAAGCCAATTTCTGTCTATAATGTGACCTACGTACAAGCTATCTCTAAAATTCTGTCAAACCGAATGAGACCTTTCATCTCATCACTGATCTCTGACTCTCAATGCGCTTTCATCTCTCATCACTGATATCTCTGAGAATGTGATTCTCTTCAAGGAGGTGCTTCACTCTTTTAAACAAAAAGATTATAAGAACTCGGAATTTTGGTTGAAGGTGAATCTAGCAAAAGCTTTTGATCGGCTTCATTGGGATTACATAAGAGAATTTCTTCCCCTCTATGGTTTCCCGGTGAGAAGGAAGTATCTGTATCGGCCGTGACCGATCCGATACTAATCCGATACTGCGGATTCTGTGCTTTTCGTCCAATTTCTGCCATTCTGGTATGATATTGGTCATTATTCAACTTAAACAGAATGAACTATGCACATCCACTGTGTACCCGTGATTAAATAGTGGAGAACTCGTGGTTAAATAGAGGAAAACTCATGATTAATCAGCACAGAGAACAACCATAGGGCCCTACCTCATAAATTGAACTATGAGAAACGCGATTTAAAAATATTAATGACCTAACAAGACGTCAAAATGTTATTTCTTATGATGAGATGTTGAGTACATAAGGTTTAGTGGGGGGTATAATCAGCCACCATATGCATATGGATATGAAATATTAACAATCCTTCATTTGAATCTACAATGTCTTCTTTTTTTGGTTCCGGATAATAATATCTCCATTTTTATCATAATATAGACGACGATGAAGTGATCTAGCCAGCACAACAAAGTTTCTGACAGTGAAAGAGTGTGTTTATAGTTTTAATGCTTGTATTATATTGTATTAGTGGATTATTTGATTGTAATCATTTATCTAAACATAAATTATTGACAAATTATTTCTATTATCAATTTTTTCCTATATTTATATTGTAAAACAAGTTTGTGGCCAAAAAGTCTGATTTTTCGAGCCGAATTGGCCGGTACCTGCCGATACACCGATTCGGAATCAGTATAGGCTGGGACCGATCCCGATACCGATATTGATCTTTCCTTCTATGGTAATGACCCAAGAGAAAATCATTATTTCAGCATCCCTAAGCAGGCAACAAGAGGCTTCTTATATGTTATCAAGCTTTTTTGAGATAAAAGCGATGAGATATGGTAGAATTATAGTAACTAATTAAGGATTTAATTAATTGTTGTTATATATATAGGCAAAGACGTATGATGAAGATGGGGATTATGTATCGTATTGGTTGCCCGAGTTGAAGACTCTTCCAAGAGATAAAAGGAATTTCCCAGAAAATAGATACATCACACAAATTGTATCACTTGTAGTTGATGCTTGTCATGGAAACATTTAATAATAATGTTAGAAGAAAGGGAAGCCAATCAACATCTAGCTACCTTCAACAAAATGTAAATAAAGGATTGAGATTGGATCCGTCCGCATGAAGTTCGCATTTTGCTGAAGTTCTTGCAATAAAAATAAAAAACAAACGCATAATAAATTTATTATTGTACTAAATTAAAAGGAATAAATTTATTTGGGACTAACGAAATTAGGTGTTGGCAATTTGCTTGGGCCAAATGGTGTTTAACGGATCATCCTATGAAATTAAAAATGAAGTTTTTACTAACAATTAGTGAGCACTGCTTAAAATTTTATTGGACCTAATTATGGGCTTAATTTGTTTGGGGGCCCAATATTCACCTTGCATATTGTCTTATTTAATTCATAATGGGCACTTTACCAAACAATAATAATAAAATACTGAGTGGAGATATATTGTGGGGTGTGCATGATCAAGACCATATGCTATTGATCTATAGTACAGACCAATTAATATGTGCTATTGATCTATCAATTGGCCCAAAAATTACTAGCTCTTCCTTTTAACAATGAGTTGGTTCCATTAATTTAATCACCTTAATTAGTTATATACAATAAATATCTTCTATATATAGAGAATTACGTAATGAAGGTTGTAAAATTCAAAATAAATTGTTCATATTCATTATTAATTATCTAATAATAGACATGATTTGAGCCAGCTTCGTTCATTCAGATGCGCTTAAAATTAAATACATTTTTAATATGGTGCACATTCGATCTGATCTAAAGTCATTGGAGTAGATCAATCATTTTTTATTAAACAATTAAGAAAGGGATCGATGTGAATAAAATATTTCTTTCTTAAGTATCGTATCATTAAATATATAATTATTTGAGTTGAGGACTTCAATTGTGAAACTCTTATAAACTCTTATAAAATTAATAAATGCTCTAAAAATTCTCTAAACTTGATAATTAGAAGGAACACTAATTAATTAATATAAAATTAGTATGTAGATTAATGATGGTAAAATTATTAATCCTGTGATAATTAAAGAGACATCAATTTAATCATAATAGAACCAGCTAGTACTGCATGCTGCTTCTCTTTGTTGAGTCGGTTGTCCAGTAGGTTCTAGAATGCAGAGCTCCAATGCATTTCTATTAATAAGAAAATAATTCAACTTCTACACGTTACATACCATTACATCTGTTGTATTGAATATTGATTGGAAAGTAAGAAATTAGAAACCCATCTTTTGCAACGTCTAAAGAGCAAGATTAAAAATTTAATGTTGAACATGTTTATTTTTATTTTTTTTGTGAATTCCTAGCTAATTAAGCACAAAGTCGTCCGGTGGTTGGCTTACATTTGTTTGCAATTAATTCTTATAATTTTGGTTTTATTTTTCTTTAGTATAATAGTTGAATTGGCCGAAATATAACTAGCTGTGCTTAATAAATTTAATTTGTCTCCATTAATTTAATCACTTTAGTTATATAAAATATATAATTCTATTATAGGATGACATCTAATCTAGAAATTAAGTTTCAAAATTCAAAATAACTAATATATACCGAGTCCGTATCTCCTAAAGTAACTCAACCAATTCGATCGGTCCGTGGTGAATGCACGTGCCCCTTTAATATTCGTGTTCAAGCAGAATGAACAGTCCGTATCAAAACTAAAAAAATTGACTTACTTTAGGATCCAAAACATGTATCTACTCTCAAATTGAGGTCAGAGATGTATTTTGTGCTGTAAATCTGTATGATGTATTTTCAGTTATTTAATGACAGAACAACTGCTTTAAAGTATTTTCAATAAAAATATATAATCATCACAAAGCAATTATGTCCAGTACACTTATAATGAGATTTTAATGTCGACATAACTAGCTTCAAACTAATTTTGGAGAAATATTTATAAATTTGAAATTAGCTTGGTAAATATTAAAATGTAATGATTTGATGGGATAATATTCTAAGGTATGTTAAAGAAATACAATATTCTAATCGACAATTCTTGCAATATAAAAAAGTTCACATATTGAATTTATTTTATCAAACAATATCAAAGAGGAAAGAAAAAACAAAAGTGTAATTTACAGGTCATATCTATGTTTAGTAAGGGCCTGGTTTGTAACTCTTAACTATTGTGGTTCCCTTTGACTTAGCATCTTACTTTAACACCTAACACCTTGCGCCATTGAAACTTTTTCTTTGTACATTTTTAATTAGTTTGTTGTAATTAAGGCATTGTGTTCAGGACAAGTATATATATTGGACAGTGTGACTCGTAATTTTACATATTAACTCAAGGAAGCCAATATTATTTGTGCTTTAAGATTCGTGCAGAACTTAAAAGAATGGTCCAAATTCACTGATTCTATAAGATTTCCTTGTCCGGTACCGGGGAGTTCCCCGGGTATGAATTCCTGTGTTTATACATCCATGGCAAAGTTTAATATAAGTAGAGTGGAAAAAACGTGTCATGCCGTGCTGTGATTAACACGCCGTGACTTTGGTCTCATGCCGTGCTGTGCTGTGACTAAGTGAACAGTGGCCCGTGTTGTGCCATGACAAAAATGTCAAGAGGTGGTCACGGTACGCGAGTCAAATGAAAATTTAAAAAGCAATTTTTAGCTCATGATAATGAGCTTCCAAAATAACCAAAGAAAACGAAAAGCAGTAAGATCTACCCTAAAAATAAAACAAAGGAAATGTAAATAAAACAAAAGCCACACAATTTTTAATATTTTAGAAATATACACAGCATGCAAACCGAAAATACTTGGAATAAGCAAATAATTAAATGTATACATTTCTCGGAAATACTTTTTCTTTTTATGTGATTTGATTGGTATCTGTCCTAGTGATTGTCCTTATTTTCTTGGTTGACCCGATCACCAGACATCAATCGGATCAACCGCATTACGTGTCTTTCCATTTCGACCACTTCTGACGGAAAAAATTGACTTTGATGGAGTCTTTACAATTTTGCATTATATTCATAAAAAATAACATTTTTGCATTATTAAATACGTTACGTCATCCGATGAGGTAGGCATAACTAGGGGTGTTCAAACGATCGGTTCAGTTGAAACTGAACTAAAATAATCAAATTAAATTTTTTCAGTTTTCAAAAATAAATCTGAACTAAATCGATTAAACTTATAAACCGATTAAGAACCGAACTGAACAAATCGAAGCAAATTTCAATTTGCTTGGTTCAAACCAAAGTAATCATATTAGTGTCATTATTAACGAAAATTACACATGTTTATACACAAGTTGTTCAATTCTATACAAAATATGTAGATATTCTAAAACATTTAAACTAAAATGATGATTGAACTAATTAAAATATAAATCATACTTCAACCAATATAATTTAGTCGGTTAGGTTTAGTCAGTATTGAAAAGTATAAACCAAACTGATCTATTTAAACCGAAATAATTCAAAAATTCAACCGAACCATTTAAACCGAAACTTTTCAGTTTAGTTAAAAATCAAACAAACCAAACAGTTTGAACACCCCTAGGCATAACAGAATGAGAATAAAATATTTCTGAAACGATTATATTAAATTTTTTTTTTCTGCATTATGACTTATGAGCTGTTGAGGTCTTTTGTTGTATCTAACAAGTATATAGCTAGGCCTGAGACAGACTTGATCATTATTCCAGGCCAAATCCATGACCTTAATTACCAGGCTTTAATTGTATTAGGCAATTCGTATCGTCTCCTGCCACGTGAGCTTCCAGCACAAATTGGAAAGCAATAGGCTGTAGGCAGTGCTCCAGCTCCGCACTGCACGGGTATTAAGGAAGAGTATTAAGCTGAGATGGCTGATGTTGTAGTTAAGGAGGTTTTATTCCTATACGGTACGTGTCGATGAGAAGGTGGAGAGATACGTACAGGCTTTTCTCAAGAATGCTGACATAAAGTAAATAAAATTAGATGAGAGGCAAATTAAAGCATTGAGTAAAGGAGGTCTATAGAAGATGTCATAGACACCTTTCTCATTTCTCATGGAGATCCGTCCAAAACCACAAAAATCGGGCACGATCGAGGGAGACCATAAAAAATATGTTCAGAAAAAACCAAAAAACTCGCAGCTGTACACAACCTTATAGAATAGATAAGCCAGATTCAAAAAAAGATGAAAGAGATTGAGGATAGCAGAGTTCGATACGGAATAAATTAATAATTTGAGCGAGGGCAGATATCAAACTACCCATCAGGCCAATAGTACTAACTGATATTGATCCCGATATTGTTGGCTTCAAGGCAGACCAAGACCACATTGTCAAGGAGTTGCTTGATGAGATCAGCAAGAGACATTCAGTGGTCTCAATTTGCAGTACCCGTGGACTCGGAAAGACTACTCTTGCACAAAAAGTGTACAATTGGTATGCATTTTTTTTCTTAATTGTGTCATTTACTATCATTTGATTTAAAATCACATTTCTCCCGGTTTTAATTTTTTTCAAAAATTTCCTTTATAAAAATTACACACTTCAGTTAAGATAATTAAATTAGAAAATATGGTCAATATATTTTTCTTAATGTAAAACTTGTATTTTAATGAGAAAAAGGTCAGATTTGGTGATATATTTAGGTGAGATATATGTACGATGAATTTAAATAAAATGCTCTATTAAATTTAAGTTATATATTTAGGTGAGATATATGTTTCATCACAAGAAGAGTATATTTGTGTCGTTAACTAATTTAAGTTATATATTTTTGAGATATATGTTTCATCACAAGAAGAGTACCAAATTAGACATTAACTAATTTTAAAATTCTAGAATGAGATGATGTCGTATATACTTTTGACTTGTAACAGCTTGGCATTTATATTTTCAATTTGGTACTTAATGTTTGATAAATTTATTATTGATTTTAAATAATAAACTGACCATAATATCATTGATAAATTTATCCTTTTTGAAAGACATTTTTTCTCAACTTCATTTGTAGTGTTACCATTACGTAAGGAATGCTCATATTTGGTACAAGTACATTATTAGGCATTGATCATGCAAAAATTATTTGTTCATCCACATTATAATATTCTTTCATCATCGCAAGGCTTAATTAGATTGGAAATGCAAGTGTTGTTCATTGTATATTATTTATTAAGTTAATATAATTTTATATATTATATTGAGTTTGTTAAATTGAAGTCAACAAGAGCAACAGTGGGAAGGTCAAGTATTTCAGTAGTCCCGTCAATAAATTTTTGCAACGTCGTGATAAGAACAAAAGAAAATAGAAGAAAAACTAGATAACCCTTCTGACCCCTGTTGCACACGCATCTACACACACACACATATGGAGTCTAATGGCCCAACCCTAACCAGATCATAATTTTAAATGTACCCACTTTAATTTCCATATTCACTTGTAAGTTTTTATGGAGTCTGTCTTTTTATGAAGTCCTTAATTTGCATCTATATATGTATATATAGATGTCCCTATTCTAATAGCCCAAAAAATCAGTGGTAAAACTTATACAGATCCTGCTATGCATGAAAAAATCAAAGTACTTTTCTGTTTTTCTCTTTCTTTATTTCAATAAAACTAGCTTATGTATACAACATTAAACTAAATAGTTTTAATACTAACTATTTTCTTTATGATATCTGTAATCATTGTACTTAATTTTTTTTTTTCTCATTTTATGCTAGGAGGATGGTTCAAGTAGAGTAGTTCGAAAATTGATGGTTCCATTGAAACTCTACACATACACGATCTACTACGAGATGTTGCTATCCAAAAAGCCAAGGAGGAAAACTTTCTCCAGGTGTGATAAAATGAGCTTGAGCAGGGCACGCCGTGTGGCAATTCACAATCCAGATTGTGATCAACTTATAATAAGCCCAGACCTCCGCACTCTTTTGTGCTTTTATAATAGAAGCATGCCGAATTGTTCTAAGAAAAGAACTGCTAAAAGTGGTAAGCATTGGACAGAAAGAGAATAACATAATAGAGTTGGAGATAATGTTTGTGGGATTGACTCAGTTAAGATATCTGAGTCTTAGAGGGAGGCTAAGCGATAACTGTGATCAAGAATTCTTTGAAAAAGTGATCGGCAGAATGAAATTTTTGCAGACCCTTGAAGTCGCTTGTCGAGAAAGAATTAATCACGGCTATTTTGAGTTTCCTAAAAGTGCATGGAGTATGGAGACATTGAGGCATGTCTATGATACTTGAAATTCCCAGCATGATAGGCAGAATTAACAAATTTGCAAACTATTGGTCAGGTGATGCCCACACAATCATGGAAGATATATATATAGAGTTACCCCATAGACCCAATTTACGTTCATTAATTACAATTATTTGCCATATATATCATCTACATCGAAGCCAGTTGCATGTCCCTTTTCTGTCCACATTAGAACACCTAACTAATCTTGATATATATATAAGCCATGATGATAGTGTAGTGCAGATATATATATATATATATATATACTTGATATGAGAGGTTTCCCATAATTTTATAACCATTTACAATTTCTCAAACTTATTTAATTACTGGAACACTATTAAATTAACCCAGCTAGCTAGCTAGCTGCTTCATGAGGATATGCTCCGATCCCCAAGCTAGCTATCACCTCATTTATCTCGAAATTAGGTCTAATTACAACTTCCATCAGGATATAATTAATGCCAGTATTGGAGAAGCTATATACGTACGTTGCCTTAATTAATTAAGATTCTCATTCTTTATGGAGCATTCGAAAGTCAAAAAACGATCGACCTGTTCCTCTGGAGGTTTAATTAATTAATTAGCCAGTTAGAAGTCTTGATGCTTGATTCCTCATTCGAAAGCCATGGAGATTTATTGCAATTTATGCCAACATGTCCCTTCAATCGATTTAGGCTATATAAAATAATTATTACTAGAGCGAGCGCTACCCTGCACGGACGTACTCCTGCAGTCATATTTTACTCTTCCTATTTATTTTTTGTCATTGACTTCTCTTTTTATCTTTTTATTAATAATAAATATATTCCGAAATTTTCAGAACAAAATTAATTAAGAAAAAAAAAAAAAGACTTTTAAAATCTCAAGAAAATAATAAGAATAAACATAAAATCCGCTTCTCATTTTGCCTTTCATCTTAAAAATCAAACTACGTATTGGCAGAAAGAATTTATTTTTTATATCGAATCAAATAGCTAGAATGCAACATAAAAAAAATATATCAAAAAATGTACAGGTCATTCCTTAATAGAAATAAAATTTTAGTCATTAAATTTGGTATACCCTACACATGCATTTTTAATAATGATTATTAAAAAGTATTTATAATTTTCAGTCATATTATTAAGTTTGAAAATAATAAATGATTGATTCAATTATTGAAATTAGGTATTGAAACTGAAATACTAATTTTATGAAATATCAATTTACATGTATATAAAATAAAGATGAACTTCAATTAATTTGTCTATATATAGGGAGGTCCTATCAGAATATATATTTAAATGTAAATACCAATAGCAAAATTGAAATTTTGGATTCCAAACAATAAAAACTTGAGCGTCATATTTTATGGCCATCGTAATGAAATGAAATGTTGGGCCGCAATGCCGCATCGGAATTCGTGCTTCCGGAGTATATATGTGTGGACCCACGCTTGTTCTTTACCACACATTTTTTCGGATTTACAAAAACTGGAGGTATGCTGTAATTACGGCTTATGGATTTAATTATGATAATTTAGTTGATTTGAGTTGCTATAATGCTCATATTTGGGTAAATATTTTAATAGATCAGTTTTGGCTTCATGCAACGCACATACTGTAGAATAAAAACACAGCTGCATATGGTTAGAGCGCTGCATGAAGTCAAGCAAACATAGCACAAGAAGACCAAAATGGGACCCACAATCCAGAACAAAAGAGGCATGGCAACAAATTAAATTAAAACAGTCTATTAATTTCCAATAGTATTCAGATCAAACCCTTTTCCCAAAAGCTGATATGGTTTGTCGTCGGCTCTCCTCTCTCTTTTCACTCCCATCACCGCGGCACCCTGCCTTTTTCGTCCGTAACCCAAATAGAAAAAAAAAAAAAAAAAAAAAATGTCTCCTTTCCTTTGGTCGCTAGCCAGCTAATACTGAAGGTTATCGGTATCTACCACTAAAGGATATGATTTATTTCTTTTGTTGTTTTAGTTATTTGTGTTGTTAGATGTAAATGTTTTTTTAGACGTTGATGTAGTTTGAATGATGTTTTGGATGTAGAATAATGAATGTATTTTATGCTTTAATTAATAAAAATTATACTTAACAGCCACTTTTCAAAAAAAAAAAAATTTCCTCCACTGCTTGAAGCAGTGGCAATAAAATCGGTTCTT
This sequence comes from Carex rostrata, assembly GCF_964058835.1. Lineage (NCBI taxonomy): Eukaryota > Viridiplantae > Streptophyta > Magnoliopsida > Poales > Cyperaceae > Carex > Carex rostrata. The sequence continues at coordinate 226,676 of NC_135924.1, forward strand.
GAATCTCGCTTGTGGCAAATTTATTCTGAGATGGGATACTGGAATTATCCTTTTAGCAAACAAAGTATATTCTTTCTAATTATGCTTGGTAGTCATGATGATCTGGTTGCCATCTCTCCTTCTCCTTCTCCTTCTCTTCTCTCTTTGCTTTTCCGACGAGAGACGGGAGGGCGGGGGAATTGAGGCAGCGGCGCTTCAGAGTAAGAGTATCACTGTACGAGTCTTATCCAGTCAAAGTCAAAACTGCTTCGGCCCAAAACAATTTGTATTTCCAGCCCAAATCACAAATCAGCCCTTCAGCCCATTGTTTCAGGCCCAAAGGTTTTTATCTCTCTATTTGTTTATTTTTCCTTTTTTACCAATTTAATATCACCTAAGATAACTCAAATTTTGAATTTAGATCCGGACCGTCCGATCTGCTTTGGCACAAATATTAAGAAACTGTGCATTCCATCTCGGATCGGATTAGCCCAATACTGATCAAATAGTCCAAATCCAAAATCAAAATTTGAGTTAGCTCAAAAGATCCAGACTCCTGAAGAACTCCCTTGTAGAACCAAAACAGCAATCTTTTACAGGGGTTTTTACTCACCAATCAAATTAAACACAATTTGAATATCATTCGAATGTTCATCAGAGATCATAAAATTCAGTCCGTCAAAAATTTCAAATTGATGGATCAGCAATAAACTAATAAGGAATAACTAAACTTCATCATTTCTTTCATAAGCATGATTGATATACATACATAAAAAATGTATACAACTAAATTCTAATCCTATAGAAATATCAGTTTTAATTAATGTACATGCTACAAAACTATGCCTCAGAAATATTATCTTAGTAGACGAGAAAAATAAATGACATATTGACACTGTCATTGACACCATCAAATGGAGAACATCTGTGCTTATTCACGCAAATACTTTGACCGAAGCCGAGTTAGGGTTTCCACGTGATCCATTGGTACAGCCTCTGCAGAGAACACTTCATTCCATATCCATCTCATTTCTGGTACAACAAAAAAAAAAAGTGGCTGAGACATGTTTACCAGCTTTGCTTTTTTAAACCTCTGATGAGGCTTTAATTTTGGAAAAAGATGCAAAATTCGAACCAATATAAAAAAGCACTGACCTGTACGATCAAACTGGGAGAGACACATAGATATCATGTCAAATTGTGGTACCTTCGTTAAATTATCCAAAATAGCTATGACCAGTTCTGTCTCTTCCCTAAATAAAAAGGTAAAACAAAAAAAAAAAAATTAAAAGGCTGGTCCTTTAAAAAGAAAAATAATGATACAACAAAGACATAATATGTTTCATAAAATAAAGAGACCTGAAAAATGTTGAAGTGCATTTAACAATATCGACTAAAATAGAAGCTGAGAGTGAATTTTTGAATATTTGCGGCAGCAAAGTTGGTGAAATCATCTGTTAAGAAAACAAGGACAAAAAAATACACAAATCAAAATCTAAAACCAACAAAAAGAGACATTTACTTAGTTTACTGAAATAAAAAACTTCATTTACTTACTCATTTGTTGATACTGAGAAACACACAAAGGAGACAAAACTCAAACCTTCAACAGATGAGCTTGCATATGACAGTTGTTAGAAAGAGCCTTCCAAGATACCTCAAATTCATAAGCTGATTTTGGGACAACTATATTTTTCGTATGTTTTGATGAAAATGTGAAACAGCCCGAGAAGCAAGATCTTCTACCGATTCTTTTGCCTCATTTCTTCGGTTCATAACAGCTTGAACGCTCTCCTTTTGATTGCACGATAATGAAATTTAGTTAGGAACGAAAATATAATGTTATTTTTTGGGTTTTAGTAAATTTTAAGTGATCCCCCCCCCCCCCAGAAAAACCCAAAATACACATACACAGGTATGCGCATGCGCACAATCTCTCACACAAAAAATTTGAAAATTTATTAAAGAAAACCAATTTAAAAGTAAAAACAACAACAAAATTGTTATAAATATAAGTTAAAATTAAGGAAAAGGCTTCTAATATACATTTACCTTACTAGCTTCTTTAGCTACCTTGCTTTCTTGTATGGAAATCAATGGAGACTCACGAGCTTTTACATCAGTGCCTTGAAAAGATATAATTGCAAAATAATTTACAAAATTAACCTCTATAAAATGTTAAATTGGTTGCTTTGCAAAACACTTCAAGCAATTTTGATCTAAAGAAATGCTTCCAAAGTATCCTTCATAACGGGGCACACCTGGCTTAATCCAACTATTCTAAGCTTAGAAATACCTTGCTTCACATCAATTAACAATTTAACACTTAACCATGCACCGATATTATAATACCACAGCTTGAACCTTAGTTTTAGTTGCAATTACCATAAAATTCCAGTAAAGCAAAAGCCAAGTAAGAAAAATAAGAAAGAAGAGTGAGACTTTGGTACTATGCATAGCGCATGTTGGTCCGTACTATGGATCAATATTTTCAATTTCAAAGTCCAAATAGTTGATTCGAACCGTTCAACATGATATTCCATATGAAAATGTACTTGCAGACCAAATATTACATTTTTTAGAAAAAAATTTTACTATTTTTTTGGACAGGTAGGAAACCACTACTTTTGAATGGTCTAGAATTTTTGATATATTTTTACATCAAGTGATTTCTACCTATAAAAAAAAATAGTAAAAAAATAAATAAAAAATGTAAAATTTGATCTACAAGCACATTTTTATATGGAGATCGTGTTGTGCATGGTTCAGATCAATTGTTTGGACTTTGAAAATGAAGATATTGATCCATAGTACAGACCATTATGTGCAATGTATAGTACTATAGCCTCACTCACTCAAGAAAGAAACTGGTGGGCAATAAGCTGGTACATTCTGTTTAGTTCATAGGATGCTGGAGACTGGAGTAAACTGCAAAAGATAAAGTTACCATGACACTTGCAGCTTTTGCATTTTGAGGGGCACTACTGCTCAGTTTGTGAACTTCAGGGACAGAACTCTTTGCTGTTCCAGAAATTTTCTTTAAGAAAACAACAAAAAATAAAGAAACTACAGTTGACCTTAACATACTGCTACTCTCTGACCAGTACAGTAACAATTCACTATGGTAAGAATGCCTGAATAGTTCATTTAAGCTCCCAATTGTGATAAAGCCTAAACAAATCCTCTACTATGTAACCAAAAACATAATTTTCCAAATAAACTCTTAATTTAATAAATTTTAACTTGATATATCATCAATCAGAAACAAAGCTTCTAGTATCCTGATTTACTGAATTAGACATTATTAATTTGAAATCACCTTCATGTACAATGCTTTGATATCATCATATTGTTTTCTTAGCTCCTGAGTGTTTGGCTCAATGCTCACTGCAAACTCGGCATCTGAAAAAAAAAATGAAGCTTTCTTGAGATCCTGATTCATACAAAATTAGAAGATTAACCTCAAATAGATTCTAATTACAAATATAAAAACATTATTGCCTTACAGTTCAGTGCAAAGTAACAAGGTCCTTTAGTACTGAAGAAACCAAAACTTTCTTTTGTGCATTGTATTATCAAAAAGTTTAAAGTACCTTCCATAGCTTCCTTGAGTTTTCCCAGCTCTTTTCTAGCAGTTGCTCGGCGTGAATATGCTTTTACATACCGATCATCTAAATTTAATGCCTCGGTACAGTCTGTCTCAGCCTCTTCATATCTAATAACATTTCAAATTTCATAAATTAACTCAATGTTCATGAATTATATAAGCCAGCCTCCATAACACAATTAACTTGAAAGATTCTTTGATATTAAAAACCTGCCTTTTTTCTAAAACTATTAAACAAAATACTTTTTTATGCAAAGTTACACCTCATGATGTAAAAGTGGATTTTGATTAGGAAACAAGGTTACACCTCATGATGCGGACGCACTGACCCGCAGTGCGAGTGGTCTCACCCGCACTCAGTACTTAGCCAATTTCAGTTCAACACAGAAACTTCATGAGTGCGGCCGCACCCACCCGCAGTGCGGGTGGCCTCACCCGCACTCACAAAAATTTCAAAGGCAATTTAAGGAAAACAGAAGTCAGTGCGGGTAAGTCACCCGCAGTCACCACCAGTGCGGACGCAGTGAGCCTGTAAAGTCTCAAATTCTCGAAATTTCGATGCGGTTTCGATTCACACTTAACTTACTTAATTAGAGGAACCTAAATTAAGGTTTTAACTTCCATTTTGTTACCACAATTAACTTGATTCTTGCTTTTAATTCATTTGAATTTAATTGTAAAAATTTCGTAACGTAACATGGACCGCCTTGGAAAGTTTCCTGACATACCCCGTTTAATCATTGGCTTAAGTTAGAAGTAAAACTTTTGTTTTACGTTCTTTCCGCAGCTTAAGCCTAAACGGGTTTTGGTTACCCCGAAACCCAACAGCTTGGCCGTATCCGCTTAGTTTTCCCCAACGCTTGGCCGCATCCGCTTAATTTTTCCCCGGCTGGACTGTTTTCAGGTCACTTTTGCCCAACGCTTGCCGCTTCCGCTTGTCGGTGGACTTATTTTGGGCCATTTTTCACCGACACTTCGTCATATCTGCTTTGTTTTCCCCAATGCGTGGCCGCATCCGCTTAATATTCCCCAGCTGAACTGTTTTCGGGTCACTTTTGCCCAACGTTAGCCGCTTTCGCTTGCCGCTGGACTGTTTTCGGGCCATTTTTCACCGACGCTTGGCCGTATCCTCTTAGTTTTCCCCAACGCTGGCCGCTTAATTTTCCCCGGCTAGACTGTTTTCGGGTCACTTTTGCCCAACGTTAGCCGCTTCCGCTTGCCGCTGGACTGTTTTCGGGCCATTTTCCACCGACGCTGGCACCGACGGGGCCATGTACACCCATAGGCATGTACATCAGGGGGCACCCGTTTTGAAAATCTTGCCCCCCTATAGGGGACTATGCATTTTTTGGCTCTAGTCATGCCCAGGGTTACCACCCCTGAAAATCTCCCAAGTCAAAATCACTCATGTAAAATATAAAAAAAAAATCTAAAAAAATTTATAAAATCAAACAAATTTCAAAAAAAAAAAAAATCAAAATTTCAAAAAAATTTCAAAAAAATTTCAAAAAATCAAAAAATTTCAAAAAATTTCAAAAATTTCAAAAATTTCAAAAAAAATCCAAAAAATCTTCAAAAATTCAAAAATTTCCCCCGCTGGACTGTTTTCGGGTCATTTTTTGCCCCGCTGGACAGTTTTCGGGTCATTTTTGCCCAACACTTGGCCGTATCCGCTTAGTTTTCGGGTCATTTTTGCCCAACACTTGGCCGTATCCACTTAGTTTTCGGGTCATTTTAGCCCGACGGGGGCACCGATGCGGACACCGACGGGGCCATGTACACCCATGGGCATCTACATGAGGGGGCGCCTCTTTTGAAAATCATGCCCCCCTATAGGGGAATATGCATTTTTTGGCTCTAGCCATGCCCAGGGTTACCACCCCTGAAAATCCCCCATGTCAAAATCCCGCATGTCAAATACTCAAAATAATTTCAAAAAATCACAAAAAATTTATAAAATCAAAAAAATTTCAAAAATTCTAAAAAATTTCAAAAAAAAAAAAGTCAAAAAAATTCAAAAATTCATAAAAAATTCAAAAAACTTCAAAAATTCATAAAAAATTCAAAAAACTGCAAAAATTCAAAAAAACTTCAAAAATAAGAAAAACTTCAAAAATTTGAAAAATTCAAGAAGTTTTCAAAATAATAAAATAAAACAATTTCCACCGAGCTTTGCCCGCTTCGGCTTAGTTTTTGCCTCGCTGGGCTATATTCGGGTCACTTTTGCCCAACGCTTACCCGCTTCCGCTTAGTTTTTGCCCCGTTGGACTGTTTTTGGGTTAATTTTGCCCAACACTTGGCCACATTCGCTTAATTTCCCCCGCTGGACTGTTTTCGGGTCATTTTTGCCCAATGCTTGTCGGCTTCCGCTTAGTTTTTGCCCCGCTGAACTGTTTTCGTTGGGCCATTTTTCACCGACAGTTGGCCGCATCCCCTTAGTTGCCCCCGCTTGGCTGATTTTTTCCCCTTTTTTTCTGTTTAACTTCAAGTTTCAAACTTCCAATTTTTTTTTCCAAACTCCTGATTTCATATTTTATATTTTTAATAAATTTGAACTTTTTCAAAATATCAAAAAAGCATAAAAATATCAAAAAAGCATAAAAATATCAAAAAAACATAAAAATATCAAAAATTTGGATCCCGTACAATCCGGAAGTTTGAAAAATGGTCCACACCAGATATCAAAAAGGCATAAAAATATCAAAAAAAAATATGTGCTAATCCGGACTGTGTCAAACCCGTACCCGCCCGGATCGAACCGGACCGCCTACTTGCCAAACCTGCCCAGACCGAACCCTCCTACCACCTACCCGTACTCGACCGCACCCGCCCGTACCCGCCCGTACCCGACTACCCGCCTACCCGTACCCGCCCATACCCGCCAGTACCCAACTATCCGCCTACCCGTACTCGAAAATTCAATTTTTTTTGAAAAAAAAAATGTTTTTTTTTAAATTCAAATTTATTTTCCCCAAACCCGTACCCGCCCGAACTATCCGTACCCGCCTACCCCCGGAAATTCAATTTAAAAAAAAAAAACGTTTTTATTTTTAAAATTAAAATTTTATTTTTCCCAAAACAAACCTCCTTAAATACACCCCCAACCTTCACAAATTTTCACATCTCATCTTATTATTTTCCATCTATTATTCTCTCAATCTCAATATTTTCATTATTCTCAAATTTTAAATTTATTGTTAAAAAAAACATAGTTGTAAATTTAATTCATTCTACAAATACGCAAACGGAATTACGAATGTATTGAAATTACGAGCCTATTGAAATTTAATTCATCCTACTATGTTGTGCACTTTTTAAAAATTGAACAACAAAATAACTTCAAACTTGCTTAAAAGCTAATCAAGTATATTAAAGGACAGAAAAAAAAAACTTTGAAAAAAACAGAGATTTTTTTTTCTTTATTAGTTTGGTGATATTGAAAAAATATATAATTATCTTCTTAAACTCTTTCCCAAATTTTCTTTCTAGTCATGTTACGTACCTTTCTAAAAATTGAAACCCATATTTTAATAGTTGCAATGAATAATTCAACCGATACATAATACATTGGTTTTGGTTTTAGCAGAAGATTTATTGATTAAATTTAAGTTATATATTTTTATTCACTGTATCTTATATGAAAATAAGAAATTGTTCTATGTGAAAATAAGAAAAGTTAACAAGAAAGAATTCAATATACACAATTTTTACTCACGTTATGTTATCATAAATAGGTATATCTTTATCCATTGTATCTTTAGACAGAACAAGCAAAAGCTAACAAAAAATAATCAACGTTCCAATATTTACTTAGTTATATGTCATAAATATGCATATCTTTGTTTGTTGTATCTTAGATAAAATAAGAAAAAGTTAACAAGAAATAATTTAATGTTTCCAATTTTTACTTGCGTTATATACCATAAATATGCATATCTTTATTCACCGTATTTTAGATAAAATAAGAAAGTATTAACAAGAAAGAATTCAATGTTTTCAATTTTTACTTACATCATTATCACAAATATGCATATGTTTAACCACTGTAACTTAAATAGAATAAAAAAAGGGTTAACAATAAATAATTCAATGTTTCTAATTTTTACGTACATTATATATCATAAATATGCATTTCTTTATTCACTGTATCTTAAAAATAATAGAATAAGAAAAAAAAAACTATATATATCTATATCATAAATATGCATATCTTTATTTACTGCATCTCAAATAGAAAAACAAAGTTAGTAAATAATATTTCATTCTCTATTTTTTACTTACATTACATACTATAATATACATACCCTTATTCATTGTATCTCAGACACAATAACGAAAATTAAATATAAAAAGAATTTAATGTCCCTAATTTTTACTTACTTTAATTTATATATCATTTATTGCTCGTAAAATTCATATAGCGAATGAGAATGACAATTATAAATCACTGGATATTAATTATGAACAAATTATGTCCATAAATGATCATGATTTCTCTTGTTCATTTTATTGAACATTGCAAGACACGTCAAAATCATCTAAACCGTTATAATTGTACAATGTTTATAAATGCAAAAAGCAAACACTTCAGATTGAATTTAATATTTAGTAACATTATTTGGAATTTCAACTTGAATTATTAGTGGTGAAAAAATATTATACGTTTTGTCAATAATCTAGAAATGAAAAAGAACAAAACCAAAATCATTTTAATTGCTGGAGATAATTTTGTCCAGGCTCTTCATCAATGAACGCATATCATTTTAATTGCAAGCGTTAATTTTATTTTTGAAGTAAAATTATATATAAATTTTAAATTTTCACACAATTTGTGTTTAACACAAAATACGTTTCATACAAAGACGGATTTAAGTAAAAAGTTAAGATCAATTAGTTTCCACTTAAAAAATTATATTTATATATATATATATATAATTTTCTATATTTATAATAAAATATTATGGTATTTTCGTAAAAAAAGTTATATATAATTCAAAATTCTGACTACCGTCTCTGATTTCATGCATCACCAGTTCCAGAAATTATTTAGCTTCATAACAAAGCAACCATTTTTACGGTGGATTCATCATTTGATTAACCAATTAATTCTGACTACCGTCTCTGTTTACCAACAATTAATAAAATATATTTCTGGAAACCAAATAATGAAAAATATACATATATATACAGTGTTTCTCTGGAAACGGGTCAGGTTAACCAACCGTCCACTGGAGGTCCAATGACCAAAATCGCGAATCATCCCATCCCGATCGAGATAGATAGTAAACTATCAAACAAAAATGCATGTCGTAACCAAACAAAACTATATATACTACATGTATTTATATTTTCCAAAGTTATGTGATTTTTCTGAAATAACATTTTAAGTAGAACCTTAATTTGACCTTCTTTATTATTTGAGCGGACCAAGAATTAGAATTATCCCTTTTTTGTTGCATTTTTCTAGCAACAAATATAAGGCCTGTAAGGTCGAACTCGAGTGAATGCCGATCTTCTGCAGTAAGTTAAATTTTGAATTTGTTTAAAATCCAATTAGTTATTTAATTCGGATCAAACTTAAAGCTTTAAGAAATATTAATAAACAAAAACTGAATTCGGACCAATTTGAAATTTCAAGAAAAATGTCTTTGATCGCATGCACCAATTGATATGATTTTCTCTAGAACAAACGGTGCACCAATTGATATGAAATTTGAGTTACGTTCTTCCCAATCCCTTCTATTCTTGGGTCATAGAATCTTTGGACTCATATCAAACATAAAAATACAATAATTTTAACATTATAAATTTTGCCAACAAAAAATTGAGGTTAGGTCAGGCGAAGACGTAGAATTTAGTGTTCACTGGTCTTGCAAGAATTGTTCAAAAGCTATTTGCTTCTTGAACATACAACCTCACTCGAAAAAAATAAGGCATATGTGAGGTTATCATTGTGAATAAAATTGGCCTGAGGGGTTGCTTGAGGCAGTGGACAAATTATTTCTGTGTGTGCTGCTGATTGATTTCTTAATAAAATATTAATGCTAAATCTATGCAGAATCAGATGACAAAACTAAATAAAATAAAAATTACAACTAAATCTCTAAAAATCAAATCTCTCAAAAATTATATGGCTGAGATTTGTCAAAATGCGCTAAGTGAAAAAATAAGGGTCAATTACTTGTAACTACAGGGTAAAAAAGGAAATTAAATTTTTCTTTCCTTAAAATTTAAGTATATAAAAATATGTTATGTTACCTAAATTCTTTTTTTTTTTGTATCTTGTACATTGTTTAATTTTCTAAATTAGATGTAAAATAGAAATAAATATACTGCAATGTTCATTATTTGTATTTCCATAAAACTATATAAAAAATAAAGCTATTTCAAAAACAGAAGATTTTATTATATCATATAAATAAATTGATATTGTATACATTGATTACCGGTCTCCAATTGGTCTTACTTTCATTAATTGTACTCTAATTTTCCGGTGTCTCCACAAGTTGAAAAGTTGAATTAATTTGTATTAATTGGTGGAAAACACATTGTAGTGTGTAACTTCTGTATAGTCACTGGCATAGTCTGCTGCGGATTGTTGATGAATGAAAACTGTAATTTTGTGCAACAAGGTGATGAATGGAAATTGTGGAACTTCAAAAAAGGTCACCATGATTATGAGCTAATTTGCGGATTGTTGTGGGAAGAATCATGGTGCTCTAATTTGCTGATTTTTAAATGAACACATCATTATTTAAAAATTGTAATAAATAACAATTTTAGCCGTCTCACTTTCCTAATTTTAATTATTTTCTTTTAAGGATGCCAAATTGAAAATTCACTGACAATATTTTATATTCATTAAATAACTTGTAATTTTAAAATGCAACTTTTGAAATATTATAAATATTAAACACATACGATACCATGAAAATAATGATAGTTGATGCAAGTTTACAGTGACAAGCAACTTAAAGCTTGTAACAGGGTATATTAAAAATCATATTTTTGAAATCTGATTACTGATCATGATTGTTTTTATTTTAAACAAGTATCATGTCTTCCGTGTAGTGAAAAATATTGTTTTAAAATCTAATTTACAGACTTTGATTTTTATTATTGTGTAAAAAGTGAATCCAATAATATTACATTTTATATCCTAATTTACGTTGAATGTATGTCGGAGTTGATTTATTCTTGACATTTTATAAAACTGGAGTTTAAGAAATTACATTATTGGTTTCATCATATATCTTAATTAATATCTGATATAGAATTCCAATCTTAATTAATTTTGCACACAGAGAAACTAATTATATTTTGAAAGAAATATGATGACAGACAAATTAATCTTAAATAGGGTCCCATCATGCATCATTTGTGCCTAAATTGTATAAAATGGCATGATACCATGCTTGTCAGACATATAACAAATTATATATTAGAACCCATTTTAACGAAGAAATCAGAAGAAGCATTTCAAAAATAGAGAAGCATGCATGTTTAATAAAAATAAAATAAAATTCTCAATATCGATTAGTACATATCTTCTGTTATATATAATGCAGATGTGAAAAGCATCAGACATGCTTGATCAAGTTATCGGTTTAGACTTCAGACATTCATTGATCTTTAATTATTTATAAGTAAAATGATATTTTTTTTCATGAACCTGCATCACTCACGTACGCATGCATCGAGCAAGATATGTTTGAATTCAAATTATCCAAACAATCAGTAAATGAAGAATTTTGAACATTTTGTAAGATAGATTAGTGCGATCCGTACTCGGGGAAATCTGAGCTTTTGCAGACATATATAGCATGATCTCATTCAAACAAATTCAAATTTTTACGAATCAGACTGACCCGACCCCGACCCCAACCCCATTCGTGACATTGAACAAACTAGGAAATTACATGTTAACATTCACGCCTTGCTTTGCTTCGGCAGTGGCATTTGAGTGAAGGCAAAACTATATACAAATTTTATATAAAATATCTATATATAGAACAAAAGCAATGTTGAAGGTTCAAATGATAATGCAAAGGCATAAGAAAAACCAGTACAACTGAAAATATTAGCGTACATTCAAAAATATAGTATAAAATTGTTGTCTATGTAAGATAAGTAAACATTAAATTCTAAACACTTTTTTTTTTACATTGTTTATCAAAATGGTTCCAAGTGTTTTCTCCAACCTATTAACGGGTGACTCGGTGTGGTCTGTGCTTTGGTCAACAACAAATGAAGCAGCACCATTGTCTGCATAGGCACTAAAAAAATGTTAGAGGTATAGTTTGGTAAAAATAATTTGATCGTTAATATTGAAATACCAATAACGTACTAAATAACATACCAGAAGTTGAAGCATCAGACTTCCAGAGAGCTCACATATAAAAGATACCACGAAAATAGGAATTGGAACCTGCAGATGATTCTTGAGCTCAATTACTCTTAACGGCCTCTGAAACCTCATAAGTCATAAGTCATAACAAAGAAAGGTAAATAAAATAAATAATAATTTATTACCCAAACTCCTATTGGAATAGGATCTTGTCAGGTTGCAAACTTGCAATTTCATTCAATGCCGAGACATGTCAGTGACAGACCATTATTGTACCCTGACTGGCACAGCACCAATGGCTGTTAGGTTGTGAAATACAACACAAAAAAAACCGAGAAAGACAAGCAAAAAAGTGGGGTTTAAACTCAAATAGGATTCAACCAGTATCTAAGGCTTGACTTACTATTGTGAGGTCAGAAAACATAATTGGAAATAACTAAAAGATGTTGAAAATGAAAAGGCTAAGAGTTATATAATATACCTCCTGTCACACAAACACACAGATCGTATTTCTTCAGGGGGGATTTAGGATGTGAATCCATCCAGTTAGTTCTTGTGGCAGATGCTGTGGGAATCATTTCTTCCCCCAAGTCTCACCATACACTCTCTTGCATATCAAACTATTAAAGCAAATAAGTAAATCCAATTCCTGCCAGTCAAATTTTATTTCGCAATTAGTTAGCATGTGCAGTGATTATATATGCTTACATTAGCAGCTGATGCAATTTAGTTAGCATGTACAATGGTCATCATGGATAACTTTAAAAGATGACATATTTATTGCAGGTACCTGAGCTTATGTACTTGAAATCTCTTTCCTGAACTCTAATTATAGAGCAAATTGTCAATACGAAAGTTGCTATATCTATTATACCAGTTACTATAGTACTATGATTTCATGTTCTGTTTGGTAGCAGTCAGCCAACTGAACCTCAATTAGCTAACTAAGTTAATTAACCCTCGACAGTGAACTAAACCTGAGTTTTGTGGCACTATTATGGATGTATTGTGCAAGGAAGGTGAATTTCAACAGGTACGTGATTTTCTGTAAGTTATGATTTGCAAAAATCATGCGTCTAGATGTAATTTTTTTAATGTAGTGGACTGCAGGTAATAATTTACTATAAAGAAATTTTACGAATATCAACTGTGAACCACCTGAGAATTTGTCCATTTTTTTTGGAAATTATCTTGGTATTGAAGTTTGTGTTAGATGCAGGAACTTTTTACCTTGATCGTGTTTTTTTTTATTATGATTGTTCCGAGAAGAGCTGCTTCCTTAGATCTTTTTTCTCAGTTGTTGCTGGAGGTTTTGATTGTTGCCCGGAGCTGCAAGGATGAGTTAAACTAAGTAGTGTGATTTTTTTGGTGTGAAAGAGAATATTTATATGTTATTTTATTTAACTGAAGTTTGATTTAAAAAAATGTATAGTGAATGAAAAGACTGACCCAATCTAAATAAACAGTCTTCATTCTAACAGACTTCGGCCTCATAAAATGTCACATATGCCGCCAGCTTTCAAGGTTTTCTTTCAAAATTTCACTATAAATTTGAAGAGCATCGGCAACTGAACCTGCAAGGCTGAGCACCTTAAATGGAGCTCTATATTCAATAGCTTTAACTGTAACATGCATGAATCAGTGACCCAGAAATGAGCAAACGCCAAACGGGCTACCTGACCCCCATCTGAAAAGAAACCCATTAACCCTTTTAGTATTCAAAAATACTGATCAGAGGGGCTTAAATTGAATTGGAAACAATATTTACAAAGTCACTAAACCTCCATCCAAATTGTTTCATTGGAAAAGGAAAGGAATATACCAGATTTCTAGTGAGGCCTAAGTACGGATAAAACAGGTTGATGTGTACCCAACGATCACTTTGTCAGACTATTTTTATTTTCAGCTTCTGTTGATTAGTTGCACTAATTTGACAGTGTTAACATAATTATGGTGTCGACGTGACTCAAATAGGTTGAGGCCACCTAGATGAGTATCTGACATCACAAAAATGTACTGCCTTGGTTGCTTGGTCAATTCATACCTGCCTAATTTTGGTTTTAATGAAAATAATGCCACCCTGATTGTTAACCAAATTTAATTTTTATTTTTGTTAAACAAAATGAGAATTTTACAGTTCTTCTCTTATCATAATGTTAATCAGCTACCAGTCAACTCACCAATTTGAAGACCTTTCAAACTTCTCACCAATATTTTGATAAGATATCATTAGACCTAGAATCAACACAACGGCCAAGTTGAGTAGCATTTATTATTTGGCTGGTAGGTTGGATTTGAACAAACTTAGTTGTAGTTTTAAAGAAGAAAATAAAATAAAAACTCGTGTTTTTAAATTGCAGCATTGAGAATAAAATATGGGACTAAGAATGACCAATATTAAAGCTTAATGGCATGACTCATATATCAAATCTACAATAAAAGAAGCATAGAAATTTAAAAAGATTGAAGTACCAGTATCAGTAGCTAAGAAACGGGACCATTATTGTTTGGGGAACAATGCATGTGTCACATATGCACCATATTTTGCAGCCCCGTGTGCATCCGATACTTTCTGTAGTAATGAACAAAATAAATCATTTAGCTTGTTAAACATGATATGAATATTTCAATCGAAAGTTATAATGCCTAAACATCAACGCAATGGTGCTAATTAATGTATATGGAACTGATCATAATGAACTTCCCTAAACACAACGCGTTCTAAATATGAAGTGACAATTAGGAACCCAATTTGGAGTTTGCTGAAGGTTGTTGCTGTAAAATAAGGACAAAGTGATAGTCCTTTGCGACTTCATAGTAAATTTCCAATTGGTAATTGCTTCTTTCCTTGAGAAAGTAGGTAATTTATGTAAACAATAACAAAAGCTTAAAAGTACTGTCTCAAAATTTTTCTTTTACACACTAATTTTATTACCTGACACTCAGGTAGTCTACCTCTGGATTGCACCAAAACATCAACAATAATCATGTCTTCCTTCACGATTCTCTTCCTTTATCCTTACTATTCTCTGATCCCCTTTGTCTGACTTTTGTGCACACCACCGAAAATATTTTATTTCACAATGTTAACAAATATGAGCCTACTAATGGCAGCAAAGCCATTTTGGATTGTAAATCCCCAAAATTTAGAAATCATAAATTGACAGCTTTTACTCATCTAATTATGCTTGAAAAAATTTGGAAGTGAAAAGATTGCATGAACAAATTTTCACATCCTCTTGATTAAATCATTGAGATAGGTACAAATTGTTGAAAGAGGTAAGTTAATAAAAAATTGCCAAAAGATCAACAAATAGGTTTTGAAGAGGTGATAAAAATGATCATAATTAAATAGGCATCATTCAAATTTGGGAGAAGATTTCAGTACCTCATGGCGATAGCGATCGCTGATTTGGGAGAATTTATCACAATTGAAGGTAATTTGGACCTCAGTTCGGCATTCAATTATAAACCAAGTTGTTGAATGGAAACTTATAAAAAGTGAAAGTGCATGGAACTCAAAGTAGGACCACATCGATGCTTTGTCCAGTCTTTCGCTTGATTATGTGCAGATACATCTTCGAAAGTGAACCTTCGCATAGAAAAAAAACAATTTCAAGTATCAAAAGATGCCACATGAGATTGAAAAAAACAAATTCATGATGACATCTTGATATTCAAAGGGAATGAGCTTAATGTCGAGATCTACAGCGTATATCTGCTCAACGGGCTGTTCATTAATTCATTGCTTTGTTTGGTTTACTATCTGCTCTAATTCCATGAACGAAATGTCAGAACATTTACATAATCTTAAACCCTAGAATCAGATTAACTATTATAATAAGTTACAAAGTCACAAACCCTAATAATACCTTACAGTCCAGATTGGTCAATTCAATGAACTTCTCAAATTGAAGAATATAAAACTGTGACCAGAGACGAAGCATGGGGGTGGCCAACCCCTTACTGAAGTCTGAGCTGTAATTTGGTTTATTAAAGGGATTTGTCAAGTTCTCTTGAAACATAGATATTGCAGATATTCAGAAAAAAATAGTCGATAATAGTGCACGATTGTACAATTCAATTTTGTAGATCATTGAAAACAAAACAACCCCAAGTGTTTGGGACCAAAATCGGTTAGCATAAACGAGAAATACACCTCCTCTGGTAAATTCCATAGAAACCTAATACAGAGATTTAATTTATCCATATTAGAAAAATAAGTAAAGAAATACATGAAACATTAATCAATTTAGTAACATGTAGTAAAAAGGTATTACATCACTAACCAAAACAAAAGCAAGAAAGATGTAAATTTCCCAATTTCAAGTGAGAAATTCACGGAGTGCGTCCTCCCCTTTTTACTCTAATGATTTACACATAACTCAGACTGATAAACTAAGAATCAGTAAGAGAGAGAAACATACCTTGACAGTTTGAACGAAGAGAGACAGAGATGTTAAGACTTAAGAGCTTCAGCGGTGCTTTTGTTTAGAGAGTGAGCGGAAGAAAATAGCGCAGGCTGTAGAGAGAGAAAGATAGGTTAGGGTTTTTATTTTGCAACGAACCGAATAAGATAAAAAAAAGAGGTGCACAGAAGAGAAAAATCAAAGAATCAGAAAAAGAGAAACAACCGGAGAGAGACGAAAACGTTAAGAGCTTGACGAACAACTTTAGGGGATCAGGTAGAGAGAGATGCGAAGACCATGAGAGAGCGTTAGAGAGTTGTCAGCAAAGAAGTGTGGGATGAAAAAAAATGAGGAAACGAATGAGAACCTCTTGAAAATTTTAAGCGGCGAAATGTGGCGACGACAAAAGAAAGATACGTGTTCCTGGAAAACAACAGATACGTGTCGCTGAAAGGAGATGGACGCTAAAAACGTTGGATTCAGATCCAACGGTTAATAATAGAAGAGTTACTGTAGGTGAACAGTAACTCCACATCCAAGATTAATATTATAAGATAGATTCCACAGACATCATTGTTCTTTTCATAAGAATTGACAATGACAATATAAAAATCCTCAAATATCTCCGAAGACAAAAAGAAATAGTAACATGAGATATTACCATATAAGTAAAAAAATATATATCTTACGATCACATATTATATTCGATCTGATATCTCCCTCAAGGTTTGGGGAAAAAGTATGAATGTATGATACTAAAAGCTACCAACCATTAGATATTATATTCTGTTACGCTGCCTTGAATTTGTTTCCTTCTCTCTTTCTTTTTGTCTTGTTTTTTTATTTCTAGAACAAAAAATTTGAAATTTGAAAAAAATTGAAAAAAAATTGAAAAAAATTTGAAATTTTGAAAGAACTTTGAAATTTGAAAGAACTTTAAAATTTGAAAAATAAGGAATTTGAAAAAAAATTCTTCATTTTAATCACAGCTTCTGGGTAGAATTTGGTAATAAGGAAATAATTGTTTTACATTTTCTTCATTTTAATCACATTTTTTTCATGTAAAAATATGAGCTGGCTCTCGAGCTTGCGAGCCGAGTCGAGCCAAGTGTTATATGAGCCGAGCCAAGCTTTTTCTTTCAAAATCAAGCCGAGTTACGAACCAAATCCTTTTGCTTCTCTCATTGAGTCGAGTCGAGTTTGAGCCAAAGTAGCCCTATAAATAGTGTTAATGTTGTCATCATGGAAAACAACAAATTCATCTAAAACCACGATAAGATTAGACATGAAGGCACAATGCGGAATGCACTTTAAGATTTATAATAAGAAAAAACAAGTAATATAATTTACTTCACGTATGAAATAAAGCCAGAGTACTTTAATGCTTCCGTTTGCTTTCTCTTTATTAAGTCAAACAGTTTGTTTAAAATAATGTTTCTACAATATATAAGGCCAAAGTTATTATTGACGTGCCGAGCGAGCTTAATTTGATCATGTGATGAGCGAAATGGATTAAACGATTTACATTTTGATGAAGATCAAAGTTGTATTGTCCTCTTTGTTGACGTCAAAAAAAATATATTATTTATCGTTAAATTGATGGATTATATTGTATAAGACATCTAAATTAAATTAAGATGTTTCACGCTTCATCAAACACTAAATAGCAATCCTCAAAATAATGTCAAACTATTTGTACGTAAATTTATTTTCGCTAATATACAACTCACGCAGTAAAAGCATTGATCCATATTTTCAGATATTATAAAAAAAATTGTATTGTAATCTTAATATTATAATTTGAAAAGGTTTATGTGTGTTATGTTTGTTATACAACAATAAGTCAATAATACATTTATCATATGTAAAATTGTCAATTTTTTTAACGTAACAAACACTACCATAAGTATTTTTTTATGAAAAGAAAAATAGAAGAAGAGAAAACCGGAAAAGGGATTAAACTGTGCAAGTCTCACGAATTCATTAATTAACACACTGATTGAATTTAGACCCAATGCGTTCATTACAGAGTGTGCTAGTCACGAAGGACTGTGCATTAATTACAATAGCGGGTTGAATTAGCATGAATTCCAATCAAATTCAGATGGTGCAGAGCTAAACTCAAATAGTACGTGTGTTAATGCAAAAGATGCATACTACGTACTTAGGCGAATTCGTATCTAATTAATACGGTACGGTACAACACAAGAGAATCTTTTAGAATGCATGATTTTCTAATTGAGAAAAAGTTTCTGTCCACTGAGTTTTGTCCACCATCTGTCCACAACCTTATCCAACTTCCATTCTAACTGTCGGTCCCCCATTTTCTTCTAACGAGCTCTCTTTCTCTCTTCTTTCTCTCTTTCTCTCTGCTTTCTCTCTTTCTGATCTCTCTTTCTCTCTTCTCTCTTTCTCTCTTCTTTCTCTCTTTCTCATCTCTCTTTCTCTCTTCTCTCTTTCTCTCTTTCTGATCTCTCTTTCTCTCTTCTCTCTTTCTCTCTTCTTTCTCTCTTTCTCATCTCTCTTTCTCTCTCCTTTCTCTCTTTCTGATCTCTCTTTCTCTCTTCTCTCTTTCTCTCTTCTTTCTCTCTTTCTCATCTCTCTTTCTCTCTTCTTTCTCTCTTTCTGATCTCTCTTTCTCTCTTCTCTCTTTCTCTCTTCTTTCAATTGAATATATCTTTCTCTCTTTCTGATCTCTCTTTCTCTCACAGAAACAAAAGTTTCGATCTCTCTTTCCGATCTCTCATTCCCCTTATTCGATCCAGATCTACACGACACCGCCTATGACAAGATGAAGAAGGCGCTGGTGTTAAAGTCCATTAGCGACAAAGGAATGGATGGGAATAAGACTTCCATCAATAAAGCAGCTACCAGTATCATTGGGAGCACATAGATATCCACATACTCAAGGTTACACTTATTCTTATAATTTTATGTAGATTTATGATATTTTGACAAATTTCTTTCTGAAATATTACGATTTTGTGATTTTCCAGTTTAGATTTGCGATTTTGATATTTTAAAAATGTGAAGTACATTTTTTGTAGGATTTGTTATTTAAGTTACAACATTGAATGATGAATTTTACAGTATTGGTGCATATTGAAAGTTTCTTGATGTTTGAAAATTTGAATGACATTTTTTATAAGATTTGTTATTTAAGTTACAGCATTGAATGATGAATTTTACAGTATTGGTGCATATTGAAAGTTTCTGGATGTTTGAAAATTTGAATGACATTTTTTATAAGATTTGTTATTTAAGTTACAGCATTGAATGATGAATTTTACAAGATTGGTGCAAGTGAAATGACATTTTTTCTTTATGTTTTGAAAATTGTTATTATATTATTTTAAGCAATGTCCTAACAGCAAGGTCCTAACACTGATCCTTTTCAAGCAAGGTCCTAACAGCGCCAAACGGGTGGCAGCGACGGAGTACGAGCATATGACAGGTGGGGGCAGAGACTGGATTTGCTCTTGCTACTGGTACTAATACTTACAAGAGGGAAGTTAGGGCTGAAACTGGAGGGTTGCTTTTCGGGGCAAGAAAGGAGGTAGAATTGATCTACACGGCTTTGATTTTGCCGTTAAAGATCAAATCGCGGTCTGAATCCGAATCCGGATTTGATCTACACGTCCTTTGATAGATTTATATATGTCTCAAGGTAATTAAATGCAGTTCTTTTCTCTTTTGATCAAACCGATTTTGAATTTTGATTTTCCTAATTAATGCATAGGTGACAAACGAAGAGGAACAACAGCCTCAATCATTGATTTCCCTTCATCAATTTGTTGTTTGTTTTACCTTTGCTCTTCATGAATTTTTGAGTTCAATGGGATTGGAGATCTATTTTTAATCGTGTCTGGTAAATTTACTACAAATTTCGAAAGATTTTCAAGTTTGATTACATTGCACAATCGTCTCTGGTAATTTTCAAGTAGTAGCAGCTCAATTGTCTATGGTAATTTTACATGATACATGGAGTAATTTGATACATGAAGTAATTTTACTTTACTGGATATATGAAGTAATTTTACAGGATACGTGAAGTAAATTTACTGGATACATGAAGTAATTTGATATATTAAGTAATTTTACTAGATATATGAAGTAATTTTACTAGATATATGAAGTAATTTTGCAGGATACATTAAGTAATTTGATATATGAAGTAATTTTACTGGATATATAAGTAATTTTATAGGATATATGAAGCAATTTTACTTTACTGGATACATGAAGTAATTTTACAGTATACAGGAAGTAATTTGATATATGAAGTAATTTTACTGGATATATGAAGTAATTTTACTTTACTTGATACATCATTGATTTTGATTTGAATGTTTTTGATAGTTTGTTTTGTAGTTGGTTGAAATGGTTCTGAGTGTCATGCAATTTGAGACGCCTGTCAAGGATAAATGGTTCTTCATTAATCCTTATTTGTCTGTAAGTATCTTTTTATTTTTGCTGTTGAAATACTTGAGTACTCTTTAATGCGTTTTATTTTGTATGATACAGGTTTGTATGCATGATTACACTGCATATGCTTTTCAGTTAGGTAAATAACTTGTAAGATTATTTTGTAATTCTTATTTGTTATAAATCGAATTTGTTTCATTGTTTATTTTATTATTATGCAGAATGACATCTCAAAAGAACGTGTTGTTCTTGTGATGAGGCTTCTTATTCATCCGAACAATGAACACATGAGGTTTTTAATGTAAAAGTTATTTGTCCATAGTTTTTTTTTGTTGCTATTATGCTATTCTGAATGTTGCGGTGAATATTTTTATCTTGTGTTGAACAGATGTTG
The DNA here is from genome assembly GCF_964058835.1 of Carex rostrata. Taxonomy (NCBI): domain Eukaryota; kingdom Viridiplantae; phylum Streptophyta; class Magnoliopsida; order Poales; family Cyperaceae; genus Carex; species Carex rostrata. Next base: position 247,837 of record NC_135924.1, read on the forward strand.
TTTGTGGTGAACAGATTTTGTGTGATGATGGATGTATGTATAGATTTAGCAATTTTATAGTATACATGGTATTATTTTATGGTTTATATTTTGCAATTTTACAGTATACATGATTGTTTGCAGGTTGTAGTTTAAACTGAAATGTAGCATTTTTTACATTTTTTACATTTTACAGTATAGACAATTCAATTGAAAATTTACAGTATACAAGATTCAATTTTACAATATATATTTTACAGTATACAAGATTCAATTGAAAATTCTACTGTATACAAGATTCAATTTTACAGTATACAAGATTCAATTTTACAATATACAAGATTCAATTGTAAATTTTACTATGTAGAAGATTCAATTTTACAGTATACAAGATTCAATTGAAAATTTTACTGTATACAAGATTCAATTTTACAGTATACAAGATTCAATTTTACAGTATACAAAATTCAATTTTACAGTATACAAGATTCAACCCAGTGCAGACGCTAATAACTCTAACTGCCAATAACCGCTAATAACTAACTCTAACTGCCAATAACTTCCTATAACTGCAATTTCCGAAAGTACAGTTTGAAAGTACATTTATTTTGTCATGTTGTGCAAGTTGGAATCTTTTTCTAACTATCATGGGACCACTTCAAATAGTTGCTGGATGTTTTGTGATTAACTGATATTTTTTATGTGATATATTGTATAATTATACAGCATGTAGAAGTAATTTTACAGTATTCGCGCAAGTCAAAGCTGTGGACAAATGGTGGACAAAAGGCTGTGGACAATTAGACGCTTCCTTTCTAATTAGTGGATCGATCCGGACCGTTATTTTAACTTCGCATGAAACTCAAAGCACAAATAATATTGTTCTTGCACTAGTCCGAATCTTAAAATGACGAGCCTCACTATAAGTACCAAAGAGAATACTGGTCCCTCTTAGGCATCTGCAGAATTCCATTACCATGCATGTACTAACACCAAAAAGTAACTTAATTACTACCCAAAATTTAGTTTATTTAATGAATTATCCTACTAATACATTTTATGATTGTTGAACTCCATTCAATTTATCCTTCTATTTAGTATTATTTGTCAATAGTTAGCAACCTTCTATTTAGTATTAAATGTTTGACTTGAATTTTATCCTTTTGACCTTGACATAATACCCTGTTTAATGTGTTACTTCCTGTCATAAATAACTATCACGTGTTAACTAGTAAACTATCAAACAAAAATGTATTAACCAAACAAGACTATACTACGTGTATTCTAATTATATTTTTCAGAGTTATGTGCCAGGATCAAGAATTAGAAGTATCCCTTTTTTTGTAGCATTTTTCGGGCAACAAATATAAGGCATGTAAGATCGAACTTGAGTGAATGTCGATCTTCTGCAGTAAATTAAATTTTGAATTTGTTTAAAATTGAATTAGTTGACTTGAGTTCGGACCAAATTTAAACTTAACGATTTAGGAAATATTAATGAACAAAAACTGAATTCGGACCAATTTAAAATTTCAAGAAATATGTCTTTGATTGCGTATGTATGATTTTCTCTAGAACAAACTGTGCACCAATTGATATGATATTTGAGTTCTTCATATTTACTTTTATTCTTGGGTCATAAAAATTTTGGACTCGTATCAAACACATAAAAGTATAATAATTTTAACATCATAAGTTCCGAAATTTTTATAAATATCCAAATCAAATAACAAATTACGGAATCTACCCTGTTTTGCAATGAAATTCAAAAAATACCCAATCCGGTTATCCAATAACCGGATTTGATACAAATGTCCGGTTACCCACTCCCCGGACTCAAAAAAAACAAATCCGGTTAATGGTTAACCGGATTTGTGAATTTTACTTTTTTTATATTAAAATATTAGAAATATTGAATATATTTCTTTGAAAATAGATGGAATACAATATAATTTAATTTATTAGAAAGACTGCAACAAATAACCCGGATCAATATTTTTCAGATCGGATTTTTCGCGGCTGTAAGAAAAATTAATATATTTCTTTATGTATTATTGGAAAAAAATAAAAATAATTAGATTCTGAGTTATTGATCCCGGTTCAAAAGTCACTTCTAGGTAATCCAGAAAATATTGTGACTTTTCTAGTACATTTAATTTATAAAAAGTTGTATCTATTTTGATAATTCTTTTTGAAAAACAATAATTAAATAAATTAAAGTTTTTGATTTTTTTCAAAAATAGATACAACTTTTTATAAATTAAATGTACTAGAAGGATCATAATATTTTCTGGATTACCTAGAAGTGACTTTTGAACCGGGATCAATAACTCATAATCTAATTATTTTTATTTTTTTCCAATAACACATAAAGAAATATATTAGTTTTTCTTACAGCCGCGAAAAATTTGATCTGAAAAATATTGATCCGGGTTATTTGTTGCAGTCTTTCTAATAAATCAAATTATATTGTATTCCATCTATTTTCAAAGAAATATATTCAACATTTCTAATATTTTAATACAAAAAATAAAAAAAGGCAAAATTCACAAATCCGGTTAACCATTAACCGGATTTGTTTTTTTTTTAGTCCGGGGAGTGGGTAACCGGACATTTGTATCAAATCCGGTTATTGGATAACCGGATTGGGTATTTTTCAAATTTCATTGCAAAGCAGGGTAGATTCCGTAATTTGTTATTTGATTTGGATATTTATAAAAATTTCGGTCATAAGTTTTGCCAAAATAAATTTGAGGTTACATATACATCAGGCGAAGACGTAAAATTTAATTAGTGTTCATTGGTCTTGCAATAATTTTTCAAAAGCCATTTGTTTCTTGAATATACAATCTCATCTAAAAAAAAAGATATATGTGAAGTTATCATTGTGAATAAAATTGACAGAGATAATTTTTTGCTGCTGATAATATTAGTAATAGGTTTTAAATTAATGTAAATAAGATTAAAAAAACAGTTCTATAAATATCTTCGATAATATATAAATAGCATATGAAAAATTTATGTGAAATTTTTAAACTTGGTGTCGAATACCTACAAGAGAAAAATACCAATTACCAACTTTACCCATAAAAATCTACGTGCCTGTTAGGCTGGACTCTAAAATCTCATTTCTTTTACTAAATATGAATTTGCTACAATATTATATAGCCCTGAATTTGCATGCAGCATGTTCTCTTCTACTAAATATGATTACTAAAATCAGATAGCATAAAATTTAATAAATTTAATAATAATAATTAAGGTGAAAATATCAATTAAAGCGACGATGTATACTAGAGCTACCTTAAATAAATAACTTTCTTAAAACTCTAAATATTTATATTATAAAATAACACCATATGACAGTGTATGAAATTAATGAAAATAATAATAGATACATATATCATCTCTAAAGTAGAAAAGAGAGCACGAAAGAAAAAAAATAGTCATCCGATCATAATAAATAAATAAAAAATGAAATTGGAAGATTTGAAACTTAAATCTTTAAAAAATAATTTGCTCCTGACATTGATCGGTGGGCTACGAAATCGATGGGACTTTTCATGTTAACATAAATTTTTTGAGTAAAGGTTGGAGGTCAACCTATCCAACTTTAATTTGAATTTCGAACTCATGATCTTTCATACAGAGACCATTTGCCTTTTGTTATTAGAGGAAAAACTAGTTCTTTCATATTAACATAAATTGAGGAGATATTGTTATTCTATTATTTAATTGTTCTTCGTATATATCAGTTTCAAGTTTTCATGCATGCATGTCGTCTTAAATTAATGTTGCCAAATGGATATGGGAAGATTAAAAGTTACAGTCCACTGAATAGTTGCTCAAATAATAAATTAATTTACGTACTATCTGTCATCGTTGAATGATCACTCTTGGGAATTAGATAAAAAGTAAGTTGCAATCCACTTGACTCGATAATAGGCGCTATCTTATATATATGAGGACGGTTCAAATGCACTCAAATTTTTGTGCATCCAAATGCACTATCATTTTTCTCCGTTTTCAAAGTCTGAATAGTCAATTTGAACCGTTAGATGTGATCTATATATTAAGATGTGTTTGGAGACCAAATTTTACATTTTTGGAATTTTTTTACTATTTATTAAGTCACTTTGAAAATCGCTGATCCAATGGTCTAGAAAATGTAAAATCAGCGATTTTCAAAGTGGCTTAATAAATAGTAAAAAAATTTCAAAAAATGTAAAATTTGGTCTCCAAGCACATCTTAATATATAGATCGCATCTAACGGTTCGGATTGACTATTCGGACTTTGAAAACGAAGAGAAATGATTTGAAAGATAGAGTGCATTTGGGTGCACACAAATTTGGGTGCATTTGAACCCTCCTCTCTCTCTCTCTCTATATATATATATATATATATATATATATATATATGAGTAGAACTAGGGTGCTCTTAAGCTTACCAAAGTTTTGGTGAGCTTAACTCTAAAACTCATCAAATCAATTTCAAATGACGAATCCGAACCGTTGAAACCCGTCTACCTTACGTGTGATGCATCTACATGTGAAATTTTAAAACATTCGAATTAATTTAGTATAAAGTCAAGCGGTCAAAAACGTTCAAAAAATGAATGCACTAAAATTAATTTATTAACCTTCTAATTTTGACAGCTTGACTTTATACTAAATTAATTTGAATGTTTAAAAATTTCACATGTAGATGCATCACACGTAAGGTAGGCGGGTTTCAACGGTTTGGATTCGTCATTTGAAATTGATTTGATGAGTTTTAGAGTTAAGCTCACCAAAACTTTGGTGAGCTTAAGAGCACCCTAGTTCTACTATATATATAGAGAGAGAGAGAGAGATGGGCTATGGTGCATTGCAATGCATTGAGGGATTTGTGAATTGGACCATAAATCTAAAATTCAAAATCCAAATGGCCGATCCAAACCGTTCATCTTGTTCTCCATATTAATATGTGCTTGGAGACCAAATTTTACATTTTTCTGAATTTTTTTACTATTTATTAAGTATTTTACAAAATTGTTGATCCAACGGTGGCTGCTAATTTTACTGTTTTGTTAAGTCACATTTTACTGATTTTACTATTCACATAGGGAATATATGAGAAGATGACATTAGTACGTTACATTGTACTGTACTGAATTAAAAGTTAATTAGAGTTTGTCCATACAAGTGCAGAATTATATATGATCTATACTTAATATATAATTAATCCTTTTTATTCTTATGAGATCTCACTCAATTCTTTTTGCTTAGAAGTCATGAATTCTTTCAGCATGGTGTGGCAGCTAGCTAGAGGAAGCTACAAGTTCAAAATCAATCACTAAAAAACTAAAGCCATGAGCATCGATGCGAGGATCATGCACCTCACCAAAATTCCGAATTGGTCAAATTAATAATATATTGGGCTATTAATTAACTACTATATATCCTCAAGGCACTGATCATATGCATCACTAGATATGACAAATATGCATGTGTCTGTCTTTCTAGAGCTTCAAAGAGAATCTATCGATGTTAGAGCAATATTCGAATTTGCTCTGCTAAACAATATTCCAATTCCATCAGTTGTTTGGACTTTCGTTAGAGGAAAATATATGTCAGATATTGTAATTTTGTACTCTATGTTAAAATTACAGTGACAGATATATATATAAATTTTTTTCATAAATCATAATTAATAAATAGATTTTTACTAAACCAACATGATTACTTTTTTTTTCCCAAAAACCACAAAAATCGAATTGCCAATTCGGTCTCCTATTTTTTTTTTCCATACTGAATTGGCAATTCGGTCTAGCCCTTTTTTTCAATTTTTTGTGTGGCCGATAGTGTGGTTTTTTTCTTTGTCCAGACCTAATGGGGGTTTCGGTCTTAGTTATTTTTTCCTCTGGACCGAATGGCCATTTCAGACTCTTCCTTTTTTCCCCCAGACCGAAATGGCTATTTGGTCTCCTTGTTATTTTTTTTTTAAATATGTTCTTCTTCTCCCTCCCGACGTCCAACATAAATCAAATTCTTCTTCTCTGTCATTTCCACTATTTTCAGTTGAAAATCAAGCTCCATCAAAATATTGTGTTTTTACAGATCGGTCTCTTCATTGTGTTGGTAGCTTTCATCTAAAAATTGCAGTAAGTTTTTTTTTTTTCAATTACAGTCATAAGGTTGTAAAATTAAAAATTAGCTACTAAAATGGCTAAATTTAATTACTTTGGATGGTATGGATTTGATATGTTAGGTTTTACAATGTGGATGAGTTTTGTTTACAATTTGTATGTAGTAGTGTTAATGTTCGCACAGAATATATGCTTACAAAGTTTCGGTATAGCAAGCTATACCTTTTAAACCTTTGTTATACTCTGTCAAATCAGATAGCAAGTGTATTATCCTATCGATGAGTATGCTCAGGTATCAATCCACATGGACGGAAGAAAATGACCGGAATTATCCTAAAATTACTTGAGATTCTAGAAGTAAGAGAAAATTGGTTTGGTTTGGTTCTGACAATTCTAATGATTTATGACAAGTTTAAAAGACAATAAAGAGAATTAAAGTTGTTTTCAATTAATAAAAAGGCGTTTCCAGGGCTCAGATTTCATTTCTGTTCAGCCCCGAGGCATACGGCCCGTAGGGGACCCCGAGTTAATGCTGCAGCTACTGTTTTCTGCGTTGATGCTAATGTTTAGGGTTTCTATCGACCAGATCTAGATACCTAACCTCAACTTTCGCATTTTGACCTAGTACCCGATTACCGGACTCAAATACTTCCCTCTTAGAAGCGTTAAACCTCAACTTTCGCATTTTGGTCTAATTTATCCAAGTTACTTGTTGGTTTACTAAAAGTATCCAAGGACTTTCGCCTCAAGGAAAGTTTCACCTTTCGGGTACTCCTTGGTTTCACCCTACTTCATATACTTTATTTGGTTGGATTAAATGTCATAGACTTGGCTCCTAACACTTAGATGTGCACATTCATCTAACGGGATGACTAATCAATTCAAGCAAGCACAAATAAAGCAATCAAAAAAGGTAAAAACAAAGCATTCAACACAAAATCCAAGTAGCATGCAAACAAAACCAAACTAGAAACTACATCTTAACCCTAGAAACAAAGTAAATTAGCTACTCATGTTCATAAGATAACACAAATAACAAGAGATGAAAGAGTTCATGACAAAATAGTGGAAAATCCAAAGATCCGTTGCAAACTCGCGTTTTTCACTTCTCTTCCTCTTCTCCTCCTCTTGTCTTTTGCTCCAAGAAAGCTTGTCCAAGTTCCAGTGGTGAATCCTCCTTTTTTTGGTGAGGAAATATCTCATTTAATGCCCCAGATCGCGCCCCCAGAGGCTTCCTTTTCGGCCTCCTTAAATTATGCTCATTTCATATTCCAGCTGGATTTTCCGAATTATCGCCCTACGGGCCGTAGGGGGCCCCGTACGGGCCATATGCCTATGCTTTGTCTTGGAGACTTTGTGCCTCTGTTGTGGAACCTTCTGTGTGGTTGGGCAGATCTTGTACGGCTCGTAGGGAATATCATACGGGCCGTATGAAAAATTGTCAGATCCAGTTTTTCGTCATTTTTCCTACAAAATACCAAACAAAGCATAGCAGTACCACATTTCATCGAAATACAAGTACAAAGTCCACTTTTATAGGCTTTAAAACACAGGTTTTAGTGTAAATCAGGGCTGTAATTTAGATATAATATGGAGATATCAGTTAAGGTATGGATTTGATCACTCTGTAAAATTGTAAAATACAAAATTTTAGTATCTTTTTATTTGTTTCTTTTGATATGTTTAGGTTTTAAAGTATTATAGTGTCGAGAAGTCTGTTTTACAGTATCTATGCAGTAGTTTTAAAATTCAAAATGATATTGATGATTGATTGTTAATTTTTTTTTCAGATAATGTCTGGAGTAATAATAAATGTTTATCATAGACTCGAAATTTCAAACGCACCGACCTGCACATTTTCTGTTACTAACTTAACAAGTTTTGATGAGCAAAGAAAACACATATATGTTGACATTTGTTTGCTCCCTAGCCAATTCAATATGACAATCAGGGCTCGTTTGAACACGGCACCACGTGGCTCAGCAGAACAATAACAATTATTTAACATAGATTGCGAAGACATATGGCATATGGTGCTTGGACATGCCACTCCGGTACTGAATTTTAAACTTCTTGAATTAGTGGTTGAGTCAGTACCAGTTGTTAGTCATACCAATTATGACCCATATCCGGGTAGTGTACCTGGAAGTAGTAGACACACAACGGTGTCTGATTCACCCATATATTTTGATGACCCCCCCCCCCCGAAATACCGATAATGGATGATATGGTAAATCATTTTCATGAGTTGAATAATGATACTAGCTCAGACACAAACTCTGACCTTAGTGACCGAGTTATCGGGGAAGATGACATAGCTGAAATAGAGGATCAAATTAGAATACAAGATGTAATGAAGGAGTGAGAAATGTCTATTTCCTTTATTAATCGAGGATTGCAGCATCCTTTTTCGACATTTAATGACGATGTGCCGATGCCGTACAAGGATGAAGCATTTTTTGGTTATCCACCCATAATTGACGGTCAATTTTCAGTGGGACAGATGTTTGAATCCAAAGCCAATCTTAAATCCCAGTTTGGTGGATTTGCCCTAAATCATAACTTAGAATTACAACAAATCCATACCAACGTACTGGCTATATTATTATATGTAAAGCAAAGGAGTGTCTATGGAGGTTATATGCAAAAACTACTGAGACGGGAAATTGGACAATTGCAACAAACCCATACGAGCACAATTGTTACAGTATTGCTTGTAAAGTAGACAGTCGTCAGCTGACTGCCAGGATGATTGCAGATATAATCAAACCTGATCTACAGGAGGACCTGGAGATGTCAATTAAAGCATGTCGATTTGCAGTTATAAATGCATACAAAATGGTGCAGCCTGCATACAACAAGATTTGGAGAGGGAGGGAGTTAGCTATTGTTGATTTATACTACAAAAAAAAAATTACACATAAATCATTTATTTATACTACAATTACTACATAAACTATTTATTCTAACCATTTATTCATAATTTCGGATTATTTATCAAAAATAAAAGAATTAAACACATACCTAATGAAATTTGTAGATCTGAAGCTCTTCTTGATCTCCTTTCAAAATTATACAAACTTATGCAATTAGAATAAAAATTACACAAACTTTGAGAGTTAAAAAAAAAAAATTGGATGAAGGAAGAAAGAAAGAGGAAGAAGAAAATGGAGAAGAAGAGAGGGAAGAAGAAAATGAGGAAGAAGGGTCTGCTGCCGTGGGTAAAACAAATCAGTAGAGCGAATCCCGCTTTCGGTCTGGGAAAAAAATTGCACAAGACCGAATCCTCATTTCGGTGTCTATGAAAATGGGATCTTCTGTGGCCGCAGTTGTGAAAAAGTGAAAAAAGGGCTAGACCGAATTGCTAATTCGGTATGGAAAAAAAAAACTGAGAGATCAAATTGGCAATTCAGTTTTTGTGGTTTATGGAAAAAAAAAATAATCATGCTGGTTTAGTAAAAATATATTTATTAATTATGGTTTAAGAAAAAAATTCTATATATATCATATACTACGGGCATCAAACCAAGAAAAAAAAAAACACGTTTGAATACTAGTTGCACGACTTTCTGTGTGAGCATCTTCAAAAGCATAATTGAGAGGAGAATAACATACCAATGTCTCTTTCGATGGATGTCGATGGCAAGATTTTAATTTATTGCCCATCGAATAATATATCTTATAAGTGGCTTATTCACCAGTATAAGAATTAAAACTGAAATGTATATTTGTAAACACAATAAAGTATTTTTAATGTTTTATTTTTATTTTTGTTAAAAGCTATGGTTGTTTTTATCCAAGAGATCTATATATCCACAACCATTTTTTCTCCAAGTTGCATACTGATTTCTTCTGATATTTTGTTGGGCATGTATTTTGGTGGTTATACCATAACAATGATTTGCGGTTCTTTAATTACATAGTGCATGTAGTGTAAGTACCAAGTACATTACATTATGAGCTACGACCGATGGAGAAGATTTCGATCGGTATGTTGATGCGAAGACAAAACACAAATGAGTCCCGACCCATTATAGCTAGGTTCAACATATGGCATTTGGCATATACTTAGCAAAAGTCGGTCAGAAACAACTCAGGATGCAAGTTGCGAGCGCAAACCGCGCGCATATCTGACCAACGGAGCCCACGAGTCGGCCACTGTGATGGTTATTGGTTAAGCACCGTTTCTCCATCGGTAATTAATGAAGTTAGAAATCACAGTGGCCGCTTCAGTGTAATTATATATTCATGGAATTAATGGGTCAGAAATTGAGGAACAGAACAGTAATTAAGTAGCTAGATCAGCTTTTAAAAACCACATGAAAATTAACATTTGCCTCAACCAACCTGTTTGTCCCTCTTGACCAATTATTTTAATTTACTCCCTAAATCATATTTATTGTATCGTCTCTGGTTAGACATTATATTATATTATATTATATTATATATGTAGAGGCGAATAATCATTTACTCTCTAATCATATTTCTTTATCGATACTACTATTTAATTTCCTAATTATTTTTGCTGGAATTCTCTTTAGCTAAATTTTGTTCGGATTATACTATTTTAATAATAGCTTTCCCTTTAAATCTATTTTCTAAAATTTTGTCTGCGTACTACTATTTTCCTAATTGTTTTCGAGTGAATCCTATTTTTTATAAATTTTATTCGCATGAAACTATTTTCAAAATTATTTTAGCTGTAATTCTCTTTGGGTAAATTTCACTAGGATGATACAATTTTCCTAATTGTTTTCTATTGAATACTATTTTCGTAAATTTATTAGTCTAATACTATTTTCAAAATTGTCTTGGCTGGTATACTATAGTTTTAAATTGATTATGGATAGTACTATTTTCCTAATTGTTTTTGCTGGAATTCTCTTTAGGTAAATTTTATTCGGAAGATACTATTTTCATAATTGTTTTTATCCTAATAATTGTATCTCAAACAAAATTTTCGAGAGCATCTCCCAAATAATTTATTAGAAAAACTTCCAATATTATCTAACTTCCATTTCAAACACTAATGTATATTCAAACATTTAAAACAGCAATAATACTGCATGTACAAGACATATAAACCTCGAGCTCTGCGCCAACCCCTTGGCCTACCCTTTTTTTCCTCTCTCTTTGCGTAAATAAATTGACACCAAAGAGAGAGATATAATTAAGGGATAAATAAATTAACTTTGGGAGATGTATTGCAAAGACACAAGAGAGATTTTGACATTGGGATCATATTTATTCTAAAAAAATGATAAAAAATAAATATATAAGACAACTTATAAAATAACATATAAAATATTATTTTTTTGACCGCTTGATCTTGTAGTATAAATTCGAAACTTTCAAAATTTTGCATGTACATGCATGCATCACTCATGAAATACATGAATTTCAATGATTTGAATTTTTCGTTTAAAATTGATTTAATATACTTTTAGAATTGTGTTTTCCAAATTCTTTTAGTGATCACTTCACACTCGCTAACCGGTTACTTGAACTAATCAACAAACAATAAGATATTGCCGAAATTACAGTAGTCTCCATAGCAAAAAGTAGATGTAATATTTTAATTAGAAAGTTTACGAGTGAAATGTATGCTATGTATTTGTGTAAAAGAACACAAAAAGAATCTAAGTTTATGTAATATGTTATTATTTATTATTATTTGAGAGAGAGAAAATGAAATGAAGACATGAAGTGTGTTTTTGCAGATTTTTTTTATTTATAGGAATTAATATAAATTAATATAGAATATTAAAAATGAGTAGAGTGGGATTTAATAAAATTTTGGAAAGGTTATAATTAAAGTCTAAGGGAAAGTGACAATAATGGATGCCTACTGAATGACAGCTAAAATCCAACTAGGTATGAGAATAATGGGATAGATAATAAATAGTAAATGAAAGAAACCAAAAAAATAAATGAGTCTGATTTTGACTTCCCAACACAACCAGCTGGGTATGAAGTATGAACTGTGAACAGCCATGTATATAATATTCTCATCACTTTTGCAAAAAAAAGGTTCATCATGCAAATATGCAACCCTGAATCCAGAGATTAGAGATCTCATAAAAAAAAAAAGCTATGATATTACTGAAATTACAGTAGTCTCCCTAGAAAAAAGCTATGATAAGTAGATGTAATATTTTAATTAGAAAGTATGTGAGTGAAATGTTTCTGACCGGCTTTTTATTTACTCTAACCCAACCAAAGGGAAAAAAAAAAAATTCCCCAATAATCAAAATCTAAATGTCTCGTAATCAGCAGCTTCCTTGAGTCGCTCATCCTCCATCCTGTACCTTTCTGCTTCATGAACCATTCTCTCTACCTCTGCCTTGCTGAGACTGCCCTCTCTGTAAATGGTCACTTCCTTTTTTTTACCACTTATTGGCTCCTCAGCAGACACATGCAATATGCCATCACTGTCAATTTTAAAGGTGACCTTCATCTCGGTTTCACCTCTTGGTGCCAAATGGATCCCAGAAAGTATAAACCGCCCAAGCAGATGGTTATCTTCACATTTCACACGCTCTCCCTCATATATTCCAATTGTGAACTCAGATTGGTAATCAACTGTTGTGATATACTCTTTCGACATCTGTGTTGGTATTGACGTGTTCTTTGGAATTATGATGGATGGAATCGGTGCCAAGAGAAAGTGGGGTAACATCAATGAGCACCAAACTTTTGATATCCTCAGGACCATGCCCCTTTAATTTTGCAGCATGTATGGCAGCACCATATGCAACAGCTTCATCTGCGTGGATGCTTTTACACAGCTCCTTACCATTAAAATAATTCTTCAAGAGTTGTTGGACTTTCGGAATCCGGGTAGAACCGCCAACGAGAACCACCCCATCAATGTTGTCCTTTTGAATTTCAGCATCCTTGAGACAATTTGCCACAGTCTCAATACATTTCTTGAAAAGGTCCACATTAAGCTGTTCAAAACAAGCACGAGTGATTGAGGAATTAAAGTCAATACCCTCGTGGAGATAATCAAGGATGACAGTAGCTTGGGTGGTGCTGGAGAGGATTCTCTTCGCCTTTTCACATGCGGTCTTAAGGCGCATCAAAGCCCTTGGATTGCTGCTGATGTCCTTCCTATGCGCCTTTTTAAACTCTTCCACAAAAAAATTTAACATGCGATTGTCAAAGTCTTCCCCTCCGAGATGAGTGTCACCAGCAGTGGCCTTCATCTCAATTACACCATTACTGATACTAAGCACAGAGACATCAAAAGTGCCACCACCAAGGTCAAATATAAGCAAATTCTTCTTCACAGGAGAGTTAACTTCATTTGTATTAAAGCCGTAAGCCACAGCAGCTGCAGTCGGCTCGTCCATGATACGCATAACATTTAGGCCAGCAATAAGACCAGCATTTTTGGTGGCCTGACGCTGGGCATCATTAAAGTATGCAGGGACAGTGACTACGGCATCTGTTACCGTGCAACCGAGAAATTCCTCCGCCACTTGCTTCATCTTTGTAAGAATCATTGCAGATATCTCCTCAGCAGCAAATTGCTTCTCCTCACCTTGATAATTGACAATGATGCGGGGCCGATCCCCATTGCCCTCAATTACCTTGAAAGGCCACAGCTTCTTGTCACTTTGGACACATGGATCAGAAAAGCATCTACCAATCAACCGCTTGGCATCTAAAAGAAATTGAAAACAAGCAAGTAATTAATTAATTGCTAGTCAACTACAATGCTAGTAAGTAATTAATTGCTAGTCAACTACAATGCATGGATCTATATCACAGAAGCAATAAATCAGTTCATCTGACAATGCATGCACTACCTCTTATACATGACCTGGCACCAGATAGAGCTATACAACCCTTGCCTACCCTGACAAAGGAATGCGATTTAATTGAGTGGAGATGGACAGAAAAAAAACAGTACACAGCAAAATCGGCTTATGAAAAACTGTGAGGAGGGAAAATAAAGGATGCCAATGTACAAATTTGGAAAACTAAGACCCCACCAACAGTTAGGATTTTTAGTTACCTGTTACTCAGGGGTAAAAATTCTAACCCGGGATGTCCTTTCAAAGCGAAAAATCCATTGTCAGATGAACTGTGTGATGTGCCTCAATTGTGGGATGGAGACTGCTAGCCATTTACTTTTCAGGTGTGAATGTGCAGCCTCAGTTTGGGATGAATTAAATAGGAGAATGGGGTTTCAGTGTGTTCTAAATCAAGACGATGTTTTATCCATTTGGGAAAAAAATCGATCAAAGATACAAGAGGTAAACCAGAGAAATGGAAAACAGAGGGGCCTGTACTTATACTGTGTGTATGCTGGTATATATGGAACCAAAGGAATAGTGTCATATTCAGATCGGTCAGGAAGAAACCGCCTGACATATTGGTAAACCTTATTTTGGCGTAGTGGGAATGGTGGCTTAGACTCTACCAGGATTATGGTAAGGCATAGATGTTACTAGGGATGTGATTTGGCATAGACTTTGAGGCTAGAATGTAATAACAGAGTGTGTTGTAAAGAACTGTTTATTTATCAATACAGCACTTGGGAGCCTCTTCCAAGTTTAAAAAAAAAAAAACAAATTCTTGGCACTTAAAAAGTTTAGAGCAATAATCAAGATAAGCCCGCACTGTTTTGAACAGCAGAACAATACAAAGAATTAGTTATAAGGAAACTTAAAAGAACTAAGACTCAATTTAAGTCAAAATATGAAGTTTGATGTTATCTAAAGAAGCATCAAGCAGGAGCACCAAATAAAACAAATAAATAATGATAAAAGAGAAAATTGATAAAGTACTAAGAGTTTTATTTGAGTGGCAGAACATCCAATTGATCAGAAAATGACACGATTTATGGTCCAACGTGCCAAGTGATAAAATGAAAGGAGAAGGGTACCTATTATAATAAATTTGGTGCTTTTGCTTTTACTTTTGTGTACTGAGTGATGCCTCCACATAGTATACAACATCTAGCAAGTCTAGTGATAAACTAAAGAATATCGAAATTTATGCGAGAAATAAATACGAAAACTTTGTGCATGAGTCACTTGATCACAAAAACCATAATAAGAGGCAGTACTAGGAATAAAAACTGGACATTTGAGTTATTAACAAACGAGGAAAAATAATATATTAGAAGAGCGAAACGCACCAAAGACAGTATTGGTAGGGTTGATGGTGGCCGCATTCTTAGCAGCATAACCAACGAGTATCTGGGCTCCTTCGAAGGCCACGTAAGAAGATGTGGTACGGCTTCCACTCGATTATTCTCCATATACATATACATATACATTGGGAATGATCTCCACTCGATTATGCTGCCAAACCCCAACGCAGGAGTATGTGGTGCCGAGGTCGATTCCAATCGCAATAGTCCCACTTCTCCCAGCCATGACCTATATAATTTGGTTGGCTACAGTAAGCAAAAGATTTTACGGGTTTTATGGATCATTAGTTCATCAATTACACTGTACAAAGCTATTTTATTTAAACATGTACATTTGGGCAATATAACCATTTGAACTAACTAAGGAAAGAATTGGAATTAATTACTGAGCAAGAACCGACAAACTAATTAACTGGAATATGAAATATGGGCCATTCTACATTCGTCGACAAGTATATATATATATATATATATAGAGTTAGGCTGGGGTGCTATGGATAGCATAGTGGCCTCCCGTGCTACGGCTCAATATTCAAGTTTTCAAAATTCAAACGGTCGATCCGAACCGTTCATTGTTTAATCCATATTGAAATGTGCTTGGAGACCAAATTTTAAATTTTTTGGAATTTTTTTGCTATTTATTAAGATGGTTTCAAAATCGCTGTTTTTATTAAAATTCTGCACCACTGGAAAACAGCGATTTCAAACCATCTTAATAAATAGCAAAAAAATTCCAAAAAATGTAAAATTTGGTCTCCAAGCACATTTCAATATGGATTAAACAATGAACGGTTCGGATCGACTGTTTGGATTTTGAAAACTTGAATATTGAGCCGTAGCACGGGAGGCCACTATGCTATCCATAGCACCCCAGCCTAACTCTATATATATATATATATATATATATATATATATATAAATAAACCGATCGATAAACTAAAATTAGCAAATCCTTGTAGTAATTTTCACAAACACCTCAGATGCTCTTACTTTACCGACCTTGCAAAAGCCACTAAACAGCCGACTGATGGCATGGCATGGCATGGAATTGCAACAATCAAAGTGACAAACATAGTATTTCAAATTAAGGATAAAAAAATGTTAAAAAAAAAACATAGTATTTCAGTTTGAGGAGTTAAAGCACTGCTTACAGAGAGCTAGTACTATATACCCGTTTTCTTCTTTTCTTCTTCCTTCTCTTGTTTCGTCTACTGATTGGAGAATCTGATCGGAGGAAGAAAAGAGGTCGGTGTTCCAACTCACGCCAACTTAGCTCTAAACCTAGCTATCTAAATCCGATCAACTTTCGCGAAAAGTGAGATTTCCTATTGGAACCAAATTATCTCTCCGTATACGGTATACCACATATGTATCATTACACGAAAAGAAAAGAAAAGAGGTGTAATCATAAAATTTCCACTCTTTGATATGTGTCCCCAAGAATAGCATCTCCGGCTGGTATATTAGTTCTACTTCTTCTTTTCAATAGTTTTGTCTTCACGTTCCAATGCCAATTTTCTTCCCATATGCGTAATGCGTTGGAGGGATATTAAATGAGAAATTAATTGAATATCAATATTCATGCCAAAATTAATTACAATTTTCTTTTACATTAAAAATCTTAATATTCACTCGCTCTCTAGTTATCGAGTCAATTATTTTTATCACATGTGTTTTCTCTTATTTTTATATATGTAAGATATAATATCACAAATAATTAAAACTATTTTTTAACTATACATGTAAAATAGAAAACATCATGAAATATAAAATGTTTAGAATATCTTTGTTTAAATATTTTAGTCAATTATTATATATACTTTGCAATTTTCAATATCAATTTTAAATTAATAATTTTTCTACTAAAATGTCATCAAACTATTATTGTTATTATTTTATAATTGTAAACAAAGATAAATTTATCAAGGATATTCTAGTTCTTTCACAAAATTATTATAGCTGATCACATAATTTGTTTATGTGATTGATAAAAAATTGGGAGATCAATTTATCACAAATAAAAAATTTAGATTCCTTGAACGCTATCCATTTAGGAGTGCCAACGGCTCGGATATTAATTATCCATCTGTATCTGAATTTGTATTTGAAAATTATATAAGCATATTCGATATCTGAATATTTGTGTGGATACGGATATAAATACAGATATGGTTTTGAATTTTAAGTATTTGTATTCAAATAGTAGATATACCGTATAATTTAATATATATATTATTAAAATATTTATGGATATCCAATATCGAATTTATATCCGTTAATATCCGATCTGTATATATATATCCGTATCTGTATCCGAAAAATAAAAGTGGATACGGATATGGCTTTACTACTATCCGATCCATATCCGATCAATTTGCACTCCTATCTCCATTCAACATCAGTTGGGGAACCGATTATTTCACAAAACTTGGAAGCTCTCCACATTAATTATATCACAAAGCATGACTAATTAACGCACCATGATAATAAAACTGTAATTGCAAAAGAAAACTTTGAGGGCATAATTTATCGAATAAAATGAGGGCATTTAACTATATATTACACTAATGAGTACTCAAATATTACGTACTCTTCTAAGCTCCTTTTACAAATTGAATTGTCACGAATCATACTGTATGTGAATTCTACTTATTTGAAGATGAGATGTATAATTTTGAAGGATGGCCCAAAACAGACCCAATTGGAGAGAAGATCTTGCAATTGCAATATTCTACATAGGCTTAAGGTTGAACTGTAAATAGCAATTGAACTTTCTTTCTTATTATGTTTGATTATTACTGTAGAGTGAGGCTATGGTATATGCATATTACCGATCAACCCGTGCTATGGATTCATATCTCTATTTTTAAAGTTCAAAAAGTCGATTTAAGCTGTTAAACATGTGCTATGGAGATTGATCAACCAACCTACTTGCCTACATGACAGAAGCAAATTACATGACGACTGAGAAATTCTTCTCTTTGAATCCTCAGCCTTTGCATATGACCCAGGAGCACGTTTGTAAATTTATTCATGGTAAAAGAAATTCTGGTAAGAAGCTCTTCGCTTTGGTTTCTCAGCCTTTGAATATGGTCAGGGGAAATTTGTACCTTAATTCCTTGTATTTCTGTCCTACTTTTAAATTAGTACTACATATTTTAATTTTGTCCCTTGACTGTAATTTTTTTTTTCAAAACAAATTAGACATTGTTCATGTGTTGATCATACAATTAACCAAGTCAAAAAAATTGTGCAGTGTTTTCCAAAGAACACCCTGTATTATTTGCAAATAGCACCCAATGCTCTCATATCCACAAATAACATGCATATCCTTATATTTCAAGATGGCCATCAAAATGACAGCAAAGGTATGACTTCTTTTTTCCCCGTAGAAAGGAATCAGTAGTGAACCATATCATATAAGTTAGAATCAAGAAATTATAAGTTTAAATAAAATACATATGATCGATGTTGATTAAGCATTGTGCGCTCATATCCCATTCTGTTTTCACCCCTGGAAGGAGGAAGAGGAAAGATAGTGCCCCGAATAAGCTTAACAAGAGCAAGAGAAAGGATTGTAATGCAAACATTGATACCTTAACTTACCCTTCTGGTATTTTATATCACTAAAAGGAACCCAGTGTGGCAAATGTACATTATAATTATATACCCTTGGATCTTAATAATTAGAGAAGGAACCTCCTTTAACATCAGAAAAGTAGAATAGGAAAAAGTTTCAACATCAGCATATAATCCAAGCAAAAACAACCACAAAATGAACCCAACAAAAACCATTAACAGCAACTTATATCAAGATGTAGTTGATTTCATAACAGAGAAAAAAACTGTTCCATTAACACTTGGTTTTCATTTTGTCACTTGATTTCATAAACAAGATCAACCCCGCTCCACTATATATCAAAAAAAAAAAAAAAAAAATCCACCATTTGGTTGTCAATTTTGCCCCCTAATTGTTAGTCATCTAGCAACTTAAATACCGTAAAGACGTCTTCTAAGCCTAGTTGCAATTGGGCCAGGAGATGGAGATAAATTACCAGTATTCCCCTCTCCTCCTTTCTTTCTCTTCACATGACGACGACGTTTTCCCATATTTTCTCCATCATTAATTGTACTAACCACTATCATGCTCTCATCAGTTTTCTCTGATATAATCATTTTAGGTCTTGGTTCATTTTCTTTGGAAGCTTCTGTGTTATCTGACAAGGCACCTTTGATTTCAGAATCAGAATTAGAATTGGCTGGCTTCCGACGAGTTTGGATCATATAATGTTCCACTGATTTGTATCCAAGTTTCACAACCTACATTTGCAATTACAATAAATTATGACAAACAGGAACTTATTTGAAAGATTGAAAACTTCTCAGGTAAATAGCACATCCCTTTACAAATTCTCAAAGGAAAATTTCATTCCTACTCCAGTGCGACCAAGCTAATACTATTCTAAATAAGATGTTAATTATTTTCAAGACAAACAATTCTTTCCTAATATGTAAATACCAACCAAGCAAATTACTATTTATAGGGGTATTTACAATATCTGAAGTTTTGCAGGGGCATTTATGATATTTACGACATCTCAGTAAGGGACCAAAATTTCTATGAAAAGAAAAGAAAAGAAAAAAGATTACCTTCTTATAGAGAGCTCCAGTGGGATTCCATCCTTTTTTAAGCCTACATAGGCTGCAATTGCAAATGCCCCTACAAACTGGACACATCCAGTCAGGGTCCTTAATTGCTTCTAGAACATTCTCACCATATCTGTATTAATTGCATTAACAAGAGAATACAATTAAAATATAATTTAGAAGCTTATAAAATAAACCAATTACAAATTTACAACAATTGACCTCATATAAAGACAGTCTCCACAGAATTGACCCTGCACAATTTGACATTTGTAACAGCTGGTACGATAACCCATTGTCTTCTGCCTGAAAATAATAATTACATCTTTTTAAACCAACAAAAGTCTCCTATATCAATTGAATTGAACCATAAATATATATATACATATAATTACCTGCATTGGTGACATGTTTTCCCTTTGACCGGGTCATAAATGCGCTTGTTATCATTACCATGTCCATCCACAAACAGGGTCCATGGCGCCTCGCATGAACCAAGCAATTTGTCATGCTCTTCAGTGTACAATTCCTTTTTCCTGCCTTCTTCAAGCAATGCTACATCTGATTCAGTAAGATCATTGCTTTTCTTACCATGGGCATCTATGTAATTTACCGGCGCCACATTTTGCAACCTAGAAATGTTGTTTTATATAAGATATTCACATTTACATATGATAGTGATATATATCCTCTATTAGTCCAATTAAGTTTTTAATTTTCCTATTAACATTTAACTGGCACATGTAGTTTTTACTTATAATTACTCTATCTTTCAGGGGTTTGATAGAAATAAGTCTAAAAAATCATAATATAGATACCTGGATGAGCGCCTAGAAGGCAAAGGAGGGGTTATTGTTATTTATTAAATCAACCTTCTTCTTCTTCGTTCCATCTGTCGGCAAAAGAACCCGCCTTGAATTAGAATCAGGGGTTTTGAAAGCAGTATTGACATGGCGAGAGAGATTGAGGATGCCAAGCTGCTGCATTCTCTCCATGTTCGATTTGATCCTTTCCTCCCTACACTTCTCCTAATCCATGGCTTCAGATTTCATCAATCGCTCTCTTTCTTTCTTTCTTTCTTTCGTTGCTAAAACCCTCCTAAAATCCCTCTTTTCTTTTTTGGGAAACTCAGTACAGTGCCTCTAGAGAGACTAGAGAAGAAATTAGAAAGGAACATTACTGTACAATATAGACCACTTAACTGGGCCCACATTTCAGTGACTTGATGTCAGGATGCTAAATGAAGAAACCCGTCCATTCATACTACTTGCTCGGCCCCATTCAGAAAGGGAAACTGTAGTATATCATGTCGTTTACTCTTAGAGCACATTTGGATTCGATAAATGAAGGCAGATGTCAGTGTCTAGAACAATTGTTAAGGAATGTAGACCAAGTCCAGAGAGAGATCTTGCATGCTATCCAAACGGTCGCTTGGAAGTTGGAAGAGAAGAAGAAGATATTGAATTTAGTTTATGTGCGTGCGGTACTGAAGGCGATGCAGCGAGTGTATTCCATTGGTCGGTGGATAGGAATCCAACGGATAAGATATGAGTCGGAAGGTTACAAGGGAAACGATCAAACGAATAAGTTTGGATAGAATCATGCATACAGATTCTTCTTTTACCTCGGAAAAGTAAAAATCCCCAAAGCGGCCGTTTTTTTTAAAAATATCCAAAAAAAAAAAAAAATTATTTTATTAAAAATATCCAGGTCGCAGATTTTTTTCTGCGCTCCGGAATTTTTATTCCGGACCACGAAAAAAATTTGCGCCCCGAATTTTTTTTTTATTTTTTTTTTTAGAATTTTTTATTCCGAGCGTAGATTTTTTCTGCGGCCCAGATTTTTTTTTTTTTTTTTTTTAGAGTTTGGAGTTTGGAGAGAAAAAATATTCATGGTTTGATTTTTTTTTATAAACTCATTTTTTTAATAATATATGTGTATGTATATATAATATAATATATGTATAATATATGTATATGTATATATATATGTACATGTATATATAATATTATATGTATAAATCATTTTTTTATAATATATGTATAATCTCCATTCTATTATTATTTATTAAGCACATTGGGTGTCCGATCCGCCAACGGCTACGATTGAGAGATGAAACTTCAGATTTGATCTCAGCTCTCCAATTACATAATTTGTCTTCTTTTGATTAAATGCATCTCTTTTATGTATAGAAGTCTAAATTTAGTTAAAAGCATACCCACCACAAGTGCTGCCACACGATACGTTACAATTTAAAATGAACAAATTATGAAATTTAGCTATATATTTATTTGTTTCCTTATTCCTTTATTTCCATATTTTTCCTCTTCAATTGAGAAGACTCAACCTTCCATTTTCTTATTTATTGTTTCCTTACTTCTTCATTTTTATACGAATCACAATGGAAATCATTTTTTTTTTAATTTCCATATTTTTATTTCTTTGTTTCTATACATATTGGTGTGGACAATTTAGAATATATTTCCAATATATAATATATCAATGTGTGTGTGTGTGTGTATTCTAAATTGGAAACAAAGAAGAATATAAATTGGAACGTATGTGTGAATATATATTTTTCTTATAATATGTGTGTGTGTGTGTGTGTGTGTGTGTGTGTGTCCTATACATACAAACGATAACACTTTTTATTTATGTTTTTTGATATCATATTATATGTTGATATTGAATTGTTGTATGATATTTGATATTAGATTCGAATCGAGCTATTATTTGATATCATTGGTACTTAAAAATAAAGAATCATCACATCATCAAATTGTTATCAGAGATCACGATTAATGTTAATTAAAAATACATAATCATATAAATTTTCTATTAACATGTGTTTTAATTTTTAGATAATTATTATTTTCATTGATATATTTGTTTCTTATAATATGTCCCCGTTGCAACGCACAGGTATGATACTAGTATATGTATATGTATATATATGTAAGAGATGGGCTACGGTGAGTTGCGAAGTAAAATGCGTTTCTACTTCACGCCGTATTTTTATTTTGAAAGTCTAAACGATCGATCCGAACCGTTAGATATTTAATCCATATTGAAATGTGCTTGGAGACCAAATTTTACATTTTTTGGAATTTTTTTACTATTTATTAAGCATTTTTGAAAATTGCTGTTTTGCTGTGAACAGTAAAATTTTCTGGACCATCAGATCAGCGACTTTCAAAATTGCTTAATAAATAGTAAAAAAATTTCAAAAAATGTAAAATTTGGTCTCCAAGCACATTTCAATATGGAGAACAAGATGAACGGTTCGGATCGACGTTTTGAACTTTAAAATCTCAAAATATAAGCGTGAAGTAAAATAGTCGCTTTACTTCGCAACTCACCGTAGCCCATCTCTATATATGTATATGTATATGTATATCTAAATATACATATATATGTATATATAATATTTATGTATATGTATATGCATATGTATAGATATGTATATGTATATAATATTTATGTTTATGTATATATATATGTATATGTATATATTTTTTTTTTTTTTTTAGAGTTTAGAGAAAGAAAATATCCATGGTTTGATTTTTTTTTTATAAACTCATTTTTTTAATAATATATGTGTATGTATATATAATATAATATATGTATAATATATGTATATGTAGAGTTAGGCTGGGGTGCTATGGATAGCATAGTGGCCTCTATACATATACATATACATATGCATATGCATATGCATATGCATATGCATATACATATGCATATACATATACATATACATATACATATACATATACATATACATATACATATACATATACATATACATATACATATACATATACATATACATATACATATACAGAGTACGGCTAACGTGCTTCCTCTAGCATATGGGCCGAAATGCTTCCGGTGGAAATTTAAAATTTCAAAATCCAAAAAGTCGATCTGAACCGTTCATCTTCTTCTCCATATTAATATCTGCTTGGAAACCAAATTTTACATTTTTCTGAAATTTTTTACTATTTATTAAGCCATTTTGAAAATCGCTGATCCAACGGTGGCTTACCAAACAGTAAAAATCAGAAGCTACCGTTGGATCAGCGATTTTCAAAATGGCTTAATAAATAGTAAAAAATTTCAGAAAAATGTAAAATTTGGTCTCCAAGCAGATATTAATATGGAGAAGAAGATGAACGGTTCAGATCGACTTTTTGGATTTTGAAATTTTAAATTTTCACCGGAAGCATTTCGGCCCATATGCTAGAGGAAGCGCGTTAGCTGTACTCTACATATACATATACATATACATATACATATACATATACATATACATATACATATACATATACATATACATATACATATACATATACATATATTATATTATATTATATATACATACACATATATTATTTAAAAAAATGAGTTTATAAAAAAAAATCAAACCATGGATATTTTTCTTTCTCCAAACTCTAAAAAAAAAAAAATCCGGTCCGCAAAAAAAATCTGCTCTCGGAATAAAAAATTCTAAAAAAAAAAAAATTCGGGGCGGAAATTTTTTTCGCGGCCCGGAATAAAAATTCCGGAGCACAGAAATAATCTGTGCCCTGAGTATTTTTAAAATTTCACTCAAAACATAGTTATTTTTAATAAAATAATTTTTTTTGGATATTTTAAAAAAAATCGGCAAAGCTGCACTTCTTCTGGAGCGCACTAATAATATTGTTAATCAATTTTCAATTCTTTTTTCGTAAAAAAAAATAATAATTCCTTTATGCCGAAATTTCTATTCATATCCTAGAAAAAATAAATATTTTAAGGATTAAGCAGCACTAGTCAATAGTTATTTCTTGTGCTATTAATTCATGATCAATGTCTGGTTAAAGAAATCCGAACTTTTTATTAATATTAAAAAATATAAAATTTAATATTCTGCACCCAAATTCGAGAAAATTTGAAATCTGTCCAATTCGGAGAATAATTCTCCAGCTCCAAATCTTTTTTCCAGAAAATTATTTTTCGGAAAGAGATTTAGATTTTCGAAGAATAATTCTCCTGATTTGTATTCCTTTTAATTAAAATAGAAAATATTATGATTTATTTATTTATTTATTTATTTTTAATATTAAAATATTAGAAATATTTTTTTATATTTCTTTGAAAATAGATAGAATACTATATAATTAAATTTATTAGAAAGATTGATATAAATAATCCAAATCAATATTTTTCAGACCGATTCTTTTACAGATGTAAAAAAAATTGTGTGTTATTGAAAAAAATAAAAATATTTTGAATCTAAATTAAAAATTTCGATTCAAAAATCACATTAATATCTACAACTAATATCTACAAAAGGTTTGGAAGGTATTTTAACATACACGGATATTTGTTGGTCTACAATTAGTATCTACAAAAAAAGTTTGGAGATATTGTCTTAAATTACAGCATATACATAAATTAGAATTTTTTGGTATTGATTATGAACAAAAGAAAAAAAAATCTTTTAACAAAGAAATAGAGGCAGAAGGGAGGAAGTTTTGATTATTGGATTTACTTTCCGAATTAATCATATATCCTTATAATGTAGCAATGTAATCCATTTACTATAGTCAAACTAAATTTATAAAATTACAAAAATCTTCATAAAATTAATTGTTGAATATAATAGTATTACAACCCAAGATTAACTATGACAGTTCTAATTGATATTCATTTCTTATTCTTCTTCATTAAATTTTAAGCTTTGACCAGCCCATTGGTCCAAGCGTAGGCGTAGATATGCAAAGCACGAATCTCAAAGGCAGAGCAGACTCTGCGCTCGATAGCAAACCATTACATATTTGATACTATACTGATGCCTCAAAAATTAATTAATTTGATTAATAATACTAATACACACAGATATACAAATAAAATTCAAATTATGAATTATACTAATAAAAAATAGAAGTGAAAATAATATAATTATTTATTTTTACAATTTCTTTATATATATATCAACCTAAAAAATAACAAGAAAACTAAAAAAAGAGTGCACCGAAAATTATACTTGTCTAGTAGGATTGTACCAAAAATTATATTCTGTCTAGGAGGTCCTTTTTTGGATCTCCTGTAGCTTTGTTGCTGTGAATATGTCACATGGGATGTACCAGATGTAATTTTCAGTACATTGGAGGGTGTATCGGAAATTTTATCTGACACTTATCTATTTTTGAAAGATAAAAACACATCATCCGCTTTCACTAAAAATAATATATATTTTTTTTTTATTTGCTTGAACAAATTCAATGTACAACTCAATATGTATAACAATATTTGACTATAATGGGTTTAAAATAGAAATTTGTAATTTCTTGATGTTTAGCCCGTAGCTACAAATGGGCCAGTAATGAACCTTTGACCCGGCCCATAACGACTTCTTTTCCGGAATCAATTATTTTATTATTGAGAAGCGTGTTCTAGTCTTCTATCTTCTGGAATGGAACGAAGAGTCTTTAATTTCTCATGAATTTCTGCTCTGAAGTCGTCATTTTGGCTTTTGTCCCATCTCGACGAGAATCAAATAACCAACCAACCAACCAACCAACCAACCAGATCTAATTCAAAATTAACGAAACCAACAGATCGCTCTCTTCTTCTCTCTCTCTCTTTCCTTCCTCGCAAGTCATAGCCTCGTATGAGGCGCAGAGGGCAGTCAATAGATAAATACATAGATAGCGCCTCCTCCTCCTCCTCCTGTGCCGCCGTGCGTCATCTCGATTCACTGAACCTCATCTATCTACTCTCCTCTCGGTAAGATGGCTTAATTTTATGGATTTATTTTATTTCCCAACTAACACTAGCTAGGGTAGAAATGTGCATCTAGTCAATTAATTGGTTGAATTCAACTCATCTTATCTTAGAGTATAGTCTAAATCTCAAGGTTTGAGCCAAAGTATACCTAATTAATTAACTAACTATGGAGTTGAGCAGGGTTTAATTTGAGCAAAAGCAATTAAGGAGAAGAGAAATGGATAATCATGGGAATCCATATCCACCATATGCACCATACGGATACCCACCACCACCACCTAATGATGGCATCCCCTCCCCCTCCCCCTACCTCAGCCCCTCTGCTTCTTTCCCCTCACATCCTCCTCATAACCTAGCCCCTGCCCCACCGCAATACAACCATTCCGGTCCATTGCAATACCCTCCACCTGCTTACCCACCTAATCCCCCCTACTATAATCCCTATCCTCCTACTTCCGCTACTTACCCCCACAGTCCCGATCCCAATCCCAATCTAAATCTCTACCCGCATCCGCATCCGCAACCATCCAGCTTCCACCACACTGGAAGTGGCCATTATGATTATGACAACCCCAACCTGCATTCAAGTCCGTCTAGCTTCCATCATACCGGCACTGATCAGTATGGCACGCCCAACCTGTCTAGCTTCCATCATACCGGCAGTGATCGCTATGACACGCCCAACCATTTGTCTTATCCCCCTCCTCCTCCCTCCCATTCTGACAGCATTTCCTCAGTTCATGATGGATTGGCCAATATTCACATCTCAGATACAGTCGCCTCGTCATCGCCGCAGTACCAACACCAGAGGTATGATTCATTTGGCAGCTATTCTAATTCTCCGGTATCAGCCCCACCAGCACCGGCCTCCTCTTTTTCTTTTTCTGGATCACAACATGGTGGCACTTTTTCTGGTTCACAGCACGGCGGTACCAATCAGATTGTACCATATACTACTGGATCTCCAAGCAGCAAAGGGAAGTCATCACTTAAGGTTCTCCTCCTTCATGGAAGTCTGGAGATATTTATCAAATTTGCCAAAAATTTGCCCAATAAGGATATGTTTCACAAGAGAATTGGAGATCTTCTTGGGCCCCGCATAACCAACTCCGTCAGTGGAGGCATCCAGAAGGTGGGGGGACCCATGACTAGTGACCCATATGTAACTGTCTCTGCTTCTTACGCTGTAATAGCACGAACATATGTGATTGACAACAATGAGAACCCCATATGGGACCAGCATTTCTATGTTCCAGTGGCCCATGAGGCTGCTGAGGTGTTGTTCACAGTAAAAGATGATGATGTGTTTGGCGCACAGATTATTGGTACTGTGTCAATCCCGGCTGAAAGGATCTACACAGGGGAGATGATTGATGACGTATTTCCAGTTCTCGGGCCAAATGGAAAGCCATGCAACAAAGGAGCTGTTCTGAGTTTCTCAATACAATACATACCAGTTGCGAGGCTTACAATGTACCACCATGGTGTTACTGTGGGATCGGATTGCAAAGGAGTGCCCAATACGTATTTTTCTCTTAGAAGGGGAGGTAAGGTGACTTTGTACCAAGACGCACATGTGCCCGACAATTGCTTGCCAGACTTCTGGCTTCAAAATGGAATGCAGTATAAGCATGGGCAGTGTTGGAGAGATGTGTTTGATGCGATTAGTGGTGCTACTAGGTTGATTTATATTGTTGGTTGGTCGGTTTTTCATACAGTCACTCTGGTTCGTGATGGAGGAAAAGGGAATATGATTACGTTGGGTGAACTCCTCAAGCGCAAGTCACAAGAAGGGGCTAGGGTTTGCCTTCTCATTTGGGATGACCCAACATCTCGCAGCTTTCTGGGTATCAAAACTGTAAGTTAATTTCGTTGTTTTTCATTTGGAATGATGTTCCTTATAATCACAAATCATTGTGTGCGCACGTGTCTTAGTTTGTCTACACAAAAATTCTTGGCAGGCCGGGATCATGGGCACTAATGATGAGGAGACACGACGGTTTTTTAAGCATTCTTCAGTCAATGTGTTGCTTTGCCCTCGTGCTGCTGGCAAAAAGAGCGGCATTGTTAAACAACAGGTCAGGTGATCTGACTTAACCTTTTATGATATATAGTTAAAGAAAGTTATGTTAATGACTTGAATGATAATGGCACTGGTTCATGCATTAAATATATATTTATATATATGTTCGAGTGCAGGAAACCGGAACTATCTTCACACATCATCAGAAAACTATTGTTGTGGATGCTGATGCTGGGAACTATAGAAGAAAAATAATTGCATTTGTAGGAGGGCTTGATCTATGTGGAGGCCGATATGATACCCCAACACATTCTTTATTTAGGACTTTAGACACAGTTCACAAGGATGACTATCACAACCCCAACTTTGCGGTAATTAATTACTTTTTTGCTTTTTGTTGAATCCTAATTTGACCTTCATAAATAAAATAATATATATGCTCGTATGTATGTTATTTTTTCTTTGCATCTGCAGGAGGTGGATAGTCGTGGTCCAAGAGAGCCATGGCATGACTTGCACTCTAAAATTGATGGCCCAGCAGCCTATGATGTGCTGAGAAATTTTGAAGAGCGCTGGTTAAAAGCGGCAAAACGTCACGGGCTTAAGAAAATGGGCAAGTCTTACGATGACACGTTGCTAAATCTTAAGAGAATTCCTGAGATATGCCTTGATGATACACCTTACGCGAGTGACAATGATCCAGAATCTTGGCACGTACAGGTATTATATTATGCATGTGGTCATACTATATATAAATGGTACATGCCAGAACATTTATATACAAGTTCAGTACAGGCCCTGATTGATATGGTATGTAGCATACAAACACCTGTTATTTAATTGTATATTATATGTTGTTTGCTTTGATGATTATTGCCAAATTAGGTGTTCAGATCTATTGACTCAAACTCGGCTAAAGATTTCCCCAAGGATCCAAGGGAAGCAAGCCTAAGGGTACATAATTTATTTTTTCATTTGTGGTGTTTTCGGCTTAATTGGGCTACATATTTCTTTTTTTATTCTTCTAAAAGGCATTTCCAAACTTTGTATTGAACAACAGAACCTTGTGTGTGGGAAGAATGTTTTGATTGATATGAGCATACATGCTGCTTATGTAAATGCCATCCGTGCAGCCCAGCACTTCATTTACATTGAAAATCAGTATTTTCTCGGTTCTTCCTTCAACTGGGATTCCAACAAAGATTTAGGTAAATTTTGATATCACTTGATGCAATACACAGAGATGTTAGTATGTAAATTGTGCATTGATATCACTGCATTGAACTGCAGGTGCCAATAATCTGATACCAATTGAGATTGCCTTAAAAATTGCAAACAAGATAAAAGCAAATGAGAGCTTTGCTGCATACATTGTAATTCCAATGTGGCCAGAGGGCAATCCAACAAGTGCGACTACACAGAGAATTTTATATTGGCAGGTTAGCATTGTATATTTTATGTTGTATGAATATTTGGTGGAGACAATTTTGCAAGTATTTACAATAATCTTTTTTTTAATTGATTGCAGAAGAAGACAATGCAGATGATGTATGAGACAATCTACAGGGCTCTAAAGGAAGCTGGCTTAGAGGACAAGTATGAGCCACAAGATTACCTCAATTTCTTTTGCCTTGGTAACCGTGAGTCTCCAGACCGAGCACCACCATCAAAAACATCTAATTCAAATACCCCCCAGGTATTTATATGTGTATTTCATATTTGATTTGATAACACTCAGTTACCAAGAATATATATATATATATATAAGGGGGAATTTCATGTATATCCCTCAAAAGTTTCAATATTACGTATTTATCCCTCCAAAATCAGTAATTACATATTTATCTTGAAAATTGTAGAAACTCACATATTTGTCCAATCAATCATATTTAACATTGATTTTCTATGTATTCCCATTTTACCCTTCTAAGGCCGGTGTGTTAGAAATTTAAAAAAAAAAAAAAAAAGTAAATAAAAGGAAGCACTGAAACTGATTATCATTAAAGTCAATTCTCTGGAGCATCTTTGCATGCCTCTGTATTTCACTATTTCTCTTCTGCAGTAGCTATTCTTCATTGCACAGATGTAAACTTTTGATTGAAGTCAGTGATCTAGTTTTGCTCTGTTGCCCACCATAGCCTACCAGTACAAGTTCGGTATGGTATTTTCTTCATGCTGGTCTACCAGTATTGAACCGTATCAGTACCAGTACATAGCTGTACCAGTACCAGTTATTACAGTATGTCTTCATTCTGTTGTACCAGTCCAGTATGCCACTGACCCGTACTAGTCCAGTACTGTATTTCTCCATGCTAATGTACCAGTACTGTG
Source organism: Carex rostrata (assembly GCF_964058835.1). Classification (NCBI taxonomy): domain Eukaryota; kingdom Viridiplantae; phylum Streptophyta; class Magnoliopsida; order Poales; family Cyperaceae; genus Carex; species Carex rostrata. The sequence continues at coordinate 278,889 of NC_135924.1, forward strand.
CCCATTTTGTACCAGGCCTCATTCCTTCTTGTTTCAGCTTTATTTTATTTTCTATGGTTTGTTTCCCTCTAAAAATGCTGGTACCCGCTGATCTGAACGGCTGAAAAACAAACTGCGCCGATCCTCTCAACTCCATGTTTTCCTTTCATTTCCTTCTAAAAACGCTGGTACTCACTGACCAAAAAGTTGTCTCAGAATCAAGTTCAATGAAAGATTGTTGTTTGGCATTCTTGTCAACAAAGATGATGGAGAGAAACAGATCGCTCCTTGATAGATAATGCTTCATCACCTCTTAAACTTTTAATAGCTTTCAAAAATTGAACATGCCAATTTCAGTAGTTGTCTAACGTTGCATTGGAGTCACTGGTTATGTAAGTGATGCAATTCATGTTTGCATAAAAAAAATGAAAATGATGCAACTACAACTGTATAAACATTCAAAGTTACAGATAAATATAATAAACATTAAACAATTGTACCACTTAATTCACAAAATTAGGCAAATCAGGTGCTCCCCAAATTATAACAAATCATGTGCTCTCAAACAAATTAGGTGCTCATCAGTAAGTTTAAGTCTATTCAAGAGGTATTAAAATTTTGTTATTACTCATCAGTAAGAGAATATTTTTGGAAGAATCGGAGACGTCAACAATTATCACCATAGAAATCACAACAGAATACAGAAATTGGTTCAATCGGAATTCAGGGGCAAATATAGAATACTATGCTGCTGCTCAGGGTTAAATAGCAGAAAGTTAGGATTACCTTGACTTGATTTTAAGTCACATAATTACATAATTAAATTTTGTTGCCTATAAAAGGACGCCCTTAAATATGTGATTTGGCGTGTTTGGGAGAGAAGAGGCAGGAGGTTTGGGGCTGCCTTGGAGAGAACTCAACAGATAAAGAGAGAGGAAGGAAGGGTATAATGGTCAACATATTATTAATTAATAGTGTAAAATAAATTTTAAAGTTGTAAAAATTATTATTTAACTATTTTTGGAGATATTTGATATATTATAGAGTTAGATTGGACAAATATGTGAGTTTCTACAATTTTCAAGGATAAATATGTTATTACTGTTTTTAGAGGGATAAATACGTAATATTAAAACTTTTGAGGGATATACATGAAATTCCTCCATATATATATATGCTGACATGACATGTTCCTACAGGAAAATGCAAGGAAAAATAGGAGGTTTATGATATATGTTCACTCTAAAGGTATGATAGTGGATGATGAGTATGTGATAATTGGATCAGCCAACATAAACCAGCGATCACTTGAAGGAACCAGAGATACAGAGATTGCAATGGGTGCGTACCAGCCACAACACACTTGGGCTAGAAACCAAAACCAACATGCTCCTCATGGTCAGGTAAGGGCAATATGGGCAGAGATATATGCATACCTGAACTTATATATATAACATATAATAATAAATCTGATTAAATATATTAAATGCAGATATATGGGTACAGAATGTCATTATGGGCAGAGCACACCGGTACCAGTGAGGAAATATTCAACCAACCGCAGAGCCTTGAATGTGTACAAAGGGTACGCACCATGGGTGAACTCAACTGGAAGCAGTTTGTTGCAGATGAAGTAACCGAGATGAGAGGCCACCTCCTAAAGTATCCTCTAAACATCGACCGAAGGGGCAAGGTAACATCCCTGCCAGGCTGTAAGACTTTCCCCGATTTAGGAGGGGAAATAGGCGGTGCGTTTTTGGCTATACAAGAGAATCTTACCATATGATTATTGAATTTAAATGATGTAATTTTATTTTTAGTTTTGGCCTTTGGGTCCTTTCCTTAGATATAGTAGGATAAATTAATTAAGGTATATACATGATGGATGCATCAAGGTCTGAGGCTCTTGGCTTTCTTCTTGTGTGCATAATTCTCATATATATATCTTAATTTCTCCCCTTTTTTATTGTAGAATTTGTGGATTTTGTTTGTAATTGTATTTGTACAGTAAATCGTCAGTATACACACACAGTGCAGGAAATGAATTTTTTTTAACAATAACTGCATGCTGTACACTTAAATAAAACCTGAGATGGAGGACTGATATCTTGACTTTTTATAAATTAACCTTGTGTTCTCAGCTAGCTAAATGTAAAATCAATGGAGCACATATAAAATTGTATTATATTCATATGGAGACGCAGGGCTGCTAATGAGCCGGGCCAGCTCATGAGCCAATGATTTGGACAGCTCAATATGTTATATTGAGTCGGGCTCTAAACTGGAAAAAGCCCGAACTTGACTCGACTCAAATTTTATGCTTGAACAGAGCCAAATCCGAGCCAGGCCGGCTCATGAGCCCATCGAGTCTCCTCTTTCATTCTGTTGCTCTCTCACCTCGCTCTCAATCCTTCTGGCTCAGTCCTCTCGCTCAGGTGCGCTCTCTCTTTCTCTCTCAGTTGCAATGTTGTTTGTATTTAGGTTAAATCAAAATCTTTGAGTTGCAGTAAATTGGTACTGTTTTATCACTGGTACTGTTTTTATTTTGTGGGTATTGCGTGATTGTTACTTGGATCAGTATGCACAATAACAATTTCTTAGTGGGTTGTGCATATTATGGTAGTAATACAGTGACTGGTATTATGAGAAATTGCATATGACAGGTTTTTCTCCAAAGGTACTCTTTTGTCACATGTGAAGGCTTACAGAACCCCTTATTAGAATTTATCTTTCTGGCATGTCATTGGCAGTATGCTGTTGTTCCTCTTAATATATTGTTATTACCCAAATAGATCCCAGTTTGACCATACTGTCAATTCAAAAACACTAGTGAAGAAGATAGCTTGTTCATATTTAAATTTCAACTCCAAGGTGTTAATTGAGTCAAATTTATCCCAATGAAACTTCAAGCTAAACTGATTTAACCTTCAGTTACCCTCCTCAATAGTGCAACAAAAATCCAGCCTAGCCAGAAAAAGTTGAAATAAATAAATAAAGGACAAGTGTATCACTGTATTACTACCATAATATGCACAATAACTATTTCTCACAACCCACTAAGAAATTATGTGGGTTGTGCAATTTCTTAGTGATCCAGGAAACAATCACGCAATTTCTCATAATACCAGTCATTGTATTACACAACTTCAAGCTAAACTGCTATTAGTATGCACAATAACAATTTCTCACTGTTTTTAATTTTTGCATCTGCAACTGATTGTATAAATTGTGTTTGTAAATTCTGGTAAAAACCAACAGTAGCATTCTTAGTTCACCATGGAAATAATAGCATCAGTCTCTAGGCTTCCACAGGCCAAGGGCCACCAAAAAATGTGCTAACTGGTACCAAAAATTACAAATGTTGCTACTGGTACACATTTTTTTTCTATGAGGCTTAGACACTGAGTAGGCCGGTATTACATTTCTACACCTATGAGATAATTGTATTTCATCCTAGCAATTCATGAGTCATACTCAAAACTTAAGTTGGTAAAATGGGGTTCAATCAGCCCAACAGATTTCTATTTTTGCGATACTGAAGCCTGAAATGGCTGTGAAATTATTGCAGATTTTACTTATACGGTACAGTTTGGTACATGTCTTCTCAATTCATAATGAATCTGAAATTGTTTGTGAGTTTACTCTTTGTAGTAAAATTAAGGTATGCTTAAGTCTCAATCGATCCTCTTTTTCGCAATCATTGACTAAATCCAGCTTTTATTTCTCTCTAACACAATAAATGAAACCATAAATAAACAAAAAGCTGGACCTTGATTCATTTTTAGGCTAGCAAATCTCTAATCTAAAGAAGTTAAGAAATTTAAAATATTTAATGAAAGGAATCACCTGAACCTGATTAATGCTTACATGTTGCTAGAGACAACACTGTACATCCTAATATTTGAGGCCGGTACCATGCTTGTACCAGCCAGGTACATTTCAGATTTTTTTATTTTTTTCTTTTCCGAGCTGACCTTATATGTGCTAACTAACATAATATGTACATCCTAATATTTGGTGTTTGCTATGCATTGCATCAGTAGTCAGTATTGCGAATAATTTAGCTTACTTGGACAAGTCAATTATGAGCCACTAGCTGAAAAAGCAACTGGCTTTAATATGTACATTAATAAAGTCAACTAGTTTCTGTTTTGAGTAAAGATCGATAATGATACAAGTTGTCAAGATACGGAACTAGCAAGGAATTAAACTGTATTATCTCCGAGCTGGGCCCAAATATGGTCTGAGACGCGCCGAGTCTAGTATTCTATATTGGGCTTATCTCCAAGTCTATATTATATTATATTATATTGGGCTTTTCTATTTTTGCATTTTCTTTTTTAATGAGAAGCCCATGCCATAGGCACTATTTTTGACTGATGAGACAGGAAGATCTCTACCACCATGTGGCGCAACACAATTGGTGATAGCCAAACAGAATCAATCTAGAGGATAGGAGATCAAGGCAGGCAAGCTAGCCAGCCAATAGAAAGCCAGTGACGTGGACATATCCACCTCCTCTACTCTAGCTACTTGTTAAAACTCTGTCTCTCTCTCTCTCTCTCTCTGCCTTCAGTTATCACCACAGCAGTTAACATATTTCATTATTCCTCCTTAATTTCTCCATCTGCAGGAGGCATTTAATACAATACAAATGGCAACTTCTGCTCTGCAAAACTCCTCATTCTTTGGCCAAAATGTGATCAGCAAGTCAGATGATCTCTACCGCCAAATCGGCAGTAGCCGCATCACCATGCGCCGCACTATCAAGAGTGCTCCCCAGAGCATCTGGTATAAATATATAGTTAAATTAATAAATTATTCATTTAATTGATCATTTAATTAACTAATTAAGCTAGCACTAATATATAGTTAAATTAATAAATTAATATTTGTCTCGCAATCAGGTACGGACCGGATAGACCCAAGTACTTGGGCCCATTCTCAGAGCAGACGCCGTCATACCTGACAGGTGAGTTCCCCGGTGACTACGGGTGGGACACAGCCGGGCTGTCCGCTGACCCGGAAACCTTTGCACGCAACAGGGAGCTGGAGGTGATTCACTGCAGATGGGCTATGTTGGGAGCCCTAGGTTGCGTCTTCCCCGAGCTCCTCTCCAAGAACGGCGTCAAGTTCGGGGAAGCCGTGTGGTTCAAGGCTGGCTCTCAGATCTTCTCTGAGGGGGGACTCGACTACCTCGGCAACCCCAATCTTATCCATGCACAGAGCATTTTGGCCATTTGGGCCGTGCAGGTCGTGCTCATGGGCTTTATCGAGGGCTACCGTGTGGGCGGTGGGCCTCTGGGAGAGGGTCTTGACAAGGTATACCCCGGTGGGTCCTTCGACCCTCTTGGCTTGGCAGACGACCCCGAGGCATTTGCTGAGCTGAAGGTGAAGGAGATCAAGAATGGTCGTCTCGCAATGTTCTCCATGTTCGGTTTCTTTGTCCAAGCGATTGTGACCGGCAAGGGACCTATTGAGAACCTTGTCGACCATATTGCAGATCCAACGGTGAACAACGCGTGGGCTTACGCCACCAACTTTGTGCCCGGCAAGTGAAGTGAAACAATGAATAAGCAAATTAAGCCATGCGTAGACGTTGGTGGCTTGTGTAAATTAATTATGATCAGGCCTTTCTAATTATGCGAGGAATGATATAGTTATGTGATATGTACGGACGTAGTGCATGTGTTTGTAATATATATATAGCTACTAGCTAGCTAGTACTTCTCATTTTGTTTTGTTGCCTGATGAGAACTTTTCTTTTAATTAGTGCTTTAATTAATGATCTTCTTCGATTCTAATTAAGCTGTTGCAAGGAAATTAAGCAACCAATCCCTAATTACTAGGAAACTAAGGAAATCAATTAGGGAGTGTTTAGTTCGCGCTATAGGTCATTCCAGAAAATAGAAGGATTTCAGATAATGTAATGCCAGGGAATTGAGATGCCAGGACATGTGTCATTATCATATTTGATTCGCACATAACTATTGTTTCAACATTTCCTGAAATGAGTCATTTTCATGTTTGATTCGCGCATAGCTATTACAATGGCTATAGACATAACTTCACTATTTATTAATTATTAACTAAATAACGTTACATTACCAAAAATTTTATATATTGTTAAAGATAAATTATAAATTATAAATTAAATTAATGTAAAAAAATCACATAACGTGAAAGCTTATGTATTATTTAAAGATTAATTTAATTTAGAAGTTATTTTAATTTTAGAAGATTATGTATAACAAGATTATAAATGTGCCTACATAGTACATACTATATGAATAATTATACAGTAATCGACACGAGTCAAAATTTAGACCATAAAGTTAAATCTATATCTGATGCATTACTGATATCTATATATGGTCTATTTAAATCTAAGAAAAATACTAAAATCTCATACCAGATAGCCCTTTCATTTACCAGTAAAATTATACATATCTTACTAATGACACAAGCTTAAGAAAAATACTAATTCCTAAACTAGCATATTAATGTTTAATTGTTTACACACAACAGTATATTTTTATTACAGTATACTAACTAATTTTGAGACTTTAAATTCAATCTCTTCATCATCCAGTGAAAATCCAGGTGGCAAGCTGTGTAAGGGTACCAAAGCCGGGGCCTCCTACAAGAAAGAATAAAACAAAATCATGATAATTAAGTTAATCAACATACCATGCTTTAATTGTGCGCTTCATCAATAGCTTGTGTCAAAACATCTAGCCTCAAAACGAATTTAAGTACAATTATTCAAGGAAGCACTACATGGTCAGTGGCACTTTTACATATATGCCCAGAAAAATTATCAAAATTTTAGGAGCCCAACTTACTGGTAACATACCTCAAAAAGGGAGAGATATAAACAATTAACAAATTCAGTGTTATAATAAGTTCAATTTTTTGCAAATCTAAACAATTAACATAAGAGGGATATAATACCACAAAGACAATATATATCTTAGATAAATGAGCTATTCTGCTATTGTATGTACAAAGGAAATTTACTTCCAAAATCAGTATTATATATAGAAATCTTTTCGTGCACCAGAATACATATATGTTAGACAAAAAAAAAGTATTAGTGGTCAAAGTAGCTAGATTGTACTAGCTTGTGCCAATTCAGAACAGTACCGAATACCAGAATAAAAAAGTACTGAATACATACATAACTTAGAATAATACCGACACATACAAATCTTAGAACAGTACCAAATCAAAACAGTCCGAATACCAGAATCAGAACAATATCGAATACATACATACTTAGAACAGTACCAAATACCAGAATCAGAATAGTACCAAATACATACATATCTTAGAACAGTATTGAATCAGAACAGTACCGAATACAAGAATAGATACCTATTCATGAACATTACCGAACCATAACAGTAGAGTATTAGTGGTCAAAGTAGCTAGATTGTGCTACCTGATTTATTCCTAAGTGAAGCGGTAACAGAAACTGTCACAGGAATTGTGTAAAGATTTGTCGGTTCGTCCATTGATTGAAAACTACAAACAAAGAAATATATCAACCATGTGTCCATGTCCAAACTACAGTCTCTACAAAATTAGAAATTGATGAGACAGGAAATTGATGGACCTTGTGCATGCAAATTCAAGCCCATTTAGAGAAACTACAGATTGTGCGTGCACAATCAAAAGGGACCTTGACGGATGGCAAATTGATGAGAGAAATAAGTTATATACCGCTAGAGATCAACCAAAAATTAGAAATTGAAGGAACCACTAGCATTAAACTAGAACAATGGCGTGACTTTACCAATACTAGAGAGAAGAGTTAAGCAAGAGACAGATCAAAGAAGAGAGAGAGAAAACCTGTGAAGTCGGAGACGGAGACGGAGACGAAGAGGAGAGCACAGAGAAGTTGGAGACACGGAGAGGAGAGATGTTGGAGACGGAGAGGAGAGAGTTGTAATAACAGAGAGCGAAGAAAGAGCGCTAACGCGATTTCCTTCCAACGGGAATCAAGAAAATCCACCCTTTTTTTTTGCTATCGGGATAGCCATTAAGCAGGGAATTGTGATTACAGAGGGAATCCTATATTCCCATTTCTATTCCCGACTGTTTTTGCCAAACACAGGAATGGAATTCCAACTTCCAAGCCCTGGCCAATTCCTTAATTAAGATGTTTGCAATGGCAGGTGTAAATATTAATATTAATTAATTGTTCTTTGAAAATAATTTATTATTTTTTTAAATAAGTACAAATTCACTGTTTATGAGTCATCTAAAAACAATAATTTTATACCTATTTAACAATAGTAAAATAATTTTAAAAAAATATAAAATTTGATCTCTTAACATATTTTAATTTTTAATTTTTTTTTTTTTTGCATTAGAGCATCTACATCCCTAAAACTCAAAAGAATTTCTAAATAACTGTTAACTACTTTTTAGAAATTATGGTCTTTAAAGTTTCTAACTCTCACATCTCTGAAACTCATTTTAGAGTTTCTATTAAGTCACGTCAGCAACAAATTAAAAAAGGAGAAACAATTTGAGCCAATCATTTGGCCAACATAGAGTTTATAAACAGTTTCTTAATAATAAACTTTCCTGCATAGTTTATAAATAAGAAACTCTCTCACATCCCTGAAACTAGATTAGAAATTCTAATAGTTTCAAGGACGTAGATGCTCTTAGAATCCTATAGGTTTTCATTAATTAAAGCATGAGAGTAAGTGAGTATGTAAGGCATGTTACATGGCTGCAATGAAAAACAAAATATGCTACAACCGAGAACAACAAACCTGGATAGCAAGGAGAGAAGATCATATTATTCATTGCAAACCGCTAAGATGCGAAGCCTAACTTTGAAAGTAGCATAATTAGACCCCGGGCAAAACAGAGTATGTTCCTGGCTGAAACATATTTGTTTCTGGGAAATGCAGAAAAAGTGCCTAGTTCTGATAAAGGCCAAAACAAAATGTTCCTGACAGAAACAGGAGCCGAAACATTCTGTTTCTGGCCAAAACAAATCTATTCCTGGTTGTTCCTGGCTGTTACTGGGAATGCAGAAAAAAATACTTGGTTCTGAAAAGTCCAAAACAGAATGTTCCATGCAAAAACAAGAGTCAAAACATCTTGTTTTTAGACAAAACATAGCTGTTCCTGGCTGATGCTTGAACAAACATATTTTAATTTGAAGAAAACCTAGGAGCAGAGAAATAATAATATGATGGTACAGTATATGTCTAAGCCCAAATGAGCACTGCCCATCTAATGTAGGCCCTCCCCAGTATCTTTATTTGATTGTGTAAAATTTAGATCTTCAAAGGAATGGCAGTAATGTCCTAATCAGTAGCACATTAGAGATAAGATTAGTAAAATTATATATTGTCCTGTTCAAATGCCTTCATTTTTTATGCCTCCACCATAGCTCTATTTTTTAAAACTTTAATAATTTAAAATTTAAAAGTCAAAATAAAACTGTTGTATATAATTTACATCATTTTATCTATGCACGTGTAAAAAAATATGACATTTCAATTTTATTTTAATTGTCATCAAGAGCTTGTAAAAAAACACACTAATGTGAATAATTTCTAGACGTTGATTTTTGAACTTATTGATTCACATAAAAACAAAATTGAAATGTGATAATTTTTTATGAGCACATAGAGAAAATAACATAGATCACATTTGACGATTTTATTTTGACTTTTAAGTTTCAAATTTTGAGTTATTAAAGTTTTAAAAAATAGAGGCATAGTGGAGACACAAAAAATAGAGGCATTTGAACACTCCTCTAGTTAGATTCCAATTAAAATATTATTTATATATAAGATTTTTTTTTTTTCAAATGGTAGATAAAATTTCAAGATCATAGGAACAAGGAACAAGGAATCTGGAATATTCATTCTTTTGAAATGAAAAACTATTAATGCTGAAAGTACTACTGTTTATAATAATATAAATAAGGTAACTGGTAAAAGTCATTTTTTATATTTTTAATATTTTTAAACTAATATTTATATAAGATGGAGTACTTTAGAATTTGAATTTATTAGAAGAATAACAATATTTTTTCTATCTATAATTGATTTTTGAACCAGAATCAATAACTCGGTTCCAAAAATATATATTTCTAACAACACATTAAGAAACTTTTTTTTACAGCTGTTAAAAATCTGGTCCGAAAAATATTAATCTGTTTTATTTATCACAGTTTTCTAATCAATTCAAATTTTATAATACTCTATCTAATAAGCAAATTTTTAATGTTTCAATAAAAAAAATCAAATTTTCTACTATTTTTTAAAATACAAAAATATTTTTTTTATGTCAAAAGCATTTGAAATTTGAAATGGGCCAAAATCTCCTTCCACCGAAGTACCGAATTATTGGTTCAGTGAAAGATCGTCTTCTCTGTCTCCATAATGGAGCTGTTTTTTTCTGTAAAAATAGAACCAGCTGTCTTGATTTGTTTTAAACTATTTTGTTTATTTTTATTAAAAAAAAACGACGGCTCAAATGTCTCATTACTTCATGTTTCAATCGTACCACTACATCTTTATTTTTAATTTCAAAATTCAAACAAATGATCCAAACCGATCAACATGATATCCACATTAAAATATAATTGGAGACCAAATTTTATATTTTTTAAAAATCTTTTACTATTTTAAAAATAGATACAAAATCAATGTTTTTCAGAAAATTGTGGACCATCTAAAAACAATGATTTTTTATTTATCTTAAAAATAGTAAAAAAAATCTAAAAAATCTAAAATTTGGTCTCTAATCATATTTTAACTTGAATATTATGTTGAGTGGTTTCGGATCATCTGTTTGAACTTTAAAAATTAATTATAAAGACAATTGAAACATGAAGCAATGGGCCATTTGTGCCCTCCTAAAAAGAAAATCCCCAGTTTGGTGTCGGTTTTGAAAACATTATAATTTTGATGAAAGCTGGTGAGTTTTTTTTTTTACCTCACTTTAATAAAAAAAAATGTAATATTTTTACCTCACTAGTCATAGGTGAGTTTTTTTTTTTTTTAATCGCACATGCAATAGTACAAAGTCAGTATGAAATTGTAATATTTTTAAAATTTTCATCAAGTTAAGTATATAAAGGTGATAATAATATTTATAATTTTATAAATTTAAGATTGTTAGTATTTTTTTATTAAAAATTTCTAAACAGCTCGTAATTTGTTTTTCATAATTCAAATGCGCATGTATTATTTATATAGGTACCAATTGACAATTACACACATATTAAAAATAGAGAAATCCACTTACAACATTTGTAAGTTATGTAACAATTCAGTTTTGTAATTTTCAAATTTCAAACAGTCGATTCAAACCATTAAGCACGATCTTTATATTAAAATGTGTTTGTAGATCAAATTTTACATTTTTTTTTTTTTTAATATTTATTAAGTATTTTACAAAATTGCTGTTTTTAGACAAATTTGGACCACTAATTTTTTTTTTCTTTTTTGTAAAATACATAATAAATAGTAAAAAATTCAAAAAAAATATAAAATTTGATCTTCAAGCGCATTTTAATATAGATATCATGTTAAACGATTTGGATCGACTATTTAAACTTTTAAAATTACAAAATTGAATTGGTGTAAGATGTAACTTACAAATATGGTAAGTGGATCCCTCCTCTATATATATTATATAAAGAGAGATCCAATTACACCATTTTATGGTGACACATCTTGACACCATATTTATAAGTCATTTTTGCAATTTTAAAATCCAAACAGACGATCCGAACCGTTCAACATGATCTCCATACTAAAATGTGCTTGGAGACCAAATTTTATATTTTTTGGATTTTTTTTTAGTATTTATTAAGATATGTACAAAATTGTTGTTTTCAGATAATTTTGAACCATTGAAAAAAACAACAATTTTATAAAATTGTAAATAAATAGTAATAAATTTTCAAAAAAATATAAAATTTGATGTCCAAACACATTTTAATATGGATATCACGTTAAACGATTAAGATCGACTATTTAAATTTTAAATTACAAAAATAATTTATAAAAATATAATGTCAAAATGTGTCACTATAGAATAATTTGCAGTTTCGTCGCATCTGAAAGGGAAGAATGAATGGTTAAGATTTAATAAGAAAAAAACGAAGAAGAGCAGCGAGGAGGATGGGATGTTATAAAAACAAAAAAAATAAAAAAAATGAATGTGATGCCATCGTGGCAGCTGATGTGAGCATGGATGGCACGTGAAGCCACGCGGCCCTGTTCAGTGTTCAGTACAATTTTGGGTTTGTTTTAATAATGAATATAATAATGTATTTATTGCATTTGCACCGAGAAGGCGAGAAGAGGAGAGAAGATAAAGAGAAGCCGTCTGACATGGACCCATAGACGAGCCATACCTTGTCACGTGTCATATCATAGACTCATGCTCTCCTGCTCCCTTAGACCAGATCACCAGAGTCACTAGACTAGACTACTATTTATATCTGTGGGTGGGTGGGTGGGTGGGTGCGCCAACATTTTTTGTTATTAAATTATTCACACACACACACTGGTCAGTGGTCACCTTCCCTTTTAATTTCCCTTGATAGCTAAGCTTATAGTTTGTCCTTGTCCAGTTGAGGTTGAGCTCACTCTCAGGCTCAGGCTCAGGCTCAGCAGAGTTTTCACTCAAATATTAAAAAATTTCCTTTCACAGAGACTCTGTGTCTGCTCTATCAACAAAACACTCTGACTCAGTTTGTGTGTGTGATAGAGAGAAATAATTAAATAATAATGTCATCATCCCCAAGAGGAGGAGGAGGAGGAGGGAGAACACCAACAGGAGGGGAAGGCCGAGTCGGGGCAGCAGCTCAATCGTCTGCGGCTTCAAGCCACAGCCGAAGCCGGCACAGTGTCCGCATCGTAGCACAAACAAGCATAGATGCCAAGCTGGATGCCGAGTTTGAGGAATTCGGAGGAGAGTCATTCGACTACTCGAGGTCGGTGCAAGCACAGGAAATTAGAGGATCACATGCTGCTCCTGCTCCTGCTCAGCAACGCCGAGAGAAGGTCATGGCCTACCTACAACACATCCAGCGTGGCCGGATGATTCAGCCCTTCGGTTGCCTATTGGCCCTTGATGACAAGTCCCTACGCGTGCTCGCTTTCAGTGCCAATGCACCTGACATGCTTACCAGTCTCCCTAATGCTGCTGTACCATCTCTTGACCTCGACATCGACATCGACCAAAGCAACCAACCTTACCAGTCTCAGGTGCTCACTTTTGGTTGTGATGTTCGCTCCCTCTTCACTGCCCCTAGTGCGGCTGCTCTCCACAAAGCTGCCCTCTCCTCCCCTGCTACCGATGTCTCCATCCTAAACCCTGTTCTTGTCCATTCCCGTGCCTCCGGCAGACCTTTCTACGCCATCCTCCACCGTGTCACTCGCTGTCTCATTGTCGATTTTGAGCCTGTCAAGCCCACTGAACTCCCTATGAGTGCTGCCGGAGCTCTTCAGTCCTACAAACTTGCTGCCAAAGCTATTGCCCGTCTCCAGTCCTTGCCTGGCAGCAACCTCCAGAGCCTCTGTAATGCTGTTGTTGAAGAGGTCTTCGAGCTCACCGGCTATGATCGTGTCATGACCTACCGCTTCCATGATGATGACCATGGCGAGGTCTTTGCCGAGGTCACCAAACCAGGCCTCGACCCTTACATGGGTCTGCACTACCCGGCCACCGACATTCCTCAGGCTGCCCGCTTTCTCTTCATGAAGAATAAGGTCAGAATGATCTGCGATTGCCGAGCAAAACCTGTTGAGATCCTCCAGGATGATTCTCTCGGCTTCGACATCACTTTCTGTGGCTCCACACTGCGCTCCCCGCACAGCTGTCATCTCCAGTACATGGAGAACATGAACTCCATTGCGTCTCTTGTCATGGCTGTTGTTGTCAACGAGCCCTCAGATAGAGGGGATGATGAGGCAGGTCCCGAGGGGCAACAGACCAGGAAGAGGCTTTGGGGCCTCATTGTTTGCCATAATGAGAGCCCTCGTTTTGTGCCTTTCCCGCTGCGCTACGCATGTGAGTTCTTAGCCCAAGTGTTTGCCATACATGTCAATAAAGAATTCGAGCTGGATAACCAAATCCGGGAGAAGAACATTCTACGCACCCAGACCCTGCTCAGTGACATGCTGCTGAAACAAGCGGGGCCCCTGAGCATCATTTCCGGGAGCCCCAACATCATGGATTTAGTGAAGTGTGATGGTGCCGCACTGCTATACCAGAACAAGGTGTGGCGACTGGGCCGAGCACCAACTGATAGCCAGATTCACCAACTCGCTTTCTGGCTGACAGAGAACCACATGGACTCGACTGGTCTCAGCGCTGACAGTCTCCATGAGGCAGGCTATCCAGGAGCCATTGCACTTGGGGACACAGTCTGTGGCATGGCGGCTGCACGGATCAATTCTCGGGATGTGCTATTCTGGTTCCGGTCACACACTGCAGCTGAAATGCGATGGGGCGGTGCGAAGCATGACCCATCCCAGGAAGACGATGGGAGGAAGATGCACCCAAGGTCATCTTTCAAAGCCTTTTTGGAGGTTGTGAAGATGCGGAGCATGCCATGGAAAGATTACGAGATGGATGCTGTTCATTCCTTGCAATTGATCCTGAGGGGAACTCTAAACAATGAGATAGGGAATAAGGATGCGCTTATTGCCAGTTCTGAGACTGGGACAGCAGCACTGGAGAGTAGGATTGATGAGCTGAGATTGCAGAGCAAGGTGGAGCTGCAGGCAGTTACAAGCGAGATGGTGAGGCTGATCGAGACAGCCACGGTGCCGATCCTGGCAGTGGACAGCAGTGGGCTGGTTAATGGTTGGAATCAGAAGATTGCTGAGCTGACGGGACTTGCTGTTGATGATGCTGTCGGCAAGCATTTTCTTTCACTTGTTGAGGATGACTCACTCACTACTGTCAAGAGGATGCTTGGCTTGGCTCTGCAAGGTAAAATCTATCAATATTCATTTTTAAAGCTGCAGGATACATTCTTATAATATATAAAGTCAATTCTAGGATACATTCTTATAATATATGAAATTTCAAAATAATTTGGAAGTGAGAGCTTACAAAATAATTATATTGAGATGAATCTGACAAGAGAGAGAAACTTTCGAATTGAACCCTATTCTTTTAATATTTGGTTTGTGTTTTTGGAGATTGATTCCCTGCTATCCTGATGCCATTACCATGTTTGGCGAAAAGGACAAGGGCATGAAAATGGTAATGAGTGATTCCCTGCCATTTCAATTCCATCGTTTATGGCTGTTACGATAGCCACGCTGAGGATGGATTTTTTCTAATTCCTGTCTCACGGTAATCGCTCCTATTCCGATCGGCGCCAATATTTTTATTTCATTTTCACGGAGCACCATCCTTTCTCTATTAAATCACTTCTCAATTGAAAACTTCACACTCCACAGAGAAAGAAAGGCCTTTGCTCTTCTATCGATTCTCATTCTTCAGGTACGAGAAAAACCAATCTCTTCTCATGGTCGATTTTTTTTCCCTTGATAGCGATTGACTTGAGTACACCAAACTATTTTTAGTTGTCAATTGAGAGTATACTCTGATGTTTATGTTTATCTTCTCATAATTGAATTCGTAAATTGTTTTTACCCAATCAAATGCAAATCAGTCGATCTGTGTTTATCCAATCCATGCTAAATTCAATTATTGTGATTGCAAAGCAGACCCATACTTTGACACCTCACCATCTCCTAACATTATCTTTTCTTTTCTGAAACAAATAATTGAACCGTTTCTTGCTCATGGCTGCTAGTACAAAACAAGATATTTTGTCATATATTTTCTGTACCTATAATTTTTGCTAATTTACGTTCATAGATTCAAGAGATTTTGTCATATACACACAACGCATAGTATGCTTATTTTCAAATATTAAAATAATAGGGTTCAATTCGAAAGTTTATCTCTCTTGTCAGATTCTCTTTTCAAATAAAAAAATATACAAAAACAGTAAATAATAGCTTAAATATTTTGATAAAATCTATAAACATGTTTTGTTCTAACATTTTATCTCAATTCCATGGTTCTAAATATATGTGAAACAATTGAAAAAAAAAAAATACTGTACCATCCTTCTATACCTTGTACCAGTCCAAACCAATGTTGTACCAAGGCTTTAGAAATAAACCAAGGTGATTAAGACACCACTGGTACAGAAACTGCACCAAAATACCCCCTGTCACAAATAAAAATAAGAAGGGTATTTACACTCCAAATCCTCTTGCAGGCAGATAAACAACACCCTTATGAGTGCATAGAAAAACAAACCTCATATTTTCCTGATTTTTTTTGTAATTAATGGTGAGGGTCTGGATCTCATACTACAAAATCCAGCACTGGTACAGTGCTTGACTGGCATGCAGAAACTGTCAACACCAAAGTCACTGTTCAATAAACATAGAAAATTAAAAAAATTATGAAATAAGTCACAGATGAAGGTCTTGATGTCTGGGAATTTTAGAAACCAAGGTTCTAAATAGCGATTATAGCGGCATAGCGGGGAGACCAAAAAAAAAAGCTATTACGAATAGCGTAGCTATAGCGGAAGCTATCACACATAGCGATTTTCCCTTTTTAAACTTTATATTCTATATTTCTACTAATTATCAACATAATCAATATTAGAGAATTGATGTAACAACTAAATGACAACTAATCTAAGTCTATACTTTTTATCAATTACGCAAATAAGAATGAAAAAAAATCTAAAAAATAACATTATTTAATAGTTTATACTTCATGGTATTACATATTATAATAGACAAAGAGCAATTAATTTTATAAGGTAAATGAAGTCAATATACATATTTAAACATTTTAAAATTATAATAATAATCAAAATCAGCTTTCAATTGAAACGAACGATAATAATTTTACAAACGAATACTATAAAAAGAGTAATCAAAATGAATAATTAGTATTTGAATATTTCTCGATATAGAATGATAGAATAAATCACAAATAAAAATAGAAGCATATAGTTTGGTTTAGTATACTTATCGTAGAAGACCATGTAGCATTAGAAATAAGAATAGAAGTACAGAAGTCCATATAAATTGCAAAAAAAAAAAACCATGTAGCATAGCAGTAGCTATAGCGGGTCTCATATAGCGGTAATAGCGGTCAGCTATTATAGCTATAGCGGTCGTAGCTGAGTTAGCACAATTTTATCTCATAGCTTAGCGTTTATGGTCCGAACTAGCTATAGCGTAGCTATAGCTAGCTATTTAGAAGCCTGTTAGAAACTGAAAACATTCAAAAAGGAGCTATGGTTTGTTCTGTACAAAATTGACAAAAACACATGCTCAATTTACCCAAAACTACCCCTTGCATAAACATAAATTTGATGAAATAGATAAGAAATATCATTGCTGTGTGCATGAGTTTAGGCATACATGAACTTAAATATATCATATACATTTTCATAAAGATAAAAAATCAAAATTAAATAGAATAAGGATCTTGAACTACCCATGGCACAAATATCCACTGTGCTATGGGTTGACAGTATCTCTCTCCTATGTTGTAAATTTAATTTCAATACGAATAATATATTGATTTGATATTGCTGATAATGTATGATTTTAATTTACCAATTTGGCCTAAATTTTGACCCGATTCACATATAATTATTTGCATAGTATATAGGCACCTTTATAAAAATATCATTTTAATATTGATCAGAAAAAAATTCAAAAAAATAAAAAAAAGTGCCATACCCATATGTGTTATAATATTGAGTTGTATTAGTATAATCGATCAAACGCCCCCTTCAGGCTTACCCTCTCTTACTTTGTTCTAGCAAATTTCCTTTTTCTTCTTCGATTTTTATTAATTGTTTGAGGATTCAAAGAAAGGAAAGAAAATAATGCTTGTAATTAATAATTCCTTGATTTGACTAATTTGTCCTTCAATAAATCTTTTTTTATCAATATTTTTTTTTTCAGGTGGAAACTTTCTTTCCAAACTTTTAGGAGAAATAGATCCTAAAATGTATCAACTACTTGCCTACTAAAGTTCAGACAAAAAAATGCCTCATTAATTTAAAGACATGAATTTACAACTGCTAAATGAGGCGGGAGTTTGACATACCAACTTTTACTAGGGAGAAAAAAAAGATAAGTTCGAATTTGATTGCCTTTATTTTTTGAACAGGGAAGGAGGAAAAGAACGTGCAATTTCAGCTGAAGACCCATGGCGCACGCAGGGAAGATGGCCCGGTGGTGCTAATAGTAAATGCTTGTTCCAGCCGTGACATAGATGAAGTCATCGTGGGTGTGTGCTTCGTGGCCCAAGACATGACGGGCCATAAGATGGTCATGGACCGCTTCACTCGCATTGAGGGTGATTACAAGACCATAATTCAAAACCCTAACCCGCTAATCCCCCCAATATTCGGTGCTGATGAGTTTGGCTGGTGTACAGAGTGGAATGTTGCCATGGCCCGTTTGTCAGGCTATCCTCGTGATGAGATTCTTGATAAAATGCTTCTTGGGGAAGTCTTTGGGGGACAGTTGGCTCGTTGTCGTATGAAAAACCAGGATGCCTTTGTCAACATGAATATTATAATAAACACGGCCATGACAGGTCAGGATAAGGAGAAGGTTCCATTTGGATTTTACACTAGAAACAACAAATTTGTTGAGTGCCTCTTATCAGTTACCAACAAGGTGGATGGAGAAGGAAGAAATACTGGTGTTTTTTGCTTTTTGCACATCCCGAGTCCCAACTTGCAACATTTGATACAAGTCGAGAAATTAACAGAGCAGACAGCTCTGAAGAGGTTGAAGACCTTGGCATATATTCGGCAAGAGACCCGAAACCCATTATCAGGTATGTTGTACTGTCGGAGGATGATAGATAGTGCGGGATTGAATGAAGAGCAAAGGAAGCTGGTTGATATTGGTTCAAGATGTCAGCGCCAACTCAGCAGGATACTAGATGACCTAGATCTTGATTCCATCATGGATAGGTATGTGGCTTTGGCTCCTATAACTCTATAATTTGTTTGTTTGTTTGTTTGTTTTTACCTTTCTATCTTAATTTCATTAGTATTACTAAATGAAATCAATCAATGTAGTTGCCTGGAGCTGGAGATGGTGGAGTTTGAGCTACGGGATGTGATAATGATAGCGGTGAGTCAGGTGGTTCTGGAAAGCCAGGAGAAGGGGGTGAGGCTAGTGTACGACATTAATGATAATGAGGGGAACCAGTTCATGTCAGAGGGAGTTTACGGAGACAGACTGAGGCTGCAGCAGATAATAGCTGACTTCTTGGCCGTCTCTGTCAAGTTCTGTCCCAGCGGAGGCCTTGTTGAGCTTGCTTCTGCCCTTGTCAAGCAACCTGTCGGAGAAACACTTCATCTCATTAATCTTGAGATCACGTAACTAGAATGAATACTCCCTCCCATTAGTTTCATTCATCTCTTTGCAGTACCCAATATAATATAATATATATAAAATTGATTATATGTCGTTTACTGTTAAACTCAGGATAAAGCATACGCACACGCAGACAGGGAGTGGAAGCGCAGAGGAATTAGTGTCTCAAATGTTTGGGAGCTGGGAGGAGGCATCAGAGGAGGGGCTGGGTCTGCTGGTATGCCGCAAGCTTCTCATGTTGATGAACGGAAATGTGCGTTATCTGAGAGATGCCTCCAAATCAGCCTTCATTCTGTCGCTCGAGCTCGCTTCTGCTGCTCCTGCTGCTGCTACTGCTCCCCCAAAAATCTACAAGCCCCAACCCATTAGGACCTTCTTGTAGACACAAAATGAATGAATGCCTGGGTTAAAAGTTTAATTTGATGTCGATTATTACTGTTTGTATCTTCAGTTTCTTTTCCACAGTTGCCAGCACGCAGCTACTGAACTGATCCGCTAATAATTTAAGCAAATTTCATGTTCATTTTTTGTGGTGGGTACTTGAATTTCTTTGTGGCTCTTTTAATTTTTTTTTCACAATTTTCTACTAGTTGCTGCATGTCTTTTATTTTTATTAGTCACTTGTTGATGGGAATGCAGCTACTCTTAATTAAAAAAAGAATTGAAGGAATATAGCTGCGTATCAGTAAAATATACTGGTAATTAGGTAATACCACTGGATGGGTTGAGGGAAATGTATACATACTATACATAGTAAGGGAAAATTATACCTGTTGGCTGGCCCTGTACCAGAAAAAGTTCCTTTTTGAGTAGATGCACCAGTATGATATAACTTGATATTTATGACACAGCCTGAAAGAAGCAAAGACAAATAAATGATTGCAACAATATTATATATGTAAAGATTGTAGACATAATAAACTTATCGTGTTACTCAAGGTTGGTAGAAGTTTTATTTATGGATTGATCCAGTTTAGGAACCAATAATGAATGGATCCATTAATTCCTCAATTTGCCAAGACAGAGACAGAGACAGAGACAGTACAGTAGTGGTACAAAACAATCTGGAGAAGTCCAGCAAAATAAAAGAGAGTATGGTAAGAATAGAATAGTACCTTGAAATAGCAGCTAGCTACTTGCTATTCTTTGTTCCTGATTCCTCAGGTTGAGGATAAGCGGGAGAGAGCTCAGAGGGGAGGATAGCCAAATTAGACCTGACTCAACACAATTGAAACGGACGGCTCAGATTTATTCTCAGCCAGTCGGGATTCGGGATGACACAGAGGGCAGGATTATTTGTGCTGTGAGATGCGTGCCAATCCATTTTCGGACCGTCCGATTCAATTCTATTCAGTCAGGTAACCTGAGGGGATACGAATTCGCCAAATTAGCCAATTCCCAATTGATTAAGGAGCCGGGCCGACGGGCCCTTAATCAAAGCAATAATAATTTGTTTCTAAGTTGGGCTCAGAAGTCGGCCCATTGAGCACCCGGAGGGAGGAATCCAAACTCTCTCTAAAATGAGTAAAATCTCACTTCGGCTCTCACCTCACACCTTTCCCACACCTCACTCTATCCTTCTTCTTCTTCCCTCCCGTCGACGAGAGAAGCCGTCCTTTCCTCCTCTCTTCCCTTCCATTACAGGTTCCTTCTCTCTCTCTCTATCTCTATCTCTCTCTCTCTCTCTCTCACCTATATATTACATGTATTGCTTTCAATTACTCTACAAATTCCAACCTAGTATCTCAATTCTTTACTGCGATTAAGTAAAAGGGGGTAATACTAATACATCCCCTCAGTTTACCATGCCAATATTATTATATGATGAATTGATGATGCATTGATGCTGATGCTGATTGATTATTTATAACAGTGGCCACAGCATGAGTTTCGCTCCTCTTTGCCATCTCTTGCCAGCACCGGCGCCAGCATCAGCATCACCATCTTGCTTTCTTTGTTATAGGAAACAGAGATTTGAGAGAGGGAAACGTCTTGCTACTTTTTGTACTGGTGCTAGCAATGATAGTAAGAGTACAATAGCTCCAAGTCAAGCCGAAGAGCGCTTCCAGAGGGTGGATATGGAGAACGCCGGTGCCTACCGCCTCATCGACCGTCACACCGGCCAACAAGTCATTGTCTGGGGCGGGCCCTATGACCCCGACTCCCCTATTCCTTTACACCTTCTCTCTATGCCCCAGCCCCCTCACGCCCCAGGTTATCCCATCCCATCCCCTTTTGATTTCCATTTTTCCATTTTCATTTACTCTAAATATTACAAACTCACCATGTAATGTAATCAATGCCTGCAGGGAATGAAGGTCCCCCAAGCGCCCCGTCTGTCATTTCCACTGGTTTTGCCAAATTGAAGGCCCAAAAGGTCAAATCCCTCATGATGCGCAGATCTTCTTCTTCATCCCACCCCAAATCCCAATCCCAGTCCCCATCACGATCCCAAATCCAAGTCAAGTCAGGGGTCAGCAAACCAATCCGTGGGAATAAAACCCTTGTCGATGATGTTGATGTTGACGATGATGATGATGACAACGACGATGATGATGAGAATCAGAATGGGTATGAACATAGTAGTATATCTTCAAATGAAGATGATTCTCCGACCATAAATGACAGAAATTCTTCCGCTGATCATTCGACTTCTTCAGGTGATACTGCGTTATTCTCAACTGGAACAAGAACTGAACAACAAAGAGGAAGAGGAGGTCGAGCCGGAGCTTCTTCTTTAAGAGGATGGGGAGGTGTTTCCTCAGCAGATTATTATTCCTATTCTTATGATCACAAGAAACTTCCTAGGAAATCATTTGCCAATGCCCGAGGTGGTTTCTTCAGCAAAACATCTTTCAAGAATCTCGGATGCACCGATCTCATGATCACTGCTCTCAGGAGCTTGGCATTCCTTCGCCCGTCCCATATTCAGGTCTCTTTTGCTGCTGTTTTTTGTCTTAGATTACATATTAATATGTACAGTACTGATTTTATTTTATATTATGTTGGGAAATTCAGGCAATGGCATTCCGGGCAGTTTTACAAGGCAAGAGTTGCATAATTGCAGATCAGAGCGGGTCTGGCAAGACATTGGCATACCTTTGCCCCATCATCCAGCGCCTGAGACAAGATGAAGAAGTGGCTCTAGCGGATGGCAAATCTGCAAAATCAGTAACCAGCCCCAGGTGCCCCCGAGTCATTGTCCTTGCACCTACTGCTGAGCTTGCCTCTCAGGTCCTCAATAATTGTAGGATGATATCAAAATCAGGCATCCCCTTTAGGTCCATGGTTGCAACAGGTGGCTTCAAACAAAAGACTCAATTAGACACCCTTGACCAAGGTTTAGACGTGCTCATAGCCACGCCCGGTCGCTTCCTTTACTTATATCAGCAGGGTTTTGTGCAGTTATCACATCTTCAATGGTATGTATGCACACATAAATATTCTCCATTTAATTGTATTAAATTTACTTCTATTTTTTTTCCCCTTTCAAAACAATATTATTCCAGCTTCCTGTTATTTCAGTTTTTCAGTGCGCTTGAGACCTTGCTTATAGGGTATGAAAATAACTTTATTAAATGTGTTAAATGTGTCCTTGTAGTGTTGTATTGGACGAGGTGGATATACTGTATGGTGAGGAGGGTTTTGAACAAGTTCTGCAGAGCTTGGTTGGTGCAGCGCCAGTGTCAGCACAGTATGTTTTCGTGACTGCAACTTTACCTTTAGAGATATACAACAAGGTGGTTGAGTTCTTTCCAGATTGTGAAGTAATAATGGGACCCGGGGTGCACCGCACAAGTTCTGGTCTTGAAGAGGTGGTTTTCTCGATAGATTTACTTTTTCTCTTTTCTGAGTTCTATCTTTTCTACCAGTATGGTGAGATGTGGATAATTTCAGGTGCTGGTCGACTGCAGTGGAGATGCAAATGAGGAGAAGAATCCAGAGACTGCTTTTACAAATAAGAAAAATGCTCTACTAAAGCTTGTTCAAGAGTCTCCAGTTCGCAAGACTATCGTCTTTTGTAATAAGGTCTTTCTCTCTCTCTCTCATTCGCGCGTGTGCACTCATCAATGAGCTATCAATTCTAGGCCTTTCTTGTGAGCATCTTATCTTTGAATTGTTTAAATATGTTTGGCACTTCACATCTGATAGTGATTCTGATTGTTCTTTTTTAGTATAGAAATAGCTGTTGTTGGATTATAATCTTCCTTGTAGTTTAAAGAATTATGAAGATTCTTCTTTTGAGATTGCACCCAGAACTCTTTAGCTTATTGGTAAACAACATGTCATATTTGAGGTCCAGTCGGGTTGTGTCAGTCCTGGTTTAGGTTACTTTGCCTTATAAAATTCTCAGATGATTCATGATTGGGTCTCACTTTTAGAAATTTGTGGTCCTTGTTTGAGTAGTTGTGAGTCGATTCTCTGTGAATTTAGTAGTACGGATATTTGTTTGTGCAGATTGAGACGTGCAGAAGAGTGGAAAATGTCTTGAAAAGGGTGGATAGAAGAGAAGCACGCATCAGAGTGCTTCCCTTCCATGCCGCATTGGCACAAGATGCGCGCCTCACCAACCTCAAGGAGTTTCTCAAGTCACAGTCAGCTGACTCCATGTTCCTTGTCTGCACAGATCGGTACAAACAAATATATATGCACTAAGTAGGGGTGTTCGTCGGTATGGTTCGGTTAAAACCAAAATAAGATAGGCAAACCAAAATTTTATTCGGTTTTAAAAAGTACAACTGAACCAACTGAAATAAACTTATCTACCAAATTTGGTTGAACCGAAATAAGAATATTAATCATAAAAAATAAACTTTTTTTATTAATTTTTTGAATTTTTTTTTAAGATGGGTTTAAAATTTTTGTTTGGTTCGGTCTTAATCGTAATTAAACTAAACTAAGCAATATACATGATGTCGTAATTTTTGAATTTTTTAAAATGTTTGGTTATAACAGGGGGACGGGTTTAAAAATTTCAGCCGGTTCGGTCTAGTTGGTTTAAAAATTTCTAAATAGAACTGAACTATTAAACCGGTTTTAAAAAATAAACCGAACTGATCCATTTAACCGGAGAAACCGAACTGTTTAATCCGAACTCTATTGGTTTGGTATAAGGCCGATAACCGGACGTGATGAACACCCCTAGCACTAAGTATAGAATTGTAAGTGATTTGGATGTAAAATTGTTGGTAAAATGGCAGGGCATCACGAGGAATAGATTTTGAGAAGGTGGATCACGTGGTTCTGTTCGACTTTCCACGGGAGCCAAGTGAGTACGTGCGGCGTGTGGGAAGAACAGCTCGTGGGGCCGGGGGTGCAGGAAAGGCGTACATTTTTGCTGTCGGCAAGCAGGTCTCCCTTGCTGGCAGGATCATCGAGCGCAACCAAAAGGGCCACCCTTTGCATGATGTGCCTGGCGCCTATGAACTTGATAGATATTAGATTAACTTATTAACATAGATAGATAGATTGATTGATTTAAATTTTTAAGTGTAACAATTAGTGCCTTGTTATTTGTATGATATGATCTCAGACCCATTCTGTAATATTAGCAATTTTTATTTTAAGGTTTCTTTTTGGTTTTATTTCGTACCTGATTAAAAATAAAAAAATTAAGAAAGTATTTTCCTGTTTAATTTCCTGTGCGTTTCAAGTCACCATCTGATCAATCATTTCATTTGTAAATATATACATAACTGGCCAGTAATGCGTCTCAAAAATGGAAGGAGATCACCTGCTTCCAGGTGCAGGAAAATCCTGCCCCCTCAGTAACTGCCGGATGAGGCCGGTTATTATTAATTTTTGAATTGGAGGTCCACCGATAGTAACTACGTAACTTTGGGGGCAGGAATTTTTTGTTCCCCGGGGAACAGAGAATTCGGTCTCATAAAAAATACCAAGAGAGACAGGATTCTTGTTTCTTTTGATATAAACTGTGATAAATTTCAAGGGTTTTAATGTAGAAAATAGAGGAAAAAAGAACACGTTTCCTATTGTTTGCTTAATTACAAAACTGTAGGTAAATATTTTGTAAAAGTTATACAAGGACCCTATAAATATAAAGAATATATCATAACATGCAATAAAATTTGGATTCCAAGTATATATATTTTTCGCATGAAGAATATTTTTATATGAAGATCATGATTTATTGTTTGAATTGGATCGACTATTTAGATTTTGAAAGTGAAAATATGAATCTGTAGACTGTAGTATGGACTGAAGTGCACTATGATGCATAGCATCGTACTCCATATAAAAAATATTATCTTATATGATTCCGATTTAATGAGACCATCCGAAACAATGTGGGCAAACATCGTGGCAAAGGGGGCCTTTAATATTCGTACCAAAGCATATAAACATGGCAAATTTCTATATGTAATGTATGTAATGTATTAGAAGAACATGGCAAATTTCTATTACGCAGCAATATATGAACAACTTTTGCCTTTAGTCACGGCATGATGCATATAATAGAAGAAAGCCATGGGATATCTTTTTTTTCTCTTAACACCCCATGTATTTCGTAATTCATACATTGACCTCTACGAGTACCGATTTTAATTGATTTGGGCTCAAGTGGACCGGCTTCCAGTTTGAATAAAATTATTGGCATTGGCGTCAGAACCCCAAACATTATTTAATTCACTGAAAAAATCATTTAATTTCACTAATTTCAAATTATTCTTGTAAAACAATAGAAATTGAGAATATTTTCTTATAATTCTTGATAGTTCAGTTCAGTTCAGCATAAAAATAAAAATTATGATTTATCAATATAATCAAAACAACTAATTTAATTTATAGCGAACAACACTAATTTAGTATATTTTTGTAATTAAGTTTCAATTATGCAGGAAGTAATAAAACAAAGAACTTAACCTATATGTACATAGTTTAAAAAAAAAAAATATGATTGTAATATTTTTTTAAACCCCATTTGATTAAACAATATATTTTGCATCTTAAAGATAAGAAATACAAATTATGTCCCAAGAGGCATGCATTAATTGCTGATAACTTCATAATTGGAAAAATAGTGAAAAAAATAGTAAAGAAATCTTTTTAAAATCCTGTCAACAAATATTACTGGAATTCAAAATGGTATACATATATTTTTCGATGATTTCTAAAAATATACTTAGATTTACAGAGATTGAAATTAAGAAAATAATGGAAGAAACTACATATACAGAAGCTAACGAAACATACAAATTAATTATTAAACATTTATCATATTTTTACTTATAATAATCAGATAAATAATCATAAAAAATGAACTCCTTTGCATTGAGTACAATTACAATTATAAAAACCAAAAGTACATAACAATAGAAAATTAAACCTACCAATTACCATGACAACGGGCAAGTATGAAAAGTTGAATGGCCCGGAAACAACAAACTAAAAAAAGAGAACTTATAAGAGTAGAATCAGGGTGTTCTTAAGTTCATCAAACCTCTTGGTGAGCTCAAGTCTAAAACCCGTCAAATCGGCTTCAAATGACGAATCCGAACCGTTGAAACCCGCCCATCTCACGAGTGATGTGTCTACATGTGAAAATTTTAAACATTCGAATTAATTTAGTATAAAGTCAAGCTTCCTGGAGCCTTTTGCAACCTCTCCAATATGGGCGTTGAATCTTCCTAGAGCCCATAACGCACGAGCTTCAATGTGGTGAGGTTTGTTGGGAACATCTCAACACTTGGAACACATATATTTCTTTCCCAATATCCCTCGAGAACTAGTTTTTGTATCTAGTGTTTCTCTTCCATCAACTATTTTGAACCATTAAAATCAATGGTTTCTAGATTATAGAAGGAAAAGTTCTTAAATATATCTTGTGGAATAATGCAGCTCCTTTACCCCAAGTACCTCAAGTGTAACAAGCCCTTCAGCCACTGTCTCCGAGTAAATGTGGCCATATCGATACTCTCCAAGGTTAGCACTATAAGTAACCTAAAGCCACTATTATCATATGAACTTCTCTCAAAACCAAAACAGAGTAAAGAACGAGTGTTTTCTGAATAAATGCCATCCTCCGTGGGAGTGCAAAATTACAGTGCCGCACGGTGTGGCTTGCTGGCAGCTAGGTTGTTAACATCTTGTTTTGAGAATATAGTGAAAAAGTTCTCATCCTTAGCTTTGTAGATAGCTAGGTCCCGTAGAAGATCATGCATACTACAGTATTTGCAATAGACGTTCCAAGATTTTTTAGTAACTTGAATCAAGCACCTACAACTGTATTTTTCATACAAATTGGCATCAAAAAAGAAGGGAAATATTTGTTTATTAATAAGTAGGTATTATTTTTTTTTTTTTATATATTGAAGTTTTGTAGGTAAGTATAGTTAAATTTACATGTTTGACAATTTGATCCAGTTCACTCAAACAAAAAAAAAAAAAAACAAAAAGATAATCTGATCCAATCAAAGCAAAAACAAGTTTTTTTACTATGTTGGCAGAGGATAGAGAATTAAATCGACAAAAGCATTATTTGCAATAATAAGAAATTACAATATTAGCTTTGGTTACAAATAAAATATTTTAATGGTCATTTTTAAAATTATATTGACTGCAATAAATTGAGTTATTATTTTTTGTACAATAGATGTGAAGCAAAATTAATTTTATCTTATCATTGGAAATTACTTTTTAAAATGGAGATCATGTCTGTACCGGGAATTGATTGAATTTAGGGAGAGCCTTTAGAGTTTAGAATGGTAAGTACCATAAAAAAATAGAATTGAGATGAGATGTACCTTTGCACTAGTTCTTCAAGGCATTTCTCAGCTCTGTCCTCTATTGTTCCAGCTCTATCTTTTGGTACAAATCCTTCAGCCATCCACATTCTTGTAACGTGCTGTCATGCAATCTTATAATCTTCTGGAAAAGAAGCAAAATAAAGAAAACATGGTTTGAGTTCATAAGGCAAGTTTTCACAACTCATGGCTAGGACCTGCGAGCACTTCTTTCCATCTTCGTCGTGCCAATCCATGGTTTCCTTCATTGTTCTCTAGGCGATGTAGTTGCGCTTTCTCCTTGATAGGATACCGGCTAGCACAACTAATGCTAAGGGTAGCCCACCACTTTTTTTTGTTAATTTTTTGGCAACTTCCAAGAGAACAAGAGGGTAATTCTCAGGTTTTATAGGTTGTTGGAAAGCCTTCTGAAGAGGAGAGCTAGACTCTCGTTGGAATTTAGGTAATTGAGTTGATACGGTTTTGTATTGCAATCTGCCGCATTAGCAACATCTTTGAATCTGCTGGTAATTATTATGCGACTCATATTATTTGAATCAGGTATTGCTATTTTCAGTTGCTTCCAAAGATCAGCCGTCCACACATCATCTAGAATAATTAAGAACCTTTTGTCTCTCAAGGTGCTCTTAATTTTCACCGGTATATCATCATCTGTCAGAGGTGGATTTTGTCTTCTCATTTCAGGTTCGATTGAGTAAAGGATTTCTATGAAGAGATCATTTAAATTGAACTTTTGGGAAATGGACAGCCATGCAAGACAATCGAATTGGCCCTCCAACTCCACACTGTGGATAAAAGAAATGAATGTGTTAAAAAAAAAAAAAAAAAAGATTCAGCAATAGAAATTTTCATTGGAGATCTGATCTATAATAAGTTGATTGATTGATTATTTATATGTCATTACGAAATAAGATGGGGCCGTAGTATAGTTGGCTAGAAGAAAAGGTCCTAGGAATGTGGTTACCCAAAGGTCGAGAGTTGAAGCCCCTCTCACGACTTTTCAGCTTTCTGCGAAGCTCTCAAAAAAATTGGAGCCATTCTTACCATCATACAAGGTATTGATTGCTAATAGTAATGAAGAATTCATGATAATTTCTCCCTAAGTTTACCAGATTAGATTTCATGACTTGTTGAGAAGGAAGAAATCTAAACAACCAGTTGGTTTCAGATTTAGCAATAATTCTCTGAATTGATATAAAAACATGGAATGGAATAGGCCACTAAAAATTGCTATTTCCGAGCATATCGGTACTAGCAAAATGAATGAGTATCGACGACAATAGAATAGCCATGCCGTACGTACCTTTTGTATATTTTTATTTTTTGAGCGAGGGTGGTCTTGCCTACGCCGCCGGTACCCACAGTCGAGAGCACCATGCGCCTTGAAATGCTTCTATCAACCTCTTGTGAGTCATCAAAATCAAAAGGTTTTGTCGGCCTAAAAGACAGTTGGGGCTGACCAAGATCTGTAATTCCCAAGTCGATTCGAAGCTTCAGCTTCATCGGAATCGGAATCGGAATTTTACTGTACCATCTTCTATTCTATTCTATTCTATTCTGTGGATGGTGACGGTTTTCTTCAATCTCAACCAGGAAGGTATCAATGGAAATTAAGTGTAAGTGGAGTTTGAAGAAGAAACACAGCAGAGATCTAGAGAAGGGGAGGCCTAGCCTGGGAGAAGAAAGAAAATAAAGGAATGGTTGTCTCTTCCCCAAAGTAACTTGTCAAGTCTCTTCCCCAAAGTAGATACGGGGAACATGTGGCCTCCTTATCCTTATTATCTGGGATCCAATTTCTTTTTCAGATAAGGTTGAGACAATCAAGCCCAATAATGACCCATATATAGCAATGCAGGGGATGGACTGTGCCATCTTGGGCCATATATAAATATAAATATAAATATAAATATAAATATAAATATATAGGAATTAATTAATCGAATTGGGTCAAATTGTTGACTCTATCGTAACGTAACATCATCCATATCGTCACCTCTGTATTCTAGCGGCGGAACAGGGACAGCCGGACAGGGACTACACAAACACAATGCAAGAAAACACAACGAACCGGCTACTTTACAATTATGTCCCTTGATGTATTTTCTCCTAACTTAGCAAGAATAAGTAGCTGCTTTTATTAGGATCTTTCACATCAGAAATTAATTAAAGCCAAGCTGTGTTCAGGACATCTGACACTGATAGAGGTTGAACAACAAAAATATATAATTGGACATGTATATATATATATATATATACTCATTTAGAGTAACGCTACATACTTTGAAAATTAAAGTGTGTTTTAATTTACGCTTATATCTCTAGTTATAAAGTTCAAAATGTCAATCCGAACTGTTTAAGTTGATATCTATATTAAATTGTGGTTGGAGACCAAATTTTATAATTTTTGGAAATTTTTATTATTTTTAAATTTTTTTTAAAATCACTATTTTTGATGGTCTAGAATTTTCTGAAAAACACTAATTTTGAATTTTTTTTTAAAAATAGTAAAAAATTAAAAAAAATATATATAAAATTTGATCTCCAAACACAATTTAATAAGGATATCAACTTGAACAATTTGAATCGACGTTTTGAACTTTGAAACTATAGATTAAATTAAGTATATTACAAGGAAGAGAATTAAGATAAAACCTGAAAACTTTTTACTGCCTTTTTAAATATATTCTCGATCGATGTCGCTTTGGCACGCAATATTAATAAATTTATTAACGATTAATGTTTTTTTGGCGTTTTAGAAGCTTCAGATGGATATATATATATATACGGAAGAGAATTAATTAAGAAGACGTACACCTATACCTAGCTTCCTGTCTACTTAACGTTACGTAGTCCAAGTACATATTGGTTTCGTACTTTCGTATGTATAACATATATATGATATTAATTAATTAGCCATGGCGATGAATTAATTAAACAAAAGTCACTAGAAATGTTAGCTAGGTACGCCAAGTAAGACAAGTCAAAAGTCGTTTCGTCTCACCTCCCGAAGTTAATTTCTTAATTTCCATCAAATCAATTCACATAATATATGAAGATCGATCATCTCAACAGCACGTCATCGTCATATATATTATTATTATATATCCATTCTGAAAGAAGAAGGAACTTTCCTTTTCCTTTTCCTTTCCTTTCACATAACATGGATGAATGATGATGGATGGATGTGGATGCGGTCCCTTTCCTTCCTTCCTTCCTTCCTTCCAGAAGGACACGTAGCATCAAACAGTACGTCAAATATCTCTTATTGGTCAATAATGTTGACTACATAATATTATTAGTCTTTCTATATAACTCTTACCTAATATCTGCCTCTCTTCCTCCAACCTTCCTCCATTCCATTCCATTACTAGCTCTACCTCTACCTCTTCCCCTTCCCCTTTCCCTTCATATATGGCCACTAGCGACCCCAATTCCAGCCTCCCCGGCTGGACCGACCTCTACGGCCACAACCAAGCTTCTGCTTCTGCTGCTGCTGCTGGTATCAATATCTCATCCATGACATCCATGTCCATGCCAGATTTGACAGCTACTTCCGGCAGCGGTAGTCCCCCAGGCCGAATTGGGAAGTCTCCGAGACGTAGATCCAGGGCCTCCAGACGGGCTCCTGTAACGCTACTCAACACCGACACAAGTAACTTCCGTGCTATGGTGCAACAGTTCACTGGAATACCATCATCATCATCATCATCAGGTGCATATACCGGTGGAATTAGTGGAAGCGGAGGGCCCACCATCTCTTTCAGCGCTCCTAATATTAATACTATGCGTCCAAGCGGAGGAGGAGGAGGAGGAGGAGGAGGGGTGATGTCATTTGGTGGAGGTGGACAACCGCAACAGTACCAGTACCAGTACCAGAGCCGCCAGCCGCCTTTTCAAGAGCAAATTTATCATTCAAGACAGCAGCAACATGATGAGTATGGTGCTGGAGAGAACAACAACAACAACAAGAACAACAACATGTTTATCGATGGAGCTGGAGCCGGAGCCGGAGCCGGAGGATATCATGATCATATGCATGTTATTAATGAAGGCATTTTTGGTGACAATAACAATACTAATCATGCTGCTCATTCTGCTACTAACATTCACTTAAGAGCTCATGATCATCGCTATTTTGGATAATTAATTATTCCATTATGAATATATATTATTATTACCACACTTGGAGCGCTACAGGAAATTACACCAACTCATTGATGTAATTATTAATTAGGTATAGACTATAGAGAGAGTAGTAGCTACAGACTCTTTAATAATTAATTAATTGGGTGAATTTGAGGTGCCCCTTGCTTGCTTTCAAGAGAGGCAATTATGCAACTTTTTTCCTTGTGAATATTGTTTTACTTTGGCCCTTTTTTTTGTTAATTACTTTTTTCTTATAATTAATTAAAATTGACATGGAATCTTTCTAGAAGCACTGTGTTTTAATCAATTAATTGAGAGGTAGTAAAGTTACCTAAGGTTGGCTGTCTGGCCGCATATAAATATAAATATATATATTTTATTTTATTTTATTTATTAGTTTTGTCTTTTGCTAAATTGAAACGTGTCTGAGAATGAGATGGAAGCATCAAGGAAGGTCACCAAGGCACCTTTAATTTACTGGTCATCCCCAGTCACCGTCACATATCTTTTAATTTCATTATTTTTCTTAATTTTATTTATTGTGGTTGTTATGATATCTCAAGTTAATTTGTGGTTGCATATATGGTAACATGTTTTGTATTTTAATTTGCATGCATACAGTGACAAAGTAAATAGATAAATAATGACTCAAGAGTACAACTTAATTTTTTTTTCTAATTTAAATTACAGTAGCTTCATTTCTCATTCAAATTACATTATAAATACGTACGTATCATTTACGTTTTGTCAAACCAAATTAACCCTTGTAAAAAAATAATTTCTTGGAGATCTAGTCACTAGTGGAAAAACTGGAATCAGGATCGGCCTATCTGGATCGGCTATAAGAAACAACTGATACTAATACCTATCTGGATCGTTTTTATTAATAAAACCGATCCTAAAAACTAATAAGATCGGATTTTTTTTGTCAACCGATCCTAATTTATGAACTTTTAGTATCGGTTCTTATTAAAAATCGATCCTGATAGTATCAGGATCGATTCTAACAAACAACCGATCATAATTAGCATATATTAGGATCGGTTGTTTATAAAAAACCGATCCTGATACTATTAGGATCGGTTATTTGAAACAACCGATCCTAATACTTTTTTTTTTCAAAGTTGGTTCTGCAAAGCAAAAAAAAAGGAAAAAAATAGTATTAGGATCGGTTGTTTATAAACCACCGATCCTAATAGTATCAGGATCGGTTGTTTATAAACAACCGATCCTAATAGTATCAGGATCGGTTTTTTTATAAAAAACCGATCCTGATACTTTTTTTTTCAAAGTTGGTTCTGCAAAAAAAAAAAAATTATATCAGGATCGGTTTTTTTATAAAAAACCGATCTTGATACTATTTTTTTTTTTTTTTTGCAGAACCAACTTTGAAAAAAAAAATAGTATTAGAATCATTTGTTTCAAATAACCAATCCTAATACTATTTTTTTTTTTTTGGCAGAACCAACTTTGTGTGGTGCGCTGTATGTAGTCTATATTCTTTTTTTTTTGCAGAACCAATCAATTGTTACATTAATTTTTTTTGATGAAAATTAATGTAATTTATATTATTAAAATTTATGTGATAATATAATTAATTATTTGACATTGATATTTCATTTTGAAGTCATTTTGACTATTGAATTTTTTTATACAATCATGCCTGATGCATCAATGACTTGTGCCATATAATAATATACATATGACTTGAACCCTTGTTGTGTGGGGTTGTGAAGGAACGGATATGAACATCAGCATTTGGTCAATCGGAACCGTTAAAATGAAAGAATGTCATATTAATTTCACCATTATAAAATTCAAGGTTCTAAATAGCGTTTATCGCGTCATAGCGGGGAGCCTCCAAAAAAAGCTATAGCGAATAGCGACGCTATAGCGAAAGCTATTCCAAATAGCATTTTTTATTTTTATAAAAATTATATTATATATTTGTACTAAATATCAACATTATTTAGTCTCATAGAACAATAAATAATATCAAATTGATTAAAAAATTATAATATTCATATTGAACCAATACAAAGTCCAAATTGCGACTCAAAATATCTATAGTAATACTAATATCATAAACTATCGATCTTTTTCTATTTAAAATATCTTCAACATCATAACATAATTTATCTTTTTTCTATTTAAATTTCAAAGTAACCTAGAAATTGAAAAGAAAAAAAAAATCATACTTCTAGTAAAATAAACAGATGATCCTTGAAGAAATTCTTGTTAGTCCCTAAAATTTTCATAATTTAG
Organism: Carex rostrata; assembly: GCF_964058835.1. Taxonomy (NCBI): domain Eukaryota; kingdom Viridiplantae; phylum Streptophyta; class Magnoliopsida; order Poales; family Cyperaceae; genus Carex; species Carex rostrata. The sequence goes on from NC_135924.1 coordinate 313,498, forward strand.
CAATTATTTATTTGATTTATCATCAGTTAAAAAAAATCAAGAGCAAAATGAAAAAATTATTATAACGGACTTGAATTTGATATAATGTAATATTCATCAAAATTAAACAATATCTTCACCATTTATTTATTTTAAAGCTCATATAAATTGAAAAAAAAAAACAACAAATGTTGCATAGCGCGCGCTATTTGCGCTACACGCTATACGCTATAGCGGACCGCTATTACCGCTATAGCGTCTGTAGCGCAAATAGCGTGTTTTAATGCCATAGCATAGCGTTTGGTCTCCAAAAACGCTATAGCGCGCTATTTAGAACACTGATAAAATTTGATACAATTCGGGATTCATTTACTAGTTCATCAAAGCAAAACAATATAGCAACATCGCACGGCCGTAAATAGTTTACATTAGATCAAGACTTATAGTTGTCGGGCCTTCGGCACTTTTACGTTATTAATGTTCCATGTTATATCTTGATCATTTTAAAAATTATTACATGTCATTTAATTACAGACCCACCGTTGGATGATCATGCAGAAATGAATGGTCTGCATTCCATTTAACAATTTGATGCCATTAATAATAATAAAATTGTACAAAATTAATCATGGTAGAGTTGATTTGGCCATACAAACACAAATAAATAATTTTTATATTTTTCACATTTTTCTTAATATTTATCCGTGTACATGCATTACCAAACAAAAAAGAAAATAAATGGTAGCTGTTTGATGGTTGATAGACCATCAATATGAGTGGGGTTTACCTCAGTGATTTTTCTCATATATAGTATCAGGATCGGTTTTTTATAAAAAACCGATCCTGCTACTAATTTTTTTTTGGCAGAACCAACTTTGAAAAAAAAATAGTATCATGATCGATTTTTTATAAAAAACCAATCCTGATACTATTTTTTTTTCAAAGTTGGTTCTGCAAAAAAAAAATACTATTAGGATCGGTTTTTTTTATAAAAAACCGACCCTAATACTTTTTTTTTTTGGCAGAACCAACTTTGAAAAAAAAATAGTATCAGGATCGGTTTTTTATAAAAAACCGATCCTGATACTATTTTTTTCAAAGTTGGTAAAAAAAAATATTATCAGGATCGGTTTTTTATAAACAACCGGTCATAACGATAACTCCCTATATAACCTGCTTAGGATTCTTCTTATTTTTATTTCACGTCTCTCATTTTCAACTTAGCGTCTCTATCTCTGTGTCTCTGTATCTCCCTCTCAAATCCTCAGTACTCTTTGTCTCTCTCTCTCTGTCTCCGTCTCTCCCTCTCCTCTGTGTCTCTCTCTCTTTCTCTCCGTCTCTTCCTCTCAAAGCCGAGCATCTCGCACCTCCGGCTCAATTGTGTCAGTTTTTAATTTTTTTTTATTGTTTCAAAAATTAATTAATGGTGTTTGTATATTATTTTACAGTCTTGAGGACATCTCTCTCAAGTTACTTAATCATCCGGCCGATCAACTATCATGGTACTAGCTTTATCTAATTTTCTCATTATTATACTTTTAAAACACATTTTTTTGTATTTTTTATTGGAAAATGTTTTTCCATCTAATTGTTATTTTTGTTTTTAGGGTCTTTTTTTAATCTCAAGTGATGTGATTGCAAAAGAGGTAATTATTGATTTTTTTATTGTTGTGCTTTACATTAATTGCATAAATGTGTGTTAATTGAAGAAATAGCCCAATTAGTCACTTGTATGTTTGTTAATTAATTTTTTTTTGGATTTAAATTTCTTGTTATAATATGTAATGCTTCACAAAACTTTGTATGAACATGAATTTTTTGTAATAGTTTAAGATGTGTATGATAATTAATTTAGGATGTGTATATTATATTTGATTATTACTTCTTATTGTGCAAAAAAAAAAAAAAATTTAGGGTGTTGGCTAGCAAAATATATATGGAAGCTAGTCAAATAAATAAAAATATTTTTTTTTAGATTCAATAAAACATCAGGATCGGTTATTTTAAACAACCGATCCAGATTACTACTATTAGGATCGGTTGTTTACAATAACCGATCCTAATTCTAAAAAAAAAAAAAAAACCTTTTAGGATCTGTTATTAAAAAATAACCGATCCTAAAAGTTTTTTTTTTCAGATCCTAATTCTAAAATAAAAAAATAAAAAAAACTTTTAGGATTGGTTATTTTTATAACCGATCCTAAAAGTTTTTTTTTTTTTAGAGAATTATATCAAGATCGGTTTTACAAGAAAAACCGATCCAGATACTTAACTATCAAGATCGGTTTTTATGTAGAACCGATCCTGATAGTCTCATCTGGATCGGTTTTAATGAAATCCGATACTAATTGTGTTTTTTTAATTGGTATTAAAAAACGGGGAAAAAAATATTAGGATCGGTTCTCCGATATAACCGATCTAGATAAGTACTTATTAAGATCGGTTGGGTACAAAATACAAAACCGATTCTAATAGTATCAGTATCGCCTTTATCAAGATCGGTTATATTCCGATACTAATAGGCTTATATAACCGATCCTGATTCCTTATTTTCCACTAGTGAGTCACCCCCTCGTTATACGCACATGTACATGCCTCTTCATCACCTTCCCGTCTTCAATCAATTTAAGTCATGTCCTTTTCATTTTCTCAATATTAAGTTCATTACTCACTAAGCCCTCTTCATTTTCTAGTATTTAATTTCTCTCTTATATATATATCCTTCTCATATCTCATGATAGGGAGATTTATCTCCTTTTGACTCTGGGTACCATCAAGGTTAAGTAACACGTACGATCGATATAGATCGATGGTGCCCATAGTCATATATAGGAAGAATAATCTCGATGATATCTATGTTTAAAGAGCCAAAGACCCACAAATTAAGACCAACTACGAGAAGTCGAGAAGGGTTTAGATCACCATATATTTAGTTGCTTAAATTTGCGAATGACTGTCTTTTTCCTTCTTTTTTTTGTCCATCATCAATTCACTAACTAGTGAATATCTTTAATGATAAATTGACAATATATATAAATTATGTTTATTGTTTGTTAAATCAGTATGTATATATTAATTATTTGATTCAATATGTTCCATATATGTAAATCTCTATATGTACTGTAAAATATGTATATGTACACATTTGATTATTTTAACATTCTTTAATTAATGGCTAGCAAATATGAAAACAATTTTTTTTTTTAAACAAATACATATCGTACATGGTTCAGTAGAGATAACCGTGTATAAATATATATTTTGAATTAAGATTTTTGTCAATTCGCGTTTATTTTCTTATAAATATTGTGAATTAGGATGTTTTTGAATGGGGATCGAATACCTTTTAATTTAGTCTCTGATTTGTTTGTGTCAAATTAATATCAACTATATGTGTATATAAAATTGACATAATTAATCAAAATTGTAGCTTGACCAGGTGATGTATCATTATTTTTTAGTGATGGACGGACTGGAAATTAATAAAATAATTAATCAAATTCACTATATATGTAAACAAATTAACAGCATTATATATATATATATATATATATATATATATATGGAAGCAGCTAACAGTCCCCCAACTTCAGTCCCCTAAAAATTCCCGGATATTTTCAACTAATTCTGTAAACATCAATACTAAATCCTATAAACTAATTCAACAAATCATGTCAACATAAAAACGCATGACAGCTGTTAAAAACGCGTGAAAACTGTTAAAAACGCGTGACAGCTGTTGAAAACGTGTGACAGCTGTTGAGGACCGCCTTCTATGAACATACACATAGTATCCTGTAAACATACACATATTATTCTGTGAACATACACATATTATCCTGTAAACATACACATATTATTCTGTCAACATACACATATTATTCTGTGAACATACACATATTATCCTGTAAATATACACATATTATCCTATAAACATACATATTGTACTTGAAATTATGACAGTTCAAATTATGGCAATTGTGGCAGTTGAAAGCGCATCAGAACTAAGCTAAAAAAGGAAGACTTTTATACACGGGGATTTTCGGGGGACTGTAGCACGGGGGACATTACCTTTTCTCTCTCTCTCTCTCTCTATATATATATATATATAATATGTGGCTTAATAAATAGTTATGGCAGTTTTGTTAAGCCACCGTTGGATCAGCTCTTTTCAAAGTGGCTTAATAAATAGTAAAAAAATTCAGAAAAAATATAAAATTTGGTCTCCAAGCACAATTTAATATGGAGAACAACTTGAACGGTTCGGATCGATGTTTTGAACTTTGAAAATTGAAAAATAAATTGGTAGCACCAAATCTCAGGAACTACCACTTTGATCTTAGCCAACCTCTATATATATATATATATATATAGGCTGTGGCTAATTTGCTGCCGGCAGTGCTGTCGCTGTTTTTTTTATTTTGTGATATCCAAACAAAAAATCCAAACCATTAGATATTTAATCTATATTATAATCTACTTGGAGACAAAATTTTAAATTTTTTGAAATTTTTTTACTATATATTAAGCTGGTTTGAAAACCGCTGATTTCAATGCTGCAGAAATTTACTGAAATCAGCGGTTTTCAAACCAGCTTAATATATAGTAAAAAATTTCCAAAAAATGTAAAATTTGGTCTCCAAGTAGATTATAATATAGATTAAACATCTAACGGTTTGGATTTGTTGTTTGGACATCACACGGCTAAATATAGCCCCAGCAACACCTCTGCTGAAATGCTGCCAGCAGCAATTTAGACAGACCCTATATATATATAGAGGTAGGCTAATATACAATCGATTGTTCCTGAGGTCCCGTACAACCAAGTCATTTTCTGATTTTTAAAGTCCAAATGATCGATCCAAATCGTTCATCTTGTTCTCCATATTAATATGTGATTGGAGACCAAATTTTACATTTTTCTGAATTTTTTTACTATTTATTAAGCCACTTTGAAAATCGCTGATCCAACGGTAGCTTCTGGTTTTACTGTTTTGTAAGCCACCGTTGGATCAGCAGTTTTCAAAATGGCTTAATAAATGGTAAAAAAATTCAGAAAAATATAAAATTTGGTCTCCAAGCACATATTAATATGGAGAACAAGATGAACGGTTTGGATCGATCATTTGGACTTTAAAAATCGGAAAATGACTTAGTTGTACGGGACCTCAAGAACAATTGATTGTATATTGGCCTACTTCTATATATATATATATATATATATATATATATATATATATATAGAGAGAGAGAGAGAGAGAGAGAGAGAAGGGCTAAACTCAAAACGTTTTTTTTTTCTAGCCTTCGGAACAAACGATTCGATTTTCTGATTTTGAAAGTCCAAACAGTCGATTCAAACCGTTAAATGTTTAATATATACTAAAATGTGCTTGGAGAGCAAATTTCATATTTTTTGGAACTTTTTTAATATTTATTAAGATGATTTGAAAATTGTAGTTTTTATTAAAATTATGTACCATTGAAAAAAAAAAAAGATTTTCAAACCATCTTAATAAATAGTAAACAAAATTCAAAAAATATAAAATTTGGTCTCCAAACACATATTAATATGAAGAACAAGATGAACGGTTTGGATTGGTTATTTGGACTTTAAATCCGGTGATTTATAGTTCAATGTACAAAAGAGGCTATACATTGCAATGCACTATAGCCCAACTATATATATATATATAGAGAGAGAGAGATGAGCTATGGTGAGCCATGAAGTAAAACGCGTTTGTACTCCACGCCATATTTTCATTTTGAAAATCCAAACGACCGATCCGAATAGTTAGATGTTTAATCCATATTGAAATGTGCTTGGAGACCAAATTTTCCATTTTTTGAATTTTTTTTACTATTTATTAAGCATTTTTGAAAATTGTTGTTTTACAGTGAACAGTAAAAAAACAGTAAAATTTTCTGAACCATCAGATCAGCGATTTTCAAAATTGCTTAATAAATAGTAAAAATATTTCAAAAAATGTAAAATTTGGTCTCCAAGCACATTTCAATATGGAGGCCGTGTTGAGCGGTTCGAATCGGTCGTTTGGATTTTCAAAATGACAATATAGTGCCATGGAGCACCAATACGTTTTACTTCATGGCTCACCGTAGCTCATCCCTCTCTATATATATAACCTATATATTTAGAACACTATATTTGGTTGATCTAAACAACTACTTAGTGCAATCGCTTATTCTTTTTAATTGTCATGCTATAATCGCTATTTAAATCATTGTACCTAACCTAATGCATGCATAGATGATAATGGATCTGGTCCCACGCATAAATTAATATAGGCACGTTTTAGGACTTAGGAGTTGAGAATCTTGACTAAGTCAATCAAGATAACGTGACACAAACGATTGGTCCATTAATTATCTTATTTATTTTCGATTTGACTCTTTAATTTGTGTTGTAGAACTGTTTCCCTACAACTTTTGCAAATAGAACCCTATGATTAATTATCAACTTTATATGGAAATCAATGTATATATATTTCATTCCTAATAACGACAAAACTTAAAAAGATAACTTTTTCTTGCAAATGAACAAACTCTTTTAAGTGTAAAGCTGGAAATATTTTTTAATGTTATAATTATTCAAATTACAATATTATTTATGTAGATGTTTATTATCTAACTCTCAATATTAATTCTCAATATATTACCTCATCATTCTCCTGCTATTGGTATTTATTATCTCATTTATTATTGTAATGCATGGTTCTTTATATACAATTTCTAGCTTATAAATATAGTCTTTGTACATAGAGACAATTGACACAATTAGAAGAGAATAATTTTTTTGTTATTGCTCTTTCTATCTCTCTTATTATTTATTTTACATTTGTTGTAACTTTATTTAATTTTACAATACAAGATACATTATCACAAATATATATATATATATATTGACTATTCGAGATGTTCTGCAAATGCATGAAATAGTAAAAAGTGAAAAAGAAAATATGGTTCTATATTGCACAATTTCGCTTGTATTGAGCAAGTTTGAAATAGTATAAGAGTAAAATTAATGTAGGAGTGTTCGTAGGTTCGGTTCGGTCTAAACCGAATTAAAATAGACAAACTAAATTTTTATTTGATTTTCAAAATTCAAATCGAATTGAACCGAAATAGAATAAGAATCGAACCGAACAAACTGAAGTAAATTTTGGTTTATTCCATTGAATTAAAAATAGGATATTAATCATAAAAAAATTGTTAATTTAAAAAAAAAATTAAAGATGGATTTAAATTTCTTTTAGTTCGGCTTAATCATTTTTAAACCGAACCAAGCAATATACATTATGGTGTAATTTTTTATTTTTAAAAATGTTTAGTTAGACAGGAGATAGGTTTTTTTTGTTTTTGTTTTTATTAAAGAGAGATAGGTTGAATATACATTATGTTGTAATCTTTTATTTTAAAAAATGTTTAGTTCGGCAGGAGATAGGTTTAAAAATTTCAGTCAATTTGATCTAACTAGAATTTGAAACTTGTTGTCGTCATATATAGTCCCATTAAGTTTTGACACACAATATTAAGCGTATTTATCTTGATAAATTAATTACAGAGTAATTAATACGGGAGTTCAAAAAAGAATTCACATGCATGCATGCATCATCTGAGAACTGAGATGTCTCAAACTTGGAGCTAGCGACTCTGTACGTACAAAATCTGAACAATTAATTCAAATTAACAAGTTGTTTAATTTCAAACAAACACCGAAAAAAAAATTAACACCGGCCGGCTTGTTGAATCTACTCAAAGTCTGAGATATATATCTCATATATATATATATATATAATATAGGATACGGACTCCGTCAGAAAATTCCACTTAAATTTACTGACTAATTATTAATGTTTGGGGCGTAAAAAGTCTTGACTCCTTTGTAGTTTATGTTTTTAAATATATATATATATATAAAGAGAGAGAGAGAGAGTGACTAATGTGCATTTGTATACATACGGTGCAAATTTGAAATTTTAAAATCTAAAACGTTGATCCGAACTATTCATCTTGTTCTCCATATTAATATGTGTTTCAAGACTAAATTTTATATTTTTCTGAATTTTTTTACTATTTATTAAGCCACTTTCAAAATTGTTGATCCAACGGTGGCTTAACAAAACACTAAAATCAGCAGCCATCGTTGGATCAGCAATTTTCAAAATGGCTTAATAATTAGTAAACAAAAATAAAAAAAATGTAAAATTTGTCTCCAAGCACATATTAATATGGAGAACAAGATGAACGGTTCGGATCGACGTTTTGAATTTTTGAAATTTCAAATTTAGATCGTATGCATATCGGGCCATATGCATACGAATGCACATTAGTCTATATATATTATATATATATAACTGAAGGAAATTAATAGCAGAGTCAAATAAGTTCGGGTCAACCTCTTTAAATAGTTCCTATCTATATATATATATATATATATATATATATATATATATAGGTATTAAGTAAGTTTGTTTCTGACTCTGCATTTTTCATTACAAATTAAACTTAAAACAATTTACTTTTGCGGTCTAGATTATCAAATCTGTCAAATATATATTTCAAGTAATTAACATAAAAACAAAAAAATTCTCGAGTAACTTTTGCTTTGGATGAACAAAAAAATAATCAATATTAATTGCTTTGGGATGGCGCATGAAATTAAGCAACGGGATATTTGAGCCGGCCTCCTATTTTTTAAAATAACGAATATTTGTTGAACTTTGAAATTAATTAAATTCAATGGGAGGTTGGCCATTCAAGCTATATATATATATATATATAGGTTTTGGCTAATATGCTATGGGTAGCTAAGAGGCCTCTGTGCTACGGCTCGGATTTCGAGTTTTCAAAATCCTAACGGTCGATCCGAACCGTTCATCTTGTTCTCCATATTAATATGTGCTTGGAGACCAAATTTTACATTTTTATGAATTTTTTTACTATTTATTAAGCCACTTTGAAAACCGCTGATCCAACGGTAGTTTCTGGTTTTACTGTTGGGTTAAGCCACCGTTGGATCAGGGGTTTTCAAAGTAGCTTAATAAATAGTAAAAAAATTCATAAAAATATAAAATTTGGTCTCCAAGCACATATTAATATGGAGAACAAGATGAACGATTCGGATCGACCGTTAGGATTTTGAAAACTCAAAATCCGAGCCGTAGCACGGAGGCCTCTTAGCTACCCATAGCACCGTAGCCACGTCCTATATATATATATATATATATATATATATATATATATATATATACACACAGGCCAATTAAAGTCTTCGCTATGGTCCGACATATCATCAAATTTTGCTTATGTATATAATTTTATTTAATTTGGCTTATTCGGATCTATTTTTAGGTCTAATGAGTTCCAAAGCTGTCTGATAAGCTTTCAGGTCTGTATGCACGAAAATTGAAACAGATATACACCATTTTTAAAACAAAGCTCACATATTTTAAAGTGAATCGGATGGTGATTGAGCCCTTCAAAACAAAATAGATCCAATGGACATCACACCTACTCTCATTCTCAAGTATATAAAATTTTGATCTGATATTATTATTATTATTATGAGCTGGGCTACGGTGAGTTGCGAAGTAAAGCGACTATTTTACTTTACGCTAATATTTTGCGATTTTAAATTTCAAAACGTCGATCCGAACCGTTCATCTTGTTCTTCATATTGAAATGTGCTTGGAGACCAAATTTTACATTTTTTGGAATTTTTTTACTATTTATTAATCAATTTTGAAAGTCTCTGATCTGATGGTCCAGAAAATTTTACTGTTTTTCACTGTTCACAGCAAAACAGCAATTTTCAAAAATGCTTAATAAATAGTAAAAAAATTCTAAAAAATGTAAAATTTGGTCTCCAAGCACATTTCAATATGGATTAAACATCTAACGGTTCGGATCGGTCGTTTGGACTTTCAAAATAAAAATACGGCATGAAGTAGAAACGCGTTTTACTTCGCAACTCACCGTAACCTATCTCTTATTATTATTATTATTATTATTATTATTATATACACACATATATGTATTAATAATTAATATTAAATTTTGTTGTTTCGTTGTTGGGAAATGGGAATAAAGATTGTTGGTGCACGTGCCAGTCTTACTTGGAAAAGTGCTGACCTGACCGAAGAAAATTCTCTGGTCCAAAATAGAAATTAGAGATGAAATGCTTTTAATTTGTCTGAAAAAGATAATACATAGTCAATATATCTTTTCTAGAACTCTCTCTCTTTTTATTCTTTAGTGGTACTAAGCGAAATACTATCTCCCCAATTAATGTGTGAGAATGGAGAAAATTAGTTTGCTTGTACTTTTTAAATAGTTCCTAGGTATTAATTAATTAATTAAGGGTATGTTTGGTTGAAAATTAAAAATAGCTACACTAGTCAAAATTAATAATAGCTATTAATTGTTTCTCTTATTAAAATAGTTCAATCTCAATTAAAATATTTACTATTCACTATTCTAACCATTTTAACACAAACAAACACCGAATAGACTACGAGTAGTATAACTCTAAGAATAACTTATTCTTAATCCAACTAAACATACCCTAAGTTTGTTTCTGACTCTGCATTTTTCATTATAAAAATACTTAATAAATATTAAAAAAATTCAAGAAAAATATAAAATTTGATCTGCAAGCATATTTCAATATATTCATTATGTTGAACGGTTTGAATCGACTGTTTAAACTTTCAAAATTTTGAAAATATAGAGTGTAATTCAGTATCACTAAAAAAAAGTTACAAGTGAATCCCTTCTCAACTGATATATATATATATATATATACAGAGAACATTATATTTAGTTGATCTTTCCGATAACTGCGTAAAAGTAAACTACCTAACCTAAGCTAAGCTAACGCTATGCAAGCATAAATTAATATAGGCACGTTTTAGGAGTTGAGAATCTTGACTAAGTGTCAATCAAGAGAACGTGACACAATCGATTGGTCCATAAATTATCTTATTTATTTTCGCTTTCACTCTTTAATTTGTGGTTCTAGAATCTAGAACTGTTTTCCTACAATTTTTTTTTGCAAATAGAACCCTATGATTATCAAATTTATAGAGAAATCAATGTATATTTCATTTCTAATATAAATAAAACGCAAAGATAACTTTTTTTCTTGGAAATGAACAAACTCTTCAAGTGTAAATTAAGCTGGAAATATTTTCTAGATACATTACCACAAATTTATATTAACTCTTCGGGGTGTTCCGCAAACGCATGAAATAGTGAAAAGGTCAAAAAGAAAAATATGGTTCTATTTTGCACAATTTTGCTTGTTTGAGCAAGTTTGAAATTGTAAAAGAGTAAAATGTAGGACTATTTGCATGGCGGTTCGTTTCAGTCCAAACCAAATTAAAAATAAATAAACTAAAGTTTTATTTGATTTTTAAAAGTCAAATCGAACCGAACCGAAATAGGATAAGAACCGAACTGAACAAACATAAATAAATTTCGGTTTGTTCGATTGAAACAAAAAAAAAAAGATATTAATTTTTGTTAGTTTATTTTTATTTTTTTAAAGATGGATTTATTTTTTGTTTGGTTCGGTTTAACCAGTTTTAAACCGAACTAATCAATATACATTATGTTGTAATTTTTTAAATTTTTTCAAATATCGGATTCGGATAGGGATGAGTTTAAAAATTTCAGTCAATTCCATCTAACCAGTTTTAAAATTTACAAATCAAACTGAACTATTATACCGATTTAGAAATGAACGAAACTATATATACCATTTGACTGAAAAACCGAACCGTTTATGGAACTAGATCTCTCGTTTCAGTTTAAATCCGATTAAACCGATCCAATGAACAGTCCTAGTAAAAAGGAGGCCTAATTCCATCCCAAAATTAAGGTCGCACTTGTACAATTTGACCTCATATATCTATCTACGGAATGGTGGAATAAAATTAAAAGAAAAAAGAAAAAAGAAAAAAGAAAAAGAGTTAAAGGAAAAGATCTAATTAAGTAGATGTTTTCATTTCAATTTGACATTTTTCACAAATTACATCCAATTTCACTTGCGTTCAACGACTAGTGTATCAATATAATTTTACATTAATCTTCATCTATTATAAATTTGGCGGAACAGTCCCATTAAGATTTGAGAAACAATATATATTTTGATAAATTACAGAGTAATTAATTAATATGGGAGTCCAAAAAAGAATTGACATGCATCCAAGCTCTGAACAATTCAACCAATTAAGTTCTTTAATTTCAAACAAACAACGAATAAAATGCTTTGTTGAACTTTCAAATTAATTAATTAGTTGAAAGTGCAGTTTCTGCACATACATATAATAAAATGCTTGTGAAAAGGACTCAGAGAGGACAACGTAACGGAGTAGGATCAACTGTCCATTGAATTTTTAAAATAACCAATTTCCCCATAAAAACATGATAATATCCAACATCCTCATTATAATTTCAATTCTTTCTTCTAGCTATACCCTTTGATTTATTTAACTTTTTTTTTATTTAATTATTTTAAAAATAAAATTGACAAATATATCCTTCTCCTTCCTTACTCTCCTTCACTGTACACCAATTAAACTTTGGTTTTTTGTTTTTGTTGCTGAAACAAAACAAAAAGGGGATCCAGTCAGAACTATATATGATTCCAAAAATTGACGACTTAACCAAACCCAACCTCAACGGCATCCACCACCAACCTCCAAACATATTTTATTTATTTTATTATCTCCTCCTAACCATTCATCTAAATTAATTTGTTCTTTCCATCTTGGGAATATAATTAAGATTGTTGGTGCCCGTGCTTGGAAAAGTGCGCTGACTGAAGAAAATTCTCTCGTCCAAATTCCAAGTTCAAATTAGAAAAATTAGAAATTAGATAAATGCTTTGTCTGAAAAAGAGAATACAATTATAGTCGATATATCTTTTCAACAAGTATCTATCATTTAGTTTAGTGGTTTAATTAAGTATCTTATATTTTTCAAAAAATTTCTACGGAAATCATTTTTAACTTTTTACCTTCACCAAAATATGATTTTGAGAAGAAACAAAAAATTGGGCACTTGGTTGTACTAATAATAGGATTTGTAATGCATGAAAAAGGATGAATTATGTAAATATATTTTTAAGAATACTTGATGAATTTGAAAGCAAAATAAATGAACTTTGGTAGTGAGCGCGAGATAAATGATTTGTTTACAGACAATAATTAATATTTTTTTTAAGGCATTTAGAATTAGGTGGTGCTACAAATTAATTACAAGGCCCATGCCATGAAGATGAAGGTGAGTGAATATGAATGTAGTAGCTAATTAAAATTTGGATACCTACCTAGTAGGCTAGTACCTACATTGGGTCAATATGGGCCCTTGGGCCAATCCCAAACGGACTGGTCTTTTGTTTTTTAATTTGAAATGGAGATAGATAGATGTCCTATTGTTCTGTTCCTGTTTATTAATTACATCCGTCAATTTACCAATTCGCATCCTCTGAGATATCTCATATTTTCCGTGACTTTTTCGAAACTCTTAACCGTTGCAATACGTTCTGCGCGAATCTCAAAGCTCAAATAATACGGCCCCCTACGTCACCCCCGAATAGGCACCGGACACGTCGGTCACGCAAAATATGAGATATCTCAGAGGACACGCTTACTCTCCTCATTACAATTGTAATGAGTGGATCTGGACCGTTCTTTTAACATGGCACCAGGACCCTACAGTCTTAACATTGAGAGAGTAAATCTGGACCGTTATTTTTGGTCGGCCAGTCCCCTGCCCTTCCCCCACAGATTAAATCTCTCGATCTGAGCCGTTCGATTGACAGTCCAAATGAAGTAGAATCTCTCGAACCAGATCCCACGTGTCTACGTGTCGTGTCTGTGTCACTGTCACCGTCACACAATTCAATTCAGAGTGCGCATCCTCTGAGATAACTCAACTTTTGCGTGACCGACGTGTCAGGTTCCTATTCGGGGATGATAAAGGATCAGTATTATGTGCTTTGAGATTCGTGCAGAACGTATTTAAACGGTTTGGATTTTCCATAAAGTCACCCAAAGTTTGAGATATCTCAGAGGATACGAATTCTTCAATTCGAGCATCCCTTTTCCCTTTTTTCCTTTGAAGAGGAAAAAGAACGAAATTCCACAAAGGAATCAAATCAATCGATCGATCGCAAAAATCAAATCAAATCGATGGCAGCAGCGGATCTGAAATCGATGGGTGAGTTGGAAGAGGAGAAGAAGAAGGAATCAGATGTAGAAGTAGATCTAGATCGACCTGTGAGAGTTTATGCGGATGGTATTTACGATCTCTTCCACTTCGGCCATGCCAGATCTCTTGAACAAGCAAAGAAATCGTATGTTATGTATTCCTCGTATTGTATTGTATTGTATTGTATTGCATTGCATATTTGATTTGGATAATGAATTGCTTGAGTTCTTCATGAATGAATTTGTGAATTTGTTAGGTTTCCTAATGCTTACCTGTTGGTTGGATGTTGCAATGATGAAGTGACACACAAGTACAAAGGTAGGACTGTGATGACTGCGGAAGAACGCTACGAGTCTCTACGCCATTGCAAATGGGTTGATGAGGTCATACCAGATGCTCCCTGGGTTATTAACCAAGAATTTCTTGATAAACACAAAATCGATTATGTCGCGCATGACTCTCTCCCGTAAGAATTTCTTCTTTATGTTCTCAATTTCTGAATTTGTATGCTCTGATATCTAATTGGGCCACTGCTTGCTTGTGAAGATATGCTGATACCAGTGGAGCTGGTAAGGATGTGTATGAATTTGTTAAGAAGGTTGGCAAATTCAAAGAGACAAAGCGTACAGAAGGCATTTCAACATCTGATATCATTATGAGAATTGTCAAGGACTATAATGAATATGTAATGCGCAATTTGGCGAGAGGCTATACTCGTAAAGAACTTGGCGTCAGTTACGTCAGGGAGAAACGAATCATGGTTAACATGGGATTGAAGAATCTGCGTAACAAAGTCAAAGAACATCAGGAAAAAGTAAATGAAAAGTTGAATACTGTTGCCAAATTGCAAGAGGAATGGGTAGAGAATGCTGATCGCTGGGTTGCTGGCTTCCTTGAGAAATTTGAAGAGGGATGTCATTCAATGGTATATATATTTAACTAAACTAAACTCAATTCAGTTAAATTTTATTCATTCATCACTGTCATTGCATTCAGTCATTGTTCTTCTTCTTTTACATTACATTACATTAGGGAACATCCATAGCAGAGAAAATACGAGGGAGCTTCACAGGCCAATCTGGTAAATTCACCCTCATTCAGTATGATGATTATGACTATGATTATGTTCCTTATGTTGATGATGATGATGATGACGACGACGATGATGATCAATTTGAGGATGCTGATGAACAACAATATGAGAATGAAAACGAAAATGAAAACGAAAAGGAGGATAATGCAGAAAAGAAAGTAATCAAGGGAAGTGATCCTTGATTGAAACGCCCATCATTCCTATCTGTACGTAGTTTATGATGTATTATTAATAATACAATACACAGTGGTAATTGGTATGTATGGCTAAACTTTGCTGCTGCACATGTCCTTCATTTCTTGTTTTCTTAGTTCCTTCCATGTGATTCTATTCTAGGTTTCAATCTTTGGATCTTATGGATTTTGTATTTTGTTGCTTATGCCAGTAAAGCCTGTAAATATTTCAAGATTTTGTGAGCAAATTCACCATTATACCAATATTTGAGCAGAGCAGGTCAAAATGGTAATTTGTCTGCCTTTTGATTAATCTTTCTGTGATAAAAAATAGATGCTATTGCTAGTTGTTGGGATGTTGATGGTATGTTGTTGTATCCTGTTCATGGTAAATTATATTCTTTTCTTGGGTCTGTATGCTATTACTGTCACTGTCAAAGGAGCTCTACCCTCCACCTCTGCTGCTGTATCAGCATCAGCATCAGGATATATATAAATTTATGCTGACACCTGCATGTTTTTAACTTGAACAGGTATAAACTTAATTAATATTCTTATATTTATCTGCACTTAATAATATTAATGAGTGCTACCATTGTTAAGTAGAGTAGTACAATTTTCGTTATTGACAATAAAAATAAAACATATTTCTATAATAGTATTTTCTATGTTCTACAAAATATATATAATTTGTAATTGTAGAGAAAGTGAGTCTACACAATTTGTGTCATTCTTATTATTTACTTGCACGTGGTAAAATTATACAGATCGCTACACGAAATTCGGACCATGGTTTAATTATAACATTAGTTCGTCGTTACATGGCTAGTCCGCTATGATTCGTATGACGTGACGTGACTAAGTCAAATTTTTACGTAATATGTCATATTACAATGATTGAGGAAGGAATGGTCACAGTGCGAGAACGATCACAATACATTATTTATGCCGTGATCAAGTCACATCATGAGCACACGTGACGTTACTAGTCACATTTAACTAATGTTTAGTAATTTAAGTTAGTTTATTTAAAAAAATATTTTTTTTAAGAAAAGATATGTAGAAAAAAAAAATATAAAGAAATAATATTGAAAAAAAATGTTTCAAAAATATCAATATATTAAGTGTGAACTAAGTAGCATGAATAATTGTGTGTTTTATCATGAGTAATTTTTTTCTATTACTTTTTTGTTAAAATTAATGTGAGCACCTATATATATATAAGTTCAATCAAAATTTCTTAACACGTGAGTTGGGACATAATTTTGTTAATATTTTTTAAATCCATAATAATCCTCTTTTTTTTTTCTTTTTTTTTGAAACGCCATCGATATATATTAATAAGTAATAGATTTTATTAACCACTACTGGTTTCGTACTTGTCTTAATATATAACTATAAGAAAAGTAAAATGAGGAAAGAAATTAAAGTGATATTTCCATAATTTTTTTAACTTAAAAGAAGAAGAATGATAAAACAACCGGCATTGTTTTCATATTCCAAATTTAGTATGATATAAAATTAATAAAATGTAATTTCACCTATTTATAATTTTATATGTCCATTTGTCGTCAATCAGAATCACAAACCAGTTTTGAGAGACACCAATTTAGAGTTCCATTTCCGATTTCACCTATTTATAGATATAACCACAACCACAAACACCTACAAATTATAAATCTAATTTTAAGAGAGACCAAATTACCTACCCTTTTTTTTTCAAATTGAAGAACAAATTCATCCCCTTTTTCTTCACATTGAAGAACAATTTTGAATTAATGATTCTATCCTGTGCCTACATGAAAACTGCTGGCCTCTTTCTTCTACTAACAATTTTGTGTTGTGCGAAGGACGTAATCGGCTTTCAAAAGCTAAGTCCTGACCAACATTATGCAAGATTCAAGGAACGGGCTGCGTCTCGACGACTCGAAGAAAATGTGAGTTTTTCCTTTTTTTTAAGAACATTTTTTTTGAATTATAGTGCTTTTTTCTTCAATTTTCTAAAGCAAAAAAGAGGTGCTATTTTCTTGAATTGAAGTGTTTTTTTCTTCAATTTTCTAAAAAAAAAGAGGTGCTATTTTCTTGATTGATTGATAGTTTCATGAACAATCTCTTCTCTCGTATTGTTACATTTTAGCTGGCCTTCTTAATTTAGTGCTTGGTCTTGCACCAGAGACCGTTTGAGACTTTTTTTTTAGCCGTTTGAAACATTCTTATATCTGTTAAGTTAGTGAACGGCCTATTCAAAAACTTAAATTATAAAAAAAAAAAATAAGGGGTTTTTTTTCATCAAAAACCTGAGCCCAAAAAAATGAGCCTAGAATTAAATTAAAGCCCATGAAAAGAGTTCCATGCTAATTATTTATTTATTTAATTTTTTTGTGGTGGTGCTGTAATATGTATATATGTATATAATTAATTAGATTGGGAGAGTGTTCTACCCAATAAAGTATGGAGCAGACCCAAAAGGAGGAAGTGATAGCAGTGATGCAATAAGAAAGGCAATTGAAGATGCATTTAAGGTGCAACACAACAAGCACATGCTTCAGGGTGTAAATGATTTGGGAGGTGTCATCATTGATTTGCAAGGAGGAGACTACAAAATTAACAACCCTATTTCATTCCCTGCCAATGGTGGTGCCAATGTTGTGGTATGTACACACACACACACACACACACACACACACACACACGACCAAATTAATTATTAACTAGCCAAAAACCGACCTAATATTATTTTTTTCATCAATTAATTCAGATACAGGGAGGGTCTCTGAGAGCATCAGATAAATTCCCAAATCAATGTTCTTTGGTTCAGCTATGGTCACCTGCCACACCGCGTGAGGGACACGAAAACAGCCCCTGCAAAAGTCACGAGAATGTCACGAAAAACAATAGTCTTGATGTTTACTATGAAGACATCACCTTTCGTGACATCCTCTTCGACTCAAAGCACCGTGGCGGCGGTATCCTTGCAGTCAATGCTGTGCGTATACGCATAGATAATTGTTACTTCAAAGGGTTCACAACAGTTGGAATACTTGTCGAGAGAGGCCATGAGGTATTCATCTCCTCTTCTTTTTTGGGACAAATCGAGACCATTGGAGGTGACAAAAAGGAGAAGGACTTCTCTGGCACCGCCATCAGTCTTGCTGGTAATGATCATGCTGTTACTGATGTCGCAATTTTCTCTGCGGCTGTTGGTATCCTTTTACTTGGACAGGTAACTAATTAATAACTATATATATAGATTATACATTTTTGTTTGATACAAGTAAATTTTTGAATATATATATAATTAATGTGCAGGCGAATATTCTGACGGGCGTGCACTGCTACAACAAAGCAACAACTTTTGGTGGGGTGGGGATCCTGGGAAAGACACCGTGTGCACAGACAAGGATCGACAACTGTTACATGGATTACAACAGCATAGTGTTAGAAGACCCAAAGGAGATGCTCATCACCAACACCTTCTTCTTAGGTGATGGTAATGTGAAGCTCAAGGCGGTAGAGGGAGAAGTGCACGGGCTCACAATTGTTAACAACATCTTCTCTGGTAACGATGCCGAGGTCTCCATCGTCAAACTTGACCAGTCGCACACAAAGTTTCAAAAGGTAATATATTAATTAATTAATTAACTAGCTAGATATATTAATTATGAGAATTAAGAGAATATATATGAATTTATTGAATATATATATAGGTGGGACAAGTTACGATTGATAATAACGTGGTAAGCAAGATGGTGTTGAAGGCAACAAAAGCACGGAAAAGTGTGGCCGGAAAAGGAAAGAAATGGAGAGTTGATTTTGAATCGTTGTTGGTGTTTCATGACTTGGTTACTCATGTTGATTACTCATTATACGTGAAGAATAAGAATAAGAATAACGTGACGGTGACGGTGCCAGCACATGCCATCACTTCCATCAAGAATAACACGGTGGTAGTGGAGGCAACAGAGGAGGTGGACGGGGTCGTGTCAGTGGCAGTTGATCAGTATTTGGCACCAGGAGAGACCAACCACTTGCATTAGGCAATTGATACAGGAAGGAAGGAAGCAGCAAACAAACTTAATTAATTGTTCATCACAAAAGTAATTAATTAATTAATTATAGTAAATATAATTAGTGATGTATGATTTGTTCCGCAATAGAAGGTTGTCCTGTCCTCAAAGTGGATGGAATTTGCTCATGTCACCTTAATTTTCAGTGGATTATTGATTTATCTATAGAGACCAAATTCTCCCAAATTCTCTCAAAAAGACTACTTAATTAATTAATTAATTAATTAATTAATTGTTATCCGTATCATCTGATGAAACTAAGGGCCCAGTCAAATTATTAGTGCATTTAAACAGTGGTTGCATGGGCCGGAGCAAAGGCCTAATAAAACAAAAACAAAAGTAGCACTCAGGTCAGGTGAACCCATTATTGAAAAGAAAAAAAAGGTGACCTGTTTTGTTAAAATTTGTCAGAATATCTTGTAAAATGGCTTCTGTACTTCTCTTCATTATTTTGTTTCTAATTAATTAATTAATTTATTTATTGATTGATTACGTATGTAGTCCCACTGGCCACTACCCAATATATATAGAGGGTAATGACTGCAAAACAACAAGCACACTTTTGCTATATATGTCAACGTCTAACCTACAATTCTGGGAATTTTTTAATTAATAGGAAAATTAAAAAAAAATATCAATAAAACTGAACGAATATAGAAAAATCGTTATGGAACATAACGTTTAACTAATTTGATCTTAACCTAGCTTGCTAATTAACTAAAAAAATATCAGGTCAGATGAATTTCATAACGTTCAGCTATAGTATTTTTTTTTCCCTTGCTATCTGGACATTATGAACACGTTCTGTTTTTTTTAGTTAATTACTAGACTGAATTAATTAAGATTAAATTAGCTGGACATTATAAACCATAACGTCCGTTGGACATTATAAATCATAACAAATTTTCAATATTTCGAGATTTCATGAATTCGTACTCTTTTGTCGTTATTATTATTATTTTTTGTTTTTTTGTTTTTTTTTCTATTAATAAAATAATAATCGGGCATCATGGGTATATGCATATGACACCGAGCACAAATATATAGATCTCCGCCGGAATGAAGGGACCCACTTACCTTTAATTAGTGTTTTATGAGAAGGTTAATGGAATCTAAAATGACAGCGTGCTAACTGGGCACTTTACCCAATGCGGTATTTGATTATCTAATATATATATAGGTTTGAATCTGATTCAATAATGTTTTGCCTTATCCTAATGAAGATGCATCTGTCGCTGATCAGAATCGGGAAATGATTCGGAATATAGAGAGACAGGGAAATCGGGAAATGATTCGGAATCTTGTAGCCTTTGAACGAGCTTTGGATTCCGTGTGTAGATAGCTATATGTATATGTAATATGATAAGATTCCACTGTAGACTTGTGTTCTCCATCTCTCATTCATTCAATAAAGGTAGGTAAGTGGTGCTAAGTGGAAGGAATAAATGACGTCTGCATATTATCCATCAATTCAACGAGCTTTTTAATTTGGTGGCAACTGCCAAAGCAAAGCAAAGCAAAGCGCAGGGATCATGAGATGAGTGAACAAGTTTTCTTTGTCTTCTCCTTCTCCCTTTCTTTGCTTGCTTTGTTTTGGTTTGGTGCCTTGTCACTTGTCACTGGATCTGGAATCCCACCCATTATAATTCTCTAATACGCGCCGCATCCACGCACACTTTGTAACGAGTCATCATCAGCTAGCGTTAATTGCATTTGAGTCTGAGTGTTAATGGATCATGATTCGCGATACATTTATGAATTCTGTAAGCTGCCATTGCCTACTAAAAGAGATTCAGATTCTTTGGATCTGTGTGTCCCCATGGGCCCCACACATTGTATATGCATTATTTCAAACTATGAAGAGGCATACTGTGCATCTTAAAGCATCTTTTCATGCATGCTAAAGTTTAAAACAAATGAAGACACAAGTAAAGATACCATATCATAGATGCATGTATAATTGTTTATTATTTATTTGAGTTTCCATATTATTATAGCTAACCAATTAATATATATATATAGAGAGAGGTGTTGGTTAAGTTCAAAATATTTTTTTCTAGTCTCCGGAACAAACTACTCGATTTTTCAATTTTTAAAGTCCAAACAGTCAACTCAAACCGTTAGATGTTCAATTTATATTAAAATGTGCTTGGAGACCAAATTTTACATTTTTTGATTTTTTTTTTACTATTTATTAAGATGGTTTGAAATTGTTGTTTTTCACAAGAATATATATACAGATGGGCTATGGTGCATTGCAATGCATGGAGGGGGTTTGTGCATTAGACCATAAATCTAAAATTCAAATGACCGATCCAAATCGTTCATCTTGTTCTCTATATTAATATGTGCTTGGAGACCAAATTTTACATTTTTCTGAATTTTTTTACTATTTATTAAGTATTTTACAAAATTATTGATCCAACTGTGGCTTAACAAAACAGTAAAATCAGCAGCCACCGTTAGATCAACAATTTTGTAAAATACTTAATAAATTGTAAAAAAAATTCAGAAAAATGTAAAATTTGGTCTCCAAGCACATATTAATATGGAGAACAAGATGAACGGTTTGGATCAGTCATTTGGATTTTGAATTTTAGATTTATGGTCCAATGCACAAACCCCTCCATGCATTGCAATGCACCATAGCCCATCTCTCTCTCTCTCTATATATATATATATAGAGAGAGAGAGAGAGAAAGTAAGGCTCTCATACATTGCAATGCATAGGCATTTTTGTACATTGGACTATAAATCACCGGATTCAAAGTTCAAATAACCGATCCAAGCCGTTTATCTTGTTCTCCATATTAATGTGTTTGGAGACCAAATTTTACATTTTTTTGGAATTTTTTTACTTTTTTTTAGATTTATTGAAAATCGTTATTTTTCAGACAAATCTGGACCATAATAAACAACGGTTTTTCGTAAATCTAAAAAAATAGTAAAAAATTTCCAAAAAAATATAAAATTAGGTCTCCTATCACATATTAATATAGAGAAAAAGATGAATGGTTTGGATTAGTTATTTGGACTTTAAATCTGTTGATTTATAATCAAATGTAAAAAATACATATACATTGCAATGTATGGTTACTCTCTCTCTCTATATATATAGTTGATGTATTTTGTTAAAATTTGAATTAAACAGATAACTAATTAATTTATGATATATTAATTCTTGTTATACACGTAATAAAATTAGATTCATCTAGACATGTGCATCTAATTAAGTTTGTGATTGTGACAGCAAGAAGAAGAAAAAAATGATAATATGACTAGTTAATTAAGAGGAAGTTTCAGCCAATTGAATCATTTAGTCTTGTCAATTTTTGCAGATTACTTCATTTCAACATACAGAAGCAAATTTAGCTATAAGTTATTTTGTTATTTGCATGCTTAATAAGCAATCACTAGCTATATAGCTAGGTATCCTTAATTACCTAATTATTATTATCAGAAATGAATTTAAAGCAAAGAGTCGATGTGGTATTGCCGTATTGGTCATCACATTAATTCACCTTTTTGAAAGGAGAAAGGAGAAAGGAGAAAGGGGAGAGAGAGAGAGAGAGTATGGCTTCCACAGGTGACAGCAATGCTTGGTAGATTCCAAAAGTCTGAATATTATTATTTTAAAATATAGAAATATTCCCAAGAGAAGAGAGAGATGAGAGATCCTCCCACATGACACGCAGGACCAGTGGGCCATAGGTCCCACGTCTCTCTCAGGCCCACTGCTCTGCTAGTGACCAGTAGTGCTAGTGCATCAACCAACCAACGAACGTGATCGAGCATTGCGACTCTTCTTCACTTCTTCTTCTTCTTCTATTTTATTTTTCCACGCAAACGCAAACGCAAACGGAAACGGAATGAATGCGGTATCATTTTTACGGTTAAAATTAAAATAATTTTTTTAAATTATGATTGCTAATTAGAATTATAAATAAAGAATTAGAAATTACAAGTCAGAGCATTGAAAAGTATCAGTCAAAATATTATTTTGTTTATCGAGTATTCAATTAGTTAATGAATTTATACCTTATTAGTTATTTAAATTCGATTGGATATTTTTTGTCCTTCGACGAAAATCCTAAATCCGCATTGATTATCTCTATTATCATGAATTGAAAAATTCCAAATAGTGCTCATCGCAAACAAACATTGGGCTTGTCATGCATAGTCATTTAATGTAAATATAAAAAAGGAACATAATCTAGATAAATAATAAAGTTTAGTAATTTTAATATGTATATTACCATAGCTTCACTCTTTGTATATTACGGATCGATATGTGCTATGAACTTATATCTTTATTTCTAAACTTCATATCTTTATTTTTAAACTTCAAACAGTTGATCTTAACCATGCATTAAATATAATTTTTATATGGAAATATACTTGCAAATCAATTTTTGTATTTTTTAGAATTTCTTTTACTATTTTGTTGGATAAGTAGAAAGTTGTTGTTTTTTTATGGTCCAAAATTATTAAATTAAGTGATTTTCAATCTATCTAAAAAAATAGTAAAACAAAAAAAATCCAAAAAAAGATTTTGTAAGTATATTTTTATATACAAATTATGTTGAACGGTTCAAATTAACTGTTTAAAGTGTAAAAATGAAGATATGAATTCATAGCACGAACATAGTGTAATACCATAACCTTCCTCATTTTCAAAAGTTGATCCGTAAATATACTTATAAATAAATCTGTATTTACAAAATTCTTTGAATATTTAATAAAGATGCATGCTATGTATCTAGAATTCTAAATCATTATTATTTAATTCTATATTTCTGTATAACTTCCAAAAGTGAGTATTTGAGTTTGATTATTTATTATTTATTTGAGTTTCCATATTATTGTAGCTAGCCAATTAATATATATATTTAAGTTGATGAATTTGGTTATATGTTTGAATTGAACACATAACTAATTAATTTATAATATATTCTTGTTATACACGTAATAAAATAAGATTCATCTAAACATCTGCATCTAAAGTTTGTGATTGTGACAACAAGAAGAAGAAAAAAGTGAGTATATGACTATTTAAGAGGAATTTAGTTTCAGCCAATTGAATCATTTAGCTTTGTCAATTTTTCCACATTACTACATTTCAACATATAGAAGCAAATTTAGCTAAGTTTTGTTAGAGTGGAAAAAAACGTGCCGTGACTAAAATGTTGAGGGTAGTTAAGGCACGCGAGTGACTCGAGTGCCGTGTTCAAACGTAATTAGTCAAGTTTCTCACGTTTAACTATTTTTTCATAATTTAAGTTAGTTTATTTAAAATTCACCATTTGATTAAGATCCACGGTCCTAATTACACGTGACTAGCGTGATTACGTGCTGTGATCGGATCTTTCGTGTGATGTGCCATGTTATGACAAATTTTCTATAAGCTGGTCACGACACACGAATAGTCACGGTATGAAACAGTAACACGTGCTGTACTATTCCGTGTCGTAACCGTACCGTTCCGTGGCGGAACCGGCCCCACCGTTCCATTTTTCCCACTCTAAGTTTTGTTATTTGCATGCTTAATAAAAGCAATCAATTAACTAGCTAGCTAGGTATCTTTAATTACCTAATTATTGTCAGAAATTAAAGCAAACAGTCAATGTGGAATTGGTGATGCAATTGGTTCCCCTTTTTGAAAGGAGAGAGGAGAGAGGAGAGAGGAGAGAGAGGGAGTGTGGATTCCATAGGTGACAGCAATTTGATAGGTAACGTAACTATCCACTTCCTAGATTCCAAATTTCAAAAGTCTGAATATTATTATTATTTTAAAATATAGAAATATTCCCAAGAGAGAGATGAGTGATGAGTGATGAGAGATCCCCTCCAGCTCCCACATACACACGCAGGACCTGTGGGTCACAGGTCCCAGGTCTCTCTCAGACTCAGATTCAGACTCAGACTCAGGCCCACCAGAGCCAGATACCACTTGATTCGGTCTGTACGTAGCCTATTGGCAGAATCTTTTTTTAAATCATCACTAATCACTAAACAATTAAAAATTCCTAAACCCACTTGATTACATTTTTTTTACATTTTCAAAACCAAATATTATCCTCAATATTGCATGCTACACAATGGTCACACAGACACAAACTCGATCATTTCAATTTGAAAACATATCGACAACCATATTCGGTTGTTTTATTTGTCAAACCCAAGGCCATTTTCGGTTTAATTTATTTTCTTTTATTCTTCTTTTTGTCAAACCGTAAATGGTCTACGGTTTTGTTGATTTTTTATTTTTACTTTTTGTCATACTGAGAATTTGCTATCAATCTTTTTGCTATTAGTTTTTTTTATTCTCTCTTCTAATTCTCCCAAACCAAGTTTGATGTCCGTTTTTTTATTTTTATTTTTAAACTGAACTTCATATTCAGTTTTGTTCCTTCTAGATTTTATGTGGCATTATAGTAAGAAAAAAAAATAAAAAAATAAAAATTCAAATTCTATACCGATTATGAAGTCCGGTTTTCAAAATTCAAAACAGAGAATAATTTTCTGTGGTGTTGTGTTTTGTAAAAAAATTGTAATCAATTTGATTTTCGAATTTTTCATAATTTGATGATGGTTTTAAAAAAAATGATTTGATTGGATTAGATTAGAATAGATCTGGGGCCAGAGCGAGTACGTACATAAACGAACGAACAAACGAACGAACTTGATCATCGCGACTCTTCTTCTTCTTCTTCTTTTCTTCTTTTCTTCTTCTTCTCTTCTTCTTGTATTTTATTTAATTTTTCCACGGAAACGAAATGAATGCGGTATAATATTATGTACCACTGGCCACAACTTAAATGTGTTGCATTTTTATTTTATGGCCACGCGTTACTTTTTTAGTTCTCTCTCCTCGTCCTAGCTACATCTCTAGCTATTTTCATCAATTGAGAAATTCCAAAATAGTGCTCGTCGATCGCAAACAAAAACTTTAGCTTCTCACGCATGGTTGTTTTAATGTAAATATAAAAAAGCAACATAATCTAGATAAATAGTATTTAAAGTTTAGTAACATGCATAATCTATTATCATGAATTGAAAAATTCCGATTAATCGGTTGCATACCGATTAATTGTTTGGCGGTACTCTATCCGTCCGACGACCACATACTATTAATGTTTAGTAATTTTAATATGTATGTTACGGATCAACATGTGCTATCGACTCATATTTTCATTTGTAAACTTCAAACAGTTGATCTTAATCATGCATTAAATATAATTTTTATATTAGATTAAATTTTATATTTTTTAGAATATTTTTTGCTATTTTGTTGGATAAGTAAAAGGTTATTTTTTTTTATGGTGCATAATTATTAAATCAAGTGATATTCAACCTATCTAAAAAATAGTAAACAAATATAAAAAAAAATATAAAAATTAGTTTGCAGGTAAATTTTCATATAAAAATCATGTTAAATGATTCAGATCAACTGTTTAAAGTTTAAAAATAAAAATATGAGTTCATAACACAGACCATAATGTAATATGTAATGAATATTATCATAACTTCACTCGATCATTTCCAAAAGTTGATTTGTAAATATATTTATAAATAAATATCTGTATTTACAAAATTCTAGGAATATTTAATAAAGATGCCATGTATCTAGATTTCTAAATCATTATTATTTAATTCTATAATTCTGTAACTTCCAAAAGATCTAATTACTGTTGCCAAATATTTATTTTACTGAATCTAATTATCATATGACACATGCATCTAATTTTATTTAAATATTGTTATTGATCGATCATTCTTGAACATCGTATCCAAACATTCCTCTTCCTTTGAAAAATGGAGGAAAAAGAGGAACTAATTAATTATAAAAAAGAAAAGAAAAGAAAAGAAAAGAAGAGAAAGAAAAGAAAGAAAAGAAAATACAAGCCCGTGAAGGCTATATAAAGCAAACAGCCACCTCTCATAATAGTCTCATCTCATCTCATCTCACCTCATGTGAAAGAAAGGGAGCAAGCATTAATTCACAAGAGAAGAGAAGAGAAGAGAAGAGAAGAGAAGAGGCCATGGCTTTTCTCCATTTTCACGCCATTAATTTTAGGCCTCTTATTTTAGCAATTTCAATCCTCCTTGCGCTTATCAACATTTTGGGTACTTAATTTGTTCTTCTAATTAATTCTGATTCTTGAATTCTGATGGAGTCTTTAATTGATTGATCATTAATTAATATTTCATATAATTTTGAACAATTGATCTAGAGGCTTTGGAGGTGGGAGGTAAAGAAAGTGGAGGAAATCATGAGATTTTTAAAGAAATTCTAAGAGATGAGGCTGTATTACGACTTCAACAATTGGGCAAGGTAATTAAGTATCACAGTACTTTAATTAATTCTTTTCTAAAGTAATTCAACCAATTTCATTTCTCCAATTTTAATTTGTGTTTTAATTAACTAATTAAAGAGAAGGATTGCTGTGTAGTTCAATTCATTAGAACTCAAACTCTGTTTTTTGTTTTTTGTTTTTTTTGTTTTTTTAAGCTTAAAAAAAGAATTTGGAAATACTA
The DNA here is from genome assembly GCF_964058835.1 of Carex rostrata. NCBI lineage: Eukaryota > Viridiplantae > Streptophyta > Magnoliopsida > Poales > Cyperaceae > Carex > Carex rostrata. The sequence continues at coordinate 341,583 of NC_135924.1, forward strand.
TTGAAATCCTGTTAATTTTAAATATATATAATAGACTGTTCTAGCCTGATGGCTTCATTTTTGCAACTTTTTCGGATGGCATACTTTTAATTAACCTTTTCTTTATCTACCACACACACACACACACACACACACACTTTTTCTGATTCAGTAACCAGTAACTAATTATACTCTTTTTGTTGAAGCTGTCATAATAGATCTGTGTGCATTTTGGCAATTATATTATATAGTCGGTCATTATCATGTCAAAATTTTAAATTACAAGAAAGCTAGCTATATCATAATATGCATGCATGTATGCATGCTATAAATTATCACTTGTCAAGTAAGATCTAATTATATCCTGACCACTTGTACTTAAAATGAGAGTTACATCAACCTAGCTAGGTATCTAGAAGACAAAACATTTTTAATTGTATAATTAATGGGAAATAATTATTGTCACTTTCAAGTAATATTATTCTCTCAAATTAATATTTTAATTGTTTTATTTAATTAGGTATCTGATCGCGAAGGCTATCTTGAAAGAACCTTCTTAAGCCCAGCTTCACTAAGAGCCGCAGATCTTATCATTAGCTGGATGCATGATGCTGGATTAAAAACGTAATTTAACCTGGCCCCTGACAACTGTCAATTATTATTTTGCATAATTGATTCTTATATAAAGCCCCTCAACTTAATTAGTTGGTATCTAATTAAGGAACAATTAATTATCTTTAGAGTTGCTAAAAGCCTAAGTGGACATACTACAAACTTTTTATTGTAAATATTTATCTGTTATTTTGTTAAAACAGATGGATTGATAAAATGGGCAACATCCATGGCCGTACCGAGTCAATAACACCATCACCCATGGCATTGCTTATTGGATCCCATATGGTAATCCATTCATTAATTATAATTAACCTCTTTTTCTTTGTTGTTGTTCAATTTAGAGAATGCTAAAGAAAAAATAAAATTAAGTAAATGGTGTTGACTACTGGTATATTAATTTTCTGTGATTATGCAGGATACAGTCGTAGATGCCGGTATGTATGATGGTACACTTGGTATAATTTGTGCAATATCTGCTGTGAAGGCTTTAAAGATGAGCGGAAAATTAGAGAAATTGCAAAGACCAATTGAGGTATATATTAGTTTTATCATGCATGGTTCATTTCTAATGCAATTACGATTCCTCTTTGTACCGTGGCCCACGGGTAAATAGGTCAAAAGGCAATATTTATTTACTGACAAAACTGGTACCTCGGTAAGTAGCTACTTCATATCTGTATATATGATATGGTGATGAAATCACAAATCACAATTTTTGGTCTTCTATATTTTTGTTTTCTGTAGAAGAAGTTAATATATATATATATATATTTTTATTTAGGTAATAGCATTTAGTGATGAGGAGGGTATTAGGTTCCAGTCTACTTTTCTAGGAAGTGCTGCTATAGCTGGTATTCTACCAACATCTATTCTACAAGTATCTGACAAAAGGTTAATATTTCAACCTAGCTATTTAATTTAATTTGTTCAACAAATTAAACTATATATAATACTAATTAATATGTTTGGTTGTCTAAAATTCTTCCTTCAGTGGATTTACGTTGCAAGATGTTTTGAAGGAGAACTCCGTAGAAGCTACTGATGAAATCCTTTCTCAAGTTCGGTATAATTCAGAGTCTGTTTGGGGTTATATCGAGGTAATTTTTCTTGGGAGGACTTAATTTTATGAAAGATAATATTTACCCCTTTAAAATAGAGATGAAAAAAAGTATGCTCCTAAAATGTGGTGATGGGAAAGCTGGTTATAGACCAGGAATTAAGAAATTAGAAGAGTTTGATAAGCATTCTTAATTTTCAGAAAATGAAATATATATATAAGCTTTTGCAGGATCAATTGTGAATTATCCAATGTAAGGACTTGTGTGAAATGCTTTGAATTTTAATTTTATTTGTAGGTACATATTGAACAAGGTCCAGTGCTAGAAACACTTAATTATCCTCTAGGTGTGGTGAAAGGAATTGCGGGTCAAACACGATTGAAGGTATGTATATGAGTCCTACAAAACAGGCAGCCTTTTCTTATCTGACCAGGTTTGGTCTGGTACCAACATACTGTCCCACCCAGTCAGTCATGTTTAGTAGTATTGTTATTTAGTTATTCAGCTATGTTGATAGTGAGTGTTTTATATTTTTTATTTTTCAATTTTGATGCTTCCATTATTAATTGCATCCTTACCAGAAAGAACCATTCCTAGTACTGGCACTGCTGCAAAACCAGCAGGCCAGGCACAGAATATCTAATTAAGTGCTTAATTTATTGATAGCTGATATTAAATCCTATTCACTCTATGCTATATCATATGTGATATGTAGGTTACAGTGAGTGGGACCCAAGGGCATGCAGGAACGGTACCAATGCTGTTGCGTCAGGACCCAATGGTTGCTTCAGCAGATCTCATAGTAACATTGGAATCTCTCTGTAGAAATCCTGACAAGTACTTAAAGACAGATGATTTGCATAATTCCTTTGACTTTGCCGGACTGGTATGCACAGTAGGTGAGCTATTTTGCTGGCCCAGCGCAAGCAATGTCATACCAGGACAGGTGAATTTTACAGTAGATATAAGAGCAATGGATGACAAGGCCAAGGAAGCAATTGTGTCTGAATTCTCCAAGCAAATTTCAGAAAAATGTGATGGTCGGCTGGTGAATTGTGCAGTTGAACAAAAGGTAATTAATTAATTAGTTTGATTGTTGAGTTGAGCAAGAATTGTTGAATGAAGCAATTATATATATATATACTTATGTTTTCAGCATAGCGCTGAGGCAACACATTGTGACAAAGAGTTGAGGTCACAATTGAAGAATGCAGCGGATTCAAGTATAAGACAATTGTCAAGTGATGTTTTAGGTGAGATGCCTGTTTTAATGAGTGGTGCTGGACATGATGCAATGGCCATGGCTAAATTAACCAAGATTGGTATGCTGTTTGTACGGTGCCGTGGCGGTATTAGTCATTCACCGGATGAATTTGTGATGGAGGATGATGTATGGGCTGCTGGTCTCGCACTTGTTCGATTTCTTGAGCAGCATGTAGACGACCAATAATTAAATTCTGCTTATTTTCAAATGTTTGTAAAATCTCTTTTACAAATGTTTGCAATTATATATATATGTACAGAAATAGAAAAGTAAATAACATTGTTAATTAGTTCATTTTCCTCTTTATATACTGGCACATGCAATACATTTTATATACTGGCAACAAGAGGAGAGCTGTATGAGGTATCATATCATGCACAGGTAAATGCTAGCTAGCTAGCTGGTACTAAAACGGACATGTTCAAATAATTACACCTGTATTTGCTTAGATAATTAAAGCTGGCAATCTAGTCACAATTAAGGGGGCCCACCACTTATTACATCCGATCCATCATACACAAAAATTAAAAAAATAGCTGCATGCATGCCGGTGCCACCATGTCTTAGGGCTTGTTCAGATGTTACGGGATTATACGAGATGCGATTTGACGGGAATGGAAAATCACTTTTAAAAAAGTGGAAACCCACGGGTATGAATATGCATAAAATTGATTACAGAATGAGTGTTCGGTTGTACCGTGAAATTAGTTGTCGAAAGTCTCGATTTATTTTAAGAATATGTGTTCCTATTTAAATTTTCTCACTTATTTAAAATAAAACTATCACGTCAAGTAGCATATAAATTAATTTTGAGATGCAAAAAAATTATTCTTAGTATTTAAATTATGATCAATTTAAATATTTATTTACAATAACCTTACATTTGTTATCATTAAAAACATCAACTAATAGATATTCAACAATTTTAATATTGGCATTTACTGATATTTTTTATGTATAAAATATATAGCAAAAAAAATATTCGGACAAATTAATTTAGATTAAAATAGTTCATGAACTAAAACTAATATTTTTTACTTGACATAATATTATTTTGTTACAATAAAAAGACTAAAAATGATCTCACTATATGTTTTTGTAGCAACCATATTTTATTTAAAAAAAATAAAGTTCAGGTGACATCATAGATTAGTATAGATTTGTTTATTGGAGAGAAACACGTCAATAGAGCATAGGAAATAATGAGTCCGGCTAGTATGATGATAACGTCAAAATATATAGCGAAAATTACTACTTTTTAGTACGGAAAATGGTAAAAAAGCATATGCAAAGTATCTATTTTTCTGAATTATTCACCGCAAAGATGTTTTTAGGTTATTTTGGCAGGTTTTGAAGAAAGTTGCGAATTTAGGCCAAAAAAAGGGCAAAATTTTCATATTTAGACCGATTTTGAAGGAAACATCAAAATAGGGCAACACATGGAGTATGCAAACACCTCACAGAAGTGCACAACATGCAACATGGCAAAATTCACTAAAATTCGACTCAGTACAGTGCCTTACGGCCTCAGCTATACCGCATGCGGTATAAAGGTCTATGCCTAAAGGGCACAGGGATTGAATTTGTGGATTGTCTAGTTTGGATAAAATCTCGGCCATTGGAGAGCAACCTTCTAGAAGGACGAATCTCCATATGTGGTAGGCCTTGCTACGCATTGAAGTCTATTTTTAGCGCTCCAAATATAGCATGAAAAGCTATATTCGGCACCCATGTTCTCTAATGATCTCCATGATTCCACACCCTTTAGAAAGACTATATAAACCCCTCATGTAATAAGAATTAGTGTGCATGTTTTAGTTGTGTAAGTTCATAGTTTAGAGAAGAATATTGCATGTAATTTTTGTAGTTTGGAGAAAAAGAGGCGCTTGAAGTCCAAGGCGGAAGAAGGAGTTATCTAAGGAAGAAGTGTTCTAGGTTCTAGATTATATATTTCTTTTATTACTTCTTTTATTTAGTCATGGCTTTGAGTAGCTAAGCTCATCCTTTCTAAAGATGGATATAATGAATTCTAATTTATCTCTTTACTATAATATTTATTTTTCTTTTATGTCTATTTGAGATTTCGTTATACTTAGAATATTATTGAAATATGCCATTGCATACATAGTTCTGTCTACTATATGCCAATGTCCTCCACATACCTATAGGTGTTAAGTCATTGTATCTCGGTGTGAAAATGGATACAAGTACTTTAAACACTTTAGCTAATGAGACTTGGCAGCGGTTTAAAGACTAGGGTTAGAACCTAGTGGGCTCCCTTGGCAGAGCATAGATTAGATAGCATCTCGAGATTTAATTAGAAATTTATTTATTACTTGTGATAAATAGGGTTTAGGGTTATTACTTAGAGAGTAATAGGAGAATATAATTAATTAGGTTAGTGTGAGTGATTTAATTACATTATATCCTGTGATAATCTGTATTGTCCCCCCACAAGCCGACCTTAGAGTCGGAGAACCTTTTAAATACGCATAGAACCGAATCCAAGCATCCGTAGGGAATAATAGTACTGGTATGCGACTCTGCTCTGCGGAGTGGTCTATATCACATACCTATAAGTTATCCTTGATATGATTTCCAACGTTCTTTGGATTTTTTCAAACAGCACTTAAGAAATTTCACTTTTTTTTCATTCTTTTGTTTTGACCTACAAGTACAAAATAATTCTACTCGAGAGCTATGTGTAAATAGACGGGTGCAAACCACTATGTATTTTCTTGAGTAATTTTTATTATATATCTCGAGATGCAATTTTTCTCTGAAGAGAGCTATGTGGAAAGTTGTAATTGATTGGCAATTAAATGCTTGATTGCACCCGTAGAGCATTCAATTTGGTTAAATAAATGCTTAATTGCAAAGTTAAGCTTCTGTTGGATAAAGTCTATGTTGGACTTTCGAAAGAAATTGTCCGTGAATGCATGTGTTGGATATTTGGAAGTAATTTTCTGTCTCCGACTTAATTGTATCTGTCAGAATTAATACCGTACCAGTAAGAGTATGGTACAGTTTTTCTCTAATTTGCAATATATTTAGCATGTACCGAAATAAGCTTGATTATATATGCAATTGAATTTGTCAAAAACAAGGAAACAACAATTTGAATCTTTTACCTTGCATTCATAGCCACTATATGGTACTGGAACCAAGCAAAGCACATATCAATTAGCACAAAGAAAGGGTAAAATGAAGGATTTAAAAAAAAACCAGAAAAGGACATAAGAACAAGTGACAAAATATCAACTCTTGGATGAGGAGCGGGCAATAGACGAGGAAGATGGTGATAAAGACATTGAGCAATATGGAATTATCACTGGTCTTAATGAAACACAGCTCGGAGACTTGCTCCGAACGGACATTAGAAATAATTTGTGGGAGAATATGGCAAGCCATGCAAGAAATCAAAGAGGATGTAGAAATTGGATCTTGTTGAATATGCTAAACTGTGTCTGTAGCTAGTTGTTTTTGTTTTAGTATCTAATATGGATTACATTTTGTCTCAATGAGTTGTGAAGATGAGACTTTGTTAAGGTTATGGTACTTGGTACCACTGGTACCGATAAATTTTTTTGGTCATTTTGATATTGCTTATGAAGGAGCTGCATGTTTATCTGTGTGCTTTTTGGTAGTGCTGCTTTAATTGATTATATATTTCATGCTAGCTATATTTCCGTTTCTCCAATTTTAGTTATTTCGAACTGTTTTGAATCATATCAGGTCCTTTTCATATTTGTTATATATAGTATTGTCACAATTTTTTCATTTTTCTTTTCATTTTGATTGAAAAGTTGTGACAGGTTTCAATTAAAAATGAGATACAAAATTTTGCATAGAATGTCAATAATTGGTTGAGTTGGTACCAGTGCAGGTATCAATTTATATTCAAATTGCATTCAAAAGTAAGTACTCTGAATCGCTTAACAAATTGAGTTGATTACGGTTGACTTATTAATTGTTTAAGTTAACGACATTTAGTTAACTGGATGCTCGGTGCCTTGTTCAAACTTTGTTAACACAGTTTACTTTAATGAAATATATTTAATTAAAATTGTAATACAATTAGATTCATCAATTATATTATAATTATGTTATATGACAACAATAATATCAGGGCAATATAGTCTTTTTCTTATTACATATATATTTTATTCAAATACATGCTACTTTCTTATTCATTTTTATTTGCCGAACATGAACTCCTTAGCGCTCCTTAAGCTAAGATTTTCGGCCCATTCTTGTAACATCCACCAGGGACTGTACTATTTCCATGTGTGCCTGGGGGACATTCACATTTGAATGATCCCGGAGTGTTTGTACAAATACCATAGCAATTCGAACTAATCTGGCACTCATCTGTATCTATATATATAGTAAGAAAGAAAAATATATAGGAGAGTTAGACAATATTATGCATCAACTGTGAGAGTATAGTTAATTTTGATTAAATTTACAATAATAAACAAGACTTTTTCTTTCAACTGAAAGAAGAGCAATTTTTTTTTTCTCTCTAAGATTGCTGAGGTCAATAAAAGTTGAGCATATCATTTGTAGTATGTACATATGTATATAACGTACCTTGGCAACCATTAAGGAGATAGGGGTTTCCGTGGTACCCTGGTGCGCAATTGCATATATAACCTTGACCAGTGGCGTGGTCAACACATTTGCTGTTAGTGCTAACACATGCATAATGGGTTCTATTTTGTTTTGCTATTTTGCAGGTCTCGTTCCCTACAACCCAATCAAGAACAACCAAAAATTTCTTGGCATCCTTGTAGAAGGAGTCAGGTGTGGTGAGATATGTGGTGCTAAATTTGAAGTTTTTTGTTTCTATTAGCATCGCATACCCACAAGGGCTGAAGCTTGCGGTATGAGAACTGTTGTACCTTTTATCAAATGTAATATCATAATACTTCATTCCAAACGGAATGGCAGTCTGGCAGCAACCGATACCAGAGCATGAGCCATTCACCAGTTCCTGCTCACTCAAGCTCATAGATGTACACCCTGTTGTGTACCAAATAGATTGATTCCTTGAAAGTTTGACATATGCAGATGTCTCACTACCTACTACCATGAACCTATTTTCGGTATTTGATAACCAAAATGGTGTATTGGTCAAATCAACAGCATACTCAGCCCCACGAATTTGTTTGCTTGAGCTAAGATAACACAGCCAAGAAACAAAGACCTCAATCCGAGCTTGGCTTTGGGAAACGGATATGCTGTGTAATACAGATACCTCTGCGCTTGAAGCAGGCATAGATATTGCCTTGTAGCTACCGTCGATCGTCTTATTACACATGAGGTTGAACTCTTCAGATCTGGAACAATTTTTACCTATCCCAAATGGATAGGTGACCTGTAATTATATGCAACTTTTTAATGTTAAATAATTAAGATGTTGTATGTAAATAACAGTTTACTTTTTTTTTAATTCTATGTATGATTGCAATTTTAAACACCTTTTCTTTTTCTTTTTTATAATTTACAAGTTATGAATCATGAGTTTGCCCTTTTCTTTAGTAATATACATGGAATGTACCTCGGTGTCTCCACAATGTGTCGGACATCCAGCAGGGGGTTGAAATATTAGTTGAGCTACACATAATGACAGTAGTAGCATGAAGAAGAAAATGATAGCCATGTATATATATTTATGTATCTTAAAACAACTAAAAGGCTTTAGGAAATTCAGGTGTTGGTTTTCAAGTTTGAAAAACAGAGACAGATTGATGGAGTTAATTGGTTGAAGAAAAGTGAGTGATTTACTTAATTTATAGACATAGAAGAAAATAACTAACTAGAACCTGCTGTTTTTAATATGTAATAGAGTGATGGAATGAAAAACTCTATCAGGAAACAATTCAAGCTTCACTTACTAATTAGAACCTATTGTTTACAATATCTAGTAGGGGGATGGGATGGCAAGCCCTATGAATAAAAATTTCAAGCTTGCCGTACGTACTAATTACAACCTACTATTTATTTGTAGAGCAAGAGCGGTATATCTATATTCTCAATTAATGTTTTAAAGTGAAAATAAATAATTAATACAATGTGTGCATTCTCAATGACTCAAAAAGTTTGTAGGTTAATCATTTCTTAATAAATCGCTAATCCAACCTGCTGTTTTGCTGTGAACACTAGAAACAGTAAAAATTTCTGGACCATCGGATCAGCGATTTTCAAAATTGCTTAATAAATAATAAAAAAATTCCAAAAAATATAAAATTTGGTCTCTAAGTACATTTCTATATGGAGATCATGTTGAGCGGTTCAGATCGGTCGTTTGAATTTTCAAATCGTAAAATATGAGTGTGAAGTAAAATAGTCGCTTTACTTCTCAACTCACCATAGCAGCCCATCTCTCTCTCTCTCTCTCTCTCTCTCTCTCTCTCTCTCTCTCTATATATATATATATATATAGTTAGGCTGGGGTGCTATGGATAGCATAGTGGCCTCTATGCTACGGCTCAATATTCGAGTTTTCAAAATCCAAACGGTCGATCCGAACCGTTCATCTTATTCTCCATATTAATATCTACTCGGAGACCAAATTTTACATTTTTCTGAATTTTTTTACTATTTATTAAGTATTTTACAAAATTGTTGATCCAACGGTGGCTGCACAAAACAGTAAAACCGTTGGATTAGCGATTTTCAAAGTGGCTTAATAAATAGTAAAAAAATTCAGAAAATTATAAAATTTGGTCTCCAAGCAGATATTAATATGGAGAATAAGATGAACGGTTCGGATCGACCGTTTGGATTTTGAAAACTCGAATATTGAGCCGTAGCATAGAGGCCACTATGCTATCCATAGCACCCCAGCCTAACTCATATATATATAGAGGTGGGCTACGGTGAGTTGCGAAGTAAAACACATTTCTACTTCACGCCGTATTTTATTTTGAAAGCCCAAACGACCGATCCGAACCGTTAGATGTTTAATCCATATTGAAATGTGCTTGGAGACCAAATTTTACATTTTTTGGAATTTTTTTACTATTTATTAACCATTTTTGAAAATTGCTGTTTTGCTGTGAACAGTAAGAAACAGTAAATTTTTCTGGACCATCAGATCAGCGACTTTCAAAATTGATTAATAAATAGTAAAAAAATTCCAAAAAATATAAAATTTGGTCTCCAAGCACATTTCAATATGAAGAACAAGATGAACGGTTCGGATCGACGTTTTGAACTTAAAAATCGCAAAATATGAGCGTGAAGTAAAATAGTCGCTTTACTTCGCAACTCACCGTAGCCCACCTCATATATATATATATATATAAAAGTATGTATGTATATCATACCCGTGCGTTGCAACAGGGACATATTATAAGAAACAAATATATCAATGAAAATAATAATTATCTAAAAATTAAGACACATGTTAATAGAAAATTTATATGATTATGTATTTTTAATTAACTTTAATCGTGATCTCTGATAACAATTTGATGATGTGATGATTCTTTATTTTTAATTACCAATGATATCAAATAATAGCTCAATTCAAATCCAATATCAAATATCATACAATAATTCAATATCAACATATAATATGATATCAAAAAACATAAATAAAAAGTGTTATCGTGTGTATGTATATGATATATACAGACACACACATATTATAAAAGAAATATATATTCACACACACGTTCCAGTTTATAATCTTCTTTGTTTCAAATTTAGAATACACACACACACATTGATATATTCTAAATTGTCCACACCAATATATATATATAGAAACAAAGAAAAAGAAAAATAAGGAAATAAAAAATAATAATTTTCATTGTGATCCATATAGAAACGAAGAAGAATTAAGAAAACAAAGAAATAAAAAAAAAACAAAAAGTGAAGTCTTCTCAATTAAAGAGGAGAAATATGGAAACAAAGAAATAAGGAAACAGATAAATATATCGCTAAATTTCAGAATTTGTTCAATTTTAATTGTAACGTATCGTGTGGCAGCACATGTGGTGAGTATGTTTTAACTAAATTTAGACTTCTATACATAAAACATATGTATTTAATCAAAAAAAGACAAATTATGTAATTGGAGGGCTGAGATCAAATCCGAAGTTTCATCTTTCAATCGTAGCCGTTGACGGATCGGATACCCAACATGCTTAATAATAGAATTGAGAAATTGAGATATATGTATATTTATTATTTTTGAAAAAATAATAAACAAGTAATTTCTAATGCTGGCCTAGCTGTGGATGTATCTGAACTCTGAAGTGATCCAGCTTGAAAAAGAAAAAAGAAAAATAATTGCTTCAAAGTTATACATGCATATAGATTCTAGTAGATTGTAGTAGATTCCAGAGGCTTTCACCAAATATGGTAACTGTTCTAGTACGTAGGAGGTGGCAAGGCTCTTTATGATTACGAAGTTGTAATTGTGATATGCAACAGCTGGCTTTCTCTTCGAGTGAGCTCTCCATTTTGCACCAGGGGCTGACTGGGTTGTGTTAATTGCCAACTAGTACATGACTAACCATATTAGAGAAATATATATATATATATATATATAGGAGGGTTCAAATACATCCAAATTTTTGTGCACCTAAATTAAGGTTTTAACTTCCATTTTGTTAGCACAATTAACTTGATTCTTGCTTTAATTCATTTGAATTTAATTGTAAAAATTTCGCAACGTAACACATTGGATCAACGATTTTCAAAGTGGTTTAATAAATAGTAAAAAAATTTCAAAAAATGTAAAATTTGGTCTCCAAGCACATCTTAATATATAGATCGCATCTAACGGTTCGGATTGACTATTTGAACTTTGAAAATGGAGAAAAAGAATTTGAAAGATAGGGTGCATTTGAACCCTCCTCATATATATATATATATATATATATATATATATATATATATATATAGAGGTTGGCTAAGATCAAAGTGGTAGTTCCTGAGCTTTGGTGCTACCAATTCATTTTTCAATTTTCAAAGTTCAAAACGTTGATCCGAACCGTTCATCTTGTTCTCCATACTAATATGTGCTTGGAGACAAATTTTACATTTTTCTGAATTTTTTTACTATTTATTAAGCCACTTTGAAAATTGATGATCCAACGGTGGCTTCTGATTTTACTATTTTGTTAAGCCACCGTTGGATCAGCGATTTTCAAAGTGGCTTAATAAATAGTAAAAAAATTCAGAAAAATGTAAAATTTGGTCTCCAAGCATATTTGAATATAGAGATCAACTTGAACGGTTCGGATCGGCGTTTTGAACTTTGAAAATTAAAAAATAAATTGGTAGCACCAAAGTTCAGAAACTACCACTTTGATCTTAGCCAACCTCTATATATATATATATATATATATGCATTAAAATTAATTTATAAACTTTTTAATTTTGACCACTTGATTTTATTTCAAATTAACTCAAAATTTTAAATATTTTATATGTAGACACATCACTCATAATGTAAATAGGTTTCAACGATTTAGATTCGTTATTTGAAGTCAATCTGATAAATTTTAAAATTGAGTTCACAAAGAAAAATCTTGATCTAGCTAGTAAGAGGCCGGCAAAGAAGATAACTGCAAGAATTAAATATAGTTAATTAGCTGGTGATTTTTTCCTCTTGCATGGATTGAAACCACAACATATATTGCTGTCATTCCAATATTAAATTTCTGGAGATTGAGAGAATATATATATATATATATATATATATATATATATATATATATATATAGAGAGAGAGAGAGAGAGAGAGAGATGGGGGCTATGGTACATTGCAATGTATAGCTATTTTTGTACATTGGACTATAACTCACCGAATTCAAAGTCGAAATAACATATCCAAACCGTTCATCTTATTTTTCATATTAATGTTTTTGGACCAAATTTTATATCTTTTGGAAAGTTTTTACTATTTTTTTAGATTTATTGAAAATCGCTACGCATAGTATAGAGGGCCTTTGTGCAAGGACTCAATATTTTAGTTTTCAAAATCCTAACGGTTGATACGAACCATTCAACATGATCTCCATATGAATATGTACTTGCAAACCAAATTTGACATTTTTTAAAATTTTTTACTATTTTTTTATATAGATAAAAAATCACTTGATCTGAAGACGACTATTATAATATCACTTTAAACTTTTTAAGATAGGTAGAAAGTTTTCAACCCTTCCAAATTATAGAAATTCACATATTTACTCAAAAACAATAAAATAATAAATTTTAACATTTCAAATTTATTAAACAGTATTAATTAATAAAAGATGACTATTATACCCCTTTCCATTCCTGTCTCCAGCTCCAGAGAAAACTTGGTACCAATCGCCATAAAGATGACTATTAAGTAAATGGTGTTGACTACTGGTATATTAATTTTCTGTGATTATGCAGGATACAGTCGTAGATGCCGGTATGCATGATGGTACACTTGGTATAATTTGTGCAATATCTGCTGTGAAGGCTTTAAAGATGAGCGGAAAATTAGAGAAATTGCAAAGACCAATTGAGGTATATATTACTTTTATCATGCATGGTTCATTTGTAATGCAATTACGATTCCTCTTTGTACAGTGGCCCATGGGTAAATATGTCAAAAGGCAATATTTGTTAATTGACAAAACTGATACCTCAGTAAGTACCTACTTCATATTTGTATAAATGATATGATGATGATACCACAAAACAATTTTTGGTCTTCTATATTTTTGTTTTCTGTAGAAGTTGTTAAATTTTTTTATGTTTTTTATTTAGGTAATTGCATTTAGTGATGAGGAGGGTATTAGGTTCCAGTCTACTTTTCTAGGAAGTAGTGCTGCTATAGATGGTATTCTGCCAACATCTATTCTATAAGTATCTGACAAGAGGTTAATATTTTAACCTAGCTATTTAATTTAATTTGTTCAAAAAATTAAACTATATATGATACTAATTAATATATTCGGTTGTCTAAAATTCTTCCTTCAGTGGATTTACGTTGCAAGATGTTTTAAAGGAGAACTCTGTAGAAGCTACCGATGAAATCCAGAGTCTGTTTGTGGTTATATCGAGGTAGTTTTTCTTGAGAGGACTTAATATCAGGAAAATGAAATATATATATAAGCTTTTGCAGGATCAATTGTGAATTATCCAATGTAAGGACTTGTGTAAAATGCTTTGAATTTTAATTTTATTTGTAGGTACATATTGAACAAGGTCCAGTGCTAGAAACACTTAATTATCCTCTAGGTGTGGTGAAAGGAATTGTGGCTCAAATACGATTGAAGGTATGTATATCGGTCCTACAAAACAAAACAGGCAGCCTTTTCTTATCTGACCAGGTCTGGTCTGGTACACTTAATCAACCCTTATATATTATGTTGTACCAGCCAGGTCTGGTACCAACATACTGTCCCACCCAGTCAGTCATGTTTAGTAGTATTGTTATTTAGTTATTCAGCTATGTTGACAGTGAGTGTTTTATATTTTTTATTTTTCAATTTTGATGCTTCCATTATTAATTGCATCCTTACCAGAAAGAACCATTCCTAGTACTGGCACTGCTGCAAAACCAGCAGGCCAGGCACAGAATATCTAATTAAGTGCTTAATTTATTGATAGCTGATATTAAATCCTATTCACTCTATACTATATCATATGTGATATGTAGGTTACAGTGGGTGGGACCCAAGGGCATGCAGGAACGGTACCAATGCTGTTGCATCAGGACCCAATGGTTGCTTCAGCAGATCTCATAGTAACATTGGAATCTCTCTGTAGAAATCCTGACAAGTACTTAAAGACTGATGATTTGCATAATTCCTTTGACTTTGCCGGACTGGTATGCACAGTAGGTGAGCTATTTTGCTGGCCCAGCGCAAGCAATGTCATACCAGGACAGGTGAATTTTACAGTAGATATAAGAGCAATGGATGACAAGGCCAAGGAAGCAATTGTGTCTGAATTCTCCAAGCAAATTTCAGAAAAATGTGATGGTCGGCTGGTGAATTGTGCAGTTGAACAAAAGGTAATTAATTAATTAGTTTGATTGTTGAGTTGAGCAAGAATTGTTGAATGAAGCAATTATATATATATACTTATGTTTTCAGCATAGCGCTGAGGCAACACATTGTGACAAAGAGTTGAGGTCACAATTGAAGAATGCAGCGGATTCAAGTATAAGAGAATTGCCAAGTGATGTTTTAGGTGAGATGCCTGTTTTAATGAGTGGTGCTGGACATGATGCAATGGCGATGGCTAAATTAACCAAGATTGGTATGCTGTTTGTAAGGTGCCGTGGTGGTATTAGTCATTCGCCGGATGAATTTGTAATGGAGGATGACGTATGGGCTGCTGGTCTCGCACTTGTTCGATTTCTTGAACAGCATGTAGATGACCAATAATTAAATTCTGCTATTTTCAAATGTTTGTAAAATCTCTTTTACAAATGTTTGCAATTATATATATATGTACAGAAATAGAAAAAGTAAATAACATTGTTAATTAGTTAATTTTCCTCTTTATATACTGGCACATGCAATACATTTTATATACTGGCAACAAGAGGAGAGCTGTATGAGGTATCATATCATGCACAGGTAAATGCTAGCTAGCTAGCTGGTAGTAAAACGGACATGTTCAAATAATTACACCTGTATTTGCTTAGATAATTAAAGCTGGCAATCTAGTCACAATTAAGGGGGCCCACCACTTATTACATCCGATCCATCATACACAAAAAAAAAAAGAAAGAGCTGCATGCATGCCGGTGCCACCATGTCTTAGGCTTGTTCAAATGTCACGGGATTATACGGGATGTGATTTGACGGGAATGGAAAATCACTTTTAAAAAAGTGGAAACCCACGGGTATGAATATGCATGGAATTGATTATAGAATGAGTGTTCGGTTGTATCGTGAAATTAGTTGTTGGAAGTTTTGATTTATTTTAAGAATGTGTTCCTATTTTAATTTTCTCACTTATTTAAAATAAAGATATCACGTCAAGTAGCATATAAATTAATTTTGAAATGCAAAAAAAATATTCTTAGTATTTAAATTATGATCAATTTAAATATTTATTTACAATAACCTTACATTTGTTATCATTAAAAACATCAACTAATAGATATTCAACAATTTTAATATTGGCATTTACTGATATTTTTTTATGTATAAAATATATAGCAAAAAAAAAATATTCGGACAAAATTAGTTTAGATTAAAATAGTTCATGAACTAAAACTAATTTTTTTTTACTTGACATAATATTTTTTTGTTACAATAAAAAGACTAAAAATGATCTCACAGATATGTTTTTGTTGCAACCATATTTTATTAAAAAAAAATTAAAGTTCAGGTGACATCATAGATTAGTATAGATTTGTTTATTGGAGAGAAACACGTCAATAGAGCATAGGAAATAATGAGTCCAGCTAGTATGATGATAACGCCAAAACATATAGCGAAAATCACTACTTATAAGTATGAAAATTGGTAAAAAAGCATATGCAAAGTATCTATTTTTCCTAATTATTCACCGCAAACATGTTTTTAGGCTATTTTGGCAGGTTTTGGAGAAAGTTGCGAATTTATGCCGAAAACATGGCAAAATTATCATATTTAGACCGATTATGAAGGAAGTGTCAAAATAGGACAACACATGGAGTATGCAAACACCTCACACGAAGTGCACAACATAACATGGCAAAATTCACTAAAATTCGGCTAAGTACAGTGCCTTACGGCCTTAGGTATACCGCATGCGATATAAAGGTCTATGCGTCAAGGGCACACATATTGAATCTGTGGATTGTCTAGTTTGGATGAAATCTCGGCCATTGATGAGCAACCTTCTAGAAGGACGAATCTCCAGATGTGGTAGGCCTTGCTACGCATTGAAGTATATTTTTAACACTCAAAATATAGCATGAAAAACTATATTTGGCACCCATGTTCTCTAATGATCTCCATGATTCCACACCCTTTAGGAAGACTATATAAACCCCTCATGTAATAAGAATTAGTGTGCATGTTTTAGTTGTGTAAATTCATAGTTTAGAGCAGAATATTGCATGTAATTTCTGGAGTTTGGAGAAGAAGAGGCGCTTAAAGTCCAAGGCGGAAGAAGTGTTCTAGGTTATAGGTTATGTATTTCTTTTATTACTTCTTTTATATAGTCATGGCTTTGAGTAACTAAGCTCCTCCTTTCTAGAGATGGATATAATGAATTCTAATTTATCTCTTTACTATAATATTTATTTTTCTTTTATATTTATTTGATATTTCGTTATACTTAGAATGTTATTGAAATATGTCATTGCATACATAGTTCTATTTACTATATGCCAATGTCCTCCACATACCTATAGGTGTTAAGTCATTGTATCTCGGTGTGAAAGGGGATACAAGTAAGTACTTTAAACACTTCGGCTAACGAGGCTTGGCAGCGGTTTAAAGACTAGGATTAGAACCCAGTGGGCTCCCTTGGCAGGACATAGATTAGATGCATCTCGAGATTTAATTAGAAATTTATTTATTACTTGTGATAAATAGGGTTTAGGGTTATTACTTAGCGAGTAATAGAAGAATATAATTAATTAGGTTAGTGTGAGTGATTTAATTACATTATATCATGTGATAATCTGTATTGTCCCCCACAAGCCGACCTTAGAGTCGGAGAACCTTTCAAATACGCATAGAACCGAATCCAAGCATCCGTAGGGAATAATAGTACTGGTATGCGACTCTGCTCTGCGGAGTGGTCTATATCACATACTTATAAGTTATCCTTGATATGATTTCCAACGTTCTTTGGATTTTTTCAAACAACACTTAAGAAATTTCACTTCTTTTCATTCTTTTGTTTTGACCTACAAGTACAAAAGAATTCTACTCGAGAGCTCTGTGTAAATAGACGGGTGCAAACCACTATGTATTTTCTTGAGTAATTTTTATTATATATCTCGAGATGCAATTTTTCTCTTAAGAGAGCTATGTGGAAAATTGTAATTGATTGGTAATTAAATGCTTGATTGCACCTGTAGAGCACTCAATTTGGTTAAATAAATGCTTAATTGCAAAGTTAAGCTTCTGTTGGATAAAGTCTATGTTGGACTTTCGGAAGAAATTGTCCATATAAGTGAATGCATGTGTTGGATATTTGGAAGTAATTTTGTCTCTGACTTAATTGTATCTGTCAGAATTAATACCATACCAGTAAGAGTATGGTACAGTTTTTCTCTAATTTGCAATATATTCAGCATGTACCGAAATAAGCTTGATTGTCTATGCAATTGAATTTGAATCTTATACCTTGCATTCATAGCCACTATATGGTACTGGAACCAAGCAAAGCACATATCAATTAGCACAAAGAAAGGGTAAAATGAGGGATTTCAAAAAGAACCAGAAAAGGGCATAAGAACAAGTGACAAAATACCAACTCTTGGATGAGGAGCGGGCAATAGACGAGGAAGATGATGATGAAGATGTTGAGCAATCTGGAATTATCAATGGTCTCAATGAAACACAGCTTGGGGACTTATTCCGAACGGGCATTAGAAATAATTTGTGGGAGAATGTGCCATGCCGTGCAAGAAATCAAAAAGGACGTAGAAATTAGATCTTGTTGAATATGCCAAACTGTGTCTGTAGTGAAATCCTGTTTTCGTTTTAGTATCTAATATGGATTACATTTTGTCTCAATGAGTTGTGAAAATGAGACTTTGTTAAGGTTACGGTACTTGATACCACGGGTACCGATAATTTTTTTGGTCATTTGATATTGCTTATGAAGGAGCTGCATGTTTATCTGTGTGCTTTTGATTGGTAGTGCTGCTTTAATTGATTATATAGTTCATGCTAGCTATATTTCCGTTTCTCCAATTTTACTTGTTTCGAACTGTTTTGAATCATATCAGGTCCTTTTCATTTATTTTATATATAGTATTGTCACAATTTTTCTTTTTCTCATTTTTCTTTTCATTTTGATTGAAAAGTTGTGACAGATTTCAATTAAAAATGAGATACAAAATTTTGCATAGAATATCACTAATTGGTTGAGTTGGTACCAGTGCAGGTATCAATTTAGATTCAAATTGCATTCAAAACTTTTCAAGTACTCATAATGGCTTAACCAATTGAGTTGATTACGGTTGACTTGTTAATTGTTTAAGTTAACGACACTTAGTCAACTGGATGCTCTGTGCCTAGTTCAAACTTAGATTCATCAATTATATTATAATTATGTTATATGACAACAATAATATGAGGGTAATATAGTCTTTCTAGTCTTTCTCTTATTACATATATATTTTATTCAAATACATGCTACTTTCTTAATCTTTTTTATTTGCCGAATATGAACTCTTTAGCGCCCCTTAACTTCTTAATCCACCATGCCGAAGGGGGCCTTATAGTAAGAAAGAAAAATATATAGGAGAATTAGACAATATTATGCATAAACTGTTAGAGTATACTTAATTTTGATTAAATTTACAACAATAAACAAGACTTTTTCTTTCAACTGAAAGAGGAGCAATTTTTTTTTCTCTAAGATTGCCGAGGTCAATAAAAGCAAGCATAATTATATTTATAACTAAGAAAGTGGAGCATATCATTTGTAGTATGTACATATATATATAACGTACCTTGGCAACCATTAAGGAGATAGGGGTTTCCGTGGTATCCTGGTGCGCAATTGCATATATAACCTTGACCAGTGGCGTGGTCAACACATTTACTGTTAGTGCTAACACATGCATAATGGGTTCTATTTTGTTTTGCTATTTTGCAGGTCTCGTTACCTACAACCCAATCAAGAACAACCGAAAATTTCTTGGCATCCTTAGTCGAAAATCTCTTGGCATCCTTGTTAAAGGAGTCAGGTGTGGTGAGATATGTGGTGCTAAATTTGAAATTTTTTGTTTCTATTAGCATCGCATACCCACAAGGGCTGAAGCTTATGGTATTAGAACTGTTGAAGCTTCTATCAAATTTAATATTATAATACTTCATTCCAAACGGAATGGCAGTCTGGCAGCAACCGATACCAGAGCATGAGCCATTCACCAGTCCTTGCTCACTCAAGCTCACAGATGTACACCCTGTTGTGTACCAGATAGATTGACTCCCTTTAAGTTTGACATATGCAGATGTCTCACTACCTAATACCATGAACATATTTTCGGTATTTGATAACCAAAATGGCGTATTGGTCAAATCAACAGTATACGTACCCCCACGAATTAAGCTTGAGTTAAGATAACATAGCCAAGAAACAACGACCTCAATCCGAGCTTGGCCTTGGGACACGGATATGCTGTTTAATACTAATAACTCAGATACCTCTGCAGCAGGCAGAGATATTGCCTTGGTGCTACCGTCTTTCGTCTTATTACACAGGAGGTTGAACTCTTCAGATCTGGAACAATTTTTACCTATCCCAAATGGATAGGTAACCTGTAATTATATGCAACTTTTTAATGTTAAATAATTAAGATGTTGTATGTAAATAACAGTTAACTTTTTTTAATTCTATGTATGATTGCAATTTTAAACAATTTTTTTTATTATGATTTACAACTTATGAATCATGAGTATGCCCTTTTCTTTAGTAATATATATGGAATGTAGTACGTACCTTGGTGTCTCCACAATGTGTCGGACATCCGGCAGGGGGTTGAAATATTGGTTGAGCCACAGAGAACGACAATAGTAGCATGAAGAAGAAAAGGATAGCCATATATATATATATATATATATTAATGTATCATAAAACATCTAAAATGCTTTAAAAAATTCAGGAGGTTGTTTTGAAATTTGAAAAACAGAAACAAATTGATGGAGTTTGGTTGAAGAAGAGTGAGTGATTTACTTAATTTATAGGCATAGAAGAAAAATAACTAACTTGAATCTTCATTGTAATTGCTTGCTGTGCTCTATTAATTCAAAAATTGTTGTGAGTTTGAACAAATATTTATAGTGTTATCTTGTTCTCTTTTTTTTTTTTCTAAATAAAGTTTTCCTGTTATTTGTCACCTTTAATCTTTACATGCGCGCCTCCATAGATATTAATGAATTGCCAGACCAATATATAATTATAAAACAACAAGTTAAGTTAAATTTGATCATTTAATTATCTACTAAAAATAAAATTACTTAAATAACCCTGCAAAATTCTAGTCCACTAATAAATTAGAAAATGGCAATTTCCAGATATTCCTCAAATTCTTATTTCCAAGAAAAAAAAGGTACTTTGGTCCAAAATTTTTATTTAATATAAAAAATATAAAATTTTCAAATCTACACACGTTTTGAATAAAGTTTTAAATCTGCCAATTCCGGTAAATAATTTACCAGAAATAAGCCCTATGTACTGTAAATTATTCAACAAATTTAAAATCCTATTTCTGGTAAATAATTGATCAAAAATAGAATTTTCTGATTTTTTATTTTAATTAAATAGAAGATCTTATAATTTTATTTTTCTATTAAAATATTAGAAATATTTTTATATTTCTATAATAATAGATAAAATACTATATAATTGAATTTATTAGAAAGGCCGCGACAAATAACCTATATCAATATTTTTTTAGGCCGGATTTTTTGCAGCTGTAAGAAAAATTAAAATATTTCTTTGAAAAAATTTCTAGTGTATACCCATGTAAACTTTTAAAATAGCCAATTTCCCCATGAAAATATTTTAATATCCAATATCCCCATAAAAACTTAATATCCTTTCCTTTATACCCTTTAATTCACTAATTTATAATTTAGACAAATATAACCCTTCATTTTAAATGGAGATCTCCCAATGAATGAGCAAAATTGAATAAAAGAGAAGAAAAAAGAAAAGAGAGACTTCTTCTTCTTCATCTCTATGTTTAAACTCTAAACTCCTCCTTCGTCTACTCCAATTGTGTATAGTTAATTAATTTGATAAAATAGGAAATTAAATTACAAAATAGGACATCAACAGAGATTCGCACCTTTGCTGGTGATGTGCAATCATAGACAAGTAACTAAATATATTACACGAATACTTCGCCAATCACATCAGCTAACACAAAATGGAAATATATCACATTACATAATTCCATCCAACAACCAAATAAACCAAAGATTGATAACATTTCATGAATCAAAATAACATAATAAAAGAAAAATAAAACATTGTTCTTCAATCATCACTCAACATGCAGACACATCAGGCCACGGAGAGTTCTTATTCATGATTGAAATCTGAATTTATGAAAAAGAAACCCCAAATAGAAAAAGAAAAATCAAACTTAAAACATAAAACATAAAAGTATAAATCTTTGTTAGGTGCTTCCAAAATCAAAAGCTTAGACCTTGTAAATAATCATTGCACTTTCCGATATTCGCT
This sequence comes from Carex rostrata, assembly GCF_964058835.1. Taxonomy (NCBI): domain Eukaryota; kingdom Viridiplantae; phylum Streptophyta; class Magnoliopsida; order Poales; family Cyperaceae; genus Carex; species Carex rostrata. Next base: position 363,882 of record NC_135924.1, read on the forward strand.
GATTGTTGTCATTTTCACAAATTCCAGCATTTTGCATCTATAGTAAGTATACAAGAGGAATTGGAGAAGAAAATAATTTCTATTTTGATTTGTACAATGAGCATATTTATAAGCGTATTGCATCAATCACTAGTCTATCCTAACTATGGTTTAGTCATTTGACTAGAGTAAGCGCTATGTTGTTACCATCACTATTAGTTGAAACAAATTAAAAGGATCATTCTGTCTCAGTTACGTCAAGAAGCCTCTTTGTTTGCTAAAAACTGGATCGGTCCAGTTATTTCATAGCAAGATCATCGGAGGAGGAATTTAGATATGGAGATGAAGAAGATCAAGCATCGTTTTTCTTTTCTCTTCTCTTTTATTCAATTTTGCTCATTTAAAGGGAGATCTTCATTTGAAATAAAGGGTATATTTGTCTAAATAAGAAATTTAATGCACAAAAGGGAATAAAAGAAAGGATGTTAGATTTCTATGGAGATATTAGATATTAAGGTGTTTTCATGGAGAAATTGGCTATTTTAAAAGTTTACATGGGTACACTAGAAATTTTCTCTATTTCTTCGTGTGTTATTGAAAAAAATTAAAATGTTTTGGATTTCAGTTATTGATCTCGATTCAAAAGTCACTTCCGAATAAATAAGAAAATTATTGTGGTCCTAATACATTCAAATTCTAAAATAAAATTGATTTGACACTTCGACTCTGCCTTCCACTCATGAGTACGGATTTCTGTCTTTTGAAGCTAAATTGGTAAAAAAATTTTTAGTTTATTATTATATCCGGTAAATCAACAACACATGATTAAAATTTTCTGAACATAATTGCTAGTCCGTATCGTATCTCTTAACGTTCGAAATATTTTTGTTTCCGTTGTCTGACTGTCTGATCACATCATCAAAAGAAAAGAGTCTATATGCTATTAACAAAAATACATATAATTTATGAGGAGAGTTCAAATGCCTCAATTTTTTGTGCCTCCATCATGTCTTTATTTTTAAAATGCTAATAACTCAAAATTTAAATCATAAACGTCAAAATAAAACCGTTAGATGTGATCTATGTTATTTTCTTTATGTGCTCATAAAAATTTATTACATTTTGGTTTTGTTTATATGTGAAGCATTTAGAGGAAAATTGAATGTCCATAAATTGTCCACATTAGTACGTTTATACAAGCTCTTGATGACAACCAAAATAAAATTTAAATGTCATAATTTTTTACACATTAATATATAAAATGATGTAGATCATATCTAACGGTTTTATTTTGAATTTTAAGTTTTTAAATTTTGAGTTATTAAAGTTTTTAAAAAATAGAGGCATGATGAGGGCATAAAATATGGAGGCATTTGAATCCTCCTCATAATTTATATATATTTAGTTAGATACATCTGTAACATTAAGAAAATATGGAATCTTGAAAATATTAATAATAAAAAAAAAACATGTCTAACAAAATTTACAAATTCAAGATTTTAAACTATCAAATATCTCACTTTCATATAATTTGTAAACAAATATGTCTCTTGTCTCCATTGGTTGGATATAGATTGTGCGGATCCGTGAGTAGAAGTTTTGATGGTTTTGAAAAAAAATACAACTATTTGATTCATAACGAATGTCCGGATGTCAGAATGAATTTAGTCCCACAAACTTTGCGGTAAGAATAATCGAGAGTATATAAGGCCTAAGAGGCCTAAATAATTGAAAGCGCCGAGTGTGGAGAGAGAATTGATGCGTCGCTACTTTGATAAATGGATTCGAAAGCGGAAGTTAATTTTTTAGTTTGAAACTGGGGGATATATCCAGAAATCCGGATCCGTATTTTAGCAATTATCCACTCCGAATTACACGGATTCGGATTCGGATCCACACAATTATCCACTCCGAATATGATGTGACTGATTTTATGAATAACCTAGACTGAAGTGTTATTGCTGGTTAAATATACCTTCATAATTTGATGTGTATTTGTGTGGATTAATCCGACCTATTTGAATGGTTGTTAAATTAAACTAATTATTTTGTGGGAGCCTTACTCCGAATGGGCATTAGAAATAATTTGTGGGAGAATATGCCAAGCCGTGCAAGAAATTAAAGAGGACGTGAAATTAGATCTTGTTGAATATGCAAGAAATCAAAGTGAAATCAAAGAGGACGTGAAATTAGTGATATCAAGCTTTTGTTTTAGTATCTAATATGGATTCATTTTGTCTCAATGAGTTGTGAAGATGAGATTTTGTTAAGGTTATGGTACTTGATACCACTGGTACCGATACTTATATTGGTCATTTTGATACTTATGAAGGAGCTGCATATTTATCGTTGTGCATTTTGGTAGTGCTGCTTTAATTGATTATATAGTTCATGCCAGCTATATTTCCGTTTCTCCAATTTTAGTTATTTCAAACTGTTTTGAATCATATCAGGTCCTTTTCATATTTGTTATATATAGTATTGTCACAATTTTTCTTTTTCTCATTTTTCTTTTCATTTTGATTGAAAAGTTGTGATAGGTTTCAATTAAAAATGAAATACAAAATTTTGCATAGAATATCACTAATTGGTTGAGTCGGTACCAGTGCAGGTATCAATTTAAATTCAAACTGCATTCAAAACTTTTCAAGTACTCTGAATCGCTTAACCAATTGACTTGTTAATTACTTAAGTTAACGACACTTAGTTAACTGGATGCTCGGTGCCTTGTTCAAACTTTGTTAACACAATTTACTCTAATGAAATATATTTAATTAAAGATGTAATACAATTATATTCATCAATTATATTATAATTATGTTATATGACAATAATAATATGAGCGTATGGGCTCACTTTCCATAAAGGATAGTAGCTCATGTTCCGAGTAGCTTGTGCTTTTGGCACAAACACTTAAAAATTTATCAACCAGTTTGCGTTTATCTCGTAAGTTTTTCAAAATCGACGAATGATTTTGAACAACTAGATCAACGAAGTTCCAAATCTTAAAAGATATCATAGAGTTCGGAAATGCAGCCCGTTTCCCCTGTGTTCCTCCTGCGAGAATAAAAGCGGCTCCTAATCCCACAGGACCTATCAGAGTGGTATATATCAGACCCGGGCTGCATTTCAAAATATTTGAAAGAACTAAAGATTCAGATGCCCCTAACATAGGGCAGTCTATAAAAACTCTAATAGGATATTTACTTTTTGAATCGTAAAACTCTAGGAGGTCTGGCACTATTAGCTACATTAGCCTTCTAGAGTAAAGCTCGCTGTGTAGAATTATTATCCGCTCACCATATATAGTCTTTCTCTTATTACATATATATTTTTATTCAAATACATGCTACTTTCTTAATCTGTTATATTTGCCGAACATGAACTCTTTAGCGCTCCTTAACCTCTTAATCCACCATGCCGAAGGGGGCCTTACAATAAGAAAGAAAAATTATATAGGAGAGTTAGACAATATTATGCATCAACTGTGAGAGTATACTTAATTTTGATTAAATTTACAACAATAAACAAGACTTTTTTCTTTGAACTGAAGGAAGAGCAATTTTTTTTTCCTCTAAGATTCCCGAGGTCAATAAAAGCAGGCATAATATTATAACAAAGAAAGTGGAGCATATCATTTGTAGTATGTACATATATATATAAAACGTACGTACCTTGACAACCATTAAGGAGATAGGGGTTTCCGTGGTACCCTGGTGCGCAATTGCATATATAACCTTGACCAGTGGCGCGGTCAACACATTGGCTGTTAGTGCTAACACATGCATAATTGGTTCTATTTTGTTTTGCTATTTTGCATGTCTCGTTCCCTGCAACCCAATCAAAAACAACCGAAAATTTCTTGGCATCCTTAGCCGAAAATGTATTGGCATCCTTGTTAAAGGAGTCAGGTTTGGTGAGATATGTGGTGCTAAATTTGAAATTTTTTTCTATTAGCATCGCATACCCACAAGGGCTGAAGCTTGAGGTATTAGAACTGTCGAAGCTAAGATCGAATGTAATATCATAACCCTTCATTCCAAACGGAATGGCAATCTGGCAGCAACCCATACCAGAGCATGAGCCATTCACAAGTCCCTGCTCACTCAAGCTCACAGATGTACACCCTGTTTCGTACCAGATAGGTCGACTCCTTGGTGGGTTGAATATTGTGTCCCAGATAGATTTACTCGTAAGTCTGACATATGCAGATGTCTCACTACCTAGTACCATGAACCTATTTTCAGTATTTGATAACCAAAATGGCGAATCGGTCAAATCAACAGTAGACAGACTCCCACGACTAAAGCTTGAGTTAATATGACACAACCAAGAAACAACGACCTCAAACCGAGCTTGGCCTTGGGACACGGATATGCTTTGTAATACGGATTCCGATCCGTTTGAAGCAGGCACAGATATTGCCTTGTAGCTACCGTCGATCGTCTTATTACACAATATGTCGAACTCTTCAGATCTGGAACAATTTTTACCTATCCCAAATGGATAGGTAACCTGTAATTATATGCAACTTTTTAATGTTAATCATGTAAATAACAGTTAACCTTTTGTAATTCTATGTATGATTGCAATTTTGACACTTTTTTTTTATATAATTGACAAGTTATGAATCATGAGTATGCCCTTTTCTTTAGTAATATATATGGAACGTACCTCGGTGTCTCCACAATGTGTCGGACATCCGGCAGGGGGTTGAGATATTGGTTGAGCCACAGAGAACGACAGTTGTAGCATGAAGAAGAAAAGGATAGCCATATATATATATATATTAATGTATCTTAAAACAACTAAAAGGCTTTAAGAAATTCAAGTGGTTGTTTTGAAGTTTTAAAAACAGAAACAAATTGATGGAGTTTGGTTGAAGGAGAGTGAGTGATTTAATTTATAGGTATAGAAGAAAATAACTAACTTGGATCTTCATTGTAATTGCTTGTTGTTCACTTTTTTCTAAATAAAGTTTTCCTGCTTCGTCACCTTTAATCTTTATATACGCGCCTCCATAGATATTAATGAATTGCCAGACCAATATATAATTATAAAACAACAAGTTAAGTTAAATTTGACCATTTAATTATCTACTAAAAAATAAAATTACTTAAATAACCTTGCAAATTCTAGTCCATTAATAAATTAGAAAATGGTTGCTTCCAGATATTCCTCAAATTCTTATCTCTAAGAAAAAAAAAAGCATTTTGGTCCGAAATTTTTATTTAATATAAAAAATATAAAATTTTCAAATCTACACACATTTTGAATAAAATTTCAAATCTTCCAATTCCGGTAAATAATTTACCTGAAATAAGCCCTATGTACGGTAAATTATTTAACAAATTTAAAATCCTATGTCTGGTAAATACTTTATCAGAAATAGAATTTTCTGATTTTTTTATTTCAATTAAACAGAAGATGTTATAATTTTATTTTTCTATTAAAATATTACAAATATTTTCATATTTCTTTAATAATTGATAAAATACTATATAATTGAATTTATTAAAAAGACTGCGACAAATAACCCATATCAATATTTTTTTCAGGCCGGATTTTTTGCACCTGTAAGAAAAATTAAAATATTTCTTTGGGAAAATTTCTAGTGTACCCATGTAAACTTTTAAAATAGCCAATTTTTCCATGAAAACATCTTAATATTCAATATCCACATAAAAACTTAATATCGTTTCTTTTATCCCTTTTAATTCACTAAACTTGTAATTTAGACAAATATACCTCTTCATTTTAAATGGATATCTCCCTTTGAATAAGCAAAATTGAATAAACGAGAAGCAAAAAGAAAACAAAGATTTCATCTTCATCATCTCTATGTTTAAAGTATAAACTCCTCCCTCGTCTACTCCAGTTGTGGATGGTTAATTTGATTAAATAGGAAATTAAATAACAAAATAGGACATCAATAGAGATTCACACCTTTGATGGTGATGTGCAATCATAGACAAGTAACTAAACATATTACACGAATACTTCGCCAATCACATCAGCTAACACAAAATGGAAATATATCACATTACATAATTCCATCCAACAACCAAATAAACCAAAGATTGATAACATTTCATGAATGGAAATAACATAATAAAAACAAAACAAAACATTGATCTTCAATCATCACTCAACATGCAAACACAGCAAGCCACGCAGAGTGCTTATTCATGATTGAAATCTGAATTCATGAAAAAGAAACCTTTAAAAGAAAAAAAGAAAAATCAAACTTAAAACATAAAACATAACAGTATAAACCTTAGTTAGGTGCTTCCAAAATCAAAAGCTTAGACCTTGTAAATAATCATTGCACTTTCCGATATTCGCTGATTGTTGTCATTTTCACAAATTTCAGCATTTTGCATCAACCTATAGTAAGTAGACAAGAGGAATTGGAGAAGAAAATAATTTCTATTCTGATTTGTACAATGAGCATATTTAAAAGCGTATTGCATCAATCACTAGTCTATCCTAACTATGGTTCAGTCATTTAAATAGAGTAAGCACTATGTTGTTACCATCGCTATTAGTTGAAATAAATTAAAATAGAGAAGCCTCTTTGTTTGTTTAAAACTGGACCGGTCCAGATATTTCATAGCAAGATCAACGGATCGAGGAGGAGTTTAAATGTGGAGATGAAGAAGATGAAGCATCTTTTTGTTTTTCTTTTCTCTTTTATTCAATTTTGTTCATTTAAGGGAGATCTCCATTTGAAATAAAGGAGTATATTTGTCTAAATAACAAATTTAATGAACAAAAGGGGATAAAAGAAAGGATGTTAGATTTCTGTGGGGATATTGGATATTAAGTTGTTTTCACGGAGAAATTGGCTATTTTAAAATTTTACATGGGTACCCTAGAATTTTTCCCTATTTCTTTGTGTATTGCTGAAAAAAAAATTAAAATATTTTGGATTTTAGTTATTGATCTCGATTTAAAAGTCACTTCCAAATAAATAAGAAAATTATTGTGGTCCTTCTAGTACATTCAAATTCTAAAATAAAATTGATTTGACATTTCGACTCTGCCTTCCACTCATGAGTATTATTAACATGACTATGGATTTCTGTCTTTTGAAGCTAAATTGGTAAATTTTTATTTAGATTATTATTATATCCAGCCAATCAACAACACATGATTAAAATTTTCTGAACATAATTGCTAGTCCATATCGTATCTCTTAACTTTCTAAAATATTTTTGTTTCCGTTGTCTAACTGTCTGATCAAAGCGTCAAAAGAAAAGAGTCTATATGATATTAACAAAAATACATATAATTTATGAGGAGGGTTCAAATGCCTCAATTTTTTGCGCCTCCATTATGCCTTTATTTTTAAGACGCTCATAACTCAAAATTTAAATCACAAACATCAAAATAAAACTGTTAGATGAGATCTATGTTATTTTCTTTATGTGCTCATAAAAAATTATTACATTTGAGTTTCGTTATTTATATGTGAAACAATAAGATGAAAATCAACGCCTTGAAATTGTCCACATTAGTACGTTTATACAAGCTCTTGATAACAACCAAAACAAGATTGAAATGTCATGATTTTTTACATGTGAATATATAAAATGATGTAGATCATATCCAATAGTTTTATTTTGACTTTTAAGTTTTAAATTTTGAGTTATTAAAGTTTTTTAAAAATAAAGGCATGATGAGGGCATAAAAAATGAAAGCATTTGAATCCTCATAATTTATATATATTTAGTTGGATACATCTGTAACATTAAGAAAATATGGAATCTTGAAAATAATAATAATAAAAAAACATGTCTATAAGAATTTACAAATTCAAGATTTTAAACTATCAAACATCTCACTTTCATGTAATTTGTGAACAAATACGTCTCTTATCTCTGTTGGTTGGATATGGATTGTGAGGATCCGCGAGAAGCAGTTTTGACGGTTTTGAAAAAAATTACAGCTGTTCGATTCATAAAAAATATCCGGATGTCAGAATGAATTTAGTCCCACAAATTTTGCGGTAAGAATAATAGAGAGTATATAAGGCCTTAGAGGCCTAAATAATTAAATAGACCCGAGTACGTAGAGAGAGAATTGATGGCCCGCAACTTAGATAAATTAAATGACCCGAGTAAGGCCCATGGGACTTCAGCTTGGGTCCGAGGCCTAAATAATCAAATGACCCGAGTACGTAGAGTAAGAATAAAACGGAATTTAATTTTTTGATTTGAAACTGGACTTCAGCTTGGGTCCGAGGTCCATGGGACCCAAAGTGGTTCGCTCACCATCGGATCTGTTTTAAGATTCATGCGCACGAATTTTAAAGCATATACAAAAGTGTGAGCGCGAATGCTAAAGCAGATCCGATGGTGAGCGAACCCATTCAAACCACTTTGGATCCAATGGGCATCGGACCCAAGCTGAACTCTTGAAACTGGGGGATATATCCAGAAATCCGGATCCGTAATTTAGGAATTATCCACTCCGATTGAATTACACAGATTCGGATTCGGATCGGTTTACAGCCCTAGGTAGGGTCCACTGGAAAATAATTTAGAAATGAAATAAAAGGAATAGATGTGGATCAGGCAATATTGTCGTTCGTGTGGTCGGTTAATTTATTTTCTTCATTATAATCAATTATATTTAATTATTAACGTAAATTTTCAATTTCCAATTGAATTAAAGGTTTCGAGTGTATTGAAATTTTCAATTAAGTATCATGTGCTAAGATATGAATTTCCATATATATTTATATATTAGAATACATTTTAATTGCTCTTTATTAATGGTTTATAACCAAGCTTCTAAATAGCTAGCTATAGCGGTTTTGGACCCAGAAAGCTAAGCTACGGGCTAAAACTGCGCTAATCAAGCTACGACCGCTATAGCGGTAATAGCGGTCCGCTATGCTACATGGGTTATGATTTTGCAAATTTTTTTTTCTGAAAACATGATTTTGCAATTTTAATGGGCCTTAATATCTATATTAGTTTTTTTTTTTACTTTATTAAGCTATATCAATACAATGGAACATGTGCGGGCTATACCGCTATATCAATTAAATTTTGTATCATGCATTAATATATGGTAGTGGTATATTTTGAATATAAAATATATCGATAGTTTTTGAATTAGGGATATTTTGAATGACATTTTGAACTTTGTATTGGTTTAATATGAATAATATCAGAACTTAATTAATTTGATATTTTTTTTCTTGATGAGACATTTTTACTAGGCAAAGCCTTCTATGGACATAAGGACCTATTTGTAAAATGAACATATTTTTATTTTAAAGTTCAAACAGTCGATCCGAACCGTTCATCTTGTTCTCCATATTAATATGTGCTTGGAGACCAAATTTTACATTTTTCTGATATTTTTTACTATTTATTAAGATGGGTACAAAATTCAATGGTCTGAATTTGATATTTTTTATACCCATCTTAATAAATAGTAAATAAATTCAGAAAAATGTAAAATTTGGTCTCCAAAGATATATTAATATGGAGAACAAGATGAACGGTTCGGATCGGCTGTTTGAACTTTGAAAATAAAAATATATTCATTTTACAAATAGGCCCTTATGTCCATAGAAGCATCACTCTTTTTAGTTTTTACTATTAGTAGAAATATAAAATATAATTTTTGAAATAAAAAAACGCTATTTATAATAGCTTTCGCTATAGCTCCGCTATTCGCTAAAGCTTTTTTTTTTGTCTCCCCGCTACACCGCTATAAATGCTATTTAGAAGCTTGTTTATAACTAATTAAAAAAAGTTTAAGCCGCATCTGGAATTATCATGTGACAGCCGCATCTGGAAAGATAGTTACCATTAGGTTAGCCGAGTTAGGATAAGGAGAATAAAAATATTAAATTAGTGGTGGAGACCTTAATTAACCGGAGATGTCATTAGTTGGACATCCAATACAGAAATAATAAAATTAATTAGAAGAATTTATTTTTTTAAAGTATCTGGATCAGTTCTGTCTAAACAACTGATCCAGATAACTATCTGGATCGGTTTTCTGTTAAAACCCGATCCAAATAGTTATCTGGATCGGTTATTATATAAAGAACCGATCCAGATGATATTATCTAAATTAACTTATAATTTATTTTTTTAAAGTATCTGGATCGGTTCTCTGTTAAAAACTGATCCAGATAGTTATATGGATCGGTTCTCTGTTAAAAACTGATCCAGATAGTTATCTGGATCGGTTATGATATAAAGAACCGATCCAGATATTATTTTTCAATTTTTTTTTCATGTTATAAAAGTAAATTACATATAAAAATAGAAAGCAAAATGTAACCTTGATTTATTTAGAATTGTTGCATGTCATGGTAGTTATTATAGTGGTTGCTATGGCCAATCATACACAGATACATGTCAGTGTTGCTATTAGTGTCAATAGTTATTAATTGTTGACGACTGTTAATTGGTTGATACTAGTTGCACTTAATTACATGTCTGCCAATTCTGGTACGTGTTGAGAAATTAAGAAATATAATTCTGAGGAAAATGAATTTTATTGAATGTTATTTTTTAGAATTAAGATCGGTTATTAAAAAATAATCGATCCTAAAAGTTTTGTTTTTTCATAACCTAATTCTAAAAAAAAAAATATACTTTTAGGATCGGTTATTAATAAATAACCGACCCTAAAAGTTATTTTTTTTTTTTAGAATTAGGATCTGAAAAAAAAACTTTTAGGATCGGTTATTTATTAATAACTGATTCTAAATTTTTTTTTTTTGAGAATTAGGATCGGTTGTTTAGAGAGAACCGATCCTGATACTATTAGGATTGGTTCTAAGCTAATAACCAATCCTAATATATGATAATTAGGATTGGTTCTTAGCTTAGAACCGATCCTGATACTATCAGGATCGATTTTTAGAGAGAACCAATCCTAATACTTATGTAGCGCTAGAGGTACTGATCCAAAATATTTGAGTCTCAACTCATCCCTCTCTCTCTCTCCCTCCCTCTCCTCCGTGTCTCTCTCTTTCTCTATCTCCGTCTCTCCCTCTCCTCCGTGTTTCTCTCTCTGTCTCCGTCTCTCCCTCTCAAAGCCGCTCTCCCTCTCGCCTCACCCTCTCGGCTTTGTAAGCTTTACTATTAATTTTAGGTTTATTAACAAAGTAGATTTGCATGTGAACTAAAAATAAAATTACTTAAATTACCCTGCAAATTCTAGTCCATTAATAAATCAGAAAATGGTTGTTTCCGGATATTCCTCAAATTCTTATCTCCAAGAAAAAAAAGCAGTTTTGTTCGAAATTTGTATTTAATATAAAAAATATAAAATTTTCAAATCTACACATGTTTTGAATAAAATTTCAAATTTGCCAATTCGGTAATTAATTTACCGGAAATAAGCCCTATGTACGATAAATTATTCAACAAATTTAAAATCCTATTTCTGGTAAATAATTTATCAGAAATAGAATCTTTTTATTTTTTTTATTTTAATTAAATAGAAGATGTTATAATTTTATTTTTCTATTAAATATTAAAAATATTTTCATATTTCTTTAATAATATATAAAATACTATATAATTAAATTTATTAGAAAGACCGCGACAAATAACCCATATCAACATTTTTTTCAGGCTAGATTTTTTTGCAGCTGTAAGAAAAATTAAAATATTTCTTTGAGAAAATTTCTAGTGTACCCATGTAAACTTTTAAAATAGCCAATTTTCCCATGAAAACATCTAAATATCCAATATCCCCATAAAAACTTAATATCCTTTCTTTTATCCCCTTTAATATACTAAATTTGTAATTTAGACAAATAGACCCTTTCATTTTAAATGGAGATCTCCCTGTGAATGAGAAAAATTGAATAAAAGAGAAGAAAAAAGAAAAGAGAAATTTCATCTTCTTCATCTCTATGTTTAAAGTCTAAACTCCTCCTTCGTCTACTCAAGTTGTGTATAGTTAATTTGATTACATAGGAAATTAAATGATAAAATAGGACATCAACAGAGATTCGCACCTTTAATGGTGATGTGCAATGATAGACAAGTAACTAAACATATTACACGAATACGCCAATCACATCCGCTAACACAAAATGGAAATATATCATTACATAATTCCATCCAACAAGAAAATAAACCAAAGATTGATAACATTTTGTGAATCGAAATAACATAATAAAAGCAAAATAAAATATTGTTCTTCAATCATCACTCAACATGCAGACACAGCAAGCCATGCAAAGTGCTTATTCATGATTGAAATCTGAATTCATGAAAAAGAAACCCCAAAAAGAAAAAAGAAAAATCAAACTTAAAACATAAAACATAACAGTATAAATCTTAGTTAGGTGCTTCCAAAATCAAAAGCTTTGACCTTGTAAATAAGGGGTTGTCTACAGTGCAGTATATGGATTTTGGCTGTAGTACAGCAAAAAAAATAACCCTTCATTTTATAATCGAACAAGTGTGATTATTAGAAATTTTAACAGTATTTCTTCGTTATATTTAACAGAAATGCTAGTCGGAAGGCCAAATTGGTCATTTTATAATGAACCGCGTATTTCATACTCTCAGACATATCCTCTCCACCTCTCCCTCTTCGCCGTTTTTAAACGGACGTGCCCACCCCCTCCTCCTGTCTGTATGGGCAGCCGAGCAAACGCTGCCCCTCTCCGCCATTTTTTTCGCTCTCTCTCTCTACCGAGCACTATGTCCAAAATCCACTCTCTCTCTTAGCCCAAGCACTGAGCACAAACCTACCCCGCTGTCTCACTCTCTGAGCCCAAGCACCACTAACGCCACTGATGACTCAGATATCGCATTCCGATTCTAAAACCCTAGGAGAAGGATCTGATGGGTCAAGCGGTCCTTGATTTGCTCAACGATGAGCTCACGAGATTGCTCAAGTTGAAATTAAGGGATTTCTAGAAAGGAGGTATTGCTTGTGTTTATTAATTGGTAAATGTTTTCTTTTGTACCTCAAATGTAAGGAGGCTGAAGTAATTGGGTAATCTGATGAAACGTAATGGCACATAGGTACTTGTGGATTATAAATGGGATGATCAAGGGTTCATTAGTCTGATTAGTGCTTAGTGGGTAATTTTGCTTTGATAATTTTTGAAGCAATGAACCAGAAGAAATAAATGACCATGCAAAGTTAGATATTTCAATTTCTAATTTTTTTTATATAAGCTTATGACTTAAACATTGAGAATAAATAAGATCTTATGAAGTATTATTCTCCTGCCCACATTGATTATTTTCTTCTTTTTCAATCCAATGGCAAGGAATTCATCATTGCATGCATTTCTGGACAGTTACCTATATACAATCTCAATACAGGTGGTATGATCTGCCACATAGGGGCCCGAAGCAGACAGTTGCTGGTGTAGTACTTGGAGAAATAAATATATACCAGTAGGTACCTCAATTGGTTTTGTTTGGGTTCCTTGCTGGCACAAGATTGGCCTTGGTTTGTTTGACATGGGAGCATACTGTTTACCCCATTTATCAAACCTGGTGACCATGGATCAAATCATCAAATCAAAAGGGAGATGTCAGCTGTTATCAGAATACTGCTTTTGCATTGTGACCTTGTATCTTTGTATAACTCTTTTCTCACATGCTCTCATTTAGAACAGTAATTTTAAGTAGTGATCATAAGACAATGGCTGACTGGTTCTGATGACAAGTAGAAGGGTTATGACATTGCAAAAATAAAGAAAAATGATGTAATAGTAGAGAGGAGTGATGGCTGGTATGGTGTTATGATCCTACTGGTACGCAACTAGGATTACTGGTACGAGTTTGGCAGTATGTTGTTTGCTATTTTATTTCTTTTTCTCATTGAGACTAGTTGTATGTGATTTAATTTGAAGCCTTTTATATTTTGTTGTTTTTTTCTACATTTCATATGTTGTAATGGATGTTTCTATGTATTTAATATATTATTTGTCTATCATTTTTACTCCCACATGTATTACAAATTGCTTATTAATTGCACAAATAGAGATTCTCTTAGTAACAGTATCTCAAGACTTTCTTTCTTTTTAGAAAAATAAAAAATAAAAATCAATCAACTTAAGAAAAAAAGAATAGAGTCATACTTATGTCATTATTTTACAAATGAACATTTTGAAAAAGACCAAACAAAAAGTAATGTTATATAAATTTCTTCGAATGGTAAGAACTTGAGAAAAAAAATGATACATGCAATGTTATTACTATATAAAAGATTTATTTAAAAGATGGAGAAGCAAACAATCAACATGTGACACATAATATAACAGATATCATTACTATACAAGCATGGTTGCGTTTGATAATTTACAAGTGTTTATTCAATTCAACTATATTTTATTTTTCTATAAAACTAGAAACCCAGTTCTGCGTCTCTCCTATCCATTGTACACTACAGCAGAAATATCCTTCTGCGCCGATCGCAGAAGATGGACACCGGTCCCAGATGACCAAAATGGGTTGCAGATGACCCGGTCGCAGTTGCTCCGTCACTGATGACTGCCCTGCTGACGTCACCGGTCTCTGAAGGTTATGACGCCGGTCGCAGATGACCCCTTCAGCGACCGACTAGATCCGTCCCTGATGTGACATGCTGACGTGGCTAGAGACTTATCAGCAGGGGCGAAACATAGGTGTAGCTGGGGGGTGCTAAGCCACCCCAACTTAAATTTTTTTTATTACCAAGTACATAGGATTATATTATATAGTTCATTTTACATGTATAAGCCCCCCCTATAAAAATATTCAAAATTAGAGGGCTTCAATATAATTTAAAAAAAATATAATTAAATTAATTTCTATTTGGACTAGTGAGCTTTTCGTCTTTGCGCATTGGAAAATGGCAAAAATAAAATCCTCTCCAAATTAGAAATTACAATAAACAAATGGTATTTTATTATAGCACCGACTAATCAGATAATTCCTAAATTGAAAACAACAATTTCATATTATAAATTATAGCATCGATTCCAAAAAATAATAATGATATTATTTAGCACCCCCTATACTAAAATTCTGGTTCCGCCCCTGCTTATCAGAGACCGACTGGGCGGTCGCAAAAGATTCCCATATCGGTCGCAGAAGCTTATTATTATTTTTTTATTTTTTTTTTATTTCCAATTGGTAAGAACTGTAACAAACAAATATAATATTAAACCCATTCAATTCATATATTTTTCTCTCGCCTCAATTGGTACGAAACGTAATATTCACAAGCATTTAACATCAAATATCATATGATTCACAAGCAATTTAATTGATACATACCAAGCATTTAACATTAAATATCAAATAATTCACAAGCAATGTAATTGGTACATACCAAGAATTTAACATCAAATATCAAATAATTCACTAACTCATCTTTATTGAATACATTCAAAGATATTCAAAGTTTGACATAAAATGGGAATGAAGTAATTAACAGTATTTTTCCAAAGAAATGGTTACTTGCCAGCAGTGACCTACAAAAACTTAAAGCTTGCTTTATATGAGAATTGTTCATGTTCATACAAATTTATGATATAAAATCCAGAAGTAAAACCAACCAAATCCTTTTATGGCTTATGGTGATAACAACACTTGTCAGCTATACTAAAGGCTATTTCCTTCTGTTTCTCTTCAAGTGAAATACTTTCAAATCCAAAGCTGGAACAATAATACCAACTATAAGTTTGGCCTTAATTAGCTTAATAACCAATCATTCAAAAAATTAAATCAAAATTTTATTAACAATTTTGAACAGAAGTGCCATCACTGTCAAACAACACAAAATATCTGTGCTTAAAAGCTGAAAATATTTTTCTAATTTTACAAAAAGTCAACATGCAAAAACAAAAAATATATTTCTATTTGTACCAGTTGCACATGTGTATGTATATTTTGCTTTGGTACCACTGAATACTGCACGGTACACAAACGCATGTATCCTAGAAGAATAGCAGTTAATTACCAGTTGAGAAATGACGACTCCTTCTGTTTCTCAATATTTGCACATGAGTCCCTCTAATTTCTCTATATCACACAATTTACTAGCATGTGATTTGACAATTAACCAAACAGAAGTCAAATCCACCAATAAATCAAATTAATTCTATGGTACACAAATTAATTGTTTTCTTTTTTGTATAAGATCTTTTTCCATGACATTCTTACCTTGCCTGAAAAATAGGTCGTGCAATTATCCCGACTGTTGATAAGGGCTCCCAAACAATAGTCTATGATCAGGTTTGTTTGTTTGTTTTTTTTTTTCTGAAAATTAAGATAAGAATACAAGTTAAAATTAAGACAAGAGCTATAGCAATGCACAAAAATAACAAGTGCTTAATCATCTTCTTGTTCAAAGTTATGATATGGTGATAGATCATAATCACATTCACTGCTTAAATCCTTTTGAAGCCATAATTAGTTAATTTCATACAACACATAAGTTATCTCTTAATTTCATTAGTCTCTAACAACATCAAGTCTGAAATTGCAAACAAATTTCAAACAAATTGGAAACAAATTTCAGTAATTAATCTCAACTAAGCATAAACAATAAATTTATTTTTATTTTCTGGTTCATAACAAATTGGAACAAAAATAGTAAATTTATTTCCCATTCAAACTTGTATGAAGATGATAGATAAAAGAGCAAGAAAGCACCTGGGAACCTGGTCAGGATATTCACTGGTACATTTAGATCTGTACCAGTTGGTTCTCAAAGAAGTCAAATTCAAAGTGCCTCGCTGTAACAATATTCTAAATAAAAAAGAGAAACAATAGCCTAAATAAAAAAAAGAGGCTCAATTGTATGAGAAACTCAAAACAATTTTAGACTGATGCAATGGACCAGTTGAACAAGATGACAGTACCAATTTGATGACAGAGTCATGTTAATATAAAGTACTGGTAAACCTAACTGATATACAAAAGCCATTTGATGGTATTGTCTGACTAAACTTAAAGTTATGCTAAAGATTGCAACTTAAAGATTATGCTAAAGATCACGACGTCAAAACTAAACTTAAAGTTATGCTAAAGATTGCAACTAGAGAAAAATGTAAAGGGTATGCATGCAAAATTCTCAATCTCATGCTTGTTCACTTGCTGGTAAAAAAAAAAATGCAATACAGTAAAAGGGGTAACCTTAGAATTGTTTAAATCTGATCTTTCCATAATAGATCATTAATTGTTGGGACCATGAAATAATGATCTGCCATAATAGATCATTAAAATAATCAAGTCACTTGATGACTCATCAGTAGTAAGTGAACTTCTACATCTCTTCCATATGAGAAAACAAAAATTAAGATTTACTAGGAGAAACTTCGAGTACCTCTAACCAGAAGAAGAATTTGCACAAGAGGTTCAGTCTCTAATACTTGTTTGCTTCAGAGATCTGGATTGTCAGGTCTACAAATTCAAAAAAAAAAGAAAAAGGTGTATAGTCACTAATATTAATAGATACCGAAATACCTATTTAAAATTAAAAAAGTTACAAGTGCAGAATTGTATAAGTTGTCAACTATGCTAAAGAACCTAACTGACCCTCAACTATGCTAAAGATAGCAGATAGCTATGGCATAAAAATCTAACCGATTATTGAGAAAATAATAATAGATACAAGGTGACATAAAAATCATGACCGGTACATACATACAAGGTGACATAAATGTACCATCCCTCGTACCAGAACCATACCTTTTTTCTAAAACTAATTGAATGGTACCATATCTAACACTACTAGTACCAAAACAACTGAAATTATTTACTGGTACCACACTCCAGTAATTAAACTACGAGGTATCAGGTCCCCACTCCAAGCTTCTGGCAAAAAAAATAAACTCCCGAATTGGCTAAACAAAAACATTAATTACAAATTGAGTGAGACAAGTACCATTAGACTATCATACTGTAAAAAAGTAAAGGACAAACAAATTATAAATACAAAGACAAAAATGTTGCATAAAAAGGTATACACTTACGTGTTCTTAATGGTTAGCACCTCTTCCATCTGTTTTCCTTTGACCCATTCAATAGCTGAATTTTTTTTTTTAAAGAAGAAATATTAGCCTTTTATTGTTTGATTTAATAGAGCACATAAAATATGTCACAAAAACATAAAAACTTCTCTACCCTAATTGTACCATCTTTCTGTTGGGGTTTCGGGGTGCTGTAACCAAAACCTGTCTAGGCTTAAGTTGCGGAATGACCGTAGAACAAAAATTTCTACGGCTAACTTAAGCTCAGGATTAAACGGGGTATGTCAGGAAACTTTCCAAGGCGGTCCACCTTCAGTATTTCTTTGGCATCAAAATCCAATTTAATCCTTTTTACAGATCTACTCCATTATTGATTTCTAAAACTTTAATCTACTTACCAATTAAATAGATTAATATAGCATATTTATACCTTGTTTCCAAATCACAGTTGGAATGCAGACCGAGCGAGTAGAGCCTCACCAGGGAAGGAATCGACTCGGAGTATCACACGTGTGATACCTCTATCGGTTATCCACCAGGACTAACCGGAGAGCGGTTTATTTCTTCTGCCAGAAATACCGTAAACCGCGGAATTATGTAAAAACACTATTCACGGGGAAAAGACGAAAACCCGTAAACACGAATTTTTCGGTTGCTCAGTTTCATCAATATGCAAAACTGACATACCGCTAAATTCGGTAAAACACTATTCATCGATCCCATAAATATACTCCACAACAACCCGCAAGATTATACGTCAACTACGTATAACTTTCTTTTCTCAATCGAAACACTATTTGGGAGAGAAACCGAGAAAGAGAGAAAATACCGATCCGTTTCGACACGAAACGGTACGAATGAAATTAGCTATTTTCTCTCTACCCCTCCACCCCTATTTATAGTGTTTAGGGTCGGTTGCAAAAGACCAAAATGCCCTCCAAGTTCGGCCTATTTACAAGGTATGCCATTGACACCTCATCCTTTTATATGTGAAATGACCAAAATACCCCTTCCACACCCTTCCACACTCTTCTCCATGTTTCTACACATGCAAGGTGGCATAGGTGTAAAATGACCATTTTTCCCTTGTGGATAGGATTGATGACATGTCATCTGGATAGGATTGATGACATGTCATCTGGATAGGATCAATGACATGTCATGCGGATAAGGACGAATCTGAAAAGACCCGAATGCCCTCGGCCCGAACACAAATAATATTCGTATAATTATTCTGAATAATTATATATATATTTTTCTTGCGGTTTATTGTTTCGGTAATTTATACAACGTGTCCTGCACATTTATAAATTAACCGGTTAACTTTTATACAACGTGTCACACACGTTTATAAATTAACCAATGTTTTTGCTTGTTATTTTTACATAACATTTATAATTTAATTATAACACGTATAATTAATTATAACCATCTTACTATTGATCATAACCAATTTATAATCAATTACAATAAGATTCTCCGATTAACTCCTATATGGTGTGACCCAATAGGATCTGTGTTATGTTGGTAAATAGAGTTAAAACTGTTTTAACTTCTATAATCATGGGTGGCATCTGGCAACACATCATGACCATCCAATTACACAGATGATGCTGTACTGTACAATATCACGATCCAGTAAACAATTTACTTGTGTCTGTTCTTCTGTCTCATAGCTATCAGATCAGTTTCAAGGTAGATGTGTGTCATCCTTGCTAACTGAATCTTTTCTTGATCTTGAGCAGATTATCAAATATAATTACTCTTGTAATTATACCGCTAGCAGATAATCTAACTCTACCAAGGGGCCCAGTGATGCTATAGCTCGTATAGAGATACGAGGGACAAATAGTATTCTTGGTAAACTATCACTTCCTCAGCTAAGCTATACATATGGAAAAGCTACCGTTATGACTGCTTTTTACGGACAGCGGTAGATAACAATTACACATACATATTTCTTAGTGGGAACGATAAATACCTCATACTGTAGAACTTGACACTGAATGAAAACATAAATGACACGAACACAATTCTATTTAATGTTTCATTCGGGGTCTATCAAATACCATGTTTCTAGAACACGTATCTATGTGATTAAAATGACATCTCGTGTCAGGTGGTTTGTAAAACTTAACCATCTTTTAATCCACATACTAACCTTATTGCGGTAATTAGTGTTCCTGCTAATTACCTTGGTCAGTGACCTTTTAAGAGTATATATCATCTATATTATGGAGTTTCACAATTTCAGTCATGAACTCGAAATGATCCATAAATTCAATAATACTCAAGGCAACAAAATGATATATAAATAAACATTCAATTCAGGAACAAAGCTTTATAATAAATTATCGTATTATTAACTTCTAGATTATTATAAACTAACACTTTCAGTCTTGTACAGTTAACAATTGGTACAGCAATACAAAATCCAGATGACTACCTTTTACATCATTCATTGAAAGATGAAAAAAAGATCAAGATGGATAAAAAAAAACACTGATTTTAGGCGCTCAAAAAGTTTATATATTGATCAGCATGAATATTACACCGTTATGAACAGATACTAAATTATCAATTCGGTACCAGACTGGTACTGGTACAAGCATCTCGGTACCGGACAGAGTACACAGAACCCCTAAATCACAGGAAAAAAAAAATCACAAAATCACAGTAATCTCCTCTCAGTCCCCTCAGTACTAAGAAAAAAAAAAGAAGATAAAAAATTAAAAATATTACCTTTGGGAAAAGGGGATCAGAGCCAGTGGTCGGTGGTCGATGGAGAGGAGGAGATCGAGAACGGAGAGGAGGTGGTCGGTGCTCGAACGGAGAGGAGAAGGTTGGTGGAGAACGGAGATGAGGTGGTCGGTGGAGAGGAGGAGATGATCGGTCGTCGATCAGAAGGAGGCGCGCGTCGATTTCGTGGCGCCGTTTTTTTTTTTTTTTTTTTTTTTTTTTCGCGGCTAACCTAACACAGTGTGGGAGAGGAGAATAACGCATCTCCATAGATGTATTTTAGGTCACCTTTGGGACCGGCCAAATCGGTCCCACAAGGGTGTGGGCACCGGTCCCAGAAGGCTGTCAGTTAAATCTGTCCCCGTTGCTATTTTTGTTTTCTCTTTTTTGATTTTTTTGAATCTTCTGTGACTGACGATCAGACTGGTCCCAAAAATCAGTCACAGATGGATCGTTTTGCTGTAGTACAATCACACCCTTCAAATGGTGAATTAAAATTTAAATAACAATACAAGCAACAACGCATTGCACAATACTCTTCCCCACCAGCGACGCCTTACCCCACACCAATATGCAAATTCTGCTATGGAACCTGCTATCGCAACTCCTGCAGTGGCTTCTCCATAATTGCACCCATGGCCGGTCCTGGGGCAGGGCACCCAGGGCGATGGCCCCGAGCCCCAGGATTCAAAGGGCCCCAAAATTTTTTTAGTATGTATATATTACAAAAAAATTATTTGTATATATTGAAAATAAATAAAATATTAAAAATCAAACTTTGTATATATAAAAGCTCTAAACTTTTCTATAAATAAAAATGATCTATTGGCATATTAATAAAATAGTATTTATATAAAGGTAAGGGTGTAATCGGTCAGATACGGATCGGATAGTGATCAAACAGTATCTTTATCCGTTGTAATTTTTCAAATACGAATGCGAATATGGATAGTCTCGGGTATGGATACGGATCAGATATTAAATGTATACGAATACGAATTATATATCAGACGAATATGAATATAATTCGGATAATTAAAAAAATTACTAATATACATTCGAGTAAAGTATAATATCTAAATATAGTTTTTTTTTCATTCATTAATTAGATCTAATATTTTTCATAATAAATTTGTTGGATACAAAACATACATCATATTACCAAAATATTAGTCACTATTCATCTCATAATGTTATATTGTTAATCAGAATATATCAATTAAAGATCAATAGTGTTTTTTTCTAAGCACTTAGGACAAAAATAAAAAGAGTCTTGAACCAGCTACATTAACGATCATATATCAATATCATGCAACTAAAATATAAGTAATAAATTATTGGTATTTAACAACTCATTTCTTGTGGAGTAGAGGTGTAAATGGTCAGATACAGATAGTTACGGATAGTTAATTATTAAATCGTATCCTTATCCGTTGTAACTTTTCGGATACAAATACGGATGCAGATACAAATAGTTAATTATTAACCTGTATCCTTATCCGTTATAACTTTTCGAATATGGATACAAATACCGATAGTCTCGGATACGAATACAGATCAAATAATTTAAGTAATTTTTCAGATTCAGATCAGAAAGAAATCAGATAATATCTTATTCATTTACACCTCTATATAAAGAATTCAAACTTATCTCCCGCCCCGGGCCCCAAAATCTTCAGGACCGACCCTGATTGCACCCATACCAGTACATGTACCTGCACTGTTTACCAGTACTCTCAATCAACTTTTGTCTCTCTTAAAGAAAATCCCAACCCTAGTTTTTCCAACTCACGTACATTGGACACTTTGGCTCTTGTCTTGACCACCTTAGACATGGCTTCGTATTCATCTTTGCCTCCGCCTTCCAAAAATGCCCCTATACTACAGCCTTCATTAACCCAGTACACACCAAACCGGCAATTAGGGAAATCCCCAAAATGAACTGCTTCTCCAACATTTTCCCCATAAAATTGCCATGATAAGGCAAAAACCCTTAGTAGAAGAACAGTAAGTAGTCCTGGTCACTAGTTTCATCATGTGCCATTATTGCTGAGACAGCATGCCTATTAAATTGACAACAATACAATGTGTAAAATATTAGATGAAATATATAAGAAGTCTAGTCAGATTCATATCAGAGTTGTAAGAATTTTCTCTCTTTTTTGTGAAACATGTTAAATGTTCAAGTATGGCATATGCCCTAGAGAGTCAATTATATCCTTTATTTGAAATAAGGGTCTCCTATTATAAAGTATGACAATGAAACTAAGGTGAAGTAGGCAAAAAGTGGTGCGATTAAGCTTGCAATATCCAACTAGATTGCTCTTCGAAAATTTGTTCGTCTGAAAACAAAAAACAAGTGCACAGCTAAGAATAGAATGATGTCCAATTGCTTAAATTACAAAGATTTAATGAAAAGTTATATGCAAGCTAACCAGAAAAAATCTAACAAACACTAGTTAGCCGATTATTCTCGATTATAATCTTACCCATACCCACCTTATTGAATACGATACGGGTCGGGTAAACGGCTAAAAAGGTACCATTGACACCCCTAAAAGAGATTAAAGGTCAGATTTTACTTAAAACAAATTACTGCACTGTAGCCGAATTAATTTTGCTGCACTGTAGACAAACCCTGTAAATAATCATTGCACTTTTCGATATTCGCTGATTGTTATCATTTTCACAAATTCCAGCATTTTGCATCTATAGTAAGTAGACAAGAGGAATTGGAGAAGAAAATAATTTCTATTTTGATTTGTACAATGAGCATATTTATAAGTGTATTGCATCAATCACTAGTCTATCCTAACTATGGTTTAGTCATTTGACTAGACTAAGCGCTATATATGTTGTTACCATCGCTATTAGTTGAAACAAATTAAAAGGATCATTCTGTCTCAGTTACGTCAAGAAGCCTCTTTGTTTGCTAAAAACTGGATCGGTCCAGTTATTTCATAGCAAGATCATCGAAGGAGGAATTTAGATATGGAGATGAAGAAGATCAAGCATCGTTTTGCTTTTCTCTTCTCTTTTATTCAATTTTGCTCATTTAAAGGGAGATCTTCATTTGAAATAAAGGGTATATTTGTCTAAATAAGAAATTTAATGCACAAAAGGGAATAAAAGAAAGGATGTTAGATTTCTATGGGGATATTAGATATTAAGGTGTTTTCATGGAGAAATTGGCTATTTTAAAAGTTTACATGGGTACACTAGAAATTTTCTCTATTTCTTCGTGTGTTATTGAAAAAAATAAAAATGTTTTGGATTTCAGTTATTGATCTCGATTCAAAAATCACTTCCGAATAAATAAGAAAATTATTGTGGTCCTAATACATTCAAATTCTAAAATAAAATTGATTTGACATTTCGACTCTGCCTTCCACTCATGAGTACGGATTTCTGTCTTTTGAAGCTAAATTGGTAAATTTTTATTTAGTTTATTATTATATCCGGTAAATCAACAACACATGAATAAAATTTTCTGAACATAATTGCTAGTCCGTATCGTATCTCTTAACGTTCGAAATATTTTTGTTTCCGTTGTCTGACTGTCTGATCACATCATCAAAAGAAAAGAGTCTATACTCTATATGCTATTAACAAAAATACATATAATTTATGAGGAGAATTCAAATGCCTCAATTTTTTGTGCCTCCATCATGTCTTTATTTTTAAAACGCTGATAACTCAAAATTTAAATCATAAACGTCAAAATAAAACCGTTAGATGTGATCTATGTTATTTTCTTTATGTGCTCATAAAAATTTATTACATTTTGGTTTTGTTTATATGTGAAGCATTTAGAGGAAAATTGAATGTCCATAAATTGTCCACATTAGTACGTTTATACAAGCTCTTGATGACAACCAAAATAAAATTTAAATGCCATAATTTTTTACACATGAATATATAAAATGATGTAGATCATATCTATATAACGGTTTTATTTTGAATTTTAAGTTTTTAAATTTTGAGTTATTAAAGTTTTTAAAAAATAGAGGCATGATGAGGGCATAAAATATGGAGGCATTTGAATCCTCCTCATAATTTATATATATTTAGTTAGATACATCTGTAACATTAAGAAAATATGGAATCTTGAAAATATTAATAATAAAAAAAAAACATGTCTAACAAAATTTACAAATTCAAGATTTTAAACTATCAAATATCTCACTTGCATATAATTTGTAAACAAATATGTCTCTTGTCTCCATTGGTTGGATATAGATTGTGCGGATCCGTGAGTAGAAGTATTGATGGTTTTGAAAAAAAATACAACTATTTGATTCATAACGAATGTCCGCATGTCAGAATGAATTTAGTCCGACAAACTTTGCGGTAAGAATAATAGAGAGTATATAAGGCCTAAGAGGCCTAAATAATTGAATAGCGCCGAGTGTGGAGAGAGAATTGATGCGTCGCTAGTTTGATAAATGGATTCGAAAGCGGAAGTTACTTTGTCCGAATTACACGGATTCGGATTCGGATCCACACAATTATCCACTCCGAATATTATGTAACTGATGTTAAATATACGTTCATAATTTGATGTGTATTTGTGTGGATTAATCCGACCTATTTGAATAGTTGTTAAATTAAACCAATTATTTTGTGGGAGCCTTACTCCGAATGGGCATTAGAAATAATTTGTGGGAGAATATGCCAAGCCGTGCAAGAAATTAAAGAGGACGTGAAATTAGATCTTGTTGAATATGCAAGAAATCAAAGTGGAATCAAAGAGGACGTGAAATTAGTGATATCATGCTTTTGTTTTAGTATCTAATATGGATTACATTTTGTCTCAATAAGTTGTGAAGATGAGACTTTGTTAAGGTTATGGTACTTGATACCACTGGTACCGATACTTATTTTGGTCATTTTGATATTGCTTATGAAGGAGCTGCATATTTATCTTTGTGCATTTTGGTAGTGCTGCTTTAATTGATTATATAGTTCATGCCAGCTATATTTCCGTTTCTCCAATTTTAGTTATTTCAAACTGTTTTGAATCATATCAGGTCCTTTTCATATTTGTTATATATAGTATTGTCACAATTTTTCTTTTTCTCATTTTTCTTTTCATTTTGATTAAAAAGTTGTGACAGGTTTCAATTAAAAATGAAATACAAAATTTTGCATAGAATATCACTAATTGGTTGAGTCGGTACCAGTGCAGGTATCAATTTAAATTCAAACTGCATTCAAAACTTTTCAAGTACTCTGAATCGCTTAACCAATTGACTTGATTACGGTTTGACTTGTTAATTACTTAAGTTAACGACACTTAGTTAACTGGATGCTCGGTGCGTTGTTCAAACTTTGTTAACACAATTTACTCTAATGAAATATATTTAATTAAAATTGTAATACAATTACATTCATCAATTATATTATAATTATGTTATATGACAATAATAATATGAGGGTAATATAGTCTTTCTCTTATTACATATATATTTTATTCAAATACATGCTACTTTCTTAATCTTTTCTATTTGCCGAACATGAACTCCTTGGCGCTCCTTAACCTCTTAATCCACCATGCCGAAGGGGGCCTTACAGTAAGAAAGAAAAATTATATAGGAGAGTTAGACAATATTATGCATCAATTGTGAGAGTATACTTAATTTTGATTAAATTTACAACACTAAGATTCCCGAGGTCAATAAAAGCAGGCATAATATTATAACTAAGAAAGTGGAGCATATCATTTGTAGTATGTACATATATATAACGTACGTACCTTGACAACCATTAAGGAGATAGGGGTTTCCGTGGTACCCTGGTGCGCAATTGCATATATAACCTTGACCAGTGGCGCGGTCAACACATTGGCTGTTAGTGCTAACACATGCATAATGGGTTCTATTTTGTTTTGCTATTTTGCAGGTCTCGTTCCCTGCAACCCAATCAAAAACAACTGAAAATTTCTTGGCATCCTTAGCCGAAAATGTATTGGCATCCTTGTTAAAGGAGTCAGTTTTGGTGAGATATGTGGTGCTAAATTTGAAATTTTTTTCTATTAGCATCGCATACCCACAAGGGCTGAAGCTTGAGGTATTAGAACTGTGGAATCTAAAATCGAATCTAATATCATAACCCCTCATTCCAAATGGAATGGCAGTCTGGCAGCAACCCATACCAGAGCATGAGCCATTCACCAGTCCCTGCTCACTCAAGCTCACAGATGTACACCCTGTTTCGTACCAGATAGGTCGACTCCTTGGTGGGTTGAATATTGTGTCCCATATAGATTTACTCGTAAGTCTGACATATGCAGATGTCTCACTACCTAGCACCATGAACCTATTTTCAGTATTTGATAACCAAAATGGCGACTCCGTCAAATCAACAGTAGACAGACTCCCACGATTAAAGCTTGAGTTAATATGACACAGCCAAGAAACAATGACCTCAAACCGAGCTTGTCCTTGGGACACGGATATGCTTTGTAATACGGATTCCGATCCGTTTGAAGCAGGCAAAGATATTGCCTTGTAGCTACCGTCGTCTTATTACACAATATGTCGAACTCTTCAGATCTGGAACAATTTTTACCTATCCCAAATGGATAGGTAACCTGTAATTATATGCAACTTTTTAATGTTAATCATGTAAATAACAGTTAACTTTTTGTAATTCTATGTATGATTGCAATTTTGACACTTTTTTTTTATATAATTGACAAGCTATGAATCATGAGTATGCCCTAATATATATGGAACGTACCTCAGTGTCTCCACAATGTGTCGGACATCCGGCAGGGGGTTGAAATATTGGTTGAGCCACAGAGAACGACAGTAGTAGCATGAAGAAGAAAAGGATAGCCATATATATATTAATGTATCTTAAAACAACTAAAAGGCTTTAAGAAATTCAAGTGGTTGTTTTGAAGTTTGAAAAACAAAAACAAATTGATGGAGTTTGGTTGAAGGAGAGTGAGTGATTTAATTTATAGGTATAGAAGAAAATAACTAACTTGGATCTTCATTGTAATTGCTTGTTGTTCACTTTTTTCTAAATAAAGTTTTCCTGCTTCGTCACCTTTAATCTTTATTTACGCGCCTCCATAGATATTAATGAATTGCCAGACCAATATATAATTATAAAACAACAAGTTAAGTTAAATTTGGCCATTTAATTATCTACTAAAAAATAAAATTACTTAAATAACCTTGCAAATTCTAGTCCATTAATAAATTAGAAAATGGTTGCTTCCAGATATTCCTCAAATTCTTATCTCTAAGAAAAAAAAGCAGTTTGGTGAAATTTTTATTTAATATAAAAAATATAAAATTTTCAAATCTACACACATTTTGAATAAAATTTCAAATCTTCCAATTCCGGTAAATAATTTACCTGAAATAAGCCCTATGTACGGTAAATTATTCAACAAATTTAAAATCCTATGTCTGGTAAATAATTTATCAGAAATAGAATTTTCTGATTTTTTTTATTTCAATTAAATAGAAGATGTGATAATTTTATTTTTCTATTAAAATATTAGAAATATTTTCATATTTCTTTAATAATTGATAAAATACTATATAATTGAATTTATTAAAAAGACTGTGACAAATAACCCATATCAATATTTTTTTCAGGCCAAATTTTTTGCACCTGTAAGAAAAATTAAAATATTTCTTTGGAAAAATTTCTAGTGTACCCATGTAAACTTTTAAAATAGCCAATTTTCCCATGAAAACATCTTAATATCCAATATCCACATAAAAACTTAATATCCTTTCTTTTATCCCCTTTAATTCACTAAACTTGTAATTTAGACAAATATACCCCTTCATTTTAAATGGATATCTCCCATTGAATGAGCAAAATTGAATAAAAGAGAAGCAAAAAGAAAATAGAGACTTCATCTTCTTCATCTCTATGTTTAAAGTCTAAACTCCTCCTTCGTCTACTCCAGTTGTGTATGGTTAATTTGATTAAATAGGAAATTAAATGACAAAATAGGACATCAACAGAGATTTACACCTTTGATGGTGATGTGCAATCATAGACAAGTAACTAAACATATTACACAAATACTTCGCCAATCACATCAGCTAACACAAAATGGAAATATATCACATTACATAATTCCATCCAACAACCAAATAAACCAAAGATTAATAACATTTCATGAATCGAAATAACATAATAAAAACAAAACAAAACATTGATCTTCAATCATCACTCAACATGCAAACACAGCAAGCCACGCAGAGTGCTTATTCATGATTGAAATCTGAATTCATGAAAAAAAAACCTTTAAAAGAAAAAAAGAAAAATCAAACTTAAAACATAAAACATAACAGTATAAACCTTAGTTAGGTGCTTCCAAAATCAAAAGCTTAGACCTTGTAAATAATCATTGCACTTTCCGATATTCGCTGATTGTTGTCATTTTCACAAATTTCAGCATTTTGCATCAACCTATAGTAAGTAGACAAGAGGAATTGGAGAAGAAAATAATTTCTATTCTGATTTGTACAATGAGCATATTTAAAAGCGTATTGCATCAATCACTAGTCTATCCTAACTATGGTTCAGTCATTTAAATAGAGTAAGCACTATGTTGTTACCATCGCTATTAGTTGAAACAAATTAAAAGGGTCATTATGTTTCAGTTACGTCAAGAAGCCTCTTTGTTTGTTAAAAACTGGACCGGTCCAGATATTTCATAGCAAGATCAATGATGGAGGAGTTTAAATGTGGAGATGAAGAAGATGAAGCATCTTTTTGTTTTTCTCTTCTCTTTTATTCAATTTTGTTCATTTAAGGGAGATCTCTATTTGAAATAAAGGGGTATATTTGTCTAAATAACAAATTTAATGAACAAAAGGGGATAAAAGAAAGGATGTTAGATTTCTATGGGGATATTGGATATTAAGTTGTTTTCACGGAGAAATTGGCTATTTTAAAAGTTTACATGGGTACCCTAGAATTTTTCCCTATTTCTTTGTGTATTACTGAAAAAAAAATTAAAATGTTTTGGATTTTAGTTATTGATCTCGATTTAAAAGTCACTTCCAAATAAATAAGAAAATTATTGTGGTCCTTCTAGTACATTCAAATTCTAAAATAAAATTGATTTGACATTTCAACTCTACCTTCCACTCATCAGTATTATTAACATGAGTATGGATTTCTGTCTTTTGAAGCTAAATTGGTAAATTTTTATTTAGATTATTATTATATCTGGTAAATCAACAACACATGATTAAAATTTTCTGAACATAATTGCTAGTCCATATCGTATCTCTTAACTTTCTAAAATATTTTTGTTTCCGTTGTCTAACTGTCTGATCAAAGCGTCAAAAGAAAAGAGTCTATATGATATTAACAAAAGAGGAGGGTTCAAATGCACCCTATCTTTCAAATTCTTTTTCTCCATTTTCAAAGTCCGAATAGTCAATCCGAACCGTTAGATGCGATCTATATATTAAGATGTGGTTGGAGACCAAATTTTATATTTTTTGGAATTTATTTACTATAAAGCCATTTTGAAAATCGCTGATTTTATATTTTCTGGACCATTGGATCAGCGATTTTTCAAAGTGGCTTAATAAATAGTAAAAAAATTCCAAAAAATATAAAATTTGGTCTCCAAGCACATCTTAATATATAGATCGCATCTAATGGTTCGGATTGACTATTCGGACTTTGAAAATGGAGAAAAAGGATAGGGTGCATTTGAACCCTCCTCTTAACAAAAATACATATAATTTATGAGGAGGGTTCAAATGCCTCAATTTTTTGCGCCTCCATTATGCCTTTATTTTTTAAACGCTAATAACTCAAAATTTAAATCATAAACATCAAAATAAAACTGTTAGATGAGATCTATGTTATTTTCTTTATGTGCTCATAAAAAATTATTACATTTGAGTTTCGTTTATATGTGAATCAATAAAATGAAAAATCAACGCCTAGAAATTGTCCACATTAGTACGTTTATACAAGCTCTTGATAACAACCAAAACAAGATTGAAATGTCATGATTTTTTACACGTGAATATATAAAATGATGTAGATTATATCCAATGATTTTATTTTGACTTTTAAGTTTTAAATTTTGAGTTATTAAAGTTTTTTAAAAATAAAGGCATGATGAGGGCATAAAAAATGAAGGCATTTGAATCCTCATAATTTATATATATTTAGTTGGATACATCTGTAACATTAAGAAAATATGGAATCTTGAAAATAATAATAATAAAAAAACATGTAAAGTATATCATCTGGAACCACTTTGGGTCCAATGGGCATCGGACCCAAGCTAAACTCTTGAAACTGGGGGATATATCCAGAAATCCGGATCCGTAATTTAGGAATTATCCACTCCGATCGAATTACACGGATTCGGATTCGGATCGGTTTACATCCCTAGGTAGGGTCCACTGGAAAATAATTTAGAAATGAAATAAAAGGAATAGATGTGGATCAGGCAATATTGTCGTTCGTGTGGTCGGTTAATTTATTTTCTTCATTATAATCAATTATATTTAATTATTAACGTAAATTTTCAATTTCCAATTGAATTAAAGGTTTCGAGTGTATTGAAATTTTCAATTAAGTATCATGTGCTAAGATATGAATTTCCATATATATTTATATATTAGAATACATTTTAATTGCTCTTTATTAATGGTTTATAACTAATTAAAAAAAGTTTAAGCCGCATCTGGAATTATCATGTGACAGCCGCATCTGGAAACACTACTAGAATTCACTCTTTTTTCATGCTTCCGAAAATAACTTTTTTTCAAGGGCTTACCCTTGAAAAAAGCCCAAAAATCGCCATTTCCAAGCGCTACCCTTGAAAATACTACCGTTGATAATATCCTCCTTGGAAATAGTCAGTATTTCCAAGGGGACCGTTGGAAATAGTCAGTATTTCCAAGGGGACCGTTGGAAATAGTCAGTATTTCCAAGGGGACCGTTGGAAATACTCTTTTCTAGCTTTTTTCAAGAGACTACTCTTGGAAAAAGGGCCGTTGGAAATACTTTCAAATTTGGCCACTGTCTACATTATTTTCAAGGGGAGCATCGTGGAGCCCACCAGATTATTTTCAAGGGGAGGGAACATGGGTCCCACTTGAACATTTCCAAGGGTGACACCCCTGGGACCCACTTCAGTATTTTCAAGGGCAGTTTTGTTCGGGTTTACGTGGTGCTTTAACCAAAACCCGTTTAGGCTTAAGTTGTGGAATGACCGTAGAACAAAAATTTCTACGGCCAACTTAAGCTCAGGATTAAACGGGGTATGTCAGGAAACTTTCCAAGGCGGTCCACCTTCAGTATTCCTTTGGCATCAAAACCCAATTTAATCCTTTTACAGATCTACTCCATTATTGATTTCTAAAACTTTAATATACTTACCAATTAAATAGATTAATATAGGATATATTTATACCTTGTTTCCAAATCACAGTTGGAATGCAGACCGAGCGAGTAGAGCCTCACCAGGGAAGGAATCGACTCGGAGCGGAGCATCAGACGTCTGATGCCTCTATCGGTTATCCACCAGGACTAATCAGAGAGCGGTTTATTTCTTCTGCCAGAAATACCGTAAACCACGGAATTCTGCAAAAACACTATTCACGGGGAAAAGACAAAAACCCGTAAACACGAATTTTCGGTTGCTCAGTTTCATCAATATGCAAAACGGACATACCGCAAAATTCGGTAAAACACTATTCATCGATCCCGTAAATATACTTCACAACAACCCGTAAGATTATACGTCAAGTACGTATAACTTTCTTTTCTCAACCGAAACACTATTTGGGAGAGAAACCGAGAAAGAGAGAAAATACCGATCCGTTTCGACACGAAACGGTATGAGTGAATTAGTGATTTTTCTCTCTACCCTTCCACCCCTATTTATAGGGTTTAGGGTCGGTTGCCAAAAGACCAAAATGCCCTCCAAGTTCGGCCTATTTACAAGACATGCCATTGACACCTCATCCTTTTATATGTGAAAAGACCAAAATACCCCTTCCACACCCTTCCACACTCTTCTCCATGTTTCTACACCCTAAGGTGTCATGCAAGGTGGCATAGGTGTGAAATGACCATTTTGCCCTTGCGGATAGGATTGGATAGGATCGATGACATGTCATGCGGATAAGGACGAATCTGAAAAGACCCGAATGCCCTCGGCCCGAATACAAATAATATTCGTATAATTATTCTGAACAATTATATATATTTTTTTTGCGGTTGTTGTTTCGGTAATTTATACAATGTGTCCTGCACATTTATAAATTAACCGGTTAACTTTTATACAACGTGTCACACACGTTTATAAATTAACCAATGTTTTTGCTTGTTATTTTTACATAACATTTATAATTTAATTATAACACGTATAATTAATTATAACCATCTTACTATTGATCATAACTAATTTATAATCAATTACAATAAGATTCTCCGATTAACTCCTATATGGTGTGACCCAATAGGATCTGTGTTATGTTGGTAAATAGAGTTAAAACTGTTTTAACTTCTATAATCATGAGCGGCATCTGGCAACACATCATGACCATCCAATTACACAGATGATGCTGTACTGTACAATATCACGATCCAGTAAACAATTTACTTGTGTCTGTTCTTCTGTCTCATAGCTATCAGATTAGTTTCAAGGTAGATGTGTGTCATCTTTGCTAACTGAATCTTTTCTTGATCTTGAGCAGATTATCAAATATAATTACTCTTGTAATTATACCGCTAGCAGATAATCTTACTCTATCAAGGGGCCCAGTGATGCTATAGCTCGTATAGAGATACGAGGGACAAATAGTATTCTTGGTAAACCATCACTACCTCAACTAAGCCATGTATACCGAAGAGCTACCTTTATAACTGCATTTTACCGACAGCGTTTGATAACAATCACACATATACATTTCTTAGTAGGAAAGATGAATACCTCATACTTTAGAACTTAACACTGAATGAAAACATTAATGACACGAACACAATTCTATTTAATATTTCATTCGGGGTCTGTCAAATACCATGTTTCTAGAACATGTATCTATGTGATTAAAATGACATCTCGTGTCAGGTGGTTTGTAAAACTTAACCATCTTTTAATCCACATACTAATCTTATCGCGGTAATTAGTGTTCCTGCTAATTACCTTGGTCAGTGACTTTTTAAGAGTATATATCATCTATATTATGGAGTTTCACAATTTCAGTCATGAACTCGAAATGATCCATAAATTCAATAATACTCAAGGCAACAAAATGATATATAAATAAACATTCAATTCATGAACAAAGCTTTATGATAATTTATCGTATTATTGACTTCTAGATTATTACAAACTATCAATCTCCCACTTAAGCTAGGAGCCAATCATCGTAGGCCCTACTTATATACAAAATTCTATATTCTCTAAGATCTCGTAGATCCTGAGAAAATCACACAGCCTATCTTCTATGTGTTCCAGATCCATAGAAGCATTAAGCATCTCGTGCTTGGCTTGAGGAAGAGATTTTGTGAGTGGATCAGCTGTGTTGCTGACTGTGTCAACTCTACTTATCTTTACATCACCTTTATATTAATTATATCTTTTATAATTAATTATAAGCATCTTATGATGTTTACGATCTCTGATATTAGGTGATAACGTTGTAGACGAGAAACATATCCTTAGTTCTCCTCAAGAACTTAAGGATATTCTTTACAGCATTCCAGTGCTTTATGCCTGCATTAGCCTGATATCTACTTGTCATACTCAAAGCATACGAGACATCTGGGCGAGTGCACAACATGGCGCATATGATAGAGCCAATAGCCGAAGAGTATGGTACTCTACTCATAGTGCTTTGCTCATCAGTTCTCGAAGGACACTGAGTCTTGCTAAGCAGTGCACCATGATTCATTGGCAGGAATCCTCTCTTAGAATCCTGCATGCTGAACCGATTCAGCACTTTGTCAATGTACGTGCTTTGACTTAATCCTATAAGTCTCTTTGATCTACCTTGGTAGATCTTTATGCCTAATATATAGACATCCTCGCCCAAGTCCTTCATCGAGAAAACTTTTCTTTAATGAAGACTTGGCTAATTGCAATAGAGGAATATCGTTTCCTATTAAAAGTATGTCATCTACATATAAGATTAAGAAAGGCGATGGCACTCCCACTAGTTTTTCTGTACACATAAGATTCTTCTTCGCATCTGACGAAGTCAAGCTTTTGACTTCTTCGCCAAATCGAAGATTCCAACTCCGTGATGCATGCTTCAATCCATAAATGGAATCAAGAAGCTTGCATACCTTCCCAGCTTTCTCTGGATCTTCAAAACCCGTAGGCTGTGTCATATACACATCCTCTTCTTAAATTTCCATTTAAGAAGGCGGTTTTGACATCCATTTGCCATATTTCATCATCATGAAATGCGGCAATTGCTAGGAGTATCCGAATTGACTTAAACATAGCCACGGGTGAAAAAGTTTCATCAATTCCCATAATTTATTTGAAACCTTTTCGCTACTAGCCGTGCTTTGTAAATAGTCATATTGTCATCCATGTCTGTTTTCCTTTTGAAAACCCACTTGTTAGCTATGGGCTTCACCCCATCAAGTGGTACAACTAGGTTCCAGACCGTGTTGTCATACATGGACTGTATTTCGGATCTCATGGCCTCCAGCCATTTATCAGAGTCAGGCCTATCCATTGCTTCCGCATAGGTCAGAGGATCTTCAGTGTCAAAAACTGAGACCTCGTGCAGTCCCATGTACCTCTCAGGTGCATGGACTATCTTTGTTGACCTACGTAGCACTTGTTCTTCGGGCTGTCAAACTTGATCCACAACGATCTTCGGATCTAGTTCTTCTTCAACTTGCGTTGAAGTACTTGAGCTCAGGACTAGAACCTCATCCACAACTACTTGTGGACTTGGTACTTCCAGATGCTCATCAGCCAAAAAATCAAGAGGTGGGTTAATCTGATCTAGTTCAGATATTGTATTGTGTGATGTATCTTGAATTTCTTCAAGTATTACATTACTCCCACTACTTCCTTTTGCAAGAAACTCGTTCTCCAAAAGTATACCATGACGAGCAACAACTAATTTGTTCTCGGACTGGTAATAGAAGTAATATCCTTTTGTTTCCTTAGGATATTCTACGAAAAAGCACTTGTCAGATTTGGGACCAAGTTTGTCAGACGTCGGGCGTTTGACAAATACTTCGCAACCCCATTTTTAAGATAAGACATATTTGGGATTTCCCAAACCATAACTCGTATGGAGTCTTTTCAACTGACTTGGATGGAACCATATTTATCGTTAGTGCGGCAGTATCTAGTGCGTGTCCCCAAAATGATTTTGGAAGGGTGGCGTCACTCATCATGAAACGAATCATGTCCAGCATGGTTTGTTTCATTTTCTTGGCAACACTGTAACATTGCGGTGTTCCTAGAGGTGTGAGTTGTGAGACTATCTCACATTCCTTTAAGTACGTTTTGAAAACCATAACTCAAGTATTTGCCTCCACGGTCCTACCGTAATGCCTTAATACTTTTGTTCAGTTGATTTTCTACTTTAGTCTTAAATTCCTAGAACTCGTCAAAGGATTCAGACTTATGTCTCATGTAAGTCAATACTTTCATGAAACGTTTTGAGTCTTTTGTTATTGATGTTAAACACGTGGTTTTCCATTTCTAGCATATAAAGACCATTTAACAAGTAAGATGATCCATAATATGTCTCATTTTTATAAATAGAACATCTATTGTCCTTTATAACAAACGAGAAACCATTCATCTCTAAACACGAGATTGATATGATATTTCTAGAAATGGTAGGAACAAATAGACATTTTCTAGTTCCAGAATAAACCCGCTAGGCAAGTACAATTCTATCCTACCGACTGTAACGGCTGCAACTTGGGCTCCGTTTCCAACTCGGAGTTGTACTTCCTTATTGCGTAACTTCCTCTTAGTGCGTGCATATTCGTGCAAATATGAGCACATGATCCGGTATCCAGTACTCAATCATTAAGAGAGGTCGTAACATTAATTTCAATAACATAAATACTTGAGACTGAGACTTTTGAGACATTCTCAAATTTCATATCTCCAAGAGACTTCGGGCAGTTTCTCTTCCAGTGACCTTTGCTATTGCTAAAATAGCAGTCAGAGTTAGCAGAAACCTTTATCTTGGGAGAGTTCATTCCCGGAACCAACTTCCTTTGCCTTTGTACTTAATAGCCGTTTTTCCCTTTTGTTTTCTTGATCTTCTTCCCACCTTCTTGGATCATGAGGACATGAGAGCTATTCTCGATGTTTTTATCAGTGATCCTCAGCATCCTTTGGGGCTCCTACAAGCTCTTATCCAACTCTTGCTTGTGGGAGTTCACAATGAACTCCGAATAGCTGAGAGGAAATGAGTTCAGGATAACTTCCGTGGCCAACTCGTGGCTCAACGGACAGTTAAGCTTCTCCAGTTTCTCATCATCACTTGTCATACGAAGTGTGTGAGTACTGACAGAGCTGCTCTCTACTATTTCAGCAGGGACCGGTGTATTTAGGATATATTCCTTTTTCTCACGTATTTAGGATATATTCCTTTTTCTTTAGCCATATTTCTACAACGTTTTAAAGTAAAGATTTTAGCTTTCTTCATGTAATGTTTTATTCCAATAATAAAACTCCCACTGCAAATTTGTTCTATTCCCGTTTGCAGTAGGACCAAGATCCATGTTTTCACCAATAACCAAGGCAGTGTATGCATAACATGGCTATCAGTTATCTTAGGTAAGCAAACTTGCTAATCACATCTCTTTGTGATTCTTAGTTTCGTTAAAACATCACGTGTATTTAACGAAGACTTTGCCCCGAGCCTAAAACTCTTTTAGAAATCATCGGTAAGTAACTGTTGGGTTTTAGATACCACTTTTGGGGTTTCGCGGTAACCAAAACCCGTTTAGGCTTAAGCTGCGGAAAGAACGTAAAACAAAAATTTTTACTTCTAACTCAAGCCGTGAATTAAAAGGGATATGCCGGAAAGACCAAAGCAGAGTTCCTTCTGAAGTCTTTCATTGCAAGGATCCTTTTAATCCTTTTACAAATCTACTCCATGATTGATTTCTAAACTTTAATCTACTTACCAATTAAATAGATTAATATAACATCTTTATACCTTGTTTCCAAATCACAGTTGGAATGCAGACCGAGCGAGTAGAGCATCACCAGGGAAGGAATCGACTCGGAGTATCACACGTGTGATACCTCTATCGGTTATCCACCAGGACTAACCGGAGAGCGGTTTATTTCTTCTGCAAGAAATACCGTAAACCGCGGAATTCTACAAAAAAA
Source organism: Carex rostrata (assembly GCF_964058835.1). NCBI lineage: Eukaryota > Viridiplantae > Streptophyta > Magnoliopsida > Poales > Cyperaceae > Carex > Carex rostrata. Next base: position 401,927 of record NC_135924.1, read on the forward strand.
CTATTCACGGAAAAAGACGAAAACCCGTAAACATGAATTTTCGGTTGCTCAGTTTTATCAATAAGCAAAACTGACATACCGCGAAATTCGGTAAAACACTATTCATTGATCCCGTAAATATTCTCCATAACAACCCGCAAGATTATACGTCAACTACGTATAACTTTCTTTTCTCAACCGAAACACTATTTGGGAGAGAAACCGAGAAAGAGAGAAAATACCGATTCGATTCTGCACGAAACGATACAAGGTGAATTAGCAATTTTCTCTCTACCCCTCCACCCCTATTTATAGGGTTTAGGGTCGGTTGCCAAATTACCAAAATGTCCTCCAAGTTCGGCCTATTTACAAGATATGCCATCGAATGGATAAGGATGATGACATGTGGATAAGATCGATGACGTGTCATCTGGATAGGATCGATGACACGTCATGCGGATAAGAACGAATCTGAAAAGACCCGAATGCCCTCGGCCTGAACACAAATAATGTTTGTATAATTATTCTGAACAATTATATATATTTTTCTGCGGTTGTTTGTTTCGGTATCGATGACGTGTCATCTGGATAGGATCGATGACATGTCATGCGGATAAGGACGAATCTAAAAAGACTCGAATGCCCTCGGCCCGAACACAAATAATATTCGTATAATTATTCTGAACAATTATATATATTTTTCTTGCGGTTGTTGTTTCGGTATCGATGACGTGTCATCTGGATAGGATCGATGATGTGTCATGCGGATAAGGACGAATCTGAAAAGACTCGAATGCCCTCGGCCCGAACACAAATAATGTTTGTATAATTATTCTGAACAATTATATATATTTTTCTGCGGTTGTTTGTTTCGGTATCGATGACGTGTCATCTGGATAGGATCGATGACATGTCATGCGGATAAGGACGAATCTGAAAAGACTCGAATGCCCTCGGCCCGAACACAAATAATATTCGTATAATTATTCTGAACAATTATATATATTTTTCTTGCGGTTGTTGTTTCGGTAATTTATACAACGTGTCCTGCACATTTATAAATTAACCGGTTAACTTTTATACAACGTGTCACACACGTTTATAAATTAACTAATGTTTTTGCTTGTTATTTTTACATAACATTTATAATTTAATTATAACACATATAATTAATTATAACCATCTTACTATTGATCATAACCAATTTATAATCAATCACAATAAGATTCTCCGATTAACTCCTATATGGTGTGACCCAATAGGATCTGTGTTATGTTGGTAAATAGAGTTAAAACTGTTTTAACTTCTATAATCATGAGCGGCATCTGGCAACACATCATGACCATCCAATTACACAGATGATGCTGTACAGTACAATATCACGATCCAGTAAACAATTTACTCGTGTTAATTCTTTTGTCACATAGCTATCACATTAGTTTCAAGGTAGGTGTGTGTCATCCTTGTAAACTTAATCTTTTCTTGATCTTGAGCATATTATCAAATATGATTACTCTTGTAATCATACCGCGCGCTGATAATCTTACTCTATCAAGGGACCCAGTGATGCTATAACTCGTATAGAGATACGAGGGACAATAGTATTTTTGGTAAACCATCACTACCTCAGCTAAGCCATGTATACCGAAGAGCTACCGTTATAACTGCATTTTACCGACAGCGTTTGATAACAATCACACATATACATTTCTTAGTAGGAAAGATGAATACCTCATACTTTAGAACTTAACACTGAATGAAAGTATTAATGACACGAACACAATTCCGTATAATGTTTCATTCGGGGTCTGTCAGATATCATGTTCCTGGAACATATATCTATGTGATTAAAATGACAACTCCTTGTCTATGGTCTGTAAAACTTGATCATCATTTAATCCACATACTAACCTTACAGCGGTAATTAGTGTTCCTGCTAATTACCTTGGTCAGTGACCTTTTAAGAGTATATATCATCTATATTATGGAGTTTCACAATTTCAGTCACGAACTCGAAATGATCCATAAATGCAATAATACTCAAGGAAACAAAATGATATTAATCATCCAATTCATGAACAAAGCTTTATGATAAATTATCGTATTATTGACTTCTAGATTATTACAAACTAACAGTAACCTCACTCTATTTTGTTTTGTTATGTCTCACATAACCCTCGACCACCAAAGGTAAAAGGTGATGCCTACTGAGTAGGTTTTAATCATACAACCAATGAACAATGATATGAGGAGGATAGAGTGGGAAGGGCATACTACTTAATATTTAATGGGTTGGTGTTTATGCTTAACAGTGCTAGCAATATCCAAAGGGGTATGTCAGAAAGAACGATTAATGTGATTATATTCGTATCTTTATAGCGACCTCTTTCATATGCTTCATTAAGCAATTATGGAAAGGAAGTCTTGAATACTGAATGTGATCTCCATTTCTTTTCTTATCTTATGTCAGAAAGAACGATTAATGTGATTCTATTCGTACCTTTATAGCGACCTCTTTCATATGCTTCATTAAGCAGTCGTGGAAAGGAAGTCTAAAATATCGAATGTGATCCCCATTACTTTCTTCTCTCAGCATATGTAAGAATGACTAAATGTGATTCTATTCGTATCTTTATAACGACCTCTTTCATATGCTTCATTAAGCAGTCGTGGAAAGGAAGTCTTGAATACGAAATGTGATCTCCATTAGTTTATGTTCTTATCAGTACCTCTTTGATACGCTTAGCTTTGTTAAGCAGTCAGTTCTTGTAACTGACTTTGGACACGTGAAAGTCGTCTGCCAGAAAGACAACGGTGAGTTCCTTCACAAATCTTTCTTTGACATCACGTTCTTTCACGGTTCCTTTGAAAGCAATAAATCTAATTTATTCAATTCATATCAAAGCAGTAAATCTAATTTACTTATATACGGGAGCAAGTCAGGTATATTATTTATCAGTTCCTAATTCTTTATTTTGCAGCTATGCTCAGTTCTTATATACAATTTAAAGCACATAAACAATTTATATGTTTTAAAATCAGATATTCTTTTCGGTCCATAAAGCAATTTGGTAACGTGACAAAGTTCCTTTTGGGCCAGCCATTAGGACACGTGAAAGGGGCTCCCAGGAAAGATTGGGGTCACAAGGACCGCTTAGACTCAATCTTTCCTAGACAGAACCATCTCTTTCTTGTGTGGAAATGACAGCTCTTACTCAGGTACTTTATTGCTTCATCACATTCTTCGATGAACTTTACTTATCCGAAGGTTTTCGAAAAGGCAAAAACTTACACTAAATTTTGCCATTTCAAAAGCATAGAGTAATTTGGTAACGTGACAAAGTTCCCTTTTGGCCAGCTATCAGGACACGTAAACGAGGGTTAGACGAAAAGTCGAGACTTTTCTTGTCATTAACCTTGTCGTTTATGGGTGGAGATTAACAGTTCTTACTTGGGTACTTTATTGCTTCATCACATTCTTAGATATACTCAAACGCAGTTGAAAGTTTTGAAAACGAAAACATAAAGAAAGCATAAAATCCTATTTTATCTTTCTCGGTCGGAGAACCGATCCAAGAAATGTAAAAGTTTACATTTCATAAGAAAGCATAAAGAAAGCTTAAATCTAATTTAACTTTCTTAGTCGGTAGAACCGATCCAAGAAAATCTCATTTCTAATCGGTTTTGGACTTAAGCTGCAAATGTAAGAATTAAACTGACATGCGGTATATGCACCTAATTTGCATAAGTTATAACTTTTAGAAAATCAATCAGCGGGAGAGCCTTGTGCTCTGATACCACTGTTGGGGTTTATGGGGTGCTTTAACCAAAACCCGTTTAGGCTTAAGTTGCGGAATGACCGTAGAACAAAAATTTCTACGGCCAACTTAAGCTCAGGATTAAACGGGGTATGTCAGGAAACTTTCCAAGGCGGTCCACCTTCAGTATTCCTTTGGCATCAAAACCCAATTTAATCCTTTTACAGATCTACTCCATTATTGATTTCTAAAACTTTAATCTACTTACCAATTAAATAGATTAATATATGATATTTATACCTTGTTTCCAAATCACAGTTGAAATGCAGACCGAGCAAGTAGAGCCTCACCAGGGAAGGAATCGACTCGGAGCGGAGCATCAGACGTCTGATGCCTCTATCGGTTATCCACCAGGACTAACCGGAGAGCGGTTTATTTCTTCTGCAGAAACACCGTAAACCGCGGAATTCTGCAAAAACACTATTCACGGGGAAAAGACGAAAACACGTAAACACGAATTTTCAGTTGCTCCGTTTCATCAATATGCAAAACTGACATACCGCAAAATTCGGTAAAACACTATTCATCGATCCCGTAAATATACTTCACAACAACCCGCAAGATTATACGTCAAGTATGTATAACTTTCTTTTCTCAACCGAAACACTATTTGGGAGAGAAACCGAGAAAGAGAGAAAATACCGATCCGTTTCGACACGAAACGGTATGAGTGAATTAGTGATTTTTCTCTCTACCCCTCCACCCCTATTTATAGGGTTTAGGGTCGGTTGCCAAAAGACCAAAATGCCCTCCAAGTTCGGCCTATTTACAAGACATGCCATTGACACCTCATCCTTTTATATGTGAAAAGACCAAAATACCCCTTCCACACCCTTCCACACTCTTCTCCATGTTTCTACACCCTAAGGTGTCATGCAAGGTGGCATAGGTGTGAAATGACCATTTTGCCCTTGTGGATAGGATTGATGACATGTCATCTGGATAGGATCGATGACATGTCATGCGGATAAGGACGAATCTGAAAAGACCCGAATGCCCTCGGCCCGAATACAAATAATATTCGTATAATTATTCTGAACAATTATATATATTTTTCTTGCGGTTGTTGTTTCGGTAATTTATACAATGTGTCCTGCACATTTATAAATTAATCGGTTAACTCTTATACAACGTGTCATACACGTTTATAAATTAACCAATGTTTTTGCTTGTTATTTTTACATAACATTTATAATTTAATTATAACACGTATAATTAATTATAATCATCTTACTATTGATCATAACTAATTTATAATCAATTACAATAAAATTCTCCGATTAACTCCTATATGGTGTGACCCAATAGGATCTGTGTTATGTTGGTAAATAGAGTTAAAACTGTTTTAACTTCTATAATCATGAGCGGCATCTGGCAACACATCATGACCATCCAATTACACAGATGATGCTGTACTGTACAATATCACGATCCAGTAAACAATTTACTTGTGTCTGTTCTTCTGTCTCATAGCTATCAGATTAGTTTCAAGGTAGATGTGTGTCATCCTTGCTAACTGAATCTTTTCTTGATCTTGAGCAGATTATCAAATATAATTACTCTTGTAATTATACCGCTAGCAGATAATCTTACTCTATCAAGGGGCCTAGTGATGCTATAGCTCGTATAGAGATACGAGGGACAAATAGTATTCTTGGTAAACCATCACTACCTCAGCTAAGCCATGTATACCGAAGAGCTACCTTTATAACTGCATTTTACCGACAGCGTTTGATAACAATCACACATATACATTTCTTAGTAGGAAAGATGAATACCTCATACTTTAGAACTTAACACTGAATGAAAACATTAATGACACGAACACAATTCTATTTAATGTTTCATTCGGGGTCTGTCAAATACCATGTTTCTAGAACATGTATCTATGTGATTAAAATGACATCTCGTGTCAGGTGGTTTGTAAAACTTAACCATCTTTTAATCCACATACTAATCTTATCGCGGTAATTAGTGTTCCTGCTAATTACCTTGGTCAGTGACTTTTTAAGAGTATATATCATCTATATTATGGAGTTTCACAATTTCAGTCATGAACTCGAAATGATCCATAAATTCAATAATACTCAAGGCAACAAAATGATATATAAATAAACATTCAATTCATGAACAAAGCTTTATGATAATTTATCGTATTATTGACTTCTAAATTATTACAAACTAACTAGTTTATGGAGGACCCACCCCAGCAAATTCATGGCCAACAAAAGTGGGCCCCACCTGGTCAGATGTTGGTGCTATTATTTGAATGGGTCCGTACATGTTTTCCATGGATATACCCCTGAAAATACTAGCCTCCTTTTTTTTTGTACCAAAATGCTTTCATTGGATAATTCTCCCGGTACCAACCCAATATTTCTTTACAATCTCCAGTTCACATTCAAACTGATAACACATCTTACAAATCAATAGAAAACACATTGAGAAAAGAGATTGCAAAGCATTTAATAAGCATAAATCATTAATATAGTATAATCAACACATTGTATCAAAAGAAGGTGAAAAACCCTTTACAACACAGTATTGTGTGCTTGCACACTACTAATATACTCAAAATATATCCACTATGTTATGAGTTAACAAAAATTCACATAATATGTTACCACCTAGTTTGTTGATATGCTAGAAATTGTAAATTCACCAAAATGTGCACTTTCGGACACTAAAAGGTCTGGTTAAAGTTGAAGGTAGATTGCCACCTACAATATTAAGAAAACATCCATGTGAAATTATCGAGTCTGTCACCTACAATATTCAGAGAATAAATCATGAGAATTATATTATTATTATTAGTTTGGAAATGCATTTTGCAAAAATGTAATAAGTTACTAAAAATTGTACTCTACCTTGCTGCAGACATAATAAAATCTTGGATGTAAAGTACATGTTGGTACCCAGGACTAACATGGCCATACCATTGTAAACAGACAATAGATTGACAAGGTTAATTTGTTGGGTATCTTTGGTTATAATGATCAGTGTGTCAACTATCAAAGTAATATCTAATTATGGTAGAATAAACCTCATTATTATCACTCCATGTTGTGTTTTTAACTTGACCATCTTGCTAGTGTAAATTTGATAAAAAAAAAAGTAACCAGATGTCAACCAAATAATAGTTTTTTGTTCTTTACATCAACTGCTTGTGGAGAGGCTAGTTTTCGATTAATTCAACATGTTTGTTCTTTACCTTGTTGCATCAAAGCCACCAATATAACAATATTTGGAAGCACTTATCCCACCATCCGGCCCCTACAAAAATTAATAATAAATGACAATGTAAGAAAACAGAGCTCAAGTATTTAATTTTTCAAACAACAGTTCCAAAATTGCCCTTCTTTGCTTACTCCTTCATATATGCAATTAAAAACTAAGCATAAGATTGAATGCTCGTGCAATACCAAGCAACTGAAATATTCCAACATAATAAGATTGCAGTTTTACAGTACATGTTGACTAATTATTTTATCAAAATGATATTAACTAAACACATTGTTCATATTAAAATGAGGTACATGACTACAAATACGATCTATTATTTCGGCAAGGCACATTGAGTTTTAGAACAATTATTACCAATTTCTGATTTTTCTACAAATTATAGTGAATTTTCAAAGTTCAGCACTTAAACACAAGTTCCAGCTCAAAAACAACATGTCGGTATCAAACTAACCATGAAAGGAACTTAAATTTAACATAGCTTTGGGTCATTAAATGAATTGAAATTAATTGAGGGTGTAGTTCATGACTCCTTGAAACTTTAGAAACCAAGAACACTTCATTGAATCTGCGGTATGTTCTACACAAAAATGACAAGGCAGCATGCTAGAAAACATGAAAAACTGGTACCAGCTTAGGTTGGTACATAATCTGATCTGCACAAAAATACTAGTTCGACCCAGCTAGAAAATTTAGAAAATAATGAAACTTAACAGAGATGTAGATCATGAGTTTCTTGAATTTCAGAGACCAAGAACACCCAATTCAGAGTTATGAGCTGTTCTACACAAAATTCACAAATCAGCTTGTCAGGAAATTAAAAAAAAAACAGCAAACAGTGGCTGGTTCAAAGGAGCAAAAGCATACCCAAAATACTCCTAAAAGACCCACCAAAATAACAGAACACCCATAGACCCTCCATAAGCCTTGCGGTGACCTCGAAGTAGACCCTTATATGAAGAAAACCAAAATGAGAATGCTAAATATGATGAACAATCATGCTGAAAAATAGCACTATCTTGCCTCTTTGTCAACTGAATAAAACCTAAGGGCTTGATTGATAACTTCCCTAAATTCTTGGAGACCTAGACAAACATGTATACAAGACAGCCGCAAACTTGAAACAATTAAATCCAGTCATCAAAGTTACCAAATCATGTCTTGACACAACACCACAACTTTCTCATTTCAAGTCCAAATCAACCCCAAATGAACCCAAGTTAAATCCTTCATGTTTCTAAATCAAAATTGAGTATGTTCAAGCATCAGCCCACTCATGAAATTGCCAAAATACCCCTTCACTCGAACTCAAGTGGATTTTTCATGAATAACTTATATAGAAATATAGAATTGTGAAATGATAATAAATACACCTCCAAATGATAACAAATAGACAAGTATCTTTCAAATGATAATCACTTAGGCATACTTCTCTTGTTCTTTCAATTTGTTCAGGAGCCTTGATCTTTAGATTGAAATAAAATAAAACTTCACAATTAGCTGTCTAGCTCTCCAAAATTAATAGTTTTGGAATAAAAATTAACCTATACTCTTGTTGGGAAAGAAGAAATTAAGTATTTCAGCATAGAAGAAATTAAAGTTAACCTTCTTCGACGATGAGTCCTCCAGTGAGATGCATCTTCACAAATATCTTCTTTCCTGTATGAGAGCAAAAGGAGAAACCTTAACATACAAATTCAAAACAAAATAAGAGGGAAATGTTTACCTAAAAACAAAACAAGCGAGAAAGGGCGGATTATGCTAACTCAAGTGGAAATGTTTTCCAGTTGTACATGTTCCACCATCTCCTATAGGCACGAGCTTAAATCTGGGGTAATCCCCAAATTTCATTAACATAAACCCTAATCCCCAAATTTAATTCAACGAAACTTGAAATTACGAAAAGAGAACGAGAATTTGAAATTCTCCAAAGTCACCGTTGATTTGACATCCCAGAAGTAGGGTTAGGGAACCCGGCCGTCGACGAAGAGGTCACCGGTGCCGCATGATGATGCGGCGGTGCTGACAATCCCATGGCAGCTTACATCGGCAGAGTCCTCAAGCACTGAGGGGTGGCAGAGAGAGGTCACCGGTGCCGCGTGATGAAGCAGCGGTGCTGACAATCCCATGGCAGCTTGCATCAACGAAGTGCTGAGGTTGAGAGTCAAAGGGTGAGTAACTGGGTGCGTCTGTGAGAGGAAGACTAGTTAAACCCTAGACAAAAATTCTAATGGACTTGGATAAAACGAGGAGAGCGGCGGGATAATGAAATTTTGGGAGGGAAGTGAAAATGGAATAGCGGGATTAGACATTTGCTAACGGGTAACCCGTGACCCTTTTCGGGTTACCCGTTACGGGTAACGGGTAGGACGGGTAAAGGGGTAGGTCGGGTACGGGTAAAACCCGTAACGGGTAGACGGGTAATTGGGCCAAAACCTATATCCGGTCCGTTTATTACCCGTACCCGTTGCGGGTTGACGGGTACGGGTACCGCGGGTACGGGTCCGGATATCCGGGTACGGATCCGGTCAGCCCGTTTTTTTTTTTTTTTTTTTTTTTTTTCTGTTTTTGCCCTTTTTTCTGTTTTTTTCAAAAAAATTCAAATTTTTTTGAAGTGAAACGGGTCGGGTATGGGTAACGGTTACGGGTATGCGGGTAGATGGGTACGGGTAACGGGTACGGGTATGCGGGTAGATGGGTACGGGTAGGCGGGTACGGGTTGGCGGGTAGACGGGTACGGGTACAACGGGTTATTTTTTAAATCATGTTATCCGGTCCGTTTATTACCCGTACCCGTCTATCCGTCTACCCGTTTGTACCCGGGCAACGGGTAACGGGTACGGGCCGGGCAAAACGGGTTCTACCCGTTCCGGGTTTAGCAAATGCCTAAGCGGGATAGTGAAATTTCGGGGAGGGAAGTGAAAAAAAGAGAGGACAAATCCTCAGATGGATTTAAGAAAAGAAGCGAATTCATATGCTCTGAGGTAACATAATATTTGCGTTTAGATCGGAACCGTCTGATCATTATTATGCACAAATATTAATGAAGCATGTGCATCATCTAAGGTTGGATTTAAACAGAAATATTATATTACTTTATAGAATAGTGACTTCTTACCCACATGCCACAGCTATTCAGTGAAATGTATCTGACGCTAGGGAAGGAAAAAATTTCGGATCCGGATAGATCAGTTTTATCTTCGTGCAGCACAGTAAACATAAAAGCAGTTTTCAATTGATATATTTGGTGTGTTGTTTATATTCTAAACTGCTCTGTTCCTATGAAAGAAAGAATCTCCTCTAACTTTTTGGAAACATTAGACAGCCAATACAAATTTGAGTACATTTTGTATTTTAATTTTAGTTTAATTGATTTGTGAATTGAAATTGCTTCAAAATAAAAAATTTGCAAGATATTAAATAATTATTTTTATAATTCTAATTTTGAAAATTATATGTAATTAGTATGTTACTGTTGTGATTAATATAATATATATTATGGGCTCTTATACATGGTGTAATGTTCAATTATTATTTTTTTTGTTAAATGGTAGTATATGAAATTGATATTAATAAAATTTATGTGACAATATAATTAATGCTTGAATATTGACAATGCATCAGTAAATGATTTTTAATATTGAAATTTTATAACATCATGCATGATGCATCAATGACTTGTGCCATATAAGAATGTACATAGGACTTGAACCCTTGCTGTGTGGGTTAGTGAAGGAACAGAGACGAATGTCGTCCGTTAATCGATCGGAACCGTTCAAATGAAAGAGTGCTACATTTATTTCACTGTAGTAAAGTTTGATATAATTCAAGAATCATTTACCTATCCATCCAAGCGACATAATATAAGAACATCGTACGACTATAAATAGTTTACTTTGGATCGAAGCTTACAATTATTGGGGCTTCAAAAATTTTATGTTCCTAAGGTTCCATGTTTTTTCTTGATCATTTTAAAAATTATTAGGCATTATTTCATTGCAGATCGACCGTTGACTGCTCATGAAAAAATGAACGGTCCGCATTTTTTTAACAATTTGAAAAGGTTAATAATTATAAAATTGTACAAAATTGTCAATTATAGATTTAATTTGGCCATACAAGCAATAAAAAAAATAGTTTTTAATTTTTTTAAATTTTTGTTCATTATAATTTATGTACATGCATTATCAAACAGAAAGGGCTATAAATGTTAGCCGTTCGATCGGTGATGTAGCATCCTGATCTTCACTGGAGTCATCCGTTTCACCAGTTGTGGGTAAGGAGTCGTATTCTCTGAGGTAATATGATATTTCTGATTAATTATGGGGTAAGATGATGCACTGGATTGATGTCTCAAGATGTGTCTTTACAATCGAACTGCCGTAAATGAGATAGACTGATCATGTTACCTCAGATTATTATTTCAATTGAGTTTATAAGTCAGTAAATGCGATACAGAGAGGAATTCACAATGTATAAGGTATCTCAAGCGGTGCCTTCTTTTAATATTGCACAAATCTTTACAATGACTGGATCTAAACCGTTATTTGAGGGATTGTACCAATCAATAAGCCCAAATAATACCGACCCCCGAAGCTAGAACGAATCTCAAAGCAGCTGAGAGCACATATCAAATCGTAGAGTAGAGAGAATGTATTGCACACATTGGAGAGGATACGATTCATACATAGATCCAGAGTTATGACTTATGAAGGATGCCAGGACTTAGCATTTTCTCCACTCTCCCAAATATCCGATCAGTTCTCCCTTCCAAATCATCTAACCAAATCTGTGCGTTTCTCACAAAACCTCAATACTTTGTCGATCGGGTTTATTCTAGCGTCGCCCCTCACTCTTTTCTCTACCAAAACCAAAATGATAAACCCTAACGCCAATGGCTTTTCACAGGAGCGGAATAAAGTCTCGGGCTTGGTCGTCTCTCCATCGATCGACAGTAAACTAGTAAGTTACGTTGCACTGAATGTATTTCTGTTTATCTTTGTTAATTTTGAGAGGAACTTGTTCAATGGTGTGTTTAGTCTGTAGCAAAGGGTTGCAAATTGGGGAAAACTTGTTCACTTTTTATTATGATGCCTAATTTGGTAGTAGAATTCTCTTTTCTAGGTTCTGTTATTGTAGCAAATCTCTCCAAATGCCTAATTTGCCTATGGCTGTAGCAAATGTCACTAGACTCACTCTAGAATGAACTTAATTTGCCTAATATAGCCTATTTTGCCTAATTTGCCTAATTTGGCAGTAGCAAGAGCATCCGTTTCAATGAAAAGGCATGATAGCCCAACTGTGCTTCTTTTTTTTTGCCTAATCTGAACAAAATGGTTATTAATCCAAGCTTGATCAAAACCTTGTTATATGCTAATTGCATATCTGGTTCAGTAATCAGAAACTTCTATTTTACGGATCTATTGGAAATTGCTCCTCTTTGGGCTGATTGTACTTAATTAAAATATAGCTATTTTTTATTTTTTGTTAACTGAATTATTCGTTAAGCATTATCTTTTTAATCTACAGACACATGCACTCAACTTTTGAAAGGCATCAATTCATACCGAGCATCTCTCAACCTCACAACCCTAACCGGAAATTCAAATGCTTGTTGCTTGGCTGAGCAATTAGTAAAGCAATTCAAGGGTCAGCCTTGTACCAACTCAACTGGTGATGAAACTGTACCGGGTACTGAACAAGAATTCCCAAATTATCCTTCCTACCTTTCTCACTGTCACCTCAATGTCATTGTGATATGCACAGGTCATGCCGGCCTGTGTTCAAGGCTGGTATCTGATGTTGTGCTTACCAATTATACCAAGTCACAGTACAATCAGTACTTGAATGATACCCAATTTGTTGGGGCCGGTATTGCCGATGAAATCCTTCTTGTTTCTTAAAAAAAAAAAAAGGTGACTCAATTTTTATATCATGAGGATTATGTCTGGCACATGACCTGGAGATATTATTTTGTTATTTGGATCTCTCTAGTTGGACATGGTTATCTTTTTTCTCAATCAGACATATAGTTGCATGTACTTGATTTAGTGATTTCATCATGTGTTTGTGTTTATCTCTATGACCAGAGTATAATTGTTGTATAATGGTGGTAAGTTGAAATTGCATCTTAGTTGAAATATTTAAAAGTTTACTATTACTTCTTAAGGACCTAAAAAACATGAGTATTATTAATATAATTTCACTTCTTGTTCATTGATGAAGTAACATGATCTCCATTTCTGGCATCTTCTTAGGTTCCTTTTTTATGCGCACATAAAGGAAAGGAGCGCAATTCCAGTTGTTATGTTGAGAATTTGATTGGGATGGGTCATTACGGCGGCATCTGTAAGTGATTCACGGTGCATTCTTGAGACAGATGAAGGTTCAATGTACCATCTAAAAGAAAAGAGCCTGATGTGAATTAAAATTTGATAATCTAAATAGCATCTTTATACTCTTTTTTCGGACCAAGGGAATTTGAAATGGAATAGTTTAGTTATGCCTCAGCATTGCTTATTATGTACTTCAAAAAAAACCTTTATAGTGCAGTTCAAATACATTATATACACTAATTAAAGCATTTGTAAGATGTAATAAGAAAAATGAACATTTTATTGTTCATGCCTATTGATCTGTCATGTGTGTATATCTTAATTGAAACTTGATCAATATATGTATGCAGGTAAAAAAATCCTTCCATAAAAATTTAGGATCCTAATTTCACTTAAAATTTTCAAGAATTAGTGTTTCTTCAAGTTACTTTCCGAATCTGTCTTATAGAAGGTCTGATAGAGTGTCTTATATGGTGTTTATTGAATAATTTGTGGTATGATTCTCCTACATAAGTTCTTTTGTATTCATTAATAAAAAAAATTCAGTTTTAATAAATTCTTAATTTCAATTTTTCAGCTGGTAGACAAGGATCAAACTGAGCAATAGTGCTATTTTGGGCGGCAATAAATGAAAGAGATCGGGTCGACATTGCATTAAAAGATATGGCCATAGTGATGAAGCAACAGAATCGAGCTGAAGAAGTAATCGATGCCATCAAGTCTCTCAGAAATCGCTGCTCTCATCAGGCCCAAGATTCCCTTGACAACATCGTCTTGGATCTCTACAAGGTAATTCCTTCCCTGACATTTTTCTGAATTCTTACTGATCTCTACCGATTATTAGACAAAATTCCCTTGGATTATTATAATGTGCTTTTATTGATGGCAAGATTTCACAAAAAATAATGAATTAGAACTGGTATGATCTGGTTACAATCTGGAATTTGTGGTTTGTATTTCGATATAACAGCAACACATAATAGCAAATACTTTTGACTAAAAGTTTGGTATGTACCAGTTCGTACTTGTACACATAATTATTATTTACTACATAAATTTAATGTATGCATTTGTATGATTGATCTTGTGTATTTTTTTTTTGTTTTTATTCGATTATGAAGATGTCCATATTATCATCTAAGATAACATGCCTCACTTGATTTCAACATACGATCAAAAACTCGCAATTAATAGTTGAGGTTTGGGGCTTCAGTGGGACATGGTTGTGCGATCGCATTTCCTGAAGTATGATATGGGCAGCCGGGACATGGGGTTATGGTGCTAAAAGAATAAGTGGACGTTATTGGGGGATACTACCACTGGGAGGGGGCTCATACATGAAATGGTTACGACAATGTACTTAGACCTTATGAAAGGAGCAACAGAGGGCACTTGCTTCAGTGGATATTGTCATTCTGTATTTTTATCAGTGTTGTTCTCTTTGTAAATAATTTCAGTTTGTTTTTGTTGTACTAGTATTAGTTTTAAGTTTAGGTTAAGATAAAATGTATAAGCTTGTAAATAATTCCATGACCTCATTTTATTCAAAAAAGAGAGCTGACATTTTTTTTTTTTATTGCCTCTTGGTCTAGTAATTGGAGATGGAAGCGTACAAGGAAATTGACAAATTGTCAGATTACGAAGAAAAATTGTAGGTAGATTTTTTTACACTTTTTTTGTTTTGAGAAAAATTGTAGGTGGATTTTTTACACTGATTAAATTTTTACTGATCATAGATTTATGAAATTGTGTGTTGAATAATGAGATACTTTGATTTTGTAAATATGACACTTGGATAATATGATATTATTATTGTGTTATTTAGTAATATTTTTATATATTTTAGTATGATTAATTGGAATTGTGGGTGTTTATTGTACTATTCTTATTGTTGTGATTTATTATTTTCATCATTCAAAGGGGCATCTCAAATAAACAAAAATGTTTCTATCTTCAGGAACTAAACTTTTCCAATAGTAGACTCATGAAAATATTATGTCTAACTATAAAATAATATAAACTGAATCAATAAAACATTTTCAAGGGTGTGCTCCAGCATTTCCATGGACCTCAGCATAAACTAATATAAACTGAATCAACGAAATATTTTCAAGCGTATTGTGCTCCAGCATTTCCATGAGCCTCACTATAAAATAATATAAACAGACTTACCAAAACATTTTCAAGGGTAGTCTCTTGGAAATAATATGGGCTCTCAATAAAATATAGTATTCGTTCTGTTTAGTGGGTCATGGGTCGTGCAAAAGTATTTCCAAGGGTGGATAACAAGCATTTTCAAGGGTTGGCATCAGGAATTTCCATGCGCTACTATTTCCAAGGGTCTACCCTTGAAAATAGTTAAATGTGTCAGCAAACTCGATTTTATTTCCAAGAGCCCTTCTTACCCTTGAAAATACAGATGCTACCCTTGAAAAAAGCGGAAATTATAGTAGTGAAAGATAGTTACCATTAGGTTAGCCGAGTTATGATAAGGAGAATAAAAATATTAAATTAGTGGTGGAGATCTTAATTAACCGTAGACATCATTAGTTGGACATCCAATACAGAAATAATAAAATTAATTAGAAGAATTTATTTTTTTAAAGTATCTGGATCGGTTCTGTCTAAACAACTGATCCAGATAACTATCTGTATCGGTTCTCTGTTAAAATCCGATCCAAATAGTTATCTGGATCGGTTATTATATAAAGAACTGATCCAGATGATATTATCTAAATTAACTTATAATTTATTTTTTTAAGTATATGGATCGGTTCTCTGTTAAAAACCGATTCAGATATTATTTTTCAAATTTTCTTTTCATGTTATAAAAGTAAATTACATATAAAAACAGAAAGCAAAATGTAACCTTGATTTATTTAGAATTGTTGCATGTCATGGTAGTTATTATAGTGGTTGCTATGGCCAATCATACACAGATACATGTCAGTGTTGCTATTAGTGTCAATAGTTATTAATTGTTGATGACTGTTAATTGGTTGATACTAGTTGCACTTAATTACATGTCCGCCAATTCTGGTACATGTTGAGAAATTAAGAAATATAATTCTGAGGAAAATGAATTTTATTGAATGTTATTTTTTAAATTTATTCTGTATATTTATACAAACTAATTAAGGCTCAAGGAGCCGTTATTGTAACGTTGGTTTTGTTTCTGAAATACATACAAGGACATATTCTCTTCTCCTTCTTTTTTTAATTATAGTCCTTAATCTATGACGATGATTAATCTCAGATTGTAAATTAATATCCAGCAAATATTCTTCTATTTCCGTATATTTTATTTTATTAATTTCTATGAATAAAAAAATCTCCTTGTTTATATCCATTTTCATTCTTGGTAAAAATTTATTTTGTAAAAATTTCTTGTTTATATCCATATTCTTTCTCGTAAAAATTTATTTTCTTTCTTGTTTATATCCATATTCTTGTTTATATCCATTTATTTTGTAAAAATTTTCTTTCTTGGTAAAAATTCTCCTTGTTTATATCAATAAGGTGTGTTACCATAAAATGGTGCAATTGTATCCCTCCTCATTTATTATTATTATTATAATTAATCATGTTAATACAAATATAAACCTGTGGGAAAAATTAAGACACTTAGATTATGACTGGAAACACAAGATGCATGTGAAATAGAAAATATAATTTGTAACGTGAAAAAAAAATAATGATAAGTAGACGGTTTTAATTATTGGGTTCGCTTTCACTTCGAGAGAAGTTAAAGCTGATCGGTGGTTAGTAGGTCCAAATAGAATAAGGAATTCAAGCCTTAATTATTTTATCAAATGCGGATTATAATCATGTCAGTTTAACTTTAAAATTAGGCCTCTAAATGTAAACCACCTAATATTGTTACTTAAGAGTAATTAGTCCTCTAATGATCCCACTGTCAGTGACTACATTTTTTTTCAGATCCTAATTCTAAAAAAAAAAAACTTTTAGGATCGGTTATTAATAAATAACCGACCCTAAAAGGTTTTTTTGTTTTTAGAATTAGGATCGGTTATTAAAAAATAATCGATCCTAAAAGTTTTTTTTTTCATAACCTAATTCTAAAAAAAAATATACTTTTAGGATCGGTTATTAATAAATAACCGACCCTAAAAGTTTTTTTTTTTTTTAGAAATAGGATATGAAAAAAAAAACTTTTAGGATCGGTTATTTATTAATAACCGATCCTAAATTTTTTTTTTTTTGAGAATTAGGATCGATTGTTTAGAGAGAACCGATCCTAATACTATTAGGATTGGTTCTAAGCTAATAACCGATCCTAATATATGATAATTAGGATTGGTTCTTAGCTTAGAACCGATCCTGATACTATCAGGATCGGTTTTTAGAGAGAACCGATCCTAATACTTATGTAGCGTTAGAGATACTGATCCAAAATATTTGAGTCTATTTGAGTCTCAACTCATCCCTCTCTCTCTCTCTCCCTCCCTCTCCTCCATGTCTCTCTCTTTCTCTATCTCCGTCTCTCCCTCTCCTCCATGTTTCTCTCTCTCTGTCTTCGTCTCTCCCTCTCAAAGCTGCTCGCCCTCTCGCCTCACCCTCTCCGCTTAGTATGCTTTACTATTAATTTTAGGTTTATTAACAAAGTAGATTTGCATGTGATTTAAGAGCTTTGATGTTAATTTTGTTTTCCATTTGCAAATTTTATTTTGAACGTTACCTTGTTGGTATTTTTTCAGGCTTGCAAATTGAAGTTAGGGGTCAATGGTGCTCTATTAGATACTATTTTGCAATTCGTGAGAGGGAGGGTCATGCTAAGGCTTATTTTCGGCAATGACAGATTCTGAAATTTATTTTTTATTTGTGTTTTTGGTGCCAAAATTCTGAAATTTATTTGATATTAGTGTTTTTGGTGCCAAAATTTATTTATTTTTATCTAAAGCTTTAGTTTAGGTAAACTTTGCATGAACATGAATTTTTTTGTAATAAATTAAGATGTGTATGATATTTTATTTAGGATGTGTATATGATATTTGATTATTGCTTCTTACTGTGCAAAAAAAAAAATTTAGGATGCTGGCCAGAAAAATATATATGGAAGCTGGTCAAATAAATAAAAATATTTTTTTAGCTTCAATTAAATATCAGGATCGGTTATTTTAAACAAGCGATCCAGATTATTACTATTAGGACCGGTTGTTTAAAATAATTGATCCTAATTCTAAAAAAAAAAAAATGAAAAAGAAACTAAAATAACCGATCCTAATTTTTTTTTTGAATTAGGATCGGATATTAAACAACTGATCCTAATAATTGCTATCTGGATCGGTTGTTATGTATAACCGATCTTGATAGTGTAACATCTGGATCGGATTTGGTTTTTTTAATTAAAACCGATACTAATAAAGTAGAATCTGGATCGGGTTTAATTAAAAATGATCCTACTTGTTTTTTTAATGGGTATTAAAAAATGGGGGAAAAAACTATTAGGATCGGTTCTCAGATATAACCGATCCAGATAAGTGCTTATTAAGATCGGTTGGTTAAAAAATAAAAAACCGATCCTGATAGTATCAGTATCGCCTTCATCAGGATTGATTATATTCCGATACTAATATGCGTATATAACCGATCCTGATTCTATATTTTCCACTAGTGTTGGTCATTTTGATATTGCTTATTAAGGAGCTGCATGTTTATCTGTGTGCTTTTTGGTAGTGCTGCTTTAATTGATTATATAGTTCATGCTAGCTATATTTCCGTTTCTCCAATTTTAGTTATTTCGAACTGTTTTGAATTATATCACGTCCTTTTCGTATTTGTTACAAGAGATGGGCTACGGTGAGTTGCGAAGTAAGGCATTTTACTTCACACTCATATTTTGTGATTTAAAAGTTCAAAACGTTGATCCGAACCGTTCATCTTGTTCTCCATAGTGAAATGTGCTTGGAGACCAAATTTTACATTTTTTAGAATTTTTTTACTATTTATTAAGCAATTTTGAAAGTCGCTGATCTGATGGTCCAGAAAATTTTACTGTTTTTTATTGTTCACAGCAAAACAACAATTTTCAAAAATGCTTAATAAATACGGCGTGAAGTAGAAACGTGTTTTACTTCGCAATTCACCGTAGCCCATCTCTTGTTATAAATAGTATTATCACAATTTTTCTTTTCATTTGATTCACTACAGCAGAAAGTTCTTGCGCCGGTCGTAGACTACAACACCGATCGCTGATAGCTGATTACGGTCGCTGATCGCCCGGTCGCAGAAAGCACTGTCGCAGATGCTGTTCTGCTGACGTAAACGGTCGCTGAATGACGTCAGCCGGTCGCTGATACTTTTTCTGTGACCATATTTTGTTGGTCACTGTTTGTTTTTGCTGACGTCAAGAAATAGTTTCAGCGACCAACGTAACGGTCGCAGAAACTCAAAAACTGGTTGCACAAAGTGTTCTGTCAATTTTTTAGGATTGTTTTGTTATTTAAATTTGCATCATTTAATAATTTGTACGACACGTACCAGCATACAACATAAATATACCAACAAATTTAAACATAAACATCGATATATACAATACATAAATACAAAACATCAATACATACACATAATACAAGACATCGATACATAAAAAATAGATATAAACATAAATATCGAAAAACTGATAATATATCGATCAAACATAAACATCGAAATGTCAAGTAATATATCGATCTAAATATCGCATAACATAAACAGATAATCTAATCAAGTACCATAAACAAATAATCTAAATGTCAAGACAACATCTGAACAAGATATAAATAACTAAACTAAACGGTACCATCGTCACCGTCATCCTCGTCATCCTGAGGAGCGGGAATCGAGGCCAACTGCGAGCCTGAACCTCCCTATGAAGTTGTAAAAGGGTATTTTAGATAATTATGATTTAGGGTTTACATTTCACAATTAAAACATACTGAAATATTGAATTTCGTATCGGAGCTCTGAACCGAGCCTCCAACCAAGCCTCCACTTGAGCCTCAATGCCAGCCTCCATCTTATCAAGTATCCGGGAAGATATCCTCTCAATATCTTCTTCTGTGAGATGCGTCAATGGCGGCATATAAGAATATGACTGTGACGAGTGCGACCAAGCACTGCCAGACCCACCAGAGTGAAACATACCTCTCATCTTGCCTGAAACATTAAAAGTAAGACAATTAGTATTATCTGACAAAACTAAAAATAAATTTCAAATTTCAAGCGCTATTTTGTCAGAGCACCGAGACCGTAGTTATCACCGTGGGCATTCCGATCATGAACGCCTGTAGTGAACCAGAGATCGACGTCGTATCTGGGCCATGTCTCTTTATCCTCTCCATACTTGTCATTCATAGCTTTCTCATATTTTAGCTGCAAATTTTGTAAAATATAACAATAATGTTACGTACAACATGAACCATAATATTTTATACAACGATTCGAAAGTACTATTACCTGTGCATTTTTAGCCTTAGTACTAACGTATTCCCCAGTCTTCTTGTTTGTATGGGTAGGCTGAAACTGCTCATCGCTCCATCTGGGTTCGCGCCCTTGTGTTTGCTCCTGTTAAGAATTTGAAAGACAATTTCATTTTAAAAAATATTATCAAGGTTAGTTCAATTATATTCAATAAGAATGAAAATATATTAATTTAATGAAAAACAACTTACGAAGCGTTGTTTGTGAACAAGCATGTTCACAGAGCCCGTTGAAGCCCCTGCACCTTCGGCATTAGCCCTATTTTCTGCATTTCGTTTGCTCCGACTGGTAAAATCATCGCTGCACCAATGATCGACGAGTTCGGGCCAGTACGCTGGCTTGATCCATTCGCAGTAGGGGCGAGGAGCAGCCCCACGCTCCTTCCACTCAAGCATTGAATCTCCGTACTGCTTGTTTGCTGCCCCCTTGCATATATTAAGCATATATTTCAGCAGTACATCAGCTATTTTTCTAAATGTAGTCCATGCCTCACACTCCACTACATCCGATGCAAACTGATAGTGCTTCTGCAATGCATAGTGGACAATTAATATCGTACTTCCTATATAATATCCTTATTATTAGAGCTTTTGTTTCAGAAAATTTTACTTACCAAAAACTCTGTCTAGATAATATCTTTATTATCCTGGGGGAAATCCGTGTATCTGTAGTATGGGCCAGGATAATTATTTCGTACTTCCTGCGAAATAATTTTGGCGACATCCTTCATCTTCTCCGGGTGCCCTGCATCAAAAGTCCTGCAAATAGAAATAATTATTACAATCACTACAATTAAAGCATAATTACAACATACAAAAAAATTGAATATTACTTGAAACCTGCCAACCGAAGCACTGGTCGCAAACTCGGATCTGAAGACGGCGCTTTGTATGCATTTCGACCACGAACATTTCTATACTATGTTACTTTCACAGATTTAATTCATGACAAACAATCATCTATTTCTATACTCTAAGAATTTGAAAAGTCAGCAGATGTCAAGATATTTATGATCACTGCAATACAATCTCACCAAGAATTTATGCTCACTTTAATTGAAAACTGTAATTAATACAAAGCCAGATCTGTAGTTTTTTTATAAATGCCAATGCCAATAAATTTGTGAAGTAGCAGATCATGTAACTAAAACTCAAAATAGTTAATTCAGTTCAGTTATAATAAAATAATAATCTAACAAACTGAAAACTCAGTTTGAACTATTCCACCTTCTAGACTTAACGGTATAATTAGTTCAGTTATAATAAACCCTTGAATCTAAGAAACTGAAAACTCAATTTGAGCAATTCGACCATCTAAACCCTTGAACATGTCCGATTTTAATCTTCCTGCCAAACAAAAGGAATAAACTGCCAAACATGTCAGATTTTAATCTTCCTGCCAAACCTCCTAAATAGTTACAGGCAAGTCATCCTTGGCTACCAAAGATCAGACTCTTATTACATATCTAATAATGTAAGTTGGTTTGCTTCTATCATGTACTGGCATGCACCTATATATAACCAGAGAGAGTGCAGATAGGAGAAATCTAATTTGCTTGTAAAGTAGAAATGAACGAATTCAAATCTGCATCATGGCAACCTTTTCAAAAAGTTAATTGCTTCTTTCCATTTTTCATTTTTGGCTGTCCAATAGGAATATATTCTGATATGTAACCCTAGGTTAGGTTCTGGTCGAATTGAACACCTAATACTGCCAAATCTGATATTAAGAAGCAACAAGTCAGAGGCATGGAATGGTACCACTTCAATGCTATCAATTTTTTTGAAGTTGATTAAGACTTTAGTAATCCTAATTTATGCCCCCAAATGCAATTTGAGCAATTCGACCATCTAAATCATGCCGTGATAATGAAGTAAACATAAAATTTTGAGCAATCAATTTACCTAATCAGAGCCTTCGATCCTTCCCTATGCTGGTTCACCGGCCGCCTCGTTTGTCTTTGCACAGCCTTCAATTCTTCCCTCTAACAACAAATTGAAAAAAACACAAATTGAAAAGACAACTTAACCACGAGAAAAGCGGAGAGTAGAGAATAGCTAGCTCGATTGAGAGAAAATCTAACCTGAACAGCGAGAGGATATCGCGAGAGGAAGCGACTGAGTTCGGATGAGGGAGAGTCGTCGGAGGAGACAGAACCGATCAGCACCGGAGGCAGAATTGATTTTCGAGAAGAGAGGTTTGGAGTTTTGGCGATCGATTTCAAAGGAGTTTTGGTGCTCGATTGAGAGAAAAGCGGAGAGCAGAGAAGGTTTTGGCGGAGAAGAAGGGTTTGGGCGGAGCTTGGTTTTGGCGATTTGGCGGAGAAGATCGCGCTGGCGCCTTTTTTTTCAGCGAAAAAATACTTTCAGCGACCGGCGTCATAACCGGTCGCTGATACCGGTCGCAGAAAATCCTGGTCGCTTTAAGTTTTCTGTTTTTCTTTTTTTTGGGGGAAAAATCAATTATCTGCGACCGGTGTTATCACCGGTCGCTGATACCGGTCGCAGAAAATCCTGGTCGCTTTAAGTTTTTTGTTTTTCTTTTTTTTGGGGGAAAAATCAATTATCTGCGACCGGTGTTATCACCGGTCGCTGATACCGGTCGCAGAAAAACCGTTATGCTGTAGTGATTGAAAAGTTGTGACAGGTTTCAATTAAAAATCAGATGCAATATTTAGAATATCACTAATTGGTTGAGTTGGTACCAGTGCAGGTATCAATTTAGATTCAAATTGCATTCGAAACTTTTCAAGTACTTTGAATCGCTTAACCAATTGAGTCATGATTACGGTTGACTTGTTAATTGTAAGTTAACGACACTTAGTTAACTGGATGCATGCTCGGTGCCTTGTTCAAACTTTGTTAACACAATTTACTCTAATGAAATATATTTAATTAAAATTGTAATACAATTAGATTCATCAAATATATTATAATTATGTTATATGACAACAATAATATGAGGGTAATATAGTCTTTCTCTTATTACATATATATTTTATTCAAATACATGCTACTTTCTTAATCTTTTCTATTTGCCGAACATGAACTCCTTAGCGCTCCTTAACCTCTTAATCCACCATGCCGAAGGGGGCCTTACAGTAAGAAAGAAAAATATATAGGAGAGTTAGACAATATTATGCATCAACTGTGAGAGTATACTTAATTTTGATTAAATTTACAACACTAAGATTCCCGAGGTCAATAAAAGCAGGCATAATATTATAACTAAGAAAGTGGAGCATATCATTTGTAGTATGTACATATATATAACGTACGTACCTTGACAACCATTAAGGAGATAGGGGTTTCCGTGGTACCCTGGTGCGCAATTGCATATATAACCTTGACCAGTGGCGCGGTCAACACATTGGCTGTTAGTGCTAACACATGCATAATGGGTTCTATTTTGTTTTGCTATTTTGCAGGTTTCGTTCCCTGCAACCCAATCAAGAACAACCGAAAATTTCTTGGCATCCTTAGCCGAAAATGTATGGGCATCCTTGTTGAAGGAGTCAGGTTTGGTGAGATATGTGGTGCTAAATTTGAAGTCTTTTTCTATTAGCATCGCATACCCACAAGGGCTAAAGCTTGCGGTATTAGAACTGTTGAAGCTAAAATCAAATGTAATATCATAAGACTTCATTCCAAACGGAATGGCAGTCTGGCAGCAACCGGTACCAGAGCATGAGCCATTCACCAGTCCCTCCTCTCTCAAGCTCACAGATGTACAGCCTGTTGTGTACGAGATAGATTGACTCCCTGTTGTGTTCCAGATAGATTGACTCGAAAGTTTGACATATGCAGATGTCTCACTACCTAATACCATGAACATGTTTTCGGTATTTGATAACATAACAAATGGCGTATTGGTCAAATCGACAGTCAACGTAGCCCCACGAATAAAGCTTGAGTTAACATAGCACAGCCAAGAAACAACGACCTCAATCCGAGCTTGGCCTTGGGACACAGATATGCTGTTTAATACTAATAACTCGGAATCCACATCTGCGTTTGCAGTAGATATTGCCTTGTAGCTACCATCTTTCGTCTTATTACACAGGAGGTTGAACTCTTCAGATCTAGAACAATTTTTACCAATCCCAAATGGATAGGTAACCTGTTATATGAAAAATTTTCATGTTAAATAATTAAGATGTTGTATGTAATTAAATAACAGTTAGCTTTTTTAATTCTATGTATGATTGCAATTTTAACCCCATTTTTTTTTTTTTGTAATTTACAAGTTATGAATCAGGAGTATAACCATTTCTTTAGTAATATATATGGAATGTACCTCGGTGTCTCCACAATGTGTCGGACATCCGGCAGGGGGTTGAAATATTGGTTGCGCCACAGAGAATGACAGTAGTAGCATGAAGAAGAAAATGATAGCCATATATATATATATATATATTAATGTATCTTAAAACAACTAAAAGTCTTTAAAAAATTCAACTGGTTGTTTTGAAGTTTAAAGAACAGAAACAAATTAATGGAGTCTAGTAGAAGAAGAGTGAGTGATTAACTTAATTTATAGGCATAGAATAAAATAACTAAATTTGTAATTGCTTAATTTGCTCTATTAATTCAAAATTTGTTGTGAGTTTGAACAAATATTTATAGTGTTATCATGTTGTTCTCTTTTTTTTTTTCTAAATTCAGTTTTCCTGCTTTGTCACCTTTAATCTTTATATGCGCTCCTCCATTGATATTAATGAATTGCCAGACCAATATATAATTATAAAAAAACAAGTTAATTTAAATTTGACCATATAATTATCTATTAAAAATAAAATTACTTAAATAACCCTGCAAATTCGAGTCCATTAATAAATTAAAAAATGGCCGTTTCAAGATATTATTCAAATTCTTATGTCCAAAAAAAAAAGCAGTTTGGTCTGAAATTTTTATTTCATATAAAAAATATAAAATTTTCAAATCTACATAAGATTTCAATAAAATTTCAAATCTGCCAATTTCAGTAAATAATTTACCGGAAATAAGCCCTATGTACGGTAAATTATTCAATAAATTTAAAATTCTATTTCTGGTAGAAATAGAATTTTCTGATTTTTTGTTTTAATTAAATAGAAGATGTTATAATTTTATTTTTATATTAAAATATTAGAAATATTTTCATATTTCTTTAATAATAGATAAAATACTATATAATTGATTTATTTGGAAGAACACGACAAATAACCCATATCAACATTTTTTTCAGGCCGCAAAAGAAAATTAAAATATTTCTTTGGAAAAATTTCTAGTGTACCCATGTAAATTTTAAAAATAGCCAAGTTCCCGTGAAAACATCTTAATATCCAATATCCCCCTAAAAACTTAATATCCTTTCTTTAATCCCCTTTAATTCACTAAATTTGTAATTTAGACAAATATACCCCTTCATTTTAAATGAAGATCTCCTTGTGAATGAGCAAAATTGAATTAAAATATTTTGGATTTCAGTTATTGATCTCAATTCAAAAGTCACTTCCGAATAAATAAGAGAATTATTGTGATCCTTCTAATACATTCAAATTCTAAAATAAAATTTATTTGACATTTCGACTCTGCCTTCCCCTCATGAGTATTATTAACATGAGTACGGATTTCTGTCTTTTGAAGCTAAATTGGTAAATTTTTATTTAGTTTATTATTATATCCGGTAAATCAACAACACATGATTAAAATTTTCTGAACATAATTGACAGTACATATCGTATCTATTAGTGTTCTAAAATATTTTTGTTTCATTGTCTGACTGTCTGATCAAAGCGTCAAAAGAAAAGAGTCTATATGATATTAACAACAATACATATAATTTATGAGGGTTCAAATATCTCAATTTTTGTGCCTTCACCATGTCTTTATTTTTAAAACGCTAATAACTCAAAATTTAAATTATAAACGTCAAAATAAAACTATTAGATGTGATCTATGTTATTTTCTTTATGTACTTACAAAAAAATATTACATTCTGGTTTTGTTTATATGTGAATCAATAAAATGAAAATTCAATGTCCAAAAATTGTCCACATTAGTACATTTATACAAGCTGTTGATGACACCCAAAATAAAGTTGATCATATCCAACAGTTTATTTTGACTTTTAAATTTTAAATTTTGAGTTATTAAAGTTTTAAAAAAAATAGAGACATGATGAGGGCATAAAAAATGAAGGCGTTTGAATCCTCCTCATAATTTATATATATTTAGTTGGATACATTTGTAACATTATGAAAATATGGAATCTTGAAAATAATAATAAAAAAAATGTCTAACAGAATTTACAAATTCAAGATTTTAAACTATCAAACATCTCATTTTCATATAATTTGTGAACAAATATGTCTCTTGTCTCCGTTGGTTGGATATGGATTGTGCGGATCCGTGAGAATAAGTTTGAAGGGTTTTGAAATAAAATACAACTATCCAATTCATAACGAATGTCGGGATGTTAGAATCAATTTAGTCCCACAAATTTTGCGGTAAGAATAATAGAGAGTATATAAGGCGTTAGCAGTGTTCTAAATAGCGTACTATAGCGCGTGTTTGGTCGACTCTAAATGCGCTATTTGAGCTATAGACGCTATAGCGGTAATAGGGGTCCACTATAGCGCATAGCGTGTAGCGCAAATAGCGTGCGCTATGCAACATTTGTTGTTTTTTTTTTCTTTTCAATTTATATGGACTTTAAATAAAGGATCAAATTGAATTTTAACCGTGATTTTTTTTTTTTGCAATTAACGTACTAAGCTTTGTATTAAACTATTAATTATTAAACGAGAGATCCATCAAACGAAATCAAATAAGGAAGCTACAAGGAGCTACAAATAGGAAAGTTTTCAAGAAACAACCATCCCAACAAGCAACCTAGTTAATTTTAAGTTTTAACATTTAATTGAAATTTTATATCACTTTGATTTCGACTTCTGTTCCTATTTCTTAATCAATTATGGTACGAAGAACAGTCTGTCAGAGAGAGATGAAAAGTTATAAGAGACTCCCCTAATTTATTTTCTGTTCTACGAACTGGGAGGAGGTAGGTAAAATTAGAACCTTTATTTTTTTAATTTGTGTAGTTTGTCTTTACTTTCAAATATGAGGTTAATTTTACTTTTTATTAAATTAGCGAGTAGTTTTGTTTTAGTGCAATTTATGTTACTGGTTTTTTTTTTTCTTTCTTGAAGTAACAAAATGATACTTACTATAATGTAGTTGAAATATTTTGAATAAATTAATATAGTTAATTATGCCATGATGTCTATAATATAGTATAAATATATAATATATTTTTTTATAAAAATCAAATAATGCTATGTAACTTAGCTTTTGCTATAGCCACGCTATTCACTATAGCTTCTTTTGTAGACTTCCCGCTATGATGCGATAAACGCTATTTAGAACCTTGGACCTTAGAGGCTTAAATAATTGAATATCGCTGAGTGTGGAGAGAGAATTGATGCGCCACAACTTAGCTAGATAAATGGATTCGAAAGCGGAAGTTAATTTTTTTGGTTTGAAACCGGGGGATATATCTAGAAATCCAGATCTGTATTTTGGCAATTATCCACACCGAATTACACGGATTCGGATCCGTTTACAGCCCTAGGTAGAGTCCACTGAAAAATAATTTACAAATGAAATAAAAGGAATAGATGTGGATGAGGCAATATTGTCGTTCGTGTGGTCGGTTAATTTCTTTTCTTCATTATATATATATGATCAATTATATTTAATTATCAACGTAAATTTTCAATTTCCAATCACTAGTGGAAAAACTGGAATCAGGATCGGCCTATTTGGATCGGTTATATGGGACAACCGATCCTAATAAGTATCTGGATCGGTTTATTTAACAAAACCGATCCTAAAAACTATTTAGATCGGTTTTTCATAATAACTGATCCTAATTTATTACTATTAGGATCGGTTTTTTGTGGGAACTGATCCTGATAGTTTAATCATTTGGATCGGTTTTTATTAAAAACAGATCCTGATAGTATCAGGATCGGTTCTAACTAAAAACTGATCCTAATAGTTCCAACTATTAGGATCGGTTTTTGGTTAGAACCGATCCTGATAGTAATACATATTTTTTAATAAATTAGAAAGGTAATTATTTTTTTATTCCTTGAATAAACATATTAGTTATACAAATGGAATGTAAATATATTCAAAGAATCAACCTTTTTCAGAGCTACAGTCATCCAAAATTCAAATAATCAACATTTTTCAGTCTGACTATTCATTTGGTTCTTCATCTGACTCCGAAGATCCTTCATCCATCTCTTCCCCTTTCTTTGATGATCCTTCAACTAACTTTTTACACAACTTTTTTTTTATTAAAGTATGTATCTTCATATTTCTCTCGGTAAATCCTACTGGCACCAAAAGGGAAGAACCACCCACTTGTCCCCTCTTCCAGTCCTTAATGGAAATGACTGGCGAATTCCTTTGCATTGTGATTGTATTATCACGACCGTACACCTCTTGGTTCATATGTTTATTCTATGGAATTAAAAAAAATTATATCTTTCTAGTTTCTTAAAAAAAATATCTATTATTTTTTTCATAAAGAACAATTGCTGAATTTTTATTAGGATCGGTTTTGTTGATAATAACCGATCCAGATACTATCTGGATCGGTTATAATGAATAAAACTGATCCAGAAGGTATCTGGATCGGTTATAATGAATAAAACCGATCCAGAAGGTATCTGGATCGGTTATAGTGCCTAAAACCGATCCAGAAGATATCTGGATCGGTTATAATGCATAAAACCGATCCAGATGTTAATGTTATAAATTTTACAAATTATCCAGAACCTATCAGGATCAGTTCTTAAATAAAACCGATCCTAATAGTCAACTATTAGGATCAGTTTTTATAAGAACCGATCCTGATAGTATCAGGATCGGTTTTATTTCTAACAACTGATCCTAATAGTGCATATAAGGCTGAATTCAGTTCGATTTTTGTCAGAAACTCGTCTCTCTTCCTAGGTCTCGCCTCTCTTAATTAACGCAACAGCTATTTCGCCCTGCTAATACTCAGCTATCTCAGCTCTTTTTCTCAGGTACATTTTGGTCATCTCTTTTCTCAAATTTGATACTAATGGAGCACTAAACCCTAAACCCTAAACCCTAAATCTGGCCTATACAAGTGGGTTATGATCCTCGCTCAAAATCTAAACCTTATAAATTTTGATTTAGCTCTTTTATTGGTTCCACAAGCTTTTAAGTTTGAATACCTCTTATCATTTCAAGTTTTCCTTTAAATGCGGATATTTGGATGCACATGCTATATGTCTAATTTATGAGGAAATATATTAGCTATATATGACCTATATATTCTTTATATGTTGAGATTTTCTTTACAAGTTTGAATACCTCTTCTTATTTCAAGATTTGCATGCACACGCTTTTGAGTTTGCTATATATATGCTATATGAGCATTTTTTTTATTTCAACTTGTAGGATATATGCTATATGTACATCTCTTAATTAGGTTTGGATTTTCCGGATTAATTTTGTAGATTGGCTATTGTTGAGAGATTTGGTGCAGCGATCTTCATCTCACTCGGTACGACATCTAAAAAAGTTGTAAGTACAACATGCAAATAACTCATGTTTAATTAGTTTTGTGCATGCATGAATGTGTATTTTGATAGCTAGAGTACGTACGTAGATGTATTTATATTAGATATTTAGCTAGGGTATTGTATTATGAGCCACAACCGCATGATTAATGCCTTTAGGTCATGATACCCGTTCAAAATTAATCCATTAGGGATTAATTTTGAATAGTCCCCATTTTGGGACTGCTCTTTGAATAATTTGTCTCATTTAGGATGTGGTCACATGTTAGTCGTGTTTTAGCATTTAAGAAAATTTCGGCAGCATTTCCCCTTAGTTCCCCGAGTACTCGGGGAACTAAGGGGAAATGCTGCCGAAATTTTCTTAAATGCTAAAACACGACTAACATGTGGTCACTACTGAGACAAAGTATTCAAAGAGTGGGATAGGATGGTAACCCGGCCCTATGTAAGCCCTATTGTGAACAGAATTGAGTACCCCAACCTTGTTCTTAATTAATTATGTTTTATTATAATTGCAGATGGACCGCAGTTGGATGTACGAAGCATCACGTCTATCTGATGAATATATGACAGGTGTCGAGGAATTTATCAGAGTTGCTATGGAAGATATGGCGAGCAAAGGGAGTGCACTCATGTCGTGTCCTTGTCGTGATTGTAACAATGGTCAAAAATTTTCCAACCCGACCCAAGTGAAGAACCATTTAATCCGTCGTGGATTCAAGCAAGGATATAAGTGTTGGTTATGGCACGGTGAGAGTTTGTCAACCGGCATAGGTACTGGTACTGAGCATCAGGATTACCATACCGGTGATAATGACGGGAATAATCTCCGGGGATTGGAAACCGACATAGGAGGATGTTCTAGGATGTTCAAAAAAGGCCAGTTGGCGGTGGTACGATACGAGGATGTTCTAGGAAAATCTCTGCCAAATACGGAACATCCTGGGAGGGTGAGAGGAGTGGGAGGTCTCATTCCACACTCACAAACATTCGGGAAGGGCCGGATAAGGAGGACACGTACCTCGAAGACATCAGAAGAAGAAATTAACGCAAGAGTGGATCAAAGAGTGGAGGAGAGAGTAAGAGGAATAGAGGAGAGATTACGGCAAGAAATAACCGAACAAATGAAATCTGAACTTGCAATTTTGGTTCGGCAGACGATGGGCCAACAAGAAAAGACGTTTACCCCAACGGTCCTTCAGAGCAGCTGCCAGTCAGTCAAACCATATACCGATCTTTCCGAGTTTACTGAGGTAATGCAAATTCAGATTTAAATCAGTTGGCATATGCCTTAGTTTCATATATATTCGGATTTTATTCGAGTAAATACATATACTTGTACAGGAGGCAGAACTCAGCTGCAAACTCATGGCGAAAGTAGGTGAGAATACTATTGTGGTGGCCATGGGGACAATTCATGTTCCAGTTGCACCCGGTGGAACAATTCACAACAGGCCGATGCCGCCCGACCATGCAAGAGTAACGGTGGATGGTGTTAAAGATGTGGACTTCCTAGAGCTCCCCTTACCTGTACCAAATGGTGAGCAGTTAACCCTTGGATCGGTCCTCGGCAGTTTCACTGCATGGCCGATGCCCATGATATTGACAGGTTCAGATGAGGTATGTTATTGCTAAGTTTACTTCTTAATTTGTATCTATATGACAGAGTCATGGTTCATTATGGATTTTATTTCAATTTATTACGAAATTTTGCAGGAACCACGCGAAGAGGTACATCTTCCTTTAGGTGGGAAAGCAACGAGTCACTGCAAGGCGTTTGATGGTATCAACTTTGACAAGCTGGGACGAACATTCAAGCATCTGCGTGATCGATTTGCGGAGCTAGATGGCAGTCCATTCAAAATCGATCCGCCACTTGATCTTTTTTGTTCAGCAGACTCCATATCTGTTTATGCAGATGATTATGCGGCCTTGCTTGCACCACGGGAGTGGCTCACTGGACCAATCATTCAGATGTGGATGCTGTGAGTTAATATTCGTAATAATTATAGAATTTAGTACCTTCAATTCAAATAAAACAAATTTGAGAACACCTGTATGCCTTCTTTTTTTTAGGTATTGGCACAAATACATCAAGGAGGAATTTCCCGATGTGCAGGTTGGTTTCATGGACCCCCAGCGGACGAATGCCACCATGCTAAGTGATGATCGAGGAGGTGTACTTCAATACATAGGGCAAGCACTCAACGGAAATCGGGACAAGAGATTGATATTTATACCCTATCACCACATGTTAGTGTTATATATATATTCTAATTTTATTATATTTATGTCAAAATATAAAAATTATATAATATGACATTCTACAAACCTAACATGCAGCAATCATTGGGTATTGACCGTGCTTATGCCAAGAGAAAGTGCATTGTACGTGTACGATTCCGATAAGAAAAGTAAAAAAATGCTAATGATCACTGCTGCGGTCGAGGAGTAAGTGACATCCTAAATTTTACGTTTGTTTAGAATGCATTACATTTTTTTATTATTTTATCATTTATCATTTTAAATATCTCTCGTAAGTACTGATTGTTCAATGTGTTCATATTTCAACAGTGTCTTCAACAGGGTAATGGAGACTTCTTTGACGATTCATAACGATTGCAAGGTAATAGTTTCTATTGAGATATATGATTATAAGACAAAAATTGTGATTATATAACCTTAAAGCCATTTGTATGCTCATTAACATACATTTCAATTTTTTCAAACTTATTATGTAGTGCCCACAACAACCAGACGGCTGGGAATGTGCATATTATGTCATGTTGCTCATGCAAGACATAATAAACGAACACATATATACTTTTCCGAACTTAAAGGTATGCATTTATATATTTTCAAAAAGTAATTAAGCATTGTTGCTTCAAATATAATAAAATACACAATTAATTGTGCATGCTCTTCTATCTTTTAAAAAATGTAGGATATTCCCGCCAAACATACTGTACAACGCTTGAGCAACTTACGAAAAATGTGGGTTCAAATTTTCCTGAAAGAGGTACAGTAGACATGAAGTACAACAATTTAGGATGTGTAAACTTAATCTGTAGGATGTGTATGTCTATGATATTTAATTTAGGATTTGTACGTGATTTGTATGTGTAAACATAATTTATGATACGTAAACTTAATTTGTAGGATGTGTTTGATATCTATTTGTGATTTGTATGCATATATATATTTATCAATCTGTGATTTGTATCGGTAGCATTTTAATTGGGCCAGCATATATATATAAATGGAAGCTGGCCAAATAATTAAAATTCTATTTTTTACATTCAACCAAACATCTGGATCGGTTATTAATTAAAAAACCGATCTAGATGTGTTTTTTTAATAAAAAAAAATACAAAAAAACTATCAGGATCGGTTATTAATTAAAAAACCGATCTTGATAGTACGTATCTGGATCGGTTATTAATTAAAAAACCGATCTAGATGTGTTTTTTTAAATAAAAAAATATACAAAAAAACTATCAGGATCGGTTTTACATAAAAACCGATCTTGATAGTAGGTATCTGGATCGGTTATTATTAAAAAACCGATCTAGATGTGTTTTTTTTAATAAAAAAAAATACAAAAAAACTATCAGGATCGGTTTTACATAAAAACCGATCTTGATAGTACGTATCTGGATCGGTTATTAATTAAAAAACCGATCTAGATGTGTTTTTTTAATAAAAAAAAAATACAAAAAAACTATCAGGATCGGTTTTACATAAAAACCGATCTTGATAGTACCTATCTGGATCGGTTATTATTAAAAAACCGATCTAGATGTGTTTTTTTAATAAAAAAAATACAAAAAAACTATCAGGATCGGTTGTACATAAAAACCGATCCTGATAGTACGTATCTGGATCGGTTATTACGCAAAAACCGATCTAGATAACAACTATTAAGATCGGTTTTATTAAAAACCGATCCTAATAGTTTCTATTTGGATCGGTTGTTTAAAAAATATAAAACCGATCCTGATAGTATCAGTATCGCCTTCATCAGGATCGGTTGGATTCCGATACTGATATGTGTTTATAACCGATCCTGATTCCATATTTTCCACTAGTGAATTGAATTTAAGGTTTCGAGTGTATTGAAATTTTTAATTAAGTATCATGTGCTAAGATATGAATTTCCATCTATATTTATATATTATAATTAATAAATTTTAATTGCTCGTAATTAATGGTTTATAACTAATTAAAAAAATGTTTAAGATATAACACAATTTTGTTTGTTAGTCTAGATCATCATGTGATAGCCGCATCTGGAAAGATAGTTACTATTAGGTTAACCGAGTTATGATAAGGAGAATAAAAATATTAGATTAGTGGTGGATAGGGGTGTCAATGGGTACAATACGGAGAGGGTGGAACCATTTTCATACTCATACCCACTAAGAATTGACCTTACCCATATCCTACCCATACCCGTTAAGAATTTTCCTTACCCTACCCTACACATACTCGTTAAGATTAGCGGGTAACGAAACGGTAGTGGGCGAATAACGAATAATACAAATTAATATAATAGTTTTATTATTTTTACAAATAAACCATAAAAACTTATCATGTCATACATATGCAATTAATCATAATTACTAATATAAAATTAAAAATATAAATATGTAATTAATTCTAAGTAATAGTTTTTTATTAAGTAAAAAAAAATATCTCTTCTAACAAATTCAATTCCTTAACTAAATAATCAATTAACATTTAAATAAAAAGTAAAATATTTAGCATAGTATTCTTCTTATGATAGAATTTATTTGATATAATTACCCGTTACTCAACGGGTACGAAATAACCTTTACCTGTATCCATACCCGTTTATCTAATGAAAAAAAAATCCTTACCCATACCCATATTTAATAAGTTAACAAAAAAAAAATCTTTCCCATATCCGTCTTATCGAATACGATACGGGTAGGGGTAAATGGATGTCATTGACACCCCTAGTGGTGGAGACCTTAATTAACCGGAGATATCATTAGTTGGACCAATAAAAGTCTTAGTGGTGGAGACCTTAATTAACCGCAGACGAATATCGCCTCACCATAAGAACAACCAATAGAACTGGAGAGTAGGCCGGGCGAATAATAAAAATTAAGTGATGTCCGAAAACGGCTAGGTTTGTTTCCAGCCTTCATTATATAATCAACATTTTCCCAAAATAACCTATACACATCTCATATTAGCTTTCAACCTTTTATAATGTTCATTATGTAACCAAAATTTCAACAAAAATATCAAAATAGCCATCCTAGTCATATAAGTAAGAAAAACCACAAAATTGCCAATACAGTACTAATCAAAATTTCGGGCACCTCCAAGTCACTCGTAATTGAGCATTCAGCAATCTCTTGTGTAGGACAATGGATCAATCAATTACTTTTTTTTCTTTATATATAAACCAATTAAATTGATCAATTACTTGAGTTATTGAAATTACAATTAGTTAAACTTGTAAATTTTGCCACCTAATTAAAAAGAGAGAGATTAAGTAACTCAAAATGTAATAGCAATTTTCAAGAAAATTACCTATAACAAGCTTGCCCCATAATTGAATTTTCGGCTCATTCTTGTAACAACCTCCAGGGACTATACTATTTCCATGTGTGCCTGGGGGACATTCACATTTGAATGATCCCGGAGTGTTTTTACAAATACCATA
Organism: Carex rostrata; assembly: GCF_964058835.1. NCBI lineage: Eukaryota > Viridiplantae > Streptophyta > Magnoliopsida > Poales > Cyperaceae > Carex > Carex rostrata. Next base: position 438,083 of record NC_135924.1, read on the forward strand.
GCAATTTGAACTAATCTGGCACTCATCTGTATATATATATATATATATATATATATAGTGTCTGTTCGACTGGGTAGGATTTAGCTTCCTTAATGCTCCTTAGACTCTTAATCTGCATTAATCCGTCCGAACAGCTGCTCTTTTGGCAGGATTAAGCTTACTTACCACACAACCTTAATCTAGGGAACCCCTTCCTTAGGAATCCTGCCTCCTTAGATCTTGTTGAATATGCTAAACTTTGTCTCTAGTGATATCATGTTTTTGTTTTATATAATATGCATTACATTTTGTCTCAATGAGTTGTGAAGATGAGACTTTGTTAAGGTTATGGTACTTGGTACCACTCGTACCGATATTTTGTTGGTCATTTGATATTGCTTATTAAGGAGCTGCATGTTTATCTGTGTGCTTTTTGGTAGTGCTGCTTTAATTGATTATATAGTTCATGCTAGCTATATTTTTGTTTCTCCAATTTTAGTTATTTCGAACTGTTTTGAATTATATCAGGTACTTTTCATATTTGTTATAAATAGTATTATCACAATTTTTCTTTTTCACATTTTTCTTTTCATTTGATTGAAAAGTTGTGACAGGTTTCAATTAAAAATGAGATACAAAATTTAGAATATCACTAATTGGTTGAGTTGGTACCAGTGCAGGTATCGATTTAGATTCAAATTGCATTCAAAACTTTTCAAGTACTTTGAATCGCTTAACCAATTGAGTCATGATTACAGTTGACTTGTTAAGTGTAAGTTAACGACATTTAATTAACTGGATGCTCGGTGCCTTGTTCAAACTTTGTTAACACAGTTTATTCTAATGAAATATATTTAATTAAAATTGTAATACAATTAGATTCATCAATTATATTATAATTATGTTATATGACAACAATAATATGAGGGTAATATAGTCTTTCTCTTATTACATATATATTTTATTCAAAATGCTACTTTCTTAATATTTTTTATTTGTCGAACATGAACTCCTTAGCGCTCCTTAACCTCTTAATCCACCATGCCGAAGGGGGCCTTACAATAAGAAAGAAAAATATATAGGAGAGTTAGACAATATTATGCATCAATGTAATTTTCAACAATAAACAAGACCTTTTCTTTAAACTGAAAGAAGAGCAATTTTTTTTTCCTCTAAGATTGCCGAGATCAATAAAAGCAGGCATAATTATAATTAAGAAAGTTGAGCATATCATTTGTAGTATGTACATATATATATATATATATATAACGTACCTTGGCAACCATTAAGGAGATAGGGGTTTCCGTGGTACCCTGGTGCGCAATTGCATATATAACCTTGACCAGTGGCGTGGTTAACACATTGGCTGTTAGTGCTAACACATGCATAATGGGTTCTATTTTGTTTTGCTATTTTGCAGGTCTCGTTCCCTGCAACCCAATCAAGAACAACCGAAAATTTCTTGGCATCCTTAGCCGAAAATGTATGGGCATCCTTGTTAAAGGAGTCACGTTTGGTGAGATATGTGGTGCTAAATTTGAACTTTTTTTCTATTATCATCGCATACCCACAAGGGCTAAAGCTTGCGGTATTAGAACTGTTGAAGCTGTCATCAAATTTAATAAGATAAGACTTCATTCCAAATGGAATGGTAGTCTGGCAGCAACCGGTACCAGAGCATGAGCCATTCACCAGTCCCTCCTCTCTCAAGCTCACAGATGTACACCCTGTTGTGTATGAGATAGATTGACTCCCTGTTGTGTTCCACATAGATTGACTCGAAAGTTTGACATATGCAGATGTCTCACTACCTAACACCATGAACATATTTTCGGTATTTGATAACATAACAAATGGCGTATTGGTCAAATCAACAGTCAACGTAGCCCCACGAAGTTTTTTGGTCGACTTAACATAACACAGCCAAGAAACAACAACCTCAATCCGAGCTTGGCCTTGGGACACGGATATGCTGTGTAATACTAATGACTCGGTTACCACACCTACGCTTGCATTAGATATTGCCTTGTAGCTACCGTCGCTCGTCTTATTACACAGGAGGTTGAACTCTTCAGATCTGGAACAATTTTTACCTATCCCAAATGGATAGGTAACCTGTAATTTTATGCAACTTTTTAATGTTAAATAATTAAGATGTTGTATGTAATTAAATAACAGTTAGCTTTTTTAATTCTATGTATGATTGCAATTTTAAACACCATTTTTTTTTCTAATTTACAAGTTATGAATCATGAGTAGGCCCTTTTCTTTAGTAATATATATGGAACGTACCTCGGTGTCTCCACAATGTGTCGGACATCCGACAGGGGGTTGAAATATTGGTTGAGCCACAGAGAACGACAGTAGTAGCATGAAGAAGAAAATGATAGCCATATATATATATTAATGTATCTTAGAACAACTAAAAGGCTTTAAGAAATTCAAGTGGTTATTTTGAAATTTGAAAAACAGAAACAAATTGGAGTTTGGTTGAAGAAGAGTGAGTGATTTAATTTATAGGGATAGAAGAAAATAACTAACTTGGATCTTCATTGTAATTGCTTGTTGTTCTCTTTTTTCTAAATAAAGTTTTCATGCTTTGTCACCTTTAATCTTTATATGCGTGCCTCCATAGATATTAATGAATTGCCAGACCAATATATAATTATAAAACAACAAGTTAAGTTAAATTTGACCATTTAATTATCTACTAAAAATAAAATTACTTACATAACCCTGCAAATTCTAGTCCATTAATAGATTAAAAAATGACCATTTCCAGATATTCTTCAAATTCTTATCTCCAAGGAAAAAAAAGGCAGTTTGGTCCAAATTTTTTTTTTCTTGAGAAAGTGGGAAAACCCACTGATTTCATTAGAAACCAGAGTGTTCAAATGCTTTCAAGCTCCAAACATCTAGAGCCAAAAAACATATACAAAATATCTAGATATAACCAGGAAGCAAAGGAACAAGACATTACATCAAATTTCCAACTAAAGCAACTAAAACAACAAAAAACTTCACATTACAAAGCAACAACCACATGAAGGCATCTAAGCTATATAACTTGGGCTGTACCAAGCATACGGGTTATATCTCCTTGTATTAGCGGGGTGGTTTCCCCATCCTCTTCCTCAACCCCTACCACTGACAAGGTCAGCTCGCCCTCTGACATGAGAGGGTGCAATTCCTGAGTAAGCAAGTTATTAGTATTTAAAGGCAAAATTAGAGATAAGTGAAAAGTATAACCATTATTGAGAGTGTTGCACCAAAAGCTAGTAAGAGAGATGATTTTTGAACCTACTGATTTCAGTGAAGGAATACATGTGTTTTGAAAACATAATTTATTTCTTTCCAAAATTTGTATTTATATAAAAAATATAAAATTTTCGGAAGACCAACAATCCAACACTGACGGTTCCTAAAAAAAAATAAACAGTCAGTACAATGTATCAACACTAACGGTTCTAAAATAAAACAGTCAGTAAAAATATCAACATTGACGGTTCTAGAATAAAAAAGTCAGTGAATAAAAAATTACAAAGAAATTGACAATAAAATCAACATAAAAGAAAGTTTGAAATCGGACCGTTCATTTTCACGTGGGAAATCAACGGTTGATTTGTAGTGAAATCATTGCAAATCTATTTTAAAATGATCAAGGGAGAACATTGAACGTAACCAACCTAAAAATTCGAAAGTTTAATTTTGTATAAGCTTCGATCCAACACGAAGTGTTTATGGCCATACGATGCTTCAATTTTTGGTCAACTAGATAGATGGGTAAATAAAAATAAATTTTGATCAAACTTGGATGCACGACAATAAATACAGTACTCTTTAATTTAAATGGTTCCGATCGACCCACGGATAACATATTCTCGTGCGTCTTCATTAACTCACAAAACAAGAGTTTATGTTTTATGTTCATGTATAGAAGATATGAGTCATATATGCAACATGCATGTAATGCTATATAATTTAATGTGTCAAAATAATTTAATTAAGCAATAAATAACATTAATTATTGCATAAATATTACTAATATAATTTTCATTACAAAATATTTTCTAAAATTAAAGTCAAATGTTGATGTTAATTGCCTAATCACGTATTATTACTAATCATACTTATTAAACCAACACTGACTGTTCAATTGAAAAAACAGTCGGTGTACAGTATACTATCAATACTGACCCTTTTATTAAAAAAAACAGTCACTGTTGCTACACTGACCCTTTTATTAAATAACAGTCAGTGTTGTTATTCAACACTGACGCTTGAAAAACAGTCAGTGTTGGTTATCAACACAGATTGTTTTTAAAAAACTAGTAAGTATTGGTTATTAACACAGATTGTTTTTAAAAAACTAGTCAATGTTGGTTGTCAACACTGACTGTTTTTAGAGCGTTAGTGTTGATACCAACACTAACGCTTTAAAAATCGTCAGTGTTGGTGTTCAACACTGACACTTTAAAAACTGTCAGTGTTGACAACCAACATTGACTGTTTTTTTTTAAACCGTCAGTGTTGATAACAAACACTGACTGTTTTTCAAGCGTCAATGTTGAACAACAACACTGACTGTTATTTAATAAAAGGGTCAGTGTAGGTATAGCAACACTGATGCTTCGGTTAAAATAGTCGGTGGTTAAGGGTCGGTGAAGGGGTTTTTTGTACTGGTGATCATAATTTATTCAAGCTTTATGTTAATCAATAAAGAGCATAATTATAACTGACAACAATTTTTTGTATTAGGGAGAATATACCTTGTGATGCACATCCTTATAGATGTCGCAGCAGGGATTACCTTTGGGCTTCTAATACTTGCATCTTGGATTTCCAAATTTGATCAAAACCTTGTTATATGTTAATTACTAATGGATTGCGAGAAACAAATTATGTTTCCAGGATGCAAGCATTCCTCTCTGAAGGTACGTGGGTTGTAAGATCATTTCTTTACTACTACTTTTTGGTGTAAAACTCTCAATAGTGGTTCTTTACTTAATTTGTCTCTTATCTTGGCTTTAGATACTAATGAATTGATAAACTGGAGAGGGGTTTGCAAGAAGCATTTCTTTACTGTTTTTGGTTTTCTTTTTCTTGGTCCGATCCAACCGTTGCTTACTGGTTGTGGCTGGTATGAGTTTTTTTTTCAGTTTTTTGCTTGCTTGTCTGATTTCTGATAAAGACTTCTTTATTGGTATTGCCCTGTTATTCTGGTACAAGGGATTTTATATCGGGGATTGATGATTGTTTGCTGGTTTTGCTGGTATTTTCTGGTATTTTCTGGCCCCTTTGTTTTTGCTGATAAGAACCAGTCGCTGATTCTCGTTTTCTTTGTTTGTATTGATCTGATAGATCAGGTTGTGGGCTTTGGGTGGCTGGTACAGTTCCTCCTCTGGACGGAACCCTACTACAATAGGAATAAGTGTGTCCTTGTTTTGCTAGCAAAGAGGCAAAGGATTCAACAATGGGGCGTGTCTGTACGAAGACCGTGAAGAAATCATCACGCTAGGTAAGTTATCACTTCTCCCTTCTTACCTTATTTCAATGGATTGAGTGAAGGATTGACTTGATGATTAAATAAAGTTCAATAAAGAATTGTTGCCTTGCTAAATTTATGACTTGTGATTTCAGCTCTTCAGTTTCTGATTGGGTTGTTTATTTGAAATGGGAAAATTTGATAATGATTTAGTTTAGAATAAATGTTTGACTTTTCATGTGGAGGAATCAGATCCAGAATATGAGAAACTCTATAAAAATGGACATACGGATCCATAGTACTGACTGATGTGGGCTATGCATAGTACCGTAGCCTCACTATTATTTCTTAACTTTCTATTTTGGTATTCTTTGCATACGTTGAGTGAGTTCTTTTGAAATTTGTTGTCATAATTGGGTCAGTCATTAGCAGACTTTGGTAAGGCGAGAACTCTGGTGCGAATTTGAAAAGGGGGAATTTGAAATGGACTGAGAGAGATGAAGCTATTAGATGCATGTGAAGGGGAATCTCAAGGAATCTTCTGGTATGTTCATGTTCATTTTACTATCCTTTTATTTACCTAAACTAAAATATTATACATGCCATCCTAATCAGCTGTGGGTTTTGCTTGAAATCTTTTCAGTTTTTTTTTTTATTATTGACTGTGAATTTATACACTTCTGTTGCTACTTTTTTGTCTTGCTATAATTTCAGGTTTCTTTTACCTCCATCTTATAGTAATAAATAACATAGCATCTACCAAGCTTTAAAAAAAAATGATATAACAGCATATTTCTTTGGATCCTTTCTTGGATAAACACCATTATTGGTAACGAAGGGTATTGCTGTTGGGTTGATGGGTCTTTCCAGGATCCGAATAGGGGTGGGGGGAGGATATATAATTTTTAAGGGTGATAATATGATACAATATGAAGTCATTTATGGTGAGCCTTTCTCTCCTTTCACATGGAATCTATTGCTATGTTTTGTGCGCTGCAAGGTACTGCAGTTTCAAGGGGAATTGAGGTGTGCATGCACTTTTCTATCAGACTCCATGTTGCTTAGGGTACGTATGATGAATTCTAAGCAAGCTCCAACAATTGTTGAATGACAGGCACACAAAAATTATGCAATTTTGGTTGATCATGTCTTGAAATAGAGCTTTCTTATGCGCTTTGTACACCAAGGGAAAATAATGTATTGGCCCATAATTTAGTGAATCTTGGCAGGTTATCATGTTTTAATTATAATTATGAGTCTTTACTTTTCCTTTGTTAAAAAATATGTGACATAATGTAATCTTTTTTATTTAATATCATAGCTTACGGGTATTTTAAGCAAAAGAATTAAAAATAAAACTTGTAGAATTGACTAAAGAAATATTCAAATAATTGTTTATATATTCATTTCATCCAAGTACAATGATGTAATACTGTCAATCTCCACCGTGCAGCAAGTATTACACGATTTTTTGTCTGTACTTTGTTGAGAAAAATAAATGCCATAGTATTACTAGGTACTTCTGAATACAGAAAAATGATTATTCCTCTTTACCGACTTTTGCAAGCTGATGAAGTTGACATAGATTGATTCGAAAGATATTGAACTCAAAACAGCTAGGTGTGGTTGACCTGTAGGTTATCTCGAAAGGTGGCTATTCAAAGCGCATATTTTACAACTAGTAATCGTGCCCTTGCACAGTAACGGGAGCAAATTATGTAGTAGAAATCATTAAGCTCCTTAATAAGGAGGAGAGATAATTTAAATCAAATTTGTAGTGAAAAATAGTTAAATACTATATTTATCTACAAGATAACACATGTGAACTCTATAGTGGTAAGAATTTTGGCACCAACAGAACCCAACTGGGTTCGAATCCCGCCTTCAGCAGAAAAAGAAAAGAAAAAGGGTGCGCGGTGCACAAGCTCGGTCCGCAGGTGACGTGCGTGGTTCAGAGTCGTGTTCCACGGGTGCGGCGCGCGGTCTACGGGCACTGGGATCATATGCGGCGCGACCAGTGCATACTTAAGTGTTGAAGCTCATAATTTGGAAAATTCATCTATGTGCGATCTGGAAATTCAACGGCTGAGCATCATTCTGAAAAAAAATAAATAAATCAGGACCCTTGCAGGATCTAGACATTAAGCTCCTTAATAAGGAGGAGAGATAATGAGTGTTTTGCTGGATTTTTTTTACCTAAATACCCATTATGCCATTCAAAACTCTTTTTATGATTAAATTATGGTGTTATCTCAATTCTATTATTAAGCACGTTGGGTGTCCGATCCGCCAACGGCTACGATTGAGAGATGAAACTTCGGATTTGATCTCGGCTCTCCAATTATATAATTTGTCTTCTTTTGATTAAATGCATCTCTTTTATGTATAGAAGTTTAAATTTAGTTAAAAACATATCCACCACATGTGCTGCCACACGATACGTTACAATTAAAATTGAATAAATTCTGAAATTTAGCGATATATTTATTTGTTTCCTTATTCCTTTATTTCTATATTTCTCATCTTCAATTGAGAAGAGTCCACCTTCCATTTTCTTACTTATTGTTTCCTTTTTTCTTCGTTTCTATACAGATCACAATGGAAATCATTTTTTTTTTGAATTTCCTTACTTCTCTTTCTTTGTTTCTATACATATTGGTGTGGGCAATTTAGAATATATTTTCAATATAGAATATATCAATGTGTGTGTATTCTAAATTGGAAACAAAGAAGAATATAAATTGGAACGTGTGTGTGAATATATATTTTTGTTATAATATGTGTGTGTATATATATATATATATATAGAGGAGGGTTCAAATGCCTCCATGTTTTTGTGCCTCCATCATGCCTCCATCTCTCTCCATCATTTTCAAAGTTCAAACAGTCGATTTGAACCGCTCAACCTAACCTCCATACTAAAATATGTTTGGAGACCAAATTTTATATTTTTAGGAATTTTTTTACTATTTTTTTAGATAGGTACAAAATCAGTAAATCTGAACCATCTAAAAACAGTATTTTTGTACCTATCTAAAAAAATAGTAAAAAAATTCCGAAAAATATAAAATTTGGTCTCCAAGTATATTTTAGTATGGAGGTTAGGTTGAGCGGTTCGGATCGACTGTTTGAACTTTGAAAATGATGGAGGCACAAAAACATGGAGGCATTTGAACCCTCCTCATATATATATATCCTATACATACAGATAACATTTTTTATTTATATTTTTTGATATCATATTATATGTTGATATTGAATTGTTGTATAATATTTGATATTAGATTCAAATCGAGCTATTATTTGATATCATTGGTATTTTGTCACACCCCGCGGCCACGGGTTGTAACAGTCTCCCGCCGTAAGCATACAACGCCGTGTATACTTACAAGGCTATTCAAATCTTACTCAACAATTCAACATATAATAATATAAAATAAGTTTATAGATACACAAATCAGAGTACACAGTCTGGTCAGAATATAATACAACATAAGTATCTCATCCGGATACCAACCATAAGGCCTACCCTAAATCTATACAACAAAACATATCTAGGGTTATCAAGTGGTAAGCTACTAAGGCCTACTACTCTCGTGCCTCTCCGGAATCAGTCGCACCAGTACCTGTAAAATAACCGGGAGGGTGGGGGTGAGAATAAATTCTCAGTGCGAATTTTGCCACAGTTTAGACTATTGGACTTGCAATCAAACTCTATATTCAACAATGAAACCCAAACAATAACAGTTCAAACAGATATATATAATCATAAATAACAGAATGCCAATGCTCGACAACAGTTTAATCAACCTGAAACACAGTTTACGGAATTTCCAAGATGAATTTCAAACACAACATATATATTTTGGCTTAACTCAATTCAATAGGGTTTGTAGCAATTACAGATGTTCTTTCGAGCTGAACCATTATCAAACCCACATCTGTAGGGTTACAGACGCTTACAGATGGCCAACCGCTGGACCCTTTATCTGACACCCATCTGCAATCGCTTGGCTTAACAGTTTATTACGGTCTGGTTCAAATCATATAAAGAAAATCCTCTTTGGAATCATTCCAATAGTCGTAATATTCAATTGACCTTCAAAATGCATTAACCCGTAGGAGAATGCTACCGAGTCACAGACGTTACACATGTCACCCACGAGTTCCATTCACATCACATAACATAATCACCTTCCCTCGTCCCAACCGGTACTGGGAATATCGAGGGCCGTTCCCCTAAGGCCATTAGGATCCTGGGAATCCAAGTCAGCATACAGCCCGACTTGGCAAATTCATTGGATCCAAGTGCTTAACTTCGTAAATCCATTCACATACATATCAAAACAAATCGTGGTGACTTTCAATCAAATCAGATCATGATAGATCGACACAACCTACAACCATACCAGCATGCAAATCACTCAAGTCATATCAATTCGAGTTTAATTTGATTGGGCTATGCAAATGCTTTACACAATTCAATGATGCAATCAATGATATTCAACATGACAAACGAATAACAGTTTAATTCCTGAAAATAAAGTATCAAACAAGTCCAAGAATCCCGCACCTTAGTATGACGAGCGTACCGCTTAATTTAAGGATCGGGCGTCTCGAATTGTCTCGCGATATCTTGCTCGACCGAGCCTACACCTATATTATACGTTTACTTGGTTTAATTCGGGTTCAGTGGTCTATACGTTTACTTAGGGTTTGTACAGTCTCAAATCAATTCTTTTCGGTTCCTTCTTTCTTATTAAAAATCTCACATAGCGGTGCACAAATGCATCTAGGCCCTCTAGCCATATACCATTTCACTTTGGTAACAATCAATCACCGTTTCACTACTTTGGTTCTCGGATCAATTCAATTTACCGATTGGTTAAACCCTAATTTGGTCAAAACCTCAAATTAACCGTTAAACGTTCTAAAAATTCAAGATCAAAAGGTAACCTTACCGATTATAAGTCTAATCAGTTGGATTAAACTAGTCAATTCATGATTATACTCAATTTGGGTTTTGGCACGAAACCCTAGAAATCAGAATTCACAAATCGGAGGAAATCGGGAAAAAGATTGACAAATAAACAAGCAAGGAGTGTAGAGGAACTAGTCCTCGAGCAATTCGAACACAAATCTCGAGTTTAAAATGAAAACCAGAGAAATCGAGAAATCGTAGATTTTAGAGAGAAACAAAAAGAGAAAAGAATACCGAATAGGAGAGTTAGAAGAGATCCACGGGCGTTTACTCGGTTCCGGTTTCGATTTCTCGCAACAATCGGGGGTTTGAGAGGAACGAGAAACTCTCTCGCTCTTTTTCTTCTCTCTTGGCAGAAATTTCACTTAAAATGGTAAAGGAATGAAGTGGGAGAGAGAGAGAGAGAGAGCAGGAATTATGTAAATAAGCCCTTGGAATCACCCAGTGCGGATCACTCACCCGCACTGGATCTGAGTGCGGACGCACTCGGCAGTTTGTAGGTCCTTCCAGCACTTTTCAGTGCAAAAATCGGTGTCGGTGCGGGTCCTCCACCCGCAGTGCGGGTCACTTCACCCGCACTCAGCACTTAGTCAGTTTTCAGCATGAATTTTAACACAGAAATCACCCGCAGTGCGGGTGACTTCACCCGCAGTCAGGACTTAGTAGATTTTTGGAATGAATTTTAACACAGAAATCACCCGCAGTGCGGGTGGCTTCACCCGCAGTGCGGGTCACTTCACCCGCACTCAGAACTTAGTAGATTTTTGGCAGAATTTCAGAAAAAGTCCGAGCGTAATGCGGACGCACTGACCCGCAGTGCGGGTGGCCTCACCCGCACTCAGTACTTAGCCAATTTCAGTTCAACACAGAAAATCATGAGTGCGGCCGCACTCACAGAAATTTCAAAGGCAATTTAAGGGAAACAGAAGTCAGTGCGGGTCAGTCACCCGCAGTCACCTATTAGTGCGGACGCAGTGAGCCTGTAAAGTCTCAAATTCTCGAAATTTCGACGCGATTTCGATTCACACTTAACTTACTTAATTAGAGGAACCTAAATTAAGGTTTTAACTTCCATTTTGTTAGCACAATTAACTTGATTCTTGCTTTTAATTCATTTGAATTTAATTGTAAAAATTTCGTAACGTAACATATTTAAAAATAAAGAATCATCACATCATCAAATTGTTATCAGAGATCACGATTAAAGTTAATTAAAACATAATCATATAAATTTTCTATTAACATGTGTTTTAATTTTTAGATAATTATTATTTTCATTAATATATTTGTTTCTTATAATATGTCTCCGTTGCAACGCACGGGTATGATACTAGTTAATAGTTAATAAAAGATGGTTTTCATAACTCTCACATAATTAATAGTTAACCAAAATGGTAAGAAATGAAAATACTCAAAAAATATATAATTCATAGGGAAACTCAAAAATAAATTAATTGTCGGCTTTTACTCTAATCTCATATCGTTTCGTTAACTCAAATTTTGATTTTAGATATGGATCATCCAACTTAAATCCGCACAGATATTAGAGGATCCCGTGATTACTGGCATGGCGGAATTAAAGCTAATTGAACGGTCCAAATCTAAACTCAAATTTTATGTTACATCTGAGGATGGAGACTCGTGGAATTGGAGGTTTGAAGAAAGGAGCTTATCATAGAAGCCATGTACATAAAGATAAAAGTGATGTATGCAATGAATTTTTTTTATTCTAATTTAATGAAGAATGCAAATAAAGTTTTGTTTTTTTATTTTAAATATCTCAGTATTATTTGGGAGTAAGTTTTTGTTTGGTTTCAAATTTGTTATTTTATGTTTTAAACTTTATAATAAAAAAAGTAAAGAAGAATATATTATGTATAATTTGTTGGGCCAGTGTCAATTTGTTGTATATGTAGTAATTTTTGAAAGCAAATAAAAACGGCATGTGAAATCATTTATTTTGGACATCTTAAAAAGTTATCTTTTATAAATATAATTAATTTTCAAACAATGTATACGTCAACATTAGAAAGGGATAAATTAGATATTAAAAGATAAAAGTTTCTCTTAGCTTTCAAAATAGTGGCACCCTATCTATAAGGTGTTGAGAACGAGAATATCATATACACCTTACTCAAATTGGCTTTACCAAATCGTGAGATTATGAGAGGTTTATATACATGTCGTTGTTTAAGGATAGCTTTTAAATAAATTTTAGTGAATCTCTTATATTTACAATCAAACATGTGTATCCTAAAATAGATATATAAGTTTACTGTCATTTGAATGCAAACAAAAAAAAACTTATGAATGTTTACAAGATTTCTCGTGATTTATTTATGTAATCATATTTAATATTTATTTATGTAATTCCTTTATTAAACTTAATTGTGATTTTGTGTCATGATTAATCACAAGAAAAGAAGTGACAAAAAATAAAACACATGTGAGATAATTAACAAATCACCTATAATAGTAGAAATTTTATAGTAAGATAATTAAATTTAACAAAGTATTTATTACATTATAAATTTCACATTTAAAGAAAGTGATCAAAATAAATTTTTAGGCCAAGTTAATTCTATTTTCATTTGGTACCAATTTAACACTGTTTTTGTCTACCAATTTAATTTTCGTACCAGTTAATTCTATTTTCATTTGGGCCAAGTTGCTTCAATTTTTCATGGTACCAGCATCATTGTGCCATGTTACCACTGGGCAACGACATCAACATCAGTCCTTCATGAAGGCTATTTGATTTTTGTAACTTTGTAAATTTGTAAATATTATTTTTTATTTAATATAAATGTTACTGGCAACTTGTTGTTAACCTTAAAAAAACAAGTCACCACTGTGTCAAATTTCTTCAATTCTTTTTTCAAAGTATCAATCACTGTATATCAAAAAAAATTAAGAGTAATTTAGTTTTTATGCTTATTCTTAAAGTAAAACATATTTTTTATTCACTCATGCTTATTTTTAATCTACTGGTGTTGTTGCCAAACACCAACTCCTTAGTGAAGATTAAATTGTTAAATCTCAACCTCTTAAGCCATGGTGCCGAATATGGCCGTAAAGATTAAAAGAAGTATTATTGTATATACTAGATAGAACTGGCGTCAGTTTATATTGATTTGATCAGTAACATGTTGTCACACCCCGAGACAACCCGCCACGTATTTACACGTAAGGCGTGTGCACATCACATACATTATCAATAATAAATACTCATGCAATATTTAATAATCAAACGAGTCTTATAACATCACAAATAGTTTGAGTAGATTACACACATTCAACATGAGATCAAGACAAACATGACAAACAAACCGATAATTGTCATGTCAGTCAATGTATCCACTTTTAACGAGAAAATTAAAATTTAATTAAAAAGAAAATGAAAAGATACTTGAGCCATCTGCTCGTTGATCTCCAGATCCACGTTCCTCCTATTTGTGCTCCATGTCAGCCTCATCATTTCCTGGAACCCACGTAAAAGTGGAAACGGGTGAGAGATCGAACAGTCTCTCAGTACGGGATTTAGTTCCAGTCCCGGAATTTATCAAATTAACTTATTAATACAAACTAGATATTAAAATTGTATCCTCACATGTAATCTTACTAATGCATATTTAAAACACACACACACACACAGGCACAAATACATTTCTTTAGTTATCTTTCATGTTTTTAATTGCCTCACCAGGGGGACTCAAACCCCACTAGATCTTAGCCGTGCCACTAGCCGGGGACTCGAACCACCGCTAGATCTTCTTTGCCTCACCAAGGGGACTCGAACCACCCCAGATATTGGCGTCTCACTAGGGGGACTCGAACCACCACTAGTTCAACTGTCTCACTCAACGGGGACTCGAACCACCGCAAGATATTGACCCGTGACGGAAAGTTCAACTAACGCCACGTTAACGAGGGGTCCAGTCGAACACCAGACCCAATGTATACATTCCAACATGCGTTCAACGCATATTGGCTCCTTTCCTTTAATTTATCCATTACATTTCATATTCGTTTCATTAATCACACACGAGTCATACTCAACACATCACGTCCTATAAATCCGTTGATCAAACGAATAATCAAATCCTAGTATTCTAAACAAAGCAAAAAGGATCGTTCGATTCAACATGCATAATTCTATAAATAAATAAATGCAAACAAAACGATAAGTAACAATTTGACAATGTCCAGAAAACCCGTACCTGTTATTGTGGTGTAGTTTGCTACCGCTTCTTTATCACTCTTTACTTTTGAACTCAGACCTAAACCATGCAACACGAACCATATATTTTTATTACCATCTAATCTGACTTATATAAACGAATTTAATAACATAATCAAATTCCAAACTGACTATCTGACTATTATCAAACTAATTATATATATATATATGTAGTATAAATTACTCAAATTCAAACCGAATGAAAACAGAAGAGACACAATATGTCTATCTAACTGAGACATGTATATTTATATATAAGTAGTATAAAATAATCCAATTCCAATCCGAATGCAACAGAGGAAACAAACAACACACAAGTCAAAGAAATATTAATTTATTAAAAATTGAAGATTGTTGGTTTGCACTGATTGGGCCTCCCATAGTATATATTAAAGTTTATTTTGAACGAATAGAAAATGTCAATAAGACATATTTGTATTTAAACCCAAATATAAATACAATATTATTTTACTCTAAGATCACGCATAAATTAATTTGTTTTGACCATAATGTTTGTATGATGGTATACATACAATTTATTTCTCAAGGAAACTAAAAAAAAGTTTATATTGATCATAAGTTTTAGACTATAGTTCTTTTGTAAATAAATAGAAATAGTTCTAGGGTTATCGGTGAGTAAATCTCTATCAATTAAAATAGTAGATGTAAATCAAAATGATTGTTTGTAATAAAATTAGTTCTAGGGTTATCGGCGAATAATATCTAGGGTTATCGGCGAAAAATTACAATCCAATAAAATAACTTTATAAAGTTTGATGCAATTCGGTTTGTTTAGGAAATTCTGAACCATCGGAACTTTTGACCACCTTTGACTATCAATATAATATACTAATTATCATTCCATCTAATAAAATAATAAGGTTTTATTAAGTAAAATTGAAAGGAACTTTGACAATAAAACAACTCAATTTATCTACCGATCAGACTTATGAAGCATCCAACAGTTTACTTAAATTAAGTAAATAAAATATAAGAATTGATCTTCATCAAAATAAATTAAGTTTCTGAAAATTTATTGGTGAATCTAAAAATTTATACAAACGTTAATTCAATTTATAATATTACCAAAGAACTAGTCGATAATCAATTAAACTGTTATTAGAAAGTTACTTTAACTAATTGAACAAGTTTATAAAATTTGAAAAATCTAATGATAAAACAACAAAACAATTATATGTAATTTTCAGAAATCTTATCAATTAAATTAAAATCATAAATTATTTAATCTACTTACTAACAATAAATTAAACATAAAATTTGGGTACCTTAATATTTGAACAGCTTGGCTTGAGTTTTTTTCTTGGGAGTTGTGAGTAAAAGAGGAATATAAAAGAAAACCTAGAGATCTCTTTTTTCTTGTTTATAACTTATGTGAAGAACTAGGCGACGATAGAGATACTGACTAGGGAAATTAATTATCACAATTGCCTTCCAATCTGATCGGTTACAAGTCAAATTAAAGGTGCCGAATAAAAATGAAAATAACTTGCGAATTCAAGGTGTGCCGTTCTAATTGTATCATGCTGCGCCGTTCTAATTGTAACTTAAGAATTCAAGGCGTCAAGTGCCAATTAATTATTTTTGGAAAGTTATTTATGAGGAGGTATCATACTAGTTTGAAACCCACACTTCAAATTCTTGGGCTGCCGGTTCCTTATGTTAACATATAAAATATTTATCCACTGCCAAGATACGAATGTTTCTGCAACTAATCTTTACATTTCTGTACAAGTCTACTCACTTTAATTTATTAACGTACAACTAGTCTAGCTATCTTTTATATTATAAAATTCCTTATTTCAATAATACCAAATTGATTATATTATGTATATAATAAAAATTTCTATGGCAATATATTAGTATGCGTATACAAATATAACTAACAATCGCAATTATATAGGAAAAAAATGATATCTAAATTATTTTCATCGTACCTTTATGTAGTATTTCCATTACGTGGTGTTACACATGTGAATATTATTATCTGTCCAATATCAAATTTTTATATAGTGCATAATGTGATGAATAGTCATATTCCGCAATGGTCAACATACATGTGTGATATGTATTTACAATTAATTATTTCCACAAACAATATATTATTAAGATCCAAGGTTATAGTTTGCTCTTATTATTAACGAACACATAATGAAAAAAATAATTAAAAAATAATTACATTAACAAAAAGTGAACAAAATAATATTTCAATCCCTGTTGCAACGCACGGGCACTTATTCAAATACATGCTACTTTCTTAATCTTTTTTATTTGCCAAACATGAACTCCTTAGCTCTCCTTAACCTCTTAATCCACCATGCCGAAGGGGGCCTTATAGTAAGAAAGAAAAATATATAGGAGAGTTAGACAATATTATGCATCAACTGTGATAGTATACTTAATGTTCATTAAATTTACAACAATAAACAAGACTTTTTCTGAGATTGCCGAGGTCAATAAAAGCAGGCATAATTATAACTAAGAAAGTTGAGCATATCATTTGTAGTATGTACATATACATATATAACGTACGTACCTTGGCAACCATTAAGGAGATAGGGGTTTCCGTGGTACCCTGGTGCGCAATTGCATATATAACCTTGACCAGTGGGGCGGTCAACACATTGGCTGTTAGTGCTAACACATGCATAATGGGTTCTATTTTGTTTTGCTATTTTGCAGGTCTCGTTCCCTACAACCCAATCAAGAACAACCGAAAATTTCTTGGCATCCTTAGCCGAAAATCTCTTGGCATCCTTGTTAAGGGAGTCAGGTTTGGTGAGATATGTGGTGCTAAATTTGAAGTTTTTTGTTTCTATTAGCATCGCATACCCACAAGGGCTGAAGCTTGCGGTACGAGAACTGTTGTAGCGTTTATCAAATGTAATATCATAATACTTCATTCCAAACGGAATGGCAGTCTGGCAGCAACCGATACCAGAGCATGAGCCATTCACTAGTCCTTGCTCACTCAAGCTCACAGATAGACACCCTATTGTGTATGAGATAGATTGACTGCCTTTAAGTTTGGCATATGCAGATGTCTCACTACCTAATACCATGAAACTATTTTCGGTATTTGATAACCAAAATGGCGTATTGGTCAAATCAATAGTAGACTCACCCCCACGAATTAACCTTGAGTTAATATAACATAGCCAAGAAACAACGACCTCAATCCGAGCTTGGCCTTGGGACACGGATATGCTTTGTAATACGGCTAACTCTGAGCGTGAAGCAGGCAAAGATATTGCCTTGTAGCTACCGTCGATCGTCTTATTACACACGAGGTTGAACTCTTCAGATCTGGAACAATTTTTACCTATCCCAAATGGATAGGTAACCTGTAATTATATGCAACTTTTTAATGTTAAATAATTAATATGTTGAATGTAAATAACAGTTAACTTTTTTTAATTCTATCTATGATTGCAATTTTAAACACTTTTTTTTTATATAATTTACAAGTTATGAATCATGAGTATGCCCTTTTCTTTAGTAATATATATGGAACGTACCTCGGTGTCTCCACAATGTGTCGGACATCCGGCAGGGGGTTGAAATATTGGTTGAGCCACAGAGAACGACAGTAGTAGCATGAAGAAGAAAATGATAGCCATATATATTAATGTATCTTAAAACAACTAAAAGGCTTTAAGAAATGCAAGTGGTTGTGTTGAAGTTTGAAAAACAGAAACAAATTGATGGAGTTTGGTTGAAGAAGAGTGAGTGATTTACTTAATTTATAGGCATAGAAGAAAATAACTAAATTTGTAATTGGTTACTTTGCTCTATTAATTTCAAAATTGTTGTGACTTTAAACAAATATTTATAGTGTTATCTTATTGTTCTCTCTTTTTTTTTCTAAATAAAGTTTTCCTGCTGCTTTGTGACCTTTAATCTGTATATGCGCGCGTCCATAGATATTAATGAATTGCCAGACCAATATATAATTATAAAACAACAAGTTCAGTTAAATTTGACCATTTAATTATCTACTAAAAATAAAATTACTTAAATAACCCAGCAAATTCTAGTCCACTAATAAATTAGAAAATGGCCATTTCCAGATATTATTCAAATTCTTATCTCCAAGAAAAAAAGGCAGTTTGGTCCGAAATTTTAATTTCATATAAAAAATATAAAATTTTCAAATCTACACACGTTTTCAATAAAATTTCAAATCTGCTAATTCCGGTAAATAATTTACCGGAAATAAGCCCTATGTACGGTAAATTATTCAACAAATTTAAAATCCTATTTTTGGTAAATAATTTATCAGAATAATTTTTTTTTTTTTTATTTTAATTAAATAGAAGATATTATAATTTTTTTTATATTAAAATATTAGAAATATTTTCATGTTTCTTTAATAATAGATAAAGTACTATATAATTGAATTTATTAGAATGACCGCGATAAATAATCCATATCAACATTTTTTCAGGCCGAATTTTTTTGTAGCTGTAAGAAAAATTAAAATATTTCTTTGAAAAAATTTCTAGTGTAACCATATAAACTTTTAAACTAGTCAATTTCCCCATGAAAACATCTTAATATCCAATATCCCCATAAAAACTTCATATCCTTTCTTTTATCCCCTTTAATTCACTAAATTTGTAATTTAGACAAATATACCCCTTTATTTTAAATGAAGATCTCCCTGTGAATGAGCAAAATTGAATAAAAGAGAAGAAAAAAGAAAAGAGAGACTTTATCTCTATGTTTAAAGTCTAAATTCCTCCTTCGTCTACTCAAGTTGTGTATGGTTAATTTGATTAAATAGGAAATTAAATCATAAAATAGGACATCAATAGAGATTCACACCTTTCATGGTGATGTGCAATCATAGACAAGTAACTAAACATATTGCATGAAGACTTCGCCAATCACATCAGTTAACACAAAATGGAAATATATCACATTACATAATTCCATCCAACAACCAAATAAACCAAAGATTGATAACATTTCATGAATCGAAATAACATAATAAAAGCAAAATAAAACATTGTTCTTCAATTAGCATTCAACATGCAGACACAGGAAGCCACGCAGAACACGCTTATTCATGATTGAAATCTGAATTCATGAAAAAGAAACCCCAAAAAGAAAAAAGAAAAATCAAACTTAAATCATAAAACAAAACATATAAACCTTAGTTATGTGCATCCAAAATCAAACTTAGATGTGGAGATAGATGAAGAAGATGAAGCATCGTTTTGCTTTTCTCTTCTCTTTTATTCAATTTTCCTCATTTAAAGGGAGATCTCCATTTGAAATAAAGGCTATATTTGTCTAAATAACAAATTTAATGAACAAAAGGGGATAAAAGAAAGGATGTTAGATTTCTATGGGGATATTAGATATTAAGGTGTTTTCATGGAAAAATCGGCTATTTTAAAAGTTTACATGGGTACACTAGAAATTTTCCCTATTTCTTTGTGTGTTACTGAAAAAAATTAAAATATTTTGGATTTCAGTTATTGAGCTCAATTCAAAAGTTACTTCTGAATAAATAAGAAAATTATTGTGCATGCTCCTTCTAATACATTCAAATTCTAAAATAAAATTGATTTGACATTTAACTCTGCCTTCCACTCATGATTATTATGGACATGAGTACGGATTTCTATTTTTTGAAGCTAAATTGGTAAATTTTTATTTAGTTTATTATTATATCTGGTAAATCAACAACACATGATTAAAATTTTCTGAACATAATTGCTAGTCCATATCGTATCTATTAACATTCTAAATTTTTTTTTTCCGTTGTCTGACTGTCTGATCAAAGCGTCAAAAGAAAAGAGTCTATATCATATTAACAACAATACATATAATTTATGAGGAGGGTTCAAATACCTCAATTTTTGTGCGTCCACCATGCCTTTATTGTTAAAACGCTAATAACTCAAAATTTAAATCATAAACGTCAAAATAAAAGCATTAGATGTGATCTATGCTTTTTCCTTTATGTGTTTATAAAAATTTATTACATTTTGGTTTTGTTTATATGTGAATCAATAAGATGAAAATTCAACATCCATAAATTGTCCATATTAGTACGTTTATACAAGCTCTTGATGACACTCAAAATAAAGTTGAAATGTCATAATTTTTTACACATGAATATATAAAATGATGTAGATCATATTCAACGGTTTTATTTTGACTTTTAAGTTTTAAATTTTGAGTTATTAATGTTTTTAAAAAATAGTGACATGATGAGGGTATAAAAATGGAGGCATTTGAATTCTCCTCATAGTTAATATATATTTAGTTGGATACATCTGCAACATTAAGAATATATGAAATCTTGAAAATAAAAATAATAAAAAAAACATGCCTAACATAATTTACAAATTCAAAATTTTAAACTATCAAACATCTCATTTTCATATAATTTGTGAACAAATATGTCTCTCCTCCGTTGGTTGGATATGGATTGTGCGGATCCGTGAGAAGAAGTTTTGACGTTTTTGAAATAAAATACAACTATTCGATTCATAATGAATGTCCGGATGTCAGAATGAATCACTACAACAGAAATATCCTTCTGCAACCGGCCAAATGGGTCGCAGATGGGTAAAGCGTCGGTCACAGAAGGTGGGCGCTGGTCAGATGACCAAAATGGTTCGCACATGACCCGGCCATAGTTGCTCCGTCACTAATGACTGCCCCGCCAATGACACCGATCGTTGAAGGTTAAGGCGCCGATCGTAGATGACCCCTTCAGCGACCGATTATATCTGTCCCTGGTGCGATATGCTGACGTGGCTAGGGACCTATCAAAGACTGACTAGGCGGTCGCAGAAGGTTCCCAGATCGGTCGCAGAAGCTTTTTTTTTGTTATTTTTTGTTGTATTTTTTCCAATTGGTACGAAATGTACCAAACAAATATAATATTAAACCCATTATGTTCATATATTTTTCTCCAACCTCAATTGGAACGAAACGTAATATTCACAAGCATTTAACATCAAATATCATACGATTCATAAGCAAATTAATTGATACGTAACAAGCATTTAACATCAAATATCAAACAACTCACAAGCAATGTAATTGGTACGTACCAAAAATTTAACATCAAATATCAAATAATTCACAAACAATTTAATTGATACGTACCAAACAATTTACAAAACAACATAAACATGAAATATCTAAAGTACTTGTTACACCAAAAAGGTATAGTCCAAAGCTTCAGTACAATCAAGATATACCTTTTATCCCTAAATACACTTTTGGTTCAGATTGCAAGTATACAATCCTACCACATAGTATATTATCGGGTATCGATCCACAGAGAGTATGGTTAAAAGTTAGGTTTTGTACTTTGTCAATTAATTTTAGAAAATAAAAGAAAGTAAAGTGCAATAAAAGTAAATTGGGGGGGTTGTTCTAACAATTCCTAAGTTTTGGGTTCAATACCCGAGAGAGAAATTTTTTAAAACAATTAAAGTAAATAAAGAAAAGAAAGATTGGTTTCCTTTGAAGTAAAGGAGATCTAGGTGCAGTCGGTCTACAAGTCCTTGTTAATTCTATTTATTCGGTATTTGTTTAAGTTCATGTATGATTTGATGAGGTTTCTAACCTAATGTATCATTAAGAGTCACTTTCGTGAATTAATGACGTGTCTAAGTAATTCGGACTTCTGATGTGTTGTTTGCAATACAAGCAATAAATCCTAATTTATGCTCAATTCGGTTACAAGTGTACAACCTTGTCGAGTAGTACTTAGGGATCGTCTCCACAGGGACAAGTTGGAATATCAAATCTAACCTAACAATTTAATTTAGTAAAAGAAAGTAAAAAGGTTTTTGTTTGTTCAAAGGTTGGTTTGGTTTCGATTAAAATGAATTAAACTAAAGTCTTTAAAGCAAAATCTGATTTTTAACAAGTATGAGAAATTAGGGTTTCTTAGGGTTCCTATCCACTAATGTTACGATTAATTGGTTTGTAAATTTTGTTCTTATATTTATGAAGGCACAGTTGGATGTTGTAGGTACAAAGTGATATCTCTATATTAATACCATCTTTAAATTAGAATAAACGTCACATCTCGGTACTTGACTACTCTAATCCAAAGTCATTAAGTTCTTACTGTCCCAATTGATCTAGAAAACTATCTTTCACCTCTCGGTACTTGGCACAATTTTCTAAACTATTAGGTAAAGCCCGTGTAAGACAAGCATCACCTCTCGGTACTTAGCCTATCAAATACCCTATTCGTTATGGTCTAGACCTAATATTCAATATTTCAATTGCAAATACCAAATCCTAAGATTTCATGCGATTTCGATTAAGTCTTCACAATCAATTAAAATAAAGAATAGATCATAACAAAGAACAAGAACATATAGAATAAAACCAACTAAATCATAACAAAAGTTTCAAGTACAGCCCTAATCAACCCTAGAAAAGCCCTTAGCCAGTTATGGCTAAGACACAAATGAAATTAAAAGAGTAAAAGAGTTCCAAAGGAAAGAAAATAATAAAACCGGTTGATCAATGGTGTTCTCTCCTCCCTTCTTCTCTCTTCCTTGCTTTTCCTTGCTTTTCCTTGTTCAAAACCAGAAATTCTCTCTCTAAAAAACGTCCTTAATCTATTCTACAGGTCTCCTTTTATACCCCCTAGCAAAACCTAGAAATAAATCCCTAAAAATAGCAAATTCAGGCTCTGAACCGCCTTATTGCGGGCTGCAATACATTCATTGTGGGCCGCAATGAGTGGAGGCAGTTAACTGGTTGCGCAGAAGAAACTGGAGAGGTCATTGCGGGCCGCAATGGATATGGCTACGAGCCGCAATAATCGTGCTGAAATGAAGAGGCTCTAGCTTGTTGTGTTGCGGGCCGCAATAACTCTCTTTCGGGCCGCAATGCGTTCTGCAGTTGCTCCAATCTTCGTGCTAACTCACCCGTTTTGCTTCGTTAAGCTCCAAACACTTGATTACCTATAAAATAAACATAACTAGGGCAGTAACTTGAACTTTTGGACATTTCTAACCTAATCAAACCTAATTTCAACAAAACTTGGCTTAATTTACATAACAAACCCTAGGTTTCAATAGATACAATTTCGGCTTATCAACTTCACGATTAGGTCCTTCACCCTAACTACCTAGACCCATTGAGCTCTTGTTAGTCTCTCCTCTCCTCAAGTATTGGTACTTCACAATTAAGTCCATCATACCAATACCCGATTCGATTTAAGATGTCCTAATTAGGGTTTGGCTTCACGGTTAGGTCCTTCACCAAGTTCCTAACCTTAATTTCTATAGTTCCGGCTTAGATTACAAATTGATTAGATCCTAATCCAAACCTAGGATATTTGCATTCATAATTTGGTACTATCCTATTGATCCTAGTCAATTTTGGTTCTTTCGAATCCAAAACGGGATAACTACAATTCAAGTACTAATTATATAAATAACACAAATGATAAATTACAGAAATTAACATCAAATCCCATAAAAACAATCATAACAAAAATAAATAACCGAATAAGATACAATTAAACACTACAGCAGAATGGATTTTCTGCGACTATATCTGCGACCGGCGCCAGTATCAGTCGCAGAAAATCTATTTTAAAAAAAAAACTATAACAAAAATCAGATGCGACCAGGACTTTCTGCGACCGTATCAACGACCGGCGCCAACACCGGTAGCTGAAAGTTTTTTTTTTTTTAGTGTCGCTGAAAAAAAAGCGACTTCTGAAAAAAAAAATCGCGCCAGTACCCCTCCGCCAAAATCAAAACAGCTCCGATCAAAACCCTTCCCCAAAATCAAAACCCTCCCGCTCTAAACCAAATCTCCGCTCAACCAAACCCTTACTGCCTCCGCGCCTCTTCTCCTCTCCTCTCCTCTCTCCTCAGTCTTCTCTGGATTTATCTGCCTACCTCTCCGTCTCTCTGTCCTCATCCCTTCTTCTGCGAAAACACTCCACAGCAGACTGCACCGTTGCCTCAACCTCCTTGCTGCTGCCTTATGCGCGAAGCTTGAGACGAGGCCGAGAGCAAAGGAGGAGACGGTTCCAACCACTGACCTTCGCCACGACATGAGTCGGAAGCACGAATCGAATCTGAAATTTCGTTCGGTAATGTTCTAAATTACTTAGTTGCTTCTTTTAAATGTGAAATTTCTAAGAATTTGTGTTAATTGCTTGTGGTTGATTAACACGATTCAAATCTGATTTTAATTGAGAAATTTCATGTTTTTCAGTTCAGTACCAGTATTTTCTGATTCTGGTACCGTTAGGGGCTGTTTTGTAAGTTTCCAACAGGGCGCCGTCTTATTGTGCTGTTCCTTTATACTATCAATTTGTGGCGAGTTCACTTTATGGAATGGTCAATCTTTCAATTTTGAGATGATTCTTCAGGTAATGTTAATAGAGTGGCGAGTTCACTTA
This sequence comes from Carex rostrata, assembly GCF_964058835.1. Taxonomy (NCBI): domain Eukaryota; kingdom Viridiplantae; phylum Streptophyta; class Magnoliopsida; order Poales; family Cyperaceae; genus Carex; species Carex rostrata. The sequence goes on from NC_135924.1 coordinate 463,200, forward strand.
ATGGAATGGTCAATCTTTTAATTTTGTGCATTGCTATAGCTCTCGTCTGTTCCTTTAACTTGTATTCTTGTCTTAATTTTCAGAAAAAAAAGAAAACAAACAAACAAACCAGATCATAGACTATTGTTTGGGAGCCCTTATCAACAGTCGGGGTAATTGCATGACCTATTTTTCAGGCAAGGTAAGAATGTCATGTACTATCGAATTAATTTTATTTATTGATGGAGTGTAAGTAGGCATCAGCTATGGCTGTGTCTTGTCACTTGCATCTTCAATTTTACGATGTTTCAATGTTTTTTCTGACTGGTCCGCCAGTAGAGAAAAATCGAGGGACCAAATTAAGAACATAAAACACAGCTAAATAAAGGGCTCAAAAACAAATGCACTAGAACTTGATTTCATATTTTTAGCATTTTTCTTCTATTTATTAGGCATTTTCAAAGTTGGCTTTTTTGAAATGCAAAATCAGCATTTTATGTTTTTATTTCCACTTCTGTCCCTGTATCAAACAATTTGTTGGTTAATTGTTGGTGAGATTAATATTTGCTATTGAAAATTGGTTATGTGCAGAGGGATTTAACAGCACCATATGTTGATGATAGAGAAGCGACTGTTGCTGCCTTTTTTTGCATTTGGAGACTTTCTCGGGTAATTTCAAGCACCTCCCTTTTTCTTGATTGATTGTCGCTCGAGATGTGATAAATTGTGAGTTCTTGTGATGAATTGGGGTATTGATCGATTGAGTACGGGTTGTTGATTTTCCTGGCTTTATTAAATTCATTGATATGTGATGTTTTGTTAAATGGGGATGTTTGATATTGTGCAAAATAACAATAGGCTAGCTTAATTTGGGAAAATTAGAATTGAGAATTTTGAGGAATATGTGTTTTTTTTTATTTCATGACTTAAGAATTTTGAGGATATTGTAATTGATACTATGGCAAAATTAGAATTTTTTGTGTTGATATTATTACTGTTGTATCTCAAATCAAAACTGTAATTTTGTATGATATTTGACATTACAATTGAATCGATCTATTGTGTATGTTTTGAGAAAAGTAAAATTAAAAAAATCCAAAAAACTGATAGAAAAGTAAATATAAAAAAAAATGACAGAATAGTATCAGTGACCGGATTTAACTATCAGCGACTGTCGATTCACGGTCGCCGATACATTTTTCCTGACGTCAGCAAAAAACAACATCGACAAAACAATTTGGTCGGAGAAAAAGTATCAGGGACCGGATGACGTCATCAGAAGAGCATCTGCGACAATGCTTTCAGCGACCGGCGTATCAGCGACCGGAATCGACTTTCTGCGACAGGATGACTATCAGCGACCGGTGACGTGACTATCAGCGACCGAAAAACCGGTCTCTGAAAGTCTTTCCTGCTGTAGTGAAATAAGTTCATGCATTGACCTAAACCCCTAGAGAGAGATCTACTCCCTCATGGAGAGATCCATTACAAAGTTTGGCAAAAATAAGAAGAAATGAAATAAAGAAATGATTACACAATTTATTGGATCAAAATTCTCAATCTTGCCGACTTTTTGCTCGAATCTCCTTCTTCTCCTTCCTAGAAAAGCTTTCCTGAGCTGCAGAATTTTACGCTAAGTGTGTATTTTTCCTAGAAAATGGACATGCACCAAGAGTGAGAGAGAGAGAGAGGTGAGAGTTTTTTTGAATGGGAATGAACTCCCTCTTTTATAGCCAAGGGCTATGCCCAATTAAGAGGCTAGGAAGTGGAGTTAGTGGGCGCTATATTTGGATTGTTTCACAAGATTGCATTGTCCAAGTTTAGCTGTAAAAACGTGTCCTTGTTGCGCCAAAAATAGAAACTGTGTTGAAAACGTGTAATTTTGGCTTTCTGCGAGTTTAGTGCGTCCGAATGACTCCAAATTTCATTTTTCTAGTTTCTCATGTTGTAGATCTTCTTACTAGCTTTCCAAAAAGTAGTCGTATGTCCAAAACGGAGTTACGAGTCAAAAGTTATGGCTATTTTAATGTGCATCCACAACGGAGTTACGGTTTTTCATGTGCATCCAGATTTCGGCCGGATCGAAATCCGTGCATCCGCACGGATGAATAGCTTATTATACCTTTTTAATATTGGTGTGCGTTCAGAAATTCATCTAAGTACTTAGTGCGGTCGTATCGCAAACTGTGCGTCCGCACTGGGCATTTTTCTTTGTTTTTCATCGTTTTTCTTCATTTTCTTCAAATTAAAACCAAACAAACGCAGTAACTTGATCCTAGGTGTATTATATTCACTTTATATTCAAAATACAAGATATTTGGTATTTTTTCGTGATAAAAATCAGATCGAATATGTGTATAATTTAGGCCTATCAGTAATACATAAACATCAAATATGAAATATCTCAAGTACGACATAAAATATCTAAAGTACTACATAAATATCAAATATGAAATATCTCAAGTACGACATAAAATATCTAAAGTACTACATAATATCTAAAGTACGACATAATATCATAAAACATCAAATATCTACTAGTCATCTCCGAGATCATCCCCGCTGTCATCATGAGTATCGGGGTGCAAGGTAGAACTTCCCTGTAAGAATATAACTAAAATTTTTATGGTTCAATGTTAAGAGTTTATTGTTTAGGATTTAGGGTTTAGATTTTTTAGAAGTTTATTGTTCCGTTAGTCGATTTTCCATACGTAATGTCCTTATTGGTTGTGGATGCCCTTATTGGATTCAAACAGACCCAAAAATTAGATTTCGTACCTTATGAGATGAAGAACCCGCCATGGTACACCTCATCTCCTCCATAAATTGGTTGAGCTGTGGCTGAAGAATGCCTAACACCTAACCTAAAATCGCATTTATGTCTTCTTGCCTGAGAGGATTGGCCCCGAAGAATACGATTGCGATTGTGATTCGGCTCACGATTGCGAAAAAGACGCCCGAGACCCTCCTGGACGATACATCGATCTCGTCTTGCCTTAAACATTAAAAATAAGATAATTAGTGTTACATTACAAATTTAAATATAAATTTATAAAATTTAAGTATGTGTATTTTACCTAGAGCACCGAGACCATAGTTGTCGCCGTGAGCATTATTGTCTGTGTTGGCATACCAGATATCTTCGTCAAAAGAGGGCCAAAGAGCTTCATCAGGCCCATACTTTGTGCTCATATCCTATTTGTATTTTTCCTGCAAAATTTATAAAATATAACAAATAAAAAACGTACAAAAAGAATGAATATTATTAAAAGATTGTTATGTTATATTACCCGTACCCTTTTCGCCCTCTCGGAACAAAGTTGCCCCGTCTTCTTGTTAGTTTGTGTCGGCGTAAACAGCTCGTCAGACCACCTGGGCTCGCGATTGTTTTCATCCATCTATTATTAATAAACATTTCAACACAAATAAAATTATCAAAGTTAGTTCGAGTAAACTGAAATTGAAATTAATTGTTTTGATGAAATAAAACATCTTACGAATTTTTTTTTTGTGAACCAGCATGTTCACTAAGCCTGTCGATGCAAAGGTAGCCTCTTTAGATGATGTCCTATTTTTATGATTTTGCTCGCTCCGGATAGCAAAGTCTTCAGTACACTAATGGTCGCACAATTTGAGCCAGTTATCTCCCGTTATCCAATCATATGTGCTTGGCACCCCTCAGTCTTTCCACTCTAAAATATTATCACTGTACTTATCTTTCGCATCATCTTTGCACTTGTTAAGCATGTTTGGAGAAGTTTGTTGGCTATGCTGCTGAATGTCTTCCAGGCCTGAGCCATGCCTTCCTCCAGGGGAAACTGAAAGTGCTTCTGCATGAATTATTAAAAAGTTGTTGGTTAGCTTAAAAAGAGAAACTGTAGATTGCCAATTTCAAAAAAAGAGATTTTACTCACCAAAAACTCTGCCTGGATCCCGAGTTTAGTTTGATCAGGAAAGTCATCATATTTTGTGCACACTGCTTTGTTAGGTCTGTTAGTTGTCTCAGGAAAGTACAAACGTGCGCATTGTGAGATTATTTTGTTGATATTTTTGACCACGTTCGTCTTTTCTCCAATAAAAGCTCTACAAACAATAATTTTGAATGGGTATAAACCTAAAATGCATCCTATAAGTTTCGGTTTAGTTGGATTATAACATAATACTATATTAATAATATAATTAAGAAAGAAAACTTGCCTGATTACAAACAGTTACTCCCTTTAAGATCGAGCGTTCTCCTCTCTTTCTTTCTTCCCAAGATTAACCTAACTTCTACAACTCCTAAAACCAATTAACCAATCAATTAATCAAACCAATCAATTACTATTGAAACAAGCAAGCAGATTCATTACTAAATTATAGTCAAGCATGAGATTGCAACTAGAGAAAAATGTAAAGAGTATGCATTCAAAATTCTCAATCTCATGCTTATTCACTTGCTAGTAAAAAAAAATGCAATACAGTAAAAGGGGTAAACTTATAATTGTTTAAATCTGATCTTTCCATAATAGATCATTAATTGTTGGGACCATGAAATAATGATTTTCCATAATGATTCATCAGTAGTAAGTGAACTTCTACATCGATCCATTCCATTTGAGAAAATAAAAATTAAGGTTTACTAGGAGAAACTTCGAGTACCTCTAACCAAAAGAAGAATTTGCACAAGAGGTTCATACTATAAAATAAGTACCATTAGACTATAGATATCTATTCTATGGGCTTTCAGCAAACAAAAAAAAAGGAAAAAAATATTATATCTTTTGTCAAAAGTAGGGTTCTATGGTGCGTACAGAATCATTGTCTTAGAACGGTACAATGAACCAGTCCTGATTAAAATATCAATCTATGGATCAGAATGCGTGCATTACAAAAGTAATAAACTACAAGCAATCACCATCACCATAACATTGTCCCAGAAACTTCATCAGAACAATTTCTAGAATCAAGTTATCACTCAATGTCTAAGTTCTAAACATTTCTTCGCATTTGTTGTTCTACAAAACTTTGAATTCTTTTTTTTTTTTTTTTAAAGTTGCTATATCGGTTATTAACTGTAAGATTTGGGCCTTGTGCAGTCTAATTTGAATGTGTATCCTTCATTCCTTGTTTGGTTATGACCCAGAACGGACACTTACCAGTCGAAAAGAACAAAACAAAATAATGCAAAATCATAACGACGCTAACAAATGCATTATATTACCATCCAGTACTTATTAAAGAAGAAATTAAAAAGAAATTTGTTTGATCCGACTTGCAAGAAAGAATTAAATAGTCAGCATCTAATAGGAAAACTATCTTGAAGACAGGTAATCACAAATTCTAAGCTAAAATTATTAATAAAAAAACGAACATATATAATATAGCTTCAAAATTGCCAGCCAAGATAGAACCCTAAATCCATGTCCAATTTGAGCTCTAAATAGATACAATAATTCACCCCCATAGTACAAAAGTTCAGTTTTCCCCATTTAAAAAAATAGAAAAACAAAAAATTCTACCTATTCCATGTCCAATTTTGTTTATTTGACAGAATAATTTGCACAAGAGGTTCATACTATAAAAAAAGTACTTATTTGCAGAAGAACTTCTACATCCATTCCATTTGAGACAAGTACCATTAGACTATCATACTATAAAAAAGTAAAGAAAAACAAATTATAAATACAAAGACAAAAATGTTGTATAAAAGATATACACTGACGTGTTCTTAGTGGTTAGCACCTCTTCCATCTGTTTTCCTTTTAACCATTCAATAGCTGAATATTTTTTAAAAAAGAAGAAGATATATTAGCCTTTTATTGTTTGATTGAATAGAGCACATAAAATATGTCACAAAAACATAAAACCTTCTCTACCCTAATTGTACCATCTTTCAGTCTTGTACAGTTAACAATTGGTACAGCAATACAAAATCCAGACGCTACAAATTGTAACATAAATTTAGCAAAATTAAGCTTCAGTTTCTTCAAATATTCTATAGATTAGTTTGATTTCACAGATACCAACTCTCAGTTGAATATGTCAGCCAAAAAGAAGAAAAAAAAGAAGCATCTCGGTACTGGTACAAGCATCTCGGTACCGGACAGGGTACACAGAACCCCTAAATCACAGAAATTACTTTGAGATTTAGTAGCAAAATCATCTTCGATATTAATCAAATTACCAGGGTCGGCTGGATCTATAGCTGTACACCTTGCATACAAGACAAACACTGACAATGCCTGAAAAGTGAATTTAATTGCATTATGAGATAAAATCAACATGAATTTTGCACAATACAAACAAAATTTGTGCTGTTACCAAAACACCTAGCATTTTAAGTAAGATCAAGAGTAACTAACCAAGAAACTGTAGACACCTACAGCAATATTCTGGTAAATATCGTTTCCAAGAAATGGTGAGAAAAATATGTAGAATGCGATGCACAGTATGAAGTATACTGCTATGGCAATGACCTGGTATACAGAAAGAAAATAAATTATTTAACAGTTACGAATAGCATACAAAAGAACTATTTTTAGAAGCGGAAAGAATTGTGCACTCCAGAGTAACATTTCCGGAATAATAAAATTGATGCTCAATTTTCATACAATTTGGTAGAAACTATAAACTTAGTTATTATGTACCCAATCGGTGGAGAGGAGGAGATCAAGAATGGAGAGGAGGTGGTCGGTGGTCGAACGGAGAGGAGGAGGTCGGTGGAGAACGGAGAGAACGGAGAGGAGGTGGTCGGTGATTGGTGGTCGAGGACAGGAGATGTGTCGATTTCGCGGGACAGGAGATGACCTAACGCGGGAGAGGAGAAGTATCGCGCCAGTCCAGAAAGGTGTGGGCCAAATCCGTCCCTGTTTTTTTTTTTTTTTGGGTTTTTTTTGGGGTCTTCTGTGTCCGACCGGCGAACAGACCGGTCCCAGATGAATGATTTTGCTGTAGTGAATTTAGTTCCACAAATTTTTCGGTAAGAATAATAGAGACTATGTAAGGCCTTAGCAGTATTCTAAATAGCGCGCTATAGTGTGTTTGGCCGTAAACGCTAAGCTATGGCATCAAAACGCGTTATTTGAGCTACAGACGCTGTAGCGATAATAGCGGTCCACTATAGCGCAAATAGCGCGCGCTATGCAACATGAGATGTTTTTTTTTTCTTTTCAATTTATATACGCTTTAAATAAATGATCAAATTGGATTTTAACTGTGATTTTTTTTTTGCAATTGACGTGCTAAGCTTTATATTAAACTATTAATTATTAAATGAGAGATCCATCAAACGAAATCAAATAAGGAAGCCACAACGAGCTAGAAATAGGAAACTTTTCAATGAACAACCATCCCAACAAGCAACCTAGGTAATTTTAATATCACTTTGATTTTGTCTTTTGTTCCTATTTCTTAATCAATTATGGTACGAAGAACAGTCTATCAGATAGAGATGAAAAGTTACAAGAGACCCCCCATAATTTATTTTCTATTCTGCGAACTAGGAGGAAGTAGGTAAAATTAGAACCTTTATTTTTTTAATCTGGGTAGTTTGTCTTTACTTTAAAATATGAGGTTAATTTTACTTTTTATTAAATTAGCGACTAGTTCTGTTTTAGTACAATTTATGTTACTATTTTTTTTTCTTTGTTGAAGTAACAAAATGATACTAACTATAAGGTAGTTGGAATATTTTGAATAGATTAATATAGTCAATTATGTAATGATGTCTATAATATAGTACAAATATATAATATATTTTTAATAAAAATGAACAAACGCTATGTAGCATAGCTTTTTTTGTAGATTTTCTGCTATGATACGATAAACGCAATTTAGAACCTTGAGCCTTAGCACCATGTTTGGTTGTGGCCTAAATGGTGGAATAATGAGTTTAGGCCTCATTATTCCACCAAACGTGCCTTAAATGAGCCGGCCTAAGATGGCATAAGCCGATCTTTAGGCCGGCCTAAATTAAGGCACCTCACATGGTGGTTTAATTTTTATTCCACCTCGTGGCCTAACATGAATGATTATAATAATATTTTATTTGTATATAATAAATATATTATTGTTAATAATTATTATTAGTATATAGTTATATAATTAATATCTTATATTATTAATATATTAAATAATTACTATAATAATATTATATAATTAATATCCTTTTATTAATAATTATTATTAATAAATAATTATATAATTATTATGTTATATTGTTAATATATTAAATAATTATTATAATAATATTATAATATTTTATAGTTATTATTAATATATTAATATTATATAATTAGTATCTTATTATTAATAATAATTATTAATATATAATTAATACCCTATATTGTGAATATATTAAATAATTATTATAATAATATAATATTATATAATTAATATTATATAATTAATATTTTCTTATTCATAATTATTATTAATAGGTAATTATATAATTAATATGTTATACTGTTAATATATTAAATAATTATTATAATAATATTATAATATATTATAGTTGTTATTAATATATTAATATCATATAATTAGTATCCTATTATTAATAATTATTAATAATTAATAATTAATATTCTTAATATAGTAAATTATTATTATAATAATATTATAATAAATTATAGTTGTTATTGATATATTAATATTATATAATTAGTATCTTATTATTAATATATAATTATATAATTAATATTTTATATTGTTAATATATTAAATTATTATTTTAATAAGATTATATAATTTGTAATTATTATTAATTTATAATTATACAATTAATTTTTTATTATTTATAATAATTATTAATATATAATTAATATTTATATTGTTAATATATTAAATAAAATTTATAATAATATATAATATATTACAATTATTATTAATATATTAATATTATATAATTAGTATCTTATTATAAATAATTAACCAATTTAGGCTTTTAAAACTTTAGTCCTCCACCAACTCTAACCAAACAAGGAATAGTTTAAGCTATGCTTTAACTTTAGGCCTCAACCAAACATGAATAATTTTGACTGGCCTAAGTTGGAATAACCAATTTAGGCCTCCTTAGCTTTAGGCCACAACCAAACATGAGGTAGAGGACTAAATAATTGAATAGCACTGAGTGTGGAGAGAGAATTGATGCGCCACAACTTAGATAAATGGATTCGAAAGCGGAAGTTAATTTTTTTGGTTTCAAACTGGGGGATATATCCAGAAATCCGGATCCGTATTTTGTCAATTATCCACTCCAAATTACACGGATTCGGATTCGGATCCGGTTACAGCCCTAGGTAGGGTCCACTGGAAAATAATTTAGAAATAAAATAAAATGAATCGATGTGGATGAGGCAATATCCGATTTTTTTAAAAATACCCATTAAAAAAATTAATTTAATAAAAATAACCAGATCTGAATTGAAATTTTAAAACTACCCAAACCGCAGATATTTTTCGCGGCCCAGAATTTTTATTCCGGGCAGCGGAAAAAATTCGCGCCCGAAAGAAAAAAAAATTTTAATTTTTTATTCCGAGCGCGGATATTTTCCGCGGCCCGGATTTTAAATTTTTTTTTCTTTTTAGAGTTTGGAGAAAGAAAATATTGTTTTTTGTGCCCAACTTTGCACCTCTGGTTAACATATCAAAACATCTTCAAAAATCATGAAATTTTACCGACATATATTCTTGACTTCATAGAATAAGACTGTAAAGTTTCATACAAAATCTCACAACAGATTGTGAGATATCAGTTCTCAAAAATTGCCCGAACTGCTGAAGGAGTGCTTTTGAGCCCAACTTTGCACCTCTGATTAACATACGAAAACACCTTCAAAAATCATGAAAATTTACCAACATGCATTCTTGACTTCATAAAACAAGACAGTGAAGTTTCATACAAAATCTCAAAACAGATCGTGAGATATCGACTCTCAAAAATTGTCCGAACTGCTGAACAAGTGCTTTTGAGCCCAACTTTGCACCTCTGGTTAACATATCAAAAACCTTCAAAAATCATGACAATTTACCGACATGTATTCTTGACTTCATAGAATATGACTATGAATTTTCATACAAAATTTCAAAACAGATCGTGAGATATCAGCTCTCAAAAATTGCCCGAACTGCTGAACGACTGCTTCATTAATGGTTAAAGCCATTATTTGCATTATTTGAGATTCGAATCTAAAAAGTTCATGAATTAATTTCGAACAAACTATATATACCCAGTTTGAGTTTGAGTTTGAGTTTGAATAAGATTCAAAACGAATTGGTTTGATTTGTTTCATAACAAACTAATTTCAAATTGAATTAATTACGAACTTTTTTTGAATCAAACTCAAATCAAATCATGAACTACGAACTTTTTGTGCCGCCTTACATGAGAGCAAAGAGAACGGAACGTGAGAGATTTCTTTATTTAGAATATGACTGAATGACGATAGAAAGGTAACTAAATTGGAGAGTTTCTATATTTTATAAGGATAAATATGATACTTCAAATTTGGTGAGAAGTATGTAATATTAATGATTTAGAAGGATAAATATTAGACTTTTTTGAATTTTAGAAGGATAAATATATCATATGTAATATTAAACGGAATTTATAATTTTAAAAGTTAGAAGGATTAATGTGAGATATTTTTGTTTTAGAGAGGGAAAATGTAATTTAAATGTTTTATAAATATATGTATGAAATTTATAAAAATTAAAATTTATTGATCATTTGTTTCATGTGAAATGTCATGCCTTGCATTAGGCATCATAGTTTATGGATTATCATACATATTTTCCTGATACTATAAAAGTTTGTTATGAAATATTTCTTAGATCAATAGCTTTTTTCTCGTATATTAAATTAATTCATGATTTTTGAAGGTGTTTTGGTATGTTAATCAGAGGTGCAAAGTTGGGCTCAGAAGCACTCCTTCAGCAGTTCGGGCAATTTTTGAGAACTGATATCTCACGATCTGTTTTGATATTTTGTATGAAACTTCACAGCCTTGTTTTATGAAGTCAACAATGCATGTTGGTAAATTTTCATGATTTTTTAAGGTGTTTTGGTATGTTAATCAGAGGTGCAAAGTTGGGCTCAGAAGCACTCGTTCAGCAGTTCGGGCAATTTTTGAGAGCCGATATCTCACGATCTGTTTTGAGATTTTATATAAAACTTCACAGTCTTATTCTATGAAGTCAATATTACATGTTGCTAAATTTTCAAGATTTTTGAAGGTTTTTTGATATGTTAACCAGAGGTGCAAAGTTGGGCTCAGAAGCACTCCTTCGGCAGTTCGGGCAATTTTTGAGAGCCGATATCTCATGATCTGTTTTGAGATTTTGTATGAAACTTTACAGTCTTATTCTATGAAGTCAAGAATACATGTCGGTAAATTTTCATGATTTTTGAAGGTGTTTTGATATGTCAACCAGAGGTGCAAATTTGGGCAAAAAAAAACAATATTTTCTTTCTCCAAACTCTTAAAAAAAATTAAAAAAAAAAAATAATAATATTTAAAAATCCGGGCAGCGGAAAATATCCGCGCTCGGAATAAAAAATAAAAAAATAATAAAAAAAAATTTCGGGGCGCAAATTTTTTCTTCGGCCCGGAATAAAAATTCTGGGCCGCGGAAAATATCCGCGATTTGGGTAGTTTTAAAATTTCAGTTCAGATCTGGTTATTTTTATTAAATTAATTTTTTTAATGAGTATTTTTTAAAAAATCGGGGCAATATTGTCGTTCGTGTGGTCAATTATATTTAATTATCAACGTAAATTTTCAATTTCCAATCAAATTTAAGGTTTCGGGTGTATTGAAATTTTTAATTAAGTATCATGTGCTAAGATATGAATTTCCATATTTATTTATATATTAGAATAAATTTTAATTGATCGTAATTAATGGTTATAACTAATTAAAAAAAATGTTTAAGATATAACACAATTTCGTTTGTTAGTCTAGATTATCATGTGATAGCCGCATATGGAAAGATAGTTACCATTAGGTTAACCAAGTTATGATAAGGAGAATAAAAATATTAGATTAATGGTGGAGACCTTAATTAATTAGAGATATCATTAGTTGGACCAATAAAAGTCTTGACATTCGCAGACAAATATCGTATTGTCTTGCCTCACCATAAGAACAACTAATAGAACTAGAGAGTAGGGCGAATAATATAGTCAAGTGATGTCCGAAATCTTTGAGTTAATCACAAAACTCCTTGCACCAATTAAAATGAGCCTTAGATGGATCTCTTTATAGGTAGGGTGGCTGTGTCGGTGCTAAAGCGGCTCGCACTAAATTGGATTAGAAACCTTGGCTTCAAATAACATCTGAAAACCAACATCGAATATGACCATATAAAAATAGATTGAGTAGCCATAGTAAGCCAAACCCCTTGGAATTCACATTTTTATTTATTTTATTTGCCTTTAATTTTCGTCAAATCAAAAGATCAAACTGACAACTCTTAATTTCCAGATTTTTATCTAGCCTTTTGAAAAGTTGAGTTTTAATTGTTTAAAACTCTAAACAGTAATTCTATGCGGATTGACACCCAATATTACTACTCGAGATAATTATGCGCTTGTAATCTGACTCGTATAATAGAAGACTGGATAATAATCAACATTGCTAACATAATTTCACCCATCAATCAACTGTCTGACCTGGCCCATCCAATTAAGCGTAGTAAGAAAATTCTCAGAAGAATTAAGAAGATTACTTTATATAAAATTTTATTCAAAACCGTCCATTTTGATCTGTGGACCTCATGCCAACAAAAGCATGCATGTTTGTGCCATAATTATATTCACTAAAAAATTTGTCTGAATTCAGCATTTACGCCTTTGTCATAGGTGCCAGACTGTTTGTTGCATCAACTTAATTTATTATTCTATTACAGCTTGGTTCATTTGAGATAAAACTTGGATGCGTATTTCTCTCACATTTTATATTATCGTATTTCAGGTCGATCTTACCTAAATTATTTTATATTTTGTTCAGGTCACCAGAGATGAAAGAAACGGCTAGGTTTGTTTCCAGCCTTCATTATATAACCAACATTTTCCCAAAATAACCTATACATAATTACATATCTCATGTTAGCTTTTAACCTTTTATAATGTTCATTATGTAACCAAAGTTTCAACAAAAATATCAAAATATATAGCCATCCTAGCCATATAACACTACAGCAAAATGGATTTTTTGCGACCGGTATCAGCGACCGGCGCTAATACCGGTCGCAGAAAATCCATTTTTTTTCAAAAAAAAAAAATATAACAAAAATCGGATTTGACCAGAATTTTCTGCGACCGTATCAGCGACCGGCGCCATTAACGGTCGCTGAAATTTTTTTTTTTTTTGTAATGTCGCTGAAAAAAAAACACGGCTTCTGAAAAATAAAACGCGCGCCAGTATCAAAACCCTTCTCCTCCACCAAAATCAAAACAGCCCCGATCAAAACCCTTCCCCAAAATCAAAACCGACGCCACCGCTCTCCTCCCGCGCGCCCCACCCCTCTCCCCCGCACCACCCCTCTCTTCCCGTGCCACCCCTCTCCTCCCGCACTCTCTTCCCGCGCCACCCGTCTCCTACGACGGCCAACCATCGTTTGATAAAGACGATCCGACAGTTGGGACGGGGCTGGTCGGAGCACCGGCTTACGGCGATGTGATGAAACTTCAGATTAAGGTCGATGAACAGTCTGGAAAGATCGTCGATGCGTGTTTCAAGACATTCGGTTGTGGATCGGCCATCGCTTCTTGTTCTGTCGGTACACCTTCTTGTTCTGTCGGTACACGATCTTTGTTTTTTTACTCTTATATTTCTTTCAATTTCACAACTTGATTCTCGGCACAACCTCTAAGAAGTGCTTTTCTCAAGGATCTTAGTACTAGTTTCTTGTATTATTCCTGCAAGTAAAAGAACAGGTGATTACCAGTATCAGTCTGTAATTGTGTTTGGTTAATTGTTTTTTTATGTCAATTTTAGTGAATAGGAGGAATATTGAGTAAATTAAGTAAGGGGCAAATCCAAATTAAGGCATTCACCATTTCAACTGAGAGTTGGTATCTGTGAAATTGAACTAACCTATATGATATTTGCTGAGACTGAAGCTTAATTGTGCTAAATTGATGTTGCAATTGGTTGCTTTTTTTTTTCATCTATCTATGAATGATGTAAAAGGTAGTTGTCTGGATTCTGTATTGCAGTACCAATTGTTAACTGTACAAGACTGAAAGATGGCACAATTAGGGTAGAGAAGTTTTTATGTTTTTGTGAGATATTTTATGTGCTCTATTCAATCAAACAATAAAAGGCTAATATTTCTGCGTCTCTCCCGCCTCTCGCTGTCTCCTCGTCAGCGCTAACGGATCCGGTTTGTTCTCCCCTCTTCTCCTCTCTCCCAATCTGAATTCCATAACACCTGATCCATGATCAGCACTTAAGCATTACATTGCAACTCTTTCAGTTTGGCTAAAAGGCTGGAATTTGTCGTCCCCTTTCTCAAAAAGGTAATTCTCTTCCATTTGTTTTGTGAACACAATTTAATGTCTACCCTTTACTCAAAAAGAAAAAAGAAAATGTCTACCAGTAGCAATGTCTACCCTTTTCTTTCAATTAAGTATTTGTTCTAATCAATGTTAAAAGTTGTTACTACTTGAGAAAAAATGTGACTGAAATTGTAATTGCATCTATCAGTCTTAAACATATATAATATCTAGCCTATACTGGTACAGATTTTACTGGAAAGAAGAACAGGAACCAACAGTTTATTTAATTATTTCAATTAATTTTCTAGAGCTTGTTACTTTACTTTATTTTAAACTAAATTAAAATAGAGGTATACTATTGTACAGAAGAAGACAAAGTTAGGATCAAAGCATCCAAGAAATGAAACACTGGAGAAAATAAAGGTTGCGGCTCAGGGAGTCAGTCTCTCTTTCAAGAAGACCAACACTTCCACAGTACAGTTCTACATTTATATAAATACCAGATTACATGCTATGCACTTTGGTTATACTTCAGTATATTTTTCTTCATTGTTTCAGGTCAAACTTCATGATAACCCGAAATTGAGATGAAGCAGATCAAATCTAACTCTCTCAGCAGAGGTGAAGAAAATTACTTGGAAAAGGCAAAGGTACAAACCAATTTGTTTTTTTCTTTATTAAAATTTTGATCAATTTGGATTTTTTGGCTATTTTTAATGAATTTTTGAAGTTCAGCCTTTGAAATGAGAAAAAACAGCAAAAATAACAGCACTGTTATTCCTAGTTTACCCCTGTGCTTAGGCTACTGTTTGGTATAGCTAGGAAGCCCCAAAATTTATGAAACTTTACCAGCATATAGAACACCATGTCCTGAGAATTTTCATATAAAGAACATGAAATTTGACTTAGTAAAACTCTTGGAATAAATTTCTAAAATTGGCTACGATCCCTTCTCTTGAAGCTGAAATTTCTCGCAATAAGTCCTTGCTTGGTACCTTTTATTAATTGGTGTTACTATCATTTGTATTTGTTAGATTCATGGCTGGTCATCATGCTCAGAGAGAACTCTCGCTGAAATCTATGTTTCACTAAAATATAAGAAACATCTTTAGAATAAGTAAATTTGTAACTAATACAAATGATAGTAACACCAATTAATAAAAGGTACCAAGCAAGGACTTATTGCGAGAAATTTCAGCTTCAAGAGAAGGGATCGTAGCCAATTTTAGAAATTTATTCCAAGAGTTTTACTAAGCCATGGAGTTTGTAACTTTGTAGAAAAATATCAATGTGTGTATATATATGTGATGGTTTTTTATTTATATTATATGATATCATGTTGTATGTCAATATTGAATTGTTGTACGATATTTGATATTAAATTCGAATCTAGCTATTATGTATGTTATGATTATTTGATATTATATTCGAATCGAGCTATTATTTGATATTATTGTTTGATCGATGTGAATGTTTGGTATGTGTGGTACCAATTAAATGAGGAAAAAGTAAATAACAAAAAAAATCCAAAAAGGTATCATCGACCGGATTTTGGGTATCAGCGACCGTTTTTTCGGTCGCAGATACCCTTTGATGACGTCAGTAAAAAACAACAGCGACCAAAAAAATTGGTCGAAGATAAAGTATCAGCGACCGGGTGACGTCATTCAGCGACCGGTGACGTCATCGGGAAAGTATCTACGACAATGCTTTCTGCGACCGGATTTCGCTTTCTGCGACCGGGTAGAGTATCAGCGACCGGATTTCGTTTTCTGTTGTAGTGTAAGTAAGAAAAACAACAAAATTGCCTTAAAAAAAACAACATTTGGTATGTACTGAAGTCGGGCATCTCCAAGTCACTGGTAATTGAGAATTCAGCAATCTCTTGTGTAGGACCGTCCATGTCTTTTATTGCTGTGGGAAGAATGGCAGCAACTTGTCTCATATCAGGTCTCCTCTCCCCTTCCATGAGCAAGCATGTTCTCGCTAGCTCCATCACTCGTTTAATAAGTCCAATGTTCTCTCCATCCATACTCATGAATGATGTGATGTGATCATCCAATATCTCCTCGACTCTGTTGTCCTTCATAGCATACAAAAATTCTGCTGCGGGGTTATAGTACTCCAACCCATCCATGAAGACGGCCTTAAGCCCTTTACAATTATGCCCTCAACAAGAGACCTCCTTAAGCCCTTTACATTTAGTTATTATTTTCTATTCTCCCCCATCAGAAGAGAGCACACTTACCTAGGTACCACAAATAAAAGAACTCGTTCTCTCTGTCGGAGATTGACGGTTGTCCGACCAACAACATCCAAATCCGACGCCTCACGGCTGTTCTCGTCGTGATGCTCTCTCTATTGACATCTCATTTATTCGTAGGCATTTTTTATTTCATTGGCATCTTTCTTGAGAATCATTCAATAGTTTTTTTCAACTGATTTTCTCAAAATGTAAGTTAACCTTGATATGATTTTCTATGTTCTTTGGATTTTCTCAAACAACACTTCAGAAATTTCTACTCGAGAGCTATGTGTAAATAGACGGGTGCAAACCACTATGTATTTTCTTGAGTAATTTTTATTATATATCTCGAGATGCAATTTTTCTCTGAAGAGAGCTATGTGGTGTAATTGATTAGTAATTAAATGCTTGATTGCACCCGTAGAGCACTCAATTTGGTTAATTAAATGCTTAATTGCACAATTAATTAAGCTTATGTTGGATAAAGTCTATGTTGGATATTTGGAAATAATTGTCTATATAAGTGAATGCATGTGTTGGATACTTGGAAGTAATTTTCTGTCTCCGACATATTGTACCGGTCAGAATCAATACCGTACCAGTAAGAGTATGGTACAGTTTTTCTCTAATTTGCAATATATTTAGCATGTACTGAAATAAGCTTGATTGTATATGCAATTGAATTTGTCCAAAACAAGGAAACAACAATTTGAATCTTATACCTTGCATTCATAGCCACTATATAGTACTGGAACCAAGCAAATCACATATCAATTAGCACAGAGAAAGGATAAAATGGGGGATTTAAAAAAGAACCAGTAAAGGACATAAGAACAACTGACAAAATACCAACACTTGGATGAGGAGCGGGCCATAGACGAGGAAGATGATGATGAAGACGTGGAGCAATCTGGAATTATCACTGGTCTCAATGAAACATAGCTTGGAGACTTACTCCGAACGGACATTAGAAATAATTTGTGGGAGAATATGCCAAGCCGTGCAAGAAATCAAAGAGGATGTAGAAATTAGATCTTGTTGAATATGCTAAACTGTCTCTAGTGATATCTTGTTTCTGTTTTAGTATCTAATATGGATTACATTTTGTCTCAATGAGTTGTGAAGATGAGACTTTGTTAAGGTTATGGTACTTGGTACCACTGGTACAGATAATTATTTTGGTCATTTGATATTGCTTATGAACGAGCTGCATGTTTATCTGTGTGCTTTTTTGTGGTGCTGCTTTAATTGATTATATAGTTCATGCTAGCTATATTTCCGTTTCTCCAATTTTAATATTTCGAACTGTTTTGAATCATATCAGCCTATCAGGTCCTTAATTTTCATATTGTTATATATAGTCGGTGCCTTGTTCAAACTTTGTTAACACAATTTACTCTAACGAAATATATTTAATTAAAATTGTAATACGACAACAATAATATGAGGGTAGTCTTTCTCTTATTACATATATATTTTATTCAAATACATGCTACTTTCTTAATCTTTTTTATTTGCCGAACATGAACTCCTTAGCACTCCTTAACCTCTTAATCCACCATGCCGAAGGGGACCTTATAGTAAGAAAGAAAAATATATAGGAGAGTTAGACAATATTATGCATCAACTGTGAGAGTATACTTAATTTTGATTAAATTTACAACAATAAACAAGACCTTTTCTTTTAACTGAAAGAAGAGCAATTTTTTCTCTCTCTAAGATTGCCGAGGTTAATATAAGCATTCATAATTAATTATAACTAAGAAAGTTGAGCATATCATTTGTAGAATGTACATATATATATATATATAAAATACCTTGGCAACCATTAAGGAGATAGGGGTTTCCGTGGTACCCTGGTGCGCAATTGCATATATAACCTTGACCAGTGGCGTGGTCAACACATTTACTGTTAGTGCTAACACATGCATAATGGGTTCTATTTTGTTTTGCTATTTTGCAGGTCTCGTTCCCTACAACCCAATCAAGAACAACTGAAAATTTCTTGGCATCCTTAGCCGAAAATGTATTGGCATCCTTGTTAAAGGAGTCAGGTTTGGTGAGATATGTGGTCCTAAATTTGAAGTTTTTTTCTATTAGCATCGCATACCCACAAGGGCTGAAGCTTGCGGTATTAGAACTGTTGAAGCTAAAATCAAATGTAATATCATAAGACTTCATTCCAAATGGAATGGCAATCTGGCAACAACCGGTACCAGAGCATGAGCCATTCACCAGTCCCTCCTCTCTCAAGCTCACAGATGTACACCCTGTTGTGTACGAGATAGATTGACTCCCTGTTGTGTTCCAGATAGATTGACTCGAAAGTTTGACATATGCAGATGTCTCACTACCTAATACCATGAACATATTTTCGGTATTTGATAACATAACAAATGGCGTATTGGTCAAATCAACAGTCAACTCAGCCCCACGAGTTAAGCTTGAGTTAATATAACACATCCAAGAAACAACGACCTCAATCCGAGCTTGGCCTTGGGACGCGGATATGCTGTGTAATACTAATAACTCGGATACGACACCTGCGTTTGCAGTAGATATTGCCTTGTAGCTACCATCTTTCGTCTTATTACACAGGAGGTTGAACTCTTCAGATCTGGAACAATTTTTACCTATCCCAAATGGATAGGTAACCTGTAATTATATGCAACTTTTTAATGTTAATCATGTAAATAACAGTTAACTTTTTGTAATTCTATGTATGATTGCAATTTTGACACTTTTTTTTTTATATAATTGACAAGCTATGAATCATGAGTATGCCCTTTTCTTTAGTAATATATATGGAACGTACCTCGGTGTCTCCACAATGTGTCGGACATCCGGCAGGGGGTTGCAATATTGGTTGAGCCACAGAGAATGACAGTAGTAGCATGAAGAAGAAAAGGATAGCCATATATATATTAATGTATCTTAAAACAACTAAAAGTCTTTAAGAAATTCAACTGGTTGTTTTGAAGTTTGAAAAACAGAAACAAATTGATGGAGTTTGGTTGAAGAAGAGTGAGTGATTTACTTAATTTATAGGCATAGAAGAAAATAACTAAATTTGTAATTGCTTACTTTGCTCTATTAATTCAAAAATTGTTGTGACTTTGAACAAATATTTATAGTGTTATCTTGTTGTTCTCTCTTTTTTTTTCTAAATAAAGTTTTCCTGCTGCTTTGTGACCTTTAATCTTTATATGCGCGCGTCCATAGATATTAATGAATTGTCAGACCAATATATAATTATAAAACAACAAGTTCAGTTAAATTTGACAATTTAATTATCTACTATAAATAAAATTACTTAAATAACCCTGAAAAGTCTAGTCCATTAATAAATTAGAAAATGGACGTTTTCAGATATTCCTCAAATTCTTATCTCCAAGAAAAAAAGGCTGTTTGGTGCGAAATTTTCATTTAATATAAAAAATATAAAATTTTCAAATATATACATGTTTTGAATAAAATTTTAAATCTGCCAATTCCAGTAAATAATTTACTAGAAATATGCCCTATGTACGATAAATTATTCAACAAATTTAAAATCCTATTTCTGGTAAATAATTTATTAGAAATAGAATTGTCTGATTTTTTATTTTAATTAAATAGAATATGTTATAATTTTATTTTTCTATTGGAATATTCGAAATATTTTCATATTTCTTTAATAATAAATAAAATATTATATAATTGAATTTATTAGAAAGAACGCGACAAATAACCCAAAGCAACATTTTTTTCAGGCCATATTTTTTGCAGTTGTAAGCAAAATTAAAATATTTCTTTAGGAAAAATTAAAATATTTCTTTGGAAAAATTTCTAGTGTACCCATGTAAACTTTTAAAATAGCCAATTTCCCCATGAAAACATCTTAATATACAATATCCCCATAAAAACTTAATATCATTTCTTTTATCCTCTTTAATTCACTAAATTTATATTTTAGACAAGTATACCCCTTCATTTTAATTGGAGATCTCCCTGTGAATGGGCAAAATTGAATAAAAGAGAAGAAAAAAGAAAAGAGAGACTTCATCTTCTTCAGCTCTATGTTTAAAGTCTAAACTCCTCCTTCATCTACTCCAGTTATGGTTAATTTGATTAAATAGGAAATTAAATGATAAAATAGGACATCAACAAAGATTCGTACCTTTGATGGTGATGTGCAATCATAGACAAGTAACTAAACATATTACACGAATACTTCACCAATCACATCAGCTAACGCAAAATGGAAATATATTACATTACATAATTCCATCCAACAACCAAATAAACCAAAGATTAATAACATTTCATGAATCGAAATAACATAATAAAAGCAAAACAAAACATTGATCTTCAATCATCACTCAACATGCAAACACAGCAAGCCACGCAGAGTGCTTATTCATGATTGAAATCTGAATTCATGAAAAAGAAACCTTTAAAAGAAAAAAAGAAAAATCAAACTTAAAACATAAAGCATAGCTGTATAAACCTTAGTACGTTAGGTTCTTCCAAAATCAAAAGTTTAGACCTTGTAAATAATCATTGCACTTTGTGGTATTCACTGATTGTTGTCATTTTCACAAATTCTACCGTTTTGCATCAAGCTATAGTAAGTAGACAAGAGGAATTGGAGAAGAAAATAATTTATATTCTGATTTGTACAATGAGCATATTTATAAGCGTATTGCATCAATCACTAGTTTATCCTAATCAAGGGCAGACCCAAAGAGGCAGGGTAGGCACTAAATTGAAATTTTTCGAGATCCAATACAATTTGTACCATGTGCCTACCCTCGATCAAATAGTTTAGCATGAGGGTTGTGGGACTAAAAGACTTTTGTTCTATTCCGGTATTTTTGTACTCCTCCGGACGTCTAACTTCAAATAGCATTTTGGGCCTACCCTTTTCTATCATATGATATACAACGTACCTTTTCTATATACAAAAATTTAATTACATTTCTATATTAAGTCATACAGCATACCTTTTCTCCATTTCTTTCCTTTTTTTTCTCATTTTTTTTTTCTAATTTGTTTTTCTTAATTTTCTGAATTAATATTTGTATATGAAAGTTCATATAACTCAATTATCCGATAATTATTTCTTTCGTATCTGTATTTGAATATGTATTAGTGGATTATCCACTCTGTATCTGTATCTGTATCTATTTAAGACAGCTTTGGTTTTAAATTTTTATATTTATTTACTATTCATATTTGTTTATTGAAATAAGGATACAAATTTGATATTAGCATTATCTGCTTCGAATTGCGTTGTTTACACCATTACATTTGTCTCTATTTAGTCAAAAAAATTACTCATTTCAAAATAAATAAATCCAGTACATCCTGGCTTCCTTCTCAATTCTTTACGAAGTCATATCACTTTGCCTAAGATCCAAAGCACTGGTAATCTTAATAACTTCAACATTGTTGGATACAAAGCGAAATAAAAAAAAATAGATGGCTCCGCTATTTTAGCGAGTTAGAGAGCCAAAAAAGACGATTATTGCTACTTCAGTTGTTTTTTTTTTTTTTTGTTTTTATACTCTTGTTAGTATTTTGTATTTTAACACGTGAGATTATATAATAAAAATGAATCATTTTGTACTGTTGTTAATATTAATTTGTGTCTATCCTAACTATGATTTAGTCATTTAACTAGAGTAAGCACTAATAATATGTTACCATCGCTATTAGTTCAAACAAATTAAAAGGATCATTCTGTTTGAGTTACGTCAAGAAACCTCTTTGTTTGTTAAAAAGTGGATCGGTCGAGTTATTTCATAGCAAGATCAACGGATCGGAGGAGTTTAGATGTGGAGATGAAGAAGATGAAGCATCTTTTTTCTTTGCTCTTCTCTTTTATTCAATTTTGCTCATTTAAAGAGAAATCTCCATTTGAAATAAATGGTATATTTGTCTAAATAACAAATTTAATGAACAAAAGGTGATAAAAGAAAGAATGTTAGATTTCTATTGAGATATTATATATTAAGGTGTTTTCATGGGAAAATTGGTTATTTTAAAAGTTTACATGGATACACTAGAAATTTTCCCTATTTCTTTGTGTGTTACTGAAAAAAATTAAAATGTATTGGATTGCAGTTATTGATCTCGATTCAAAAGTTACTTCCACTCATGAGTATTATTAACATGAGTACGGATTTCTGTATTTTGAAGCTATATAAATTGGTAAATTTTTATTTAGTTTGTTATTATATCCGGTAAATCAACAACACTTGATTAAAATTTTCTTAACATAATTGCTAGTCCATATCGTATCTCTTAACGTTCTAAAATATTTTTGTTTTCGTTGTCTGACTGTCTGATCAAAGCATCAAAAGAAAAGAGTCTACATGATATTAACAAAAATACATATAATTTATGAGGGTTCAAATGTCTTAATTTTTTGTGCCTCCACCATAACCGTTAGATGTGATCTATGTTATTTTCTTTATGTGCTCATAAAAATTTATTACATTTTGGTTTTGTTTATATGTGAATCAATAAGATGAAAAATCAACGTTTAGAAATTGTCCACATTAGTACGTTTACACAAGCTCTTGATGACAACCAAAATAAAGTTGAAATGTCATAATTTTTTACACGTGAATATATAAAATGATGTAGATCATATCTAACGGTTTTATTTTGACTTTTAAGTTTTAAATTTTGAGTTATTAAAGTTTAAAAAAAAATAGAGGCATAATGAAGACATAAAAAATGGAGGCATTTGAATGCTCCTCATAATTTATATATATTTAGTTGGATACATCAGTAATTGTCACACTCCAGATTTGGACCATCCAAAGCGTGATTATAACGCCATCATCGCACTTTTCCTTGGCCCGTCAACATTGGAAGGCCGCCAACCCACTAGGATGTCCAACCAACAATGGGATGCTACAATCACATATCAAATTCCAACCTCAGACCCGCTATCCCGTTAAATATATTATCATAATCCAATATGCAATACCAATATTCAAATTAACTATACAAAACGAAAATACAGTTGTAGAGATGTCTGGTCACCTGATAGTGAGAAATTAAGAATTTCAAGTCAGATTGTAACGATAGTTCATAGTCATGGCGATGGATTCGAAATTCAACTCAAATATTGAAATTTTTCTTGATCGGATGTGCAAGGAAAAGAGGAGCGGAAGATGCTACAGAGAATTCCTGTTTGATTTTTAGCAATGTCTTATTGCTTATTTTATTCTTTAATTGATATATATAGAGAGGATATGGACGGTTCTGAGACAAAATGGAAACAAATCAATTATTGCTTTGTATATGATGGTATATTTAATTGGCCTTGTATATTGAGACAAATCAGGGTTGGCGGTTTCAGAAAGTAAACTGAAGGGATTCGGTACAGTGTTATCAGAACCGGACCGGACCGGGTGGTTCAACCGGAAAAAATCGGACCCGGTCACCTATCCGGTTCGGTTCATCAATTGGATCGTTTTAGGCAGTGAATCGTCGATATATAAGAGGTTAAACCGCCCGGTTCATCAATAAGATCGTTGATTTCAACCAGCGTAAAACTCCGGTTCAAAACATATTTCTTCTTCGTATCTTCTCATGTGATTTCTGAAATCTTTCTTGCCTACTTCTTTTCTCTTGTGATTTCTCAAATCTTTCTCTGATTCTCCTATGATTTCTTGCATTCTCTCGTTGATAGAGATGGAAAGTTATTTTTCTGAAATCTCATTCAAATCTCCTTCTACTTTGACCTCCTCTCTATTATCAATTTGGTGGTGGATTAATATTGTTTTCCAGACTTCGATTGAATCCGAATCACAAAGAAGCTGCTGCAATCAAGAACAGTAAGTAATTTTATGAAAAACTTTGAGTCAATTTTATTGAATAGTTCCATGCATATAAGATGTTTGATGAAATGCTCAAACCAAAGAGCATTTTGGTCCAGTACCAAATTGCACTCAGTTAGTACTAAATTGATTTGTGAACTTGACAGTAGATTAGATAGAGATAAGGACAGTGAAGGTGTGGATTTGGTAAATTTGTATGAGAAATAAAAAAGAAGCATATACTGGAAAAAAAAAATATCATGTGATGGTACTGGTACATCATTGTTCAAGCATGATCAATTAGACTAATGTATCATACCCCGTTCAAAATTGAATTGTGAAATAGATAACACTTTCTTTATTGATATTTATAATTATTTTAAATAAAGCAATATAGTTAAAGTTGAATTTTGAATTCCTTTTACTCATCAACAGAATCATGAATATGAATTTCTTTTTAATATGGAATGTGTCAACAGTTCAAGTCAGTGCTATCAAAATATTAAACTTCTATTATTTTCTAATTTTTTTTTCTATTTTATGATTTTTATCTATTGTTTTATAAATGTTATTATTTGTTAGAATTATATATATGTTTTGTTTAATCAAATATATACATAGAGATAAAAGTAAATAGCTATTTTAGCTCTCGGATAATAAGTTATATATGTTTTAAAAAACTAGCGGCTGAACCGATTGACCCATCGGTCCGACCAGTGAACCTTTGACCCGCGCGAAGCTTTACCGGGTCGACGTTCGGTCCAGTTCTGAAAAAAAGACGGAAAGCCGGGTTTTACCATTCATGCAGATGTCACGAATGGCCGCATGGTAAGGGATTGCATTTTAATTTTAATTTTATTTTATTTTAAAATGGATATAAATGAAAATAAATTATATTATTATAATTTATTGTCGGTTATCATTTGTTACTTAAAACGCTAAAATAGAAAACCTAACATATAATATAAATATATATATATTTTTCTTCACTTAATATATTATACCTTAATTAAAAGGCCCTAGAGTTATTGTACCCAAAGTTTCGAGAGTTCGATTCCCTCTCATGACTTTGCAACTTCTGCGAAGATTTAAAAAAATATATATATATTATACCTTAATTTTTTTTTTAATAGAGACATATAGTATATTAAACATTATAAATAAAACCTTGTAACTACAAATAACAAAAATTCAATTTTTCGGGGATGTTACATTAACATTAAAAAAATATGGAACCTTGAAAATAATAATAATAAAAAAACATGTCAATAAGAATTTACAAATTCAAGATCTTAAACTATCAAACATCTCACTTTCATATAATTTTTGAACAAATATGTGTCTTGTCTCCGTTTGGTTGGATATAGATTGTGCGGATCCGTGAGAAGAAGTTTTGACGGTTTTGAAAAAAATACAACTATTTGATTCATAACGAATGTCCGGATGTCAGAATAAATTTAGTCTCACAAATTTTGCGTATAGAGGATATAAGGCCTTAGAGGCCGAAATATTTCAATATTGCCGAGCGTGGAGAGAGAATTGATGCGCCGCAACTTCGATAAATGGATTTGAAAATGGAAGTTAATTTTTTGGTTTGAAACTGGGGGATATATCCAGAAATCCGGATCCGTATTTTAGCAATTATCCACTCCGAATTACACGGATTTGGATTTGGATCCGTTTACAACCCTAGGTAGGGTCCACTGGAAAATAATTTAGAAATGAAATAAAAGGAATAGATGTGGATTAGGCAATATTGTCGTTTGTGTGGTCGGTTAATTTCTTTTCTTCATTATGATCAATTATATTTAATTATCAACGTAAATTTTCAATTTCCAATTGAATTTAAGGTTTCGAGTGTATTGAAATTTTTAATTAAGTATCAAGTGCTCAGATATGAATTTCCATCTATATTTATATATTAGAATAAATTTTAATTGCTCGTAATTAATGGTACTTTTAACTAATAAAAAAAAAAGTTTAGGATATAACACAATTTCGTTTGTTAGTCTAGATCATTATGTGATAGCCGCATCTGGAAATATAGTTACCATTAGATTAACCGAGTTATGATAAGGAGAATAAAAATATTAGATTAGTGGTAGAGATCTTAATTAACCGGAGATATACCAATAAAAGTCTTAGTGGTGGAGACATTAATTAACCGCAAATTAATATTGTATTGTCTTGCTTCACCATAAGAACAACCAATAGAATAGAGAGTAGGCCGGAAGAATAATATAATTAAGTGATGTCCGAAAACTTTGAGTTAATCACAAAACTCCTTAATTGCACCAATTAAAACAAGCCTTTGATGGATCTCTTTATAGGGTGGATGTGTCGATGCGAAAGGGGCTCTCACTAAATTGGATTAGAAACCTTGGCTCAGAAAACCGTTCATGTAAGTAACCGAAGTTTCAACAGCAATATCAAAATAGCCATCCTAGTCATATAAGAAAAACCACAAAATAGCCAATACAGTACTTAAAAAAACACACACACACACACACAAATTTGCTATGTACTGAAGTCGGGCATCTCGAACTCGCTGAAGTCGGGCATCTCCAAGTCACTGGTAATTGAGAATTCAGCAATCTCTTGTGTAGGACCGTCCATGTCTTTTATTGCTGTGTGAAGCATGGCAGCAACTTGTCTCATATCAGGTCTCCTCTCCCCTTCCATGAGCAAGCATGTTCTCGCTAGCTCCATCACTCGTTTAATAAGTCTCATGTTCTGAAAATCAGAATTGGAATCGGAATCGGATGAATCGGTCGGAATCGGACGAATCGGATCGGAAACTCAGATTATTTTGACAGAAGCACATTTTGTGCTAAATTTATCAAATAACCCACTCCAACACTAATAATAATTAAATTTGGAAGGATAACAATCAAATTTACAGTGTATTACTTGTAAAATTAATATTTATCTAATTTAAAAATTAAATAGACTTCTATAAAATAATAAAAAAACTTAATAAATTCACCAAAGACAAATAAAATGTTTGATTTTAACTTTTAAATTTTCATATTTATTTTGTATTCATTAATTTATCTTCAAAGAAAATATTTTTTTTTGCTTAAGTCAAAGTAAAATAAAATAAAAACTTAATTTATAAAATAAATAAATAAAATTACTAGTCAAATAAAAATAATAATAATAAATTAAATCACTGTGTATTTAATAAGATAATCAATATGGAATTAAATAAGACAACATTTATTAATAGCTAAGCAAATAAAATAGCATTAGTGCTCAGTGCCTCAATACGACATTTTGACATTCAGCATCGGCTGATTCCGCTACCCCATTTTTATAATTGGACTGGACATGGTCCACTGTAAACCATATTATATTTTGAAAATAAAACAGTATAACATTCATACACCAAGTCTATACAAAATATCTAAGGATTTAACCATTCTTCTTTTTTTTTTTGTTCTGAGACGCGATTTCCACAAATCGTTTCTACTGTCATTGCAAAAAATCTAAAATTGGCCCGATTGAATCACCGAAACAATGAATTTTTGCTCTAGAAAGAAGAGAATGAGTGAAAATTCGGTCAATTTTTCCGATTTCGCTTCAATTTTATCAATTTTCTGTACATAACTTGTATAGCTGAGTTAACTCAGGAAAAATCGGATCGTCTCTGGCCGATTCCGTTCCAACAGCCGAGTCAACTCGGAATCGGCCGATTTTCCAAACCACCGACTCAAAAGCCAATATTTGTTAATTGACAAAACTGATACGTCAGTAAGTAGCTACTTCATATCTGTATATATGGTATGATGATGATATCACAAATCACAATTTTTGGTCTTTATATTTTTGGATACTGTAGAAGAAGTTAAAATATTTTATGTTTTTTATTCAGGTAATTGCATTTAGTGATGAGGAGGGTATTAGGTTCCAGTCTACTTTTCTAGGAAGTAGTGCTGCTATAGCTGGTATTCTACCAACATCTATTCTACAAGTATCTGACAAGAGGTTAATATTTCAACCTAGCTATTTAATTTAATTTGTTCAACAAGTTAAACTATATAGAATACTAATTAATATGTTTTGTTGTCTAAAATTCTTCCTTCAGTGGATTTACGTTGCAAGATGTTTTGAAGGAGAACTCTGTAGAAGCTACCGATGAAATCCTTTCTCAAGTTCGGTATAATTCAGAGTCTGTTTGGGGTTATTTCCTAAAATAAAGTCCTCCCAAGAAAAATTACCTTGATATAACTTATATCAAGGTAATTTTTCTTGGGAGGACTTTATTTCAGGAAATATAATATTTACTCCTTTAAAATAGAGATAAAAAAGTATATATGCTCCTAAAATGTGATAATGGGAAAGCTGGTTATATATATCAGGAATTAATAAATTAGAAGAGTTTGATAAGCATTCTTAATTTTCAGAAAATGAAATATATATAAGCTTTTGCAGGATCAATTGTGAATTATCCAATGTAAGGACTTGTGTGAAATGCTTTGAATTTTATTTTTATTTGTAGGTACATATTGAACAAGGTCCAGTGCTAGAAACACTTAATTATCTTCTAGGTGTGGTGAAATGAATTGCGGGTCAAACATGATTGAAGGTATGTATATGGGTCCTACAAAACAGGCAGCCTTTTCTTATCTGACCAAGTTAATTTGGTCTGGTACACTTAACTAACCCATGTTATGTTGTACCAGCCAGGTCTGGTACCAACATACTGTCCCACCCAGTCAGTCATGTTTAGTAGTATTGTTATTTAGTTATTTAGCTATGTTGACAGTGAGTGTTTTATATTTTTATTTTTCAATTTTTATGCTTCCATTATTAATTGCATCCTTACCAGAAAGAACCGTACCTAGTACTGGCACTGCTGCAAAACCAGCAGGCCAGGCACAGAATATCTAATTAAGTGCTTAATTTATTGATAGCTGATATTAAATCCTATTCACTCTATGCTATATCATATGTGATATGTAGGTTACAGTGAGTGGGACCCAAGGGCATGCAGGAACGGTACCAATGCTGTTGCGTCAGGACCCAATGGTTGCTTCAGCAGATCTCATAGTAACATTGGAATCTCTCTGTAGAAATCCTGACAAGTACTTAAAGACTGATGATTTGCATAATTCCTTTGACTTTGCCGGACTGGTATGCACAGTAGGTGAGCTATTTTGCTGGCCCAGCGCAAGCAATGTCATATCATGACAGGTGAATTTTACAGTAGATATAAGAGCAATGGATGACAAGGCCAAGGAAGCAATTGTGTTTGAATTCTCCAAGCAAATTTCAGAAAAATGTGATGGTCGGCTGGTGAATTGTGCAGTTGAACAAAAGGTAATTAATTAATTAGTTTGATTGTTGAGTTGAGCAAGAATTGTTGAATGAAGCAATTATATATATATATACTTATGTTTTCAGCATAGCGCTGAGGCAACACATTGTGACAAAGAGTTGAGGTCACAATTGAAGAATGCAGCGGATTCAAGTATAAGAGAATTGTCAAGTGATGTTTTAGGTGAGATGCCTGTTTTAATGAGTGGTGCTGGACATGATGCAATGGCCATGGCTAAATTAACCAAGATTGGTATGCTGTTTGTACGGTGCCGTGGCGGTATTAGTCATTCACCGGATGAATTTGTGATGGAGGATGATGTATGGGCTGCTGGTCTCGCACTTGTTCGATTTCTTGAGCAGCATGTAGACGACCAATAATTAAATTCTGCTTATTTTCAAATGTTTGTAAAATCTCTTTTACAAATGTTTGCAATTATATATATATATATATGTACAGAAATAGAAAAGTAAATAACATTGTTAATTAGTTAATTTTCCTCTTTATATACTGGCACATGCAATACATTTTATATACTGGCAACAAGAGGAGAGCTGTATGAGGTATCATATCATGCACAGGTAAATGCTAGCTAGCTAGCTGGTACTAAAATGGACATGTTCAAATAATTACACCTGTATTTGCTTAGATAATTAAAGCTGGCAATGTAGTCACAATTAAGAGATTAAAAAAATTAAAAAAAGAGCTGCATGCATACCACCACTTATTACATCCGATCCATCATACACAAAAATTAAAAAAAGGGCTGCATGCATGCCGGTGCCACCATGTCTTAGGGCTTGTTCAGATGTTACGAGATTATACGAGATGCGATTTGACGGGAATGGAAAATCACTTTTAAAAAAGTGGAAATGGGCCGCCTGCCCGGCCCAAACTGGTATTTTGCTAAGCCCACGGGTATTTTGCCAATGGGCCGCCTGCCCGGCCCAAACTGACAGGCCTAAAAATTTAGGCCCAGCCTGCCCATGGGCTTTTTCTCCAGGCCCAAGCCTGCCCGTGCCTGCCTGCTTGTGCCCATGGGCAGCCTTACCTGGCCCGGCCCGGTGGCACATCCATACCAACCCATTAAATAGACAGCATGCAAGACAACAAGATTATATAAAAATATACTTAATTTATATAGTACACATCAACAAACAGAACAATAAATAATGATAATTAACAACAAAATAATTCACAGTGTGGATTTTTGCTACTGTAATAACAAAACAATCTATAGTTTAACAACAAACAACAAAATAATAAATGGATTACATAGTTCAAAAATAACAAACTACAACTTACATTGTTTAACAACCAAATAATAAATGGATTACACAGCAAACAACAAAAAATGACTAATCACTGATGAGCAAATAGAGTGATTGCTCTAATTACCTCATATATTTGAATATTTATACGAGATGCGATTTGACGGGAATGGAAAATCACTTTTAAAAAAGTGGAAATCCACGGGTATGAATATGCATGAAATTGATTACAGAATGAGTGTTCAGTTGTACCGTGAAATTAGTTGTCGAAAGTCTCGATTTATTTTAAGAATATGTGTTCCTATTTAAATTTTCTCACTTATTTAAAATAAAACTATCACGTCAAGTAGCATATAAATTAATTTTGAGATGCAAAAAAATTATTCTTAGTATTTAAATTATGGGAAAATTGTGAGATTGCCACTCTAAAACCTTGAAATTGTGAGATTGCCATTACAAAATCTAAAATTGTAAAAATGCCACTATAAAACCTCTTAAATCCTAAATTTGTCATTATTACTGTATTTTCATACTATTTTTTATTAAAAATTAACTGAAAAATAATGTTTTGATATACGTATTTTTGTATTTCCGATTATACCCTTCATACAATTAATTGATTATTTGTCACCGCATGCCTCCAGTTATAATCGCCTCTTCAAACCTCGTTGCATTTGGGAACGATGTGAAGACTAATCGCCTCTTCGTCCCTCCGCCTAATCGCCTCCTCTCGTGCAATGCCCGAATTGCGGGATCGATGTGAAGAACCAAACTCCCCTACTCTTCGTTCCTTTGTTCCATTTCTCCTTCCCGCTTCTCGCATTCTCTTCGTCGAGCTGTCGCCATCAGCTCCAAGTCCATGACTGTCAGGTCTATGGCGCCTCCTAAACCTAGCGACAAGGCCAAGAAAGGTACTAAACCTATAATTTTCTTCTCTGCTACTTATGGTGGGCAAAGTGCATGTCGGCATAGTAGAATAATCGCATCATGACATCATTCAAATGTATTATAAGTTCTATTAGATATTAGTATAGGATCACACATGTGCATATTTTTAATTGTATTCATTTTATAAAATAAAAGTGCTTTGACCGTAGAGGATCCCTGAGGGGATAATTCTGGGTCACATACTGGGCGATTCGTCGCTCACCCACAAGTTGTTTTGTGGGTTTTAGGTACAGGTTCTGGCGGTCCGCAGCAGGAGATGTCAGGAGCTGTCCCCGAGGGCCACACCACTTAACCTAGTTAGGGTTAGGCTTTTGATTAGGTTTACGAGTCCCGTATTTTCTGTGTTATATATACGGGTTCGATAGATCATGTATCCCCTTCTATAGATGGTGTTATTTGGATCTGAGATGGATCGAATTATATGTTATGTATGTGTATGTTTATTTATTTGCTATGTGACTGATGCTTGATATTTATATTATTTTGCTTCCGCTGCTGTTTGATTTATTATTTCGGATTAGCCTTGCGTGCTTAATGATTAATTAAGCACGAGGCGAGGTTGATCACACCTTAATCCAGAATTCCTGGTTTGGGGTGTGACAATATATGAAAAGGCTTACACCCAAATTGGATCATTACAAATGTACAATAAGGATATCAAAATCTAAATGTGCCCAAAATCAACAAAATCAACAAATTTCGAATATTTCTTAATGAGACTTGATCTGACATTTTGGGTCTGGTACATACCAGACACTCTGTATTTTGGGTCTGGTAGATTAACTAGTTAAGTACATTTCCATAGAAAGATTAAAAGGTGATGTAAGGACTCCAATGTTTAAGTAGAATTAGAAAATGTTATTTAAGTGACTAAATGGGCAATCATCTGATACTTGAGAGACCATTTATGTAACTCAGAAACAGTTAAATTTCTATTGTTGTATACTTTGCTATAATATATATATATATATAGAGTTAGGCTGGGGTGCTATGGATAGCATAGTGGCCTCTATGCTACGGCTCAATATTTGAGTTTTCAAAATCCAAACGGTCGATCCGAACCGTTCATCTTATTCTCCATATTAATATCTGCTTGGAGGCCAAATTTTACATTTTTCTGAATTTTTTTACTATTTATTAAGTATTTTACAAAATTGTTGATCCAACGGTGGCTGCACAAAACAGTAAAACCGTTGGATTAGCGATTTTCAAAGTGGCTTAATAAATAGTAAAAAAATTCAGAAAATTATAAAATTTGGTCTCCAAGCAGATATTAATATGGAGAATAAGATGAACGGTTCGGATCGACCGTTTGGATTTTGAAAACTCGAATATTGAGCCGTAGCATAGAGGCCACTATGCTATCCATAGCACCCCAGCCTAACTCTATATATATATATATATATATATATTGCTGTTTTTTAATGGTGCAGAATTTTAATAAAAACAGCGATTTTCGAACCATCTTAATAAATAGTAAAAAAATTCCAAAAAATGTAAAATTTGGTCTCCAAGCACATTTTAATATAGATTAAACATCTAACTGTTTGGATCGGTTATTTTGACTTCGAAACTAGAGATATGAGCGAGAATTAAAACAGCCCGTTTAATTCGCGAAGTAGCGTAGCCTTACTCTCTCTCTCTCTCTCTCTCTATATATATATATATATATATATATATTGTGATTGTAGTGTCTGGCATAGTAAAATTGGCTTTGGAAGCAGGTAAGGCAACCCCTGCCCCTCCGGTGGGGCCTGCACTTGGTGCAATAGGAGTTAACATCATGTTATTTTGCAAGGAGTATAATGCTAGAACTGCTGATAAGCCTGGTTATATCATTCCTGTGGAGATTACATATCATGTTATTTTTCTGACAAACTATAACAATGGAAATGGGATTGGTGAAAGTTATAAAACATATGAGATAAATGGGTAAAAAATCTGGTAAGAAATTCAATGAAACCTGAAGCATTCAATTTAATTTTTTTTTTTATATTAATAATGGTTTCACAATCAGTTATATTGAACCGGTCTCTACAATTCATCTATGTAACTGGTATGTAATTGCCAAGTTAAAGTAGTTTCCTGCATGTACTGGTACCAAGTAAGCCAATATGAATTCGATAGAGTAGCGTTTATTTTTCTTGCTTTTTAGCTAACTACACATAAAATTGGGCTATGCAGGCGTTGCAAAAGGCGCAAAAGATCCAAAGAGAGAGAAGGTCGGTAAGGTGACAAAGGATCAGGTTCGTGCAATTGCAGAGGAAAAAATGCCAGATTTGAACTGCAAGAGCATTGAGTCTGCAATGCGAATGATTGCTGATACTGCATTGAGCATTGAGTCTGTATTGAGTCTGCATGTACTTGAAAATGAAGAAGTTGGAGGACAGTAGTGTAGTTCTTTAATTGTTTGAGAGAGATAAGTACAAGTGGAAAAGAGAAGTTGCTGGCTATAGTCGTTGTTAATTCATGAATTGTAGTTCATTATTCTATGAGTTCAATGGGACAGTTTAGAAGAATAATGATCTTTTGTTTAGATTAGTAGTATTATGTTGTTTACATTATCAGCAGTTGTCAATTACTATTTTCTGTGCTTTACTATTTCAATTCAAATTTCAGAATTAGTAGTATTTAAATTATCAGCTGTTGTCAGGTACTATTTTTTGTGCTTTATTATTTCAATTTTGCAAATTTCAGTCATTGATTTCTGGTACAAATAATTCATGAGTGTGTTAATTTGATGTTGCGGGTTAACTTAGTGCATGGCCAAAAAAATAGGTACAAGTACATAGCATAAAACAAATGCATTAATGTCAATGAGAAAAGCATCATGTATTCAACAAAAAACAGATGCATTGCAATGAGTCAGATTATTAACATGAGAACTATAACTTATTGAACAAAAAACAAATGCATTACCAGATATGGATTGAGAGTTGTTTTAAAGCAAACACATAAACATCTTTTACATCTATTACATCACTACATCACATAAAACAAGAAACAAAGTACAACTAATCCTACTAGTCGTATCTTGAGCATCAAAGTGACTTTTGCTTCAAATTGTTTATCTGGCTTTTGCTTCAAATTGTCGCACCAGCCCACAACACCCGATCTATTGCATCTCTTGTAACAAGGGCTTAACTTTGATCTTTTGGCTACTTATGTTAACAAGACAATAATAAGTCAGCATCAGCCAAAACATTGTGATAATTCAATTGCAAAATATAGTATAATTACAATATTTCAACATCTCACTGAATTGTCTGTAAAGTTTAGGAAGCATATGAGGTTTCTCTAATTCCAGATTTAATCAAAATCCACCAAATAAATTGAACTGGTATCAGTATTAAAATATCTTGGTTCATTTCCAGTTAGTAGCAATGTGCAATAAAAAGCTAACACATCTTCTGCGAAACTTGAGAAATAAAGAGCTGTACACATCTTTTGCTTTTTTATTCATAATTATTTATTTCAATTTTTGCCTGTTTGATGTGTGAAGCTCAATTGGGGTACTTCTGCTACAAATAA
This sequence comes from Carex rostrata, assembly GCF_964058835.1. Lineage (NCBI taxonomy): Eukaryota > Viridiplantae > Streptophyta > Magnoliopsida > Poales > Cyperaceae > Carex > Carex rostrata. Next base: position 498,796 of record NC_135924.1, read on the forward strand.
ATGTACATACCAGAAGTACATAGCCAACATCGTAAAAATCAGAAAATTATTCGCCTGTTCTATTTCTGTTGCAATCCAAACTTAACTTAACTTTGATCAGTTGAACTGAGATCAGTTACTCAAATGAGGCAATCAGAAAATTATTCCACGCAGAGCTTTTGTATATTTTCTGTTGAACTGATATCAGTTACTCAAATGAGGCCCCAATTATTGGTATTTACCAGTTTTGCAGCAAGAAAAGCGTGCCCAAAAAAATAAATTTAATAAATAATGAATGAACTATAAGTGGAGGAACAAAAGAGAATAGATGCCAATTACTAAATTAGTTTATTTTTCTAAAATGGCGGAGTGGTTGCTGAGGCGGAGTAAACTTGAAGGTGGAATTGCCTTCCGAGATTGAGGCACTTGAGGCGAACAGTAGGGAGTGCCTTCAATTGGCGATTGAGAGAGACGGAAGTGCAAAGTGCCTTCACCTGGCGATTGAGGCACTTCTCCCTATTGTTCTCCTTGCATTCAATCGATTGAGGCGGAAGTGCCTTCCGATATTTTGGAGATTGAGGCGGAAATGGCGATGACAGTGAGAAGTGGCGATTAGAGTTCGCGATGAAGGTTTGAGAGAGACGGCTTCTGTATATTTTCTGAGAGGGTATGTTAGTCATTATTTAATTTTTATTTTTTTAATAAGACTAATACAGTACAAATGGCATTTTCACAATTAATGAAGTTTTAGAGTGGCATTTTCACAATTTTGAAGTTTGTAGTGACAATTTCACAATTTCAAGGTTTTGTAGTGGCAATCTCATAATTTTCCCTTAAATTATGATCAATTTAAATATTTATTTACAATAACCTTACATTTGTTATCATTAAAAACATCAACTAATAGATATTCAACAATTTTAATATTGGCATTTACTGATATTTTTTATGTATAAAATATATAGCAAAAAAAATATTCGGACAAATTAATTTAGATTAAAATAGTTCATGAACTAAAACTAATTTTTTTTTAGTTGACATAATATTTTTTTGTTACAATAAAAAGACTAAAAATGATCTCACAGATATGTTTTTGTAGCAACCATATTTTATTAAAAAAAAATAAAGTTCAGGTGACATCATAGATTAGTATAGATTTGTTTATTGGAGAGAAACACGTCAATAGAGCATAGGAAATAATGAGTCCGGTTAGTATGATGATAACGCCAAAACATATAGCGAAAATTACTACTTTTTAGTACGGAAAATTGTGAAAAAGCATATGCAAAGTATCTATTTTTCCGAATTATTCACCGCAAACATGTTTTTAGGTTATTTTGGCAGGTTTTGGAGAAAGTTGCGAATTTAGGCCAAAAACAGGGCAAAATTGTCATATTTAGACCGATTCTGAAGGAAGCATCAAAATAGGGCAACACATCAAGTATGCAAACACCTCACAGAAGTGCACAACATGCAACATGACAAAATTCACTAAAATTCGGCTAAGTACAATGCCTTACGGCCTCAGCTATACCGCATGCGGTATAAAGGTCTATGCCTCAAGGGCACAGGGATTGAATCTGTGGATTGTCTAGTTTGGATGAAATCTCGGCCATTGGAGAGCAACCTTCTAGAAGGACGAATCTCCATATGTGGTAGGCCTTGCTACGCATTGAAGTCTATTTTTAGCGCTCCAAATATAGCATGAAAAGCTATATTCGGCACCCATGTTCTCTAATGATCTCCATGATTCCACACCCTTTAGAAAGACTATATAAACTCCTCATGTAATAAGAATTAGTGTGCATGTTTTAGTTGTGTCAGGTCATAGTTTAGAGCAGAATATTGCATGTAATTTTTGGAGTTTGGAGAAAAAGAGGCGCTTGAAGTCCAAGGCGGAAGGAGTTATCTAAGGAAGAAGTGTTCTAGGTTCTAGATTATGTATTTCTTTTATTACTTCTTTTATTTAGTCATGACTTTGAGTAGCTAAGCTCATCCTTTCTAGAGATGGATATAATGAATTCTAATTTATTTTTTTACTATAATATTTATTTTTCTTTTATGTCTATTTGAGATTTCGTTATACTTAGAATATTATTGAAATATGCCATTGCATACATAGTTCTGTCTACTATATGCCAATGTCCTCCACATACCTATAGGTGTTAAGTCATTGTATCTCGGTGTCAAAAGGGATACAAGTAAGTACTTTAAACACTTCAGCTAACGAGACTTGGCAACGATTTAAAGACTAGGGTTAGAATCCAGTGGGCTCCCTTGGCAGAACATAGATTAGATAGCATCTCGAGATTTAATTAGAAATTTATTTATTACTTGTGATAAATAGGGTTTAGGGTTATTACTTAGCGAGTAATAGGAGAATATAATTAATTAGGTTAGTGTGAGTGATTTAATTACATTATATCCTGTGATAATCTGTATTGTCTCCCCACAAGCCGACCTTAGAGTCGGAGAACCTTTAAAATACGCATAGAACCGAATCTAAGCATCCGTTGGGAATAATAGTACTGGTATGCGACTCTGCTCTGCAGAGTGGTCTATATCACATACCTATAAGTTATCCTTGATATGATTTCCAACGTTCTTTGGATTTTTTCAAACAACACTTAACAAAATTTCACTTTTTTTTCATTCTTTTGTTTTGACCTACAAGTACAAAAAAATTCTACTCGAGAGCTATGTGTAAATAGACGGGTGCAAACCACTATGTATTTTCTTGAGTAATTTTTATTATATATCTCGAGATGCAATTTTTCTCTGAAGAGAGCTACGTGGAAAATTGTAATTGATTGGTAATTAAATGCTTGATTGCACCCGTAGAGCACTCAATTTGGTTAAATAAATGCTTAATTGCAAAGTTAAGCTTCTGTTGGATAAAGTCTATGTTGGACTTTCGGAAGAAATTGTCCATATAAGTGAATGCATGTGTTGGATATTTGGAAGTAATTTTCTGTGTCCGACTTAATTGTATCTGTCAGAAATAATACAGTACCAGTAAGAGTGTGGTACAGTTTTTCTCTAATTTGCAATATATTTAGCATGTACCGAAATAAGCTTGATTATATATGCAATTGAATTTGTCAAAAACAAGGAAACAACAATTTGAATATTTTACCTTGCATTCATAGCCACTATATGGTACTGGAACCAAGCAAAGCACATATCAATTAGCACAAAGAAAGGGTAAAATGAAGGATTTCATAAAGAACCAGAAAAGGACATAAGAACAAGTGACAAAATATCAACTCTTGGATGAGGAGCGGGCAATAGACGAGGAAGATGGTGATGAAGACATTGAGCAATCTAGAATTATCACTGGTCTCAATGAAACACAGCTTGGAGACTTACTCCGAACGGACATTAGAAATAATTTGTGGGAGAATATGTCAAGCCATGCAAGAAATCAAAGAGGATGTAGAAATTGGATCGTGTTGAATATGCTAAACTGTGTCTGTAGCTAGTTGTTTTTATTTTAGTATCTAATATGGATTACATTTTGTCTCAATGAGTTGTGAAGATGAGACTTTGTTAAGGTTATGGTACTTGGTACCACTGGTACCGATAAATTTTTTTGGTCATTTTGATATTGCTTATGAAGGAGCTGCATGTTTATCTGTGTGCTTTTTGGTAGTGCTGCTTTAATTGATTATATATTTCATGCTAGCTATATTTCCGTTTCTCCAATTTTAGTTATTTCGAACTGTTTTGAATCATATCAGGTCCTTTTCATATTTGTTAGTATTGTCACAATTTTTTCATTTTCTCATTTTTCTTTTCATTTTGATATTGAAAAGTTGTGACAGGTTTCAATTAAAAATGAGATACAAAATTTTGCATAGAATGTCAATAATTGGTTGAGTTGGTACCAGTGCAGGTATCAATTTATATTCAAATTGCATTCAAAAGTAAGTACTCTGAATCGCTTAACCAATTGAGTTGATTACGGTTGACTTATTAATTGTTTAAGTTAACGACACTTAGTTAACTGGATGCTCGGTGCCTTGTTCAAACTTTGTTAACACAATTTACTTTAATGAAATATATTTAATTAAAATTGTAATACAATTAGATTCATCAATTATATTATAATTATGTTATATGACAACAATAATATGAGGGCAATATAGTCTTTTTCTTATTACATATATATTTTATTCAAATACATGCTACTTTCTTATTCCTTTTTATTTGCCGAACATGAACTCCTTAGCGCTCCTTAAGCTAAGATTTTCGGCCCATTCTTGTAACATCCACCAGGACTGTACTATATATTTCCATGTGTGCCTGGGGGACATTCACATTTGAATGATCCCGGAGTGTTTGTACAAATACCATAGCAATTCGAACTAATCTGGCACTCATCTGTATCTATATATATAGTAAGAAAGAAAAATATATAGGAGAGTTAGACAATATTATGCATCAACTGTGAGAGTATAGTTAATTTTGATTAAATTTACAATAATAAACAAGACTTTTTCTTTCAACTGAAAGAAGAGCAATTTTTTTTTCTCTCTAAGATTGCCGAGGTCAATAAAAGTTGAACATATCATTTGTAGTATGTACATATGTATATAACGTACCTTGGCAACCATTAAGGAGATAGGGGTTTCCGTGGTACCCTGGTGCGCAATTGCATATATAACCTTGACCAGTGGGGTGGTCAACACATTTGCTGTTAGTGCTAACACATGCATAATGGGTTCTATTTTGTTTTGCTATTTTGCAGGTCTCGTTCCCTACAACCCAATCAAGAACAACCAAAAATTTCTTGGCATGCATCCTTGTAGAAGGAGTCAAGTGTGGTGAGATATGTGGTGCTAAATTTGAAGTTTTTTGTTTCTATTAGCAACGCATACCCACAAGGGCTGAAGCTTGTGGTATTAGAACTGTTGAAGCTTTTATCAAATCTAATTTGATAATACTTCATTCCAAACGGAATGGCAGTCTGGCAGCAACCGATACCAGAGCATGAGCCATTCACCAGTCCCTGCTCACTCAAGCTCACAGATGTACACCCTGTTGTGTACCAAATAGATTGATTCCTTGAAAGTTTGACATATGCAGATGTCTCGCTACCTACTACCATGAACCTATTTTCGGTATTTGATAACCAAAATGGCGTATTGGTCAAATCAACAGCATACTCAGCCCCACGAATTTGTTTGCTTGAGTTAAGATAACATAGCCAAGAAACAAAGACCTCAATCCGAGCCTGGCTTTGGGAAACGGATATGCTGTGTAATACAGATACCTCTGCGCTTGAAGCAGGCACAGATATTGCCTTGTAGCTACCGTCGATCGTCTTATTACACATGAGGTTGAACTCTTCAGATCTGGAACAATTTTTACCTATCCCAAATGGATAGGTGACCTGTAATTATATGCAACTTTTTAATGTTAAATAATTAAGATGTTGTATGTAAATAACAGTTTACTTTTTTTAATTCTATGTATGATTGCAATTTTAAACACCTTTTCTTTTTCTTTTTTATAATTTACAAGTTATGAATCATGAGTATGCCCTTTTCTTTAGTAATATACATGGAACGTACCTCGGTGTCTCCACAATGTGTCGGACATCCGGCAGGGGGTTGAAATATTGGTTGAGCTACACAGAATGACAGTAGTAGCATGAAGAAGAAAATGATAGCCATGCATATATATTTATGTATCTTAAAACAACTAAAAGGCTTTAGGAAATTCAGGTGGTGGTTTTCAAGTTTGAAAAACAGAGACAGATTGATGGAGTTAATTGGTTGAAGAAAAGTGAGTGATTTACTTAATTTATAGACATAGAAGAAAATAACTAACTAGAACCTGCTGTTTTTAATATGTAATAGAGTGATGGAATGAAAAACTCTATCAGGAAACAATTCAAGCTTCACTTACTAATTAGAACCTATTGTTTACAATATCTAGTAGGGGGATGGGATGGCAAGCCCTATGAATAAAAATTTCAAGCTTCCCGTACGTACTAATTACAACCTACTATTTATTTGTAGAGCAAGAGCGGTATATCTATATTCTCAATTAATGTTTTAAAGTGAAAATAAATAATTAATACAATGTGTGCATTCTCAATGACTCAAAATGTTTGTAGGTTAATCATTTCTTACATTGTCAATGACTTAAACATCGTACAACGTACGTTGTGGGTACAATCTTTGTTATTAGCATAATATATATTTTAGATTAAGAATATTATATTAATAAATTAACGCTACAACATCATGATCAAAATTCTTAGCTAAAATTTTACTAAATTAATCAGACCCTAGTGTTTAATTAATTATAACTGAATGTAAACCAAGCTTCTAAATAGCGTTTATAGCGGTATAGCGGGGAGACAAAAAAAAAAAGCTTTAGCGAATAGCGGAGCTATAGCGAAAGCTATTATAAATAGCGTTTTTTTATTTCAAAAATTATATTTTATATTTCTACTAATAGTAAAAATGTCTCATCAAGAAAAAAAATATCAAATTAATTAAGAAGTTCTAATATTCATATTAAACCAATACAAAATTCAAATTGTCATTCAAAATATCCCTAATTCAAAAACTATCGATATATTTTATATTCAAAATATACCACTACCATATATTAATGCATGATACAAAATTTAATTGATATAGCGGTATAGCCCGCACATGTTCCATTGTATTGATATAGCTTAATAAAGTAAAAAAAAAAAAAACCAATCTAGATATTAAGGCCCATTAAAATTGCAAAATCATGTTTTCAGAAAAAAAAAATTGCAAAATCATAACCCATATAGCATAGCGGACCGCTATTACCACTATAGCGGTCGTAGCTTGATTAGCGCAGTTTTAGCCCGTAGCTTAGCTTTCTGGGTCCAAAACTGCTATAGCGGTGCTATAGCTTCGCTATTGCTAGCTATTTAGATGCTTGATGTAAATGCTTGATATATATATATATAGATGAGCTATGGTGAGCTATGATGTAAAAGGGGTTTTTTACTCCATGGAAAAAAAAATTCATTTTGAAAATCCAAACAACCGATCCGAACCGTTCAACATGATCTACATATTGAAATGTGCTTGGAGACCAAATTTTACATTTTTTGGAATTTTTTTACTATTTATTAAGCAATTTTGAAAATCGCTGATCCGATGGTCCAGAAATTTTACTGTTTTTTACTGTTCATCCGGATTTTCAGATTTTTCAAAGTGGCTTAATAAATAGTAAAAAAAAATCCAAAAAATATAAAATTTAGTTTCCAAGCATATTTTATTATAGATTAAACATCTAACAGTTTGGATCGGCTATTTAAACATTGAAAATAAAGATATTGAGTGGAGTATAAACCCCTTTTACTCTATAGCTCACCATAGCTCATCTCATATATATATGTATATGTAGGCTACGATGCTTTCCAAATTATAGTGGGTGTTTTAATTTCTGCTCATATTTCTAGTTTCAAAGTTCAAATAGTCAATCCGAACTTCTCAATATGTTCTTCATATTGAAATGTGCTTGGAGACCAAATTTTACATATTATTTGAAAATGATTTACTATTTTTTGAAAATATTAAATTTGGTCTCCAAGCACATTTCAATATGAATAACATGTTGAGATTCGGATTGACTATTTGAACTTTAAAACTAGAGTTATGAGCGCAAATTAAAGCACCCAGTTTTGCAAAGCATGATAGCCTATCTCTCTCTCTCTCTCTCTCTCTCTCTATATATATATACAGAGAGAGAGAGAGAGAGAGAGAGTGGCTAATTTCAAAACGTTTGTACCATGCCTCCCGTGCAACCAAGTCATTTTCCAATTTTTAAAGTCCAAATGATCGATCTGAACAGTTAGATGTGTTCTTCATATTAAAATGTGCTTGGAGACCAAATTTTATATTTTTTGGAATTTTTTTACTATTTATTAAGCCACTTTGAAAATCGCTGATCCAACGGTGGCTTAACTAAACTATAAAATCAGAAACTACCGTTGGATCAGCGATTTTCAAAGTGGCTTAATAAATAGTAAAAAAATTTCAAATAATGTAAAATTTGGTCTCCAAGCATATTTTAATATGGAGAACACATCTAACAGTTCGGATCGATCATTTGGACTTTAAAAATAAAAAAATGACTTGGTTGCACGCGAGGCGTGGTGCAAACGTTTTGATATTAGCCCCTCTCTCTCTCTCTCTATATATATATATATTCTTAAGTTCACCAACCTCTTTGTGAACTCAATTCTAAAATCTATTGAATTGACTTCAAACGACAAATCTGATCCGTTAAAACCCTTCTACCATACGAGTGATATATGCGTCTACGTGCAAAATTTTTGAATTTTTGAATTCATTTTGTATAGAGTCAAGTGGTAAAAAATGTTCAAAAAATTGATGCATTAACATTAATTTATAAACCTTCTAATTTTGACCGCTTGACTCTATGCTAAATAAATTTGAAAGTTCAAAATTTTTGCATGTACACACATCACTCGTAAGGTAGATGGGTTCAACTGTTCAAATATATATAGGATTTGGCTAATATGCTATGGGTTGCATAGAGGCCTCCCGTGCTATGGCTCAATATTCAACTTTTCAAAATCCTAATGGTCGAGCCGAACTGTTCATCTTGTTCTCCATATTAATATGTGTTTGGAGACCAAATTTTACATTTTTTGGAAATTGTTTACTATTTTTTTAGATTTATTGAATATCGCTGTTTTTTATGGTTCAGATTTGTCTGAAAAACATCAATTTTCAATAAATCTAAAAAAATAGTAAAAAATTTCCAAAAAATGTAAAATTTGATCTCCAAACATATATTAATATGGAGAACAAGATGAACGGTTCGGATCGACCGTTTTGATTTTAAAAAGTCGAATATTTAGCTGTAACACAGGAGGCCTCTATGCAACCCATAGCACCGTAGCCAAGTCCTATATATATATATATATGAGATGAGCTACGGTGAGTTGCGAAGTAAAACACGTTTCTACTTCACATTGTATTTTCATTTTGAAAGTCCAAACGTCCGATCTGAACCGTTAGATGTGATCTCCATATTGAAATGTGCTTGGAGACCAAATTATACATTTTTTAGAATTTTATTACTATTTATTAAGCAATTTGGAAAACTGCTGTTTTGTTGTGAACAGTAAAAACAGTAAAAATTTCTGGACCATCGGATCAGCGATTTTCAAAATTGCTTAATAAATAGTAAAAAAATTTCAAAAAATATAAAATTTGGTCTATAAGCACATTTCTATATGGAGATCATGTTGAGCGGTTCAGATCGGTCGTTTGAATTTTCAAATCGTAAAATATGAGTGTGAAGTAAAATAGTCGCTTTACTTGACAACTCACCATAGCCCATCTCTCTCTCTCTCTCTCTCTCTCTCTATATATATATATATATAGAGGTAGGCTAATATACAATCGATTGTTCCTGAGGTTCCGTACAACCAAGTCATTTTCCGATTTTTAAAGTCCAAATGATCGATCCAAACCGTTCATCTTGTTCTTCATATTAATATGTGCTTGGAGACCAAATTTTACATTTTTTTGAATTTTTTTACTATTTATTAAGCCGCTTTGAAAATCGCTGATCCAACGGTAGCTTCTGGTTTTACTGTTTTGTTAAGCCACCGTTGGATCAGCGGTTTTCAAAGTGGCTTAATAAATAGTAAACAAATTCAGAAAAATGTAAAATTTGGTCTCCAAACACATATTAATATGGAGAACAAGATGAACGGTTTGGATCGATCATTTGGACTTTAAAAATCAGAAAATGACTTGGTTGTACGAGACCTCAGGAACAATCGATTGTATATTAGCCTACCTCTATATATATATATATATATATATATATATATATATATATATATAAGTATGTATGTATATCATACCCGTGCGTTGCAACGGGGACATATTATAAGAAACAAATATATCAATGAAAATAATAATTATCTAAAAATTAAGACACATGTTAATAGAAAATTTATATGATTCTGTATTTTTAATTAACTTTAATCGTGATCTCTGATAACAATTTGATGATGTGATGATTCTTTATTTTTAATTACTAATGATATCAAATAATAGCTCAATTCAAATCCAATATCAAATATAATACAATAATTCAATATCAACATATAATATGATATCAAAAAACATAAATAAAAAGTGTTATCGTGTGTATGTATAGGATATATACAGACACACACATATTATAAAAGAAATATATATTCACACACACGTTCCAGTTTATAATCTTCTTTGTTTCAAATTTAGAATATACACACACAGACATTGATATATTCTATATTGAAAATATATTCTAAATTGCTCACACCAATATATATAGAAACAAAGAAAAAAAAATAAGGAAATAAAAAATAATAATTTTCATTGTGATCCATATAGAAACGAAGAATAATTAAGAAAACAAAGAAATAAAAAAAAACAGAAGGTGGAGTCTTCTCAATTGAAGAGGAGAAATATGGAAACAAAGAAATAAGGAAACAGATAAATATATCGCTAAATTTCAGAATTTGTTCAATTTTAATTGTAACGTATCGTGTGGCAGCATATGTGGTGAGTATGTTTTTAACTAAATTTAGACTTTTATACATAAAACAGATGTATTTAATCAAAAAAAGACAAATTATGTAATTGGAGGGTTGAGATAAAATCCGAAGTTTCATCTTTCAATCGTGGCCGTTGACGGATCGGATACCCAACGTGCTTAATAATAGAATTGAGAAATTGAGATATATGTATATTTATTATTTTTGAAACAATAATAAACAAGTAATTTCTAATGCTGGCCTAGCTGTGGATGTATCTAAACTCTGAAGTGATCCAGCTTGAAAAAGAAAAAAGAAAAATAATTGCTTCAAAGTTATACATGCATATAGATTCTAGTAGATTGTAGTAGATTCCAGAGGCTTTCACCAAATATGGTAATTGTTCTAGTACGTAGGAGGTGGCAAAGCTCTTTATGATTACGAAGTTGTAATTGTGATATGCAACAGCTGGCTTTCTCTTCGAGTGAGCTCTCCATTTTGCACCAGGGGCTGACTGGGTTGTGTTAATTGCCAACTAGTACATGACTAACCCTATTAGAGAAATATATATATATATATATATATATATATATACAGGAGGGTTCAAATACACCCAAATTTTTGTGCATCCAAATGCACCCGATTTTTTTATAAATACTCAAAAAAAATATAAAATTACGAAATCTACCAACTGTCTGATTGAAATTCGAAAAATACCCAATCCGGTTAACCAATAACCGGATTTGGAAAAAACTTCCGGTTAACCATTAACCGGTTACCCATTAACCATTCAAAACAATATATCCGGTTAATGGTTAACCAGAAAGTTGTTTTTGTTTTTGTTTTTTGTTTTTTTTAAAACAGAAATTTTTTTTTTGTATTGAAATATTAGAAATGTTGAATATATTTCGTTGAAAATAGATGAAATACAATATAATTTGAATTATTAGAAAGACTGCAACAAATAACCGGATCAATATTTTTCAGGCCGGATTTTTCGCAGCTGTAAGAAAAATTAATATATTTCTTTATGTGTTATTGGAAAAAAATAAAAATGCTTAGATTCTGAGCTATTGATCCCGGTTCAAAAGTCACTTCTATGTAATCCAGAAAATATTGTGATCCTTCTAGGACATTTAATTTATGAAAAGTTGTATCTATTTTTTGAAAAAAAATAAAAACTTTAAGTTATTTAATAATTGTTATTAAAAAAATTATCAAAATAGATACAATTTTTTATAAATTAAATGCCCTAGAAGGATTACAATATTTTCTGGATTACATAGAAGTGACTTTTGAACCGGGATCAATAACTCAGAATCTAAGCATTTTTATTTTTTTCCAATAATACATAAAGAAATATATTAATTTTTCTTACAGCCGCGAAAAATCCGGCCTCAAAAATATTGATCCGGTTATTTGTTGCAGTCTTTCTAATAAATCAAATTATATTGTATTTCATTTATTTTCAAAGAAATATATTCAACATTTCTAATATTTCAATACAAAAAAAATTTAAAATTTTCTGTTTTTTTTTTTTAAAAAAAAAAAATTCCGGTTAACCATTAACCGGATATATTGTTTTGAATGATTAATGGGTAACCGGTTAATTGTTAATCGGAAGTTTTTCCCAAATCCGGTTATTGCTTAACCAGATTGGGTATTTTTCAAATTTCAATCAGACAGTGGGTAGATTTCGTAATTTTATATTTTTTTTGGATACTTATAAAAAAATCGGCAAATGCACCCTATCTTTCAAATCATTTTTCTATGTTTTCAAAGTCCGAATAGTCAATCTGAACTGTTAGATGCGATCTATATATTAAGATATGCTTGGAGACCAAATTTTACATTTTTTAGAAATTTTTTACTATTTATTAAGTCACTTTGAAAATTGCTGATTTTACATTTTCTGGACCATTGGATCAACGATTTTCAAAGTGGTTTAATAAATAGTAAAAAAATTTCAAAAAATGTAAAATTTGGTCTCCAAGCACATCTTAATATATAGATCGTATCTAACGGTTCGGATTGACTATTTGGACTTTAAAAATGGAGAAAAAGAATTTCAAAGATAGGGTGCATTTGGGTGCATTTGAACCCTCCTCATATATATATATATATATATATGCATTAAAATTAATTTATAAACTTTTTAATTTTGACCACTTGATTTTATTTCAAATTAACTCAAAATTTTAAATATTTTATATGTAGAGACATGTCACACCCCGCGGCCACGGGTCGTAACAGTCTCCCGCCGTAAGCATACAACGCCGTGTATACTTACAAGGCTATTCAAATCTTACTCAACAATTAAGCATTCAATATGATAAACTAAGTTTATAGATACACAAATCAGAGTACACAGTCTGGTCAAAATATATTACAACATAAGTATCTAATCCGGATACCAACCATAAGGCCTACCCTAAATCTATACAACAAAACATATCTAGGGTTATCAAGTGGTAAGCTACTAAGGCCTACTACTCTCGTGCCTCTCCGGAATCAGTCGCACCAGTACCTGTAAAATAACCGGGAGGGTGGGGGTGAGAATAAATTCTCAGTACGAATTTTGCCACAGTTTAGACTATTGGACTTGCAATCAAACTCTATATTCAACAATGAAACCCAAACAATAACAGTTCAAACAGATATATATAATCATAAATAACAGAATGCCAATGCTCGACAACAGTTTAATCAACCTGAAACACAGTTTACAAAATTTCCAAGATGAATTTCAAACACAACATATATTTTGGCTTAACTCAATTCAATAACTCAATTCAATAGGGCTTATAGCAATTACAGATGTTCTTTCGAGCTGAACCCTTATCAAACCCACATCTGTAGGGTTACTGACACCTACAGATGGCCAACCGCTGGACCCTTTATCTGACACCCATCTGCAATCGCTTGGCTTAACAGTTTATTAAGGTCTGGTTTGAATCATATAAAGAAAATCCTCTCTGGAATCATTCCAATAGTCGTAATATTCAATTGACATTTCAAATGCATTAACACGTAGGAGAATGCCACCGAGCCATAGACGTTACACATGTCACCCACGATTTCCAATCACATCTCATAACATAATCACCCTCCCTCGTCCCAACCGGTACTGGGAATATCGAGGGCCGTTCACCTAAGGCCATTTAGGATCCTGGGAATCCAAGTCAGCATACAGCCCGACTTGGCAAATTCATTGGATCCAAGTGCTTAACTTCGTAAATCCATTCACATACATATCAAATCATTTAGTTCGTGGTGACTTTCAATCAAGATCAGATCACAATAGATCAACATAACCTATAACCATACCAGCATGCAAATCATTCAATTCAGATCAATTCGAGTTTAATTTGATTGGGCTATGCAAATGCTCTACACAATTCAATGATGCAATCAATAATATTCAACATGACAAACGAATAAACAGTTTAATTCCTGAAAATAAAGTATCAAACAAGTCCAAGAATCCCGCACCTGTTTAAGACGAGCGTACCGCTTAGTTATGGATCAGGCGTCTCGAATTGCCTCGTTAAGTCTTGCTCGACCGAGCCTACACCTATATTATACGTATACTTGGTTTAATTCGGTTTCAGTGGTCTATACGTTCACTTTTAGTTTACCAATGGTTCATACAATCCTAATTCAATTCTTATGCTTTGGTATCGGTTCTTTTCGGTTCCTTCTTTCTTACTCAAAAACCTTTAAAACTCACACAACTTACTTCTGGGTCCCTCAAACCCTACACAATTCCACTTAGGTTACCATTCATTCACCGTTTCACTACTTTGGTTCTCGGTTCAATTCAATTTACCTTTGGGTTAACCCTAATTTGGTCAAAACCTCAATTTAACCGTTAAACGTTCTAAAAATTTACGATCAAGAGGCAACCCTACTGATTACAAGTCTAATTGGTCGGGTTAAACAAATCAAATCACGATTATGCCAACTTTCATTTTTGGCACGAAACCCTAGAAATCAGATTTCACAAATCGGAGGAAATCGGAAAAAAGATTGACAAATAAACAACCAAGGAGTGTAGAGGAACTAGTCCTCGAGAAATTCGAACACAAATCTTGAGTTTAAAACGAAAACCAGAGAAATCGAGAAATCGTAGATTTTAGAGAGAAACAAAAAGAGAAAAGAATACCGAATAGGAGAGTTAGAAGAGATCCACGGGCGTTTACTCGGTTCCGGTTTCGATTTCTCGCAACAATCGGGGGTTTAAGAGGAACGGGAAACTCTCTCGCTCTTTTTCTTCTCTCTTGGCAGAAATTTCACTTAAAATGGTAAAGGAATGAAGTGGGAGAGAGAGAGAGAGCAGGAATTATGCAAATAAGCCCTTGGAATCACCCAGTGCGGATCACTCACCCGCACTGGATCTGAGTGCGGACGCACTCGACAGTTTGTAGGTCCTTCCAGCACTTTCCAGTGCAAAAATCGGTGTCGGTGCGGGTCCTCCACCCGCAGTGCGGGTCACTTCACCCGCACTCAGCACTTAGTCAGTTTTCAGCATGAATTTGAACACAGAAATCACCCGCAGTGAGAACTTAGTAGATTTTTGGAATGAATTTTAACACAGAAATCACCCGCAGTGCGGGTGGCTTCACCCGCAGTGAGAACTTAGTAGATTTTTGGAATGAATTTTAACACAGAAATCACCCGCAGTGCGGGTGGCTTCACCCGCAGTGCGGGTCACTTCACCCGCACTCAGAACTTAGTAGATTTTTGGCAGAATTTCAAAAAAAGTCCGAGCGTAATGCGGACGCACTGACCCGCAGTGCGGGTGGCCTCACCCGCACTCAGTACTTAGCCAATTTCAGTTCAACACAGAAAATCATGAGTGCGGCCGCACCCACCCGCACTCACAGAAATTTCAAAGGCAATTTAAGGGAAACAGAAGTCAGTGCGGGTCAGTCACCCGCAGTCACCTACCAGTGCGGACGCAGTGAGCCTGTAAAGTCTCAAATTCTCGAAATTTCGACGCGGTTTCGATTCACACTTAACTTACTTAATTAGAGGAACCTAAATTAAGGTTTTAACTTCCATTTTGTTAGCTCAATTAACTTGATTCTTGCTTTTAATTCATTTGAATTTAATTGTAAAAATTTCGTAACGTAACATTTCTCCCCCCCTTAGAATAAAGTTCAGTCCTCTGAACTAAATTGCGTACCTGAGTCGTTGAATAGTTCCGGATACTTCTCACGTATGCTTTCCTCATGTTCCCACGTCGCTTCCTTAGTCGAATGGCGTCCCCATTTGACCAGAACAAGTTTGATCGCCTTGCTCCGAAGTTGCTGTTCTTTTCGGTCCAATATCTGCATTGGCTCTTCTTGATAGGACAAGTCATCTTGGACATGCAAGTCGGAGTGATCAATGCAATGAGATGGATCTCGTACGTACCGGCGTAATTGTGACACATGAAACACCGGATGAACCCGGTCCAATGCTGGTGGCAATGCAAGCTCATATGCCACCGGTCCCATTCGTCTCATAATCTGAAACGGTCCGATATATCTAGGACTCAACTTTCCTGATACGCCAAATCGGTGTACACCCCTGACAGGTGAAACTCGAAGCCACACGTGATCACCTTCTTGAAATTCCAACGGTCTTCGATGCACATCCGCATATTTCTTTTGTCGCTCTTGGGCCGACTTAAGCCGACTCAAAATGACTTTCGTCTTTTCGGCAATCTCTTCTAACATTTGAGGCCCGGTAGGTGAGTACGTACCTGCGGGTCCCCACCACAGCGGTGTGCGACACTGCTGTCCTGTAAGTGCTTCTTGTGGTGACATTCCGATACTCGAATGGTAGCTATTGTTGTACGCGAACTCTACCAAGTACAAATGGTTGATCCAGGATTCTCGGAAACTTAAAGCACATGATCGAAGCATGTCTTCCAATGTCTGTATCGTTCGCTCAGATTGACCATCGGTTTGCGGATGATGGGCTATACTAAATCTCAATTTCGTGCCCATGGCTTCTTGAAAGCTTTCCCAAAAGTGAGAGGTAAATCGGGTGTCTCGATCAGAGACAATGTTTCGCGAACATCCGTGGTATTTAAACTGGTATTGCAAGAACAGATCAGCCAACTCTCTTCCGGATGTCTCGATCCGAAGTGGAATGAAGTGTGCAATCTTCGTCAGCCTATACACTATAACCCATATGGCATCGTATCTTCCGACGGTTCTCGGAAATCCAGTCACGAAGTCCATAGTGATCGACTCGAATTTCCGTGTGGGTATCTCAAGAGGTCTTAGTAATCCTGCCCTCTTTCGTCTGTCTGCTTTGACTTGTTGACAGATCTGACACTTCTCAACATAATTTTGCACGTTTCTTTTCATCTTTGGCCATCAGAAATGTCGCTTTAGATCTTGGTACATCTTGACTTCACCAGGGTGAATGGTATACCCCGAGTCATGTGCTTCTGACAGAATTAGATTCTTCAGACCGGAGTCATTCGGAACGCATATGCGGTCATGGAACCGCAGAATACCATCTTCGTGGAGTTGGAATGGTGAGTCTGCATTTGACTCGAAATGTTGTCGAAACTGCTGGCACTTTGGGTCCTCTTGTTGTGCTGCTCGAATCTGCTCGTGTAATTCTGGTCGAACCTCGACCGCAGCCAAGATAATCGAGACAACTGTTGATGTACCTGCACCATTGCTATCTCCAATCAATCGAGATGAGGTTTCCAATGCAAACTCACGGGATGCACCTACATGCAGACTCATTCTTCGCATTTCTTCGAGAAGATGTGCCTCACTAGTGATAATCGATGCCAGATTTATCTGACTCTTCCTACTTAGTGCATCTGCTACCACATTAGCCTTCCCCGCGTGATACTGGATATCCAGATCATAGTCTTTCATCAATTCCAACCATCTCCTCTGCCTCAAATTTAGCTCCCGTTGAGTGAAGATATACTTCAAGCTTTGGTGATCCGTGAAGATACGGCACCTTACTCCATACAAGTAATGCCGCCAAATCTTTAAGGCAAAAATCACTGCAGCTAGCTCCAAATCATGGGTCGGGTAATTCTGTTCGTGCGATCGCAACTGCCGAGAGGCATACGCTATAACATGGTCCTTCTGCATCAACACACATCCCAAACCAGATCCGGATGCATCAGTGTAGACCATATACTCCTCGTCAGTAATAGGCATGGCAAGAACCGGTGCAGATACCAACCGATTCTTCAACTCCTCAAAGCTTTGATCTTGAGTGGCACCCCACTCGAACTTCACACCTTTATGCAACAGCTTCGTAAGGGGAGCAGCTAACTGTGAGAATCCAAGTACGAACCTTCTATAATAACCTGCTAGCCCCAGAAAGCTGCGAATCTCCGTAACTGTCTCTGGTCTCTTCCAATCAGTCACCGCCCGAATCTTTTCTGAGTCTACTGCCAACCCTTCTCCTGATATCACGTGACCTAGAAATGCTACCTTCTCAAGCCAGAACTCACACTTCGAAAATTTCGCGAATAGTTGATGATCTCTCAACCTCTGCAACACTATCCGCAGATGTACCTCGTGCTCTTCTCGTGACCTTGAGTATACCAGGATGTCATCGATAAACACCACCACAGTTGAATCCAACAGATCATGAAACACTCGCTGCATCATATCCATAAATGCAGCTGGAGCGTTCGTTAGCCCAAACGGCATAACCAGATATTCGTAGTGCCCGTAGCGTGTTCGGAAGGCTGTCTTTTCCATATCAGTCGGACGTATTCTCAGCTGGTGGTACCCAGTTCTCAGGTCTATCTTGGAGTAGATCGAAGATCCTTGCAGCTGATCAAACAAGTCGTCGATTCGGGGTAACGGGTATCTATTCTTGACGGTCACCTTGTTCAATTCGCGGTAGTCGATACATAACCGCAAGGTACCATCCTTCTTCCTCACAAACAACACCGGAGCACCCCATGGAGATGTGCTTGGTCTAATAAACCCGCTTTCCAGCATCTCTTCTAATTGGGCCTTGAGTTCTTTCAATTCTGCAGGAGCCATCTGATACGGACTCTTTGAAATTGGCGTTGTACCTGGTACCACTTCAATGCCAAACTCCACTTCTCGTTCTGGTGGTACCCCTACTATTTCCTCCGGAAACACGTCCATGAATTCCGACACCACTGGAATCGTACTCATCTCAGGAACTTCTGCAGTAGTGTACACTATTGCCGCCAAATATGCAGTGCATCCTGAATCGATCAGATGCCTAACTTCCACAGCCGAAATGCATGGTATTACCCCTCCAACCTTTCTGCAGTTCATCATGCACGACATACTACCTTTTGCGGTCACAAAACAAATCCTGCGGTGCGGACAGTCGATCGTCGCGGCATGTCTTGTTAACCAATCCATCCCCAATAGAACGTCGTAACCCGTGATCTCCATAACCAACAGGTCTATCTCGAGATCCCTTCCATCAACTCTGACTTTTCGGTTTCGGCATATGGTTATTTTTCGGTCAGTCGAACCGAAAGGGGTTTGAACACTCAGGACTTGGTTATTGGTTTCAGTTGACCAGTTATACTTTTCTACCCAAGCCTTCGATACAATGGAATGGCTACACCCAGTATCTATCAAACAATATGCACTCTCATCGGAGATAGAAAGTATACCTGTCATCACCTCAGCTCGAGAATCAGCCGGTTTCGAGCCTTCACCTTCCTCCAGAGCCCTCGTTGTGTCATATGCCACCTCTGCTATACCAAGCGCGTGGGCAGCCACTCGACCTCCAATCCTGCCTCCGTTGGTCTGAGAAGCACCTCGACCACGAAATGGTGGTCTACCGGATCCACGTCCCATGGGCCCTCTACCACCGCTGTCTCTGGGAAACCCTAGTGCCGCATTCGGGCACTCTCTCGCCCAATGCTCCATACTGCCGCAGGTGTAGCATGCTTGGTTGCGGCGTCTGCAATCTATCTCAGAGTGTGCCTGGTTGCACGAACGGCACCACACTGAAACAAAACCCGGCCGGAGTACCGGTCCTGCTATCTGTCTAGGAGGGGGTCTAGATGCCATAAACTGTCTCGGGGGTGGTCTAGCTGTCGACGGTCCTCCCCTTGACCTAAACCGTCGGTTTTGGTCCTTCCTCTGTTTCACATTCCTCTCCGTCATCTCCAACCTTCTTCTCTTGCTGTGCAACTCCACTTGCTCAGCGTGATCCATCATGGCCTGCAGCTCAGTAGCCATAGGGGTATCCACAATCATCGATATCCCCCCATCCAACCCGTCCAGGTACTGCCTATGGTACCTCACCACATCTGTCTGCACATCTATTGCGTACCTGGACAAGGCGAGAAACTCGTTGTTATAATCTGCCACTGCTCGCCCACTCTGCCTGAAGTCCAGAAATTTCCTCCGCAGCGCCTCTCGCTGGATATTACTCAGAAACCGTCGGGTGAATTGTTGCTCAAACCACTCCCACGGAATCTTCACTTCCTCCCCGACATAACTACGTCGGGCCCCATCCCACCAATACCTCGCACCACTCTCCAACTGCTGCTCTGCCAGCTCCACCATATCTTGTTCTGGTGCTCGACATAGCACCAGCTTTGCATTCATGCTTGCGAGCCATTCTTCAGCAGCGGCATACTCACCGGTGCCGTCGAAACGAGGCGGATGAAGGCGCATAAAGGAGTCATACAACCTTCTGAACTCCTCATGAGCACCTCTTTGAACCTCCGGCACCACTTCACGCCTCTCTGCCTGGCGGCCTCTCTCGTAAGCCGCAATCAACCTATCATCAAGGTCTCGATCCCGGTTCTGCGCACCTCCAGGTCCAAGATCAACTCTCTGGACCTCAGGCCCAGCAGATCCAGCCTCACTCGCTTGAACGACTGGCTCGTTTGGTGGATCCTGGATAGGATCATGATTCCTGATTCTAGGTCGTCCCCTACTGCGACGTCCTTCCATAACTCTTAAATAATAAGAAAATATTCATTCAATTTGCATATACTCATTTTATAGAACGAACAAGTCGTTAACCGTGACAACCCCAAGTATAACGTACCCCACTCACGTATCCTATCAGTCTGGTTAGGGCTTAAAACCTTGAGCTCTGATACCACCGAAGAGAGCTGTCACACCCCGCGGCCACGGGTCGTAACAGTCTCCCGCCGTAAGCATACAACGCCGTGTATACTTACAAGGCTATTCAAATCTTACTCAACAATTAAGCATTCAATATGATAAACTAAGTTTATAGATACACAAATCAGAGTACACAGTCTGGTCAAAATATATTACAACATAAGTATCTCATCCGGATACCAACCATAAGGCCTACCCTAAATCTATACAACAAAACATATCTAGGGTTATCAAGTGGTAAGCTACTAAGGCCTACTACTCTCGTGCCTCTCCGGAATCAGTCGCACCAGTACCTGTAAAATAACCGGGAGGGTGGGGGTGAGAATAAATTCTCAGTACGAATTTTGCCACAGTTTAGACTATTGGACTTGCAATCAAACTCTATATTCAACAATGAAACCCAAACAATAACAGTTCAAACAGATATATATAATCATAAATAACAGAATGCCAATGCTCGACAACAGTTTAATCAACCTGAAACAATTTACGGAATTTCCAAGATGAATTTCAAACACAACATATATTTTGGCTTAACTCAATTCAATAACTCAATTCAATAGGGCTTGTAGCAATTACAGATGTTCTTTCGAGCTGAACCCTTATCAAACCCACATCTGTAGGGTTACTGACACCTACAGATGGCCAACCGCTGGACCCTTTATCTGACACCCATCTGCAATCGCTTGGCTTAACAGTTTATTAAGGTCTGGTTTGAATCATATAAAGAAAATCCTCTCTGGAATCATTCCAATAGTCGTAATATTCAATTGACATTTCAAATGCATTAACACGTAGGAGAATGCCACCGAGCCATAGACGTTACACATGTCACCCACGATTTCCAATCACATCTCATAACATAATCACCCTCCCTCGTCCCAACCGGTACTGGGAATATCGAGGGCCGTTCACCTAAGGCCATTTAGGATCCTGGGAATCCAAGTCAGCATACAGCCCGACTTGGCAAATTCATTGGATCCAAGTGCTTAACTTCGTAAATCCATTCACATACATATCAAATCATTTAGTTCGTGGTGACTTTCAATCAAGATCAGATCACAATAGATCAACATAACCTATAACCATACCAGCATGCAAATCATTCAATTCAGATCAATTCGAGTTTAATTTGATTGGGCTATGCAAATGCTCTACACAATTCAATGATGCAATCAATGATATTCAACATGACAAACGAATAAACAGTTTAATTCCTGAAAATAAAGTATCAAACAAGTCCAAGAATCCCGCACTTGTTTAAGACGAGCGTACCGCTTAGTTATGGATCAGGCGTCTCGAATTGCCTCGTTAAGTCTTGCTCGACCGGGCCTACACCTATATTATACGTATACTTGGTTTAATTCCGGTTCAGTGGTCTATACGTTCACTTTTAGTTTACCAATGGTTCATACAATCCTAATTCAATTCTTATGCTTTGGTATCGGTTCTTTTCGGTTCCTTCTTTCTTACTCAAAAACCTTTAAAACTCACACAACTTACTTCTGGGTCCCTCAAACCCTACACAATTCCACTTAGGTTACCATTCATTCACCGTTTCACTACTTTGGTTCTCGGTTCAATTCAATTTACCTTTGGGTTAACCCTAATTTGGTCAAAACCTCAATTTAACCGTTAAACGTTCTAAAAATTTACGATCAAGAGGCAACCCTACCGATTACAAGTCTAATTGGTCGGCTTAAACAAATCAAATCACGATTATGCCAACTTTCATTTTTGGCACGAAACCCTAGAAATCAGATTTCACAAATCGGAGGAAATCGGGAAAAAGATTGACCAATAAACAACCAAGGAGTGTAGAGGAACTAGTCCTCGAGAAATTCGAACACAAATCTCGAGTTTAAAACGAAAACCAGAGAAATCGAGAAATCGTTGTAAAATAGGTGTAGATTCAGTCGAGTAGGACTTCGCTGGACATTTCGAGACGTGTGATCCTTAAATTAAGCGGTACGCTCGTCAATCAGGTGCGGGATTCTTGGACTTGTTTGATACTTTATTTTCAGGAATTAAACTGTTTATTCGGTTGTCATGTTGAATGCTTAATTGTTGCATATTTTGGAATTCATGCTGTAGATTGATTCTTGCATAAATGAGAATGATTTGAATTGTTCGGTTAAGGTTATTTGGCATGTTGGTATGGTTATTATTTGATTAGTTCTATTAATTGTTCTTGATGTGAATGAATCTGCCAGGCCGACCTGTTTAGGTGGCTGGATAAGGTGACGGTGACCTATCCGTTGACCTGTGTTTATGAATTTGCCAGGTCGACCTGTTTAGGTGGCTGGATAGGGTGACGCTGCTGACTTATGCGTTTGACCTGTTAGAATTTGCCAGACCGACCTGTTTAGGTGGCTGGATAAGGTGACGCTGCTGACTTATGCGTTGACCTGTTAGAATTTGCCAGACCGACCTGTTTAGGTGGCTGGATAAGGTGACGCTGCTGACTTATGCGTTGACCTGTTATGATTTTGCGAGACTGACCTGTATGTGTGGCTTGGATATATTTGCTTGAGATTTAGCAAAGTTGACCTGTATAGGTAACTTTGATTCCATGTGATTGCATTTGTCACGTTGACCTGTATTGGTGACTTGTAACCGGACCTTAGGAAATGGTTAAGCCAAACAGCAATTGCAGATGGGTGTCTAATAAAGGGTCCAGCTTGGTTGGCCATCTGTAGGCGTCTGTAACCCTACAGATGTGGGTTTGATAACGGTTCAGCTCGAAAGAACATCTGTGGTTGCTACCAGTCATAATGAAATGAGTTAAGCCAAAATATATGTTGTGTTTTGAAATCCATCTTGGAAATTCCATAAACTGTGTTTCAGGTTGATAAATTGTTGTCGAGCATCGGTATTATGTTATTTATGATTATACATATATCTGTTTGCATTGTTATTGTTTGGGTTTCATTTTTGAATATAGAGTTTGATTGCAAGTCCAATAATCTAAACTGTGGCAAATTTCGCACTGAGAATTTATTCTCACCCCCTCTCCCCGATTATTTTTAGGTTCATTACACGGACGCAGCAAATGAGGATATTGGTAATGCATATAAAAGATCCACTGCCTTGCGTGTATATGTGACACTAGATAAATACACGCGGCAGGCTGTCAGACCCGGTGGATTTGGGGTGTGACACTATTTCCCCATGAAAACATCTTAATATCCAATATCCACATAAAATCTTAATATCCTTTCTTTTATCCCCTTTAATTCACTAAACTTGTAATTTAGACAAATATACCCCTTCATTTTAAATGAATATCTTCCTTTGAATGAGCAAAATTGAATAAAAGAGAAGCAAAAAGAAAATAGAGACTTCATCTTCTTCATCTCTATGTTTAAAGTCTAAACTCCTCCTTCGTCTACTCCAGTTGTGTATGGTTAATTTGATTAAATAGGAAATTAAATGACAAAATAGGACATCAACAGAGATTTACACCTTTAATGGTGATGTGCAATCATAGACAAGTAACTAAACATATTACACAAATACTTCGCCAATCACATCAGCTAACACAAAATGGAAATATATCACATTACATAATTCCATCCAACCACCAAATAAGCCAAAGATTGATAACATTTCATGAATCCAAATAACATAATAAAAACAAAATAAAACATTGTTCTTCAATCATCACTCAACAAGCAGACACAGCAAGCCACGTAGAGTGCTTATTCATGATTGAAATCTGAATTCATGAAAAAGAAACCCCAAAAAGAAAAAAGAAAAAAGAAAAATCAAACTTAAAACATAAAACATAACAGTATAAACCTTAGTTAGGTGCTTCCAAAATCAAAAGCTTAGACCTTGTAAATAATCATTGCACTTTTCGATATTCGCTGATTGTTGTCATTTTCACAAATTTCAGCATTTTGCATCAACCTTATAGTAAGTAGACAAGAGGAATTGGAGAAGAAAATAATTTCTATTCTGATTTGTACAATGAGCATATTTAAAAGCATATTGCATCAATCACTAGTCTATCCTAACTATATTTCAGTCATTTAAATAGAGTAAGCACTATATATATAGATAGTTCATTGTTTTCATTTTACAAATTGTACGAAGGGTTAGAATATTTTCAGTTTTAAATTATTTGCATTAACTTGCAATAAAATATATACCATGAATAACGTATAGGATAATATTCTAAGAAATTATAGTTGTCAGGTATGTCTGCCTTAATTTGAAAATTATATTACTCAATATATTTCAGTTGATTTTTGGAATAAATCATTTCCGTTAGAAAAATAAAACTGGTTAATTAAGATATCTATTGGATTTGAATGTAATAATGATTCTCTTAAATTCTAATAGTAACCGAAACAATAATGATTAATAAAATCAATTAATATCTACTCTCTTACGGTTAGGGATATATAATTAATCCAGATTCAGTTAAGCCAATTTCATTCACTTTGAATCCAAAGAGAAGAAAAAGAAATATATATTCTTTCTATTATTTTCATCTCTCTCAACCGATAAAAAAAAAAAAAGCATATGTTTTAAATTTCAAGTTTCATCTCCTAATTAATAATACGGTCAGAGTATAAAGGTTTTAAAAAAAAACCAGAGTGTAAAGGTAATAATATATTATAATTTATTTCCAATAAATTTTGTTTGATACAATAATATTAATTTAAATAACAGTATTTTTTTTCAATTTTTAAATGCCATAATTACATCTTTAATGTTCATAATTATCTTTAATGATCTGAAAAATTAAATGAATAATACAAGCATAAGAAAATATTGATGTACGCTTAAATGCAATAATAGTGTGTATTTTCAAACTTTACCCAACGAACTAAATTATTTCTATATTAAAAATATATATATTTTGACTATACTAATATGGGTACTGAGACTCCTCTAAGTCTTCTATATATAAGTAAGAAATAATATTGTTATTAAAATTTATGTCAGTGAAGTGATTAAGTCATTTTAATTTGCTAAATAAATGAATATATTTGTTTAATTTTTAGATTACATAAAAGTAATTGACATCTAAAATAAAACAAATAAAACCTCCATTGAAACAATTTTCAGATTTGATTAATATTGTAGGATTCAAATTTTATAGATATAACAATAAATCAAAATATTTAATATTTTGTTGTCATATATGAGATTAAATATATATTATTATAGTCTGAAAGACTACTAAAGTAAAATTGATGATATTCAATACTTCTGAAAATAAAGAAGAAAGAGAAATGTGGGGGTATAATTTAAAAATAATATTAATTAAAATAATTGTGATTAATTTTATTCATTGAGTTCATTTTAATCAATTAATAATCATGATGACTAGTTAGCATACATGATTCATAATGTTATGTTAGGAAATAATTAAATAAGATGTCAATCTTATTTTTGATATATAACAGAATAATATGAGGTTCAAATGATTATTAAAATATTTATAAATCTACCCTAAGTTATATATGGCATGAAATTATTAATGCATAAATTAAATTTTAATATTGATTATGCATTTATAGAATGCAAAACATTATGTTATATATAGTTAATTGTGGAGATTAAAATGTTAAAGAAATATTAAATTAACCCTACGATATGTATGGCATGAATATTTAATATATGTCCTTATTTTTAATTTTATGAGAAATTTTGATATAAGTCTAATAAGAGAACGAAATGTGGGGGTGTGAAATATAATGTACTCATTTAATTGATCATGATAACTAATATATTTGATTATGATTATGGCTAATATGTATTAAATGAGATTACATTATAGTTTTCTCGTATATTGCAAAAAAAAATACGAGAATTTAAATATATCATGACATGAGGTGATAAAAATTCATTGAGATATACTATGCTTAATATATCATGATGTTTTAAATTACGTTGATTGTATTAGAATGCATGATTTTGACATTCTAAGTACTATTGTTGTGAGCTCATATATTTTATCCTAAAGTATGTGTGATTAATTTTATGTCATATGATGCTACAAAATTAATGATATATATATATATATATTTTTTTTTTTTTTTTTTTTTTTTTTTTTTGAAAGCATTATTTCTGATTATAATTATTTGATGAATATTATTTTGCAAGTCTTTTTTATCAATAAAAAGTTTACTTGCATGCTCGAACAAGAAATGATAATTCATTGACGTGAAAATGTTGATGATGGACAAAAAATTAGTCCTTGTGAACATAGGAAGAAAGTCCTAAAGTCATCGAGGGGGATGGGATTTAGCCTAATGGGCCAATCTGGTGTGGGAACCCAACCTCTGTGATGGGAGATCCCCTGAAGGGGGTTCAATGGGTAAGAACAAGCAGATAGGTTGGCCAAGAAGCACAAGAATATTTGAGATATGGAACTTCTGTTCCAAACCCATCCCTATGGTGATCAGTGCTTCTGTGTAGTGTAATAAGATGAGTGTCCCAAGTCGGTAATTCGCGAGATGTGACTCTACACACATCCCAGAGGGAACTCTTCTATATGAGAATGACCGTATATAAAAGGCCGCGGCTACTGAGTTTAGGCAACCCGTAGAATATTCTCATGAAAAAAATCAAGTTAATGTGCATGGCCTCAAACGCACAACCCGCGATGTAGTTTTTCTGTACTGTGTGTGTAATAATGTTAGTTCCGATCAAAGGAATCATTGTTCAAGACCTGGTTCACTCCGATCTCCTCGGACTGAAATTATTGACACTAAGCGAAATCAAAACATTTTGCCCAATGCACAGTATAAACAATGGTAGCAGAAATATTTATATATATATATATATATATATATATATATATATATTGTTTTAAATTTAAATTTTGAGTTTTGTGGGGGATTGTTGGAAATATATTTTGAAAACACAAAATTTTATATAAATAAATACTTATTTTGATATTAACATTTTTAACTTTATGAATTATGGAGCTATTAGTGAAATCATATACAAGCTCATTGTTTGTTTCCACAGAAGATCAAATTAATAATTAGAAATGAGCTGGTAACTCATTGATACATTCATATACAAATTAAAATAATAAATGCTCCAGCTTCAAAAACGTTCAAATAAATTGATCCGTTTGAAGCTGCTGTATGATCCGTTCATATCCATTAATAAAAAACGGTAATATAATGAATATCATTTTAATTGTTATGAATGTACAAATTTATTGACATCTATGTTATTTGCCTATAAATAACACATATCATTTGGAGAGCAATTATCTAACAATGAATATACTCTCTTCTTCCTATTAGCTCCATATTTCATAAATTCAATTTCTATTCTCTCACAAACAAATATTTTTTTTATAAAAAACATATTATCCTGCTATCATTGTTGAAAGAAGCTACATCAACCTCTACCACGGTTGAGCCCGAAGGTAGAGGAATACCGGCGTAACTTGGGGCAAACTTAACCGATTATTCCTGCGCTTAGGACGGGAAGTTGCCTTAGGTCCGCATTTTGCAGCTCCGGGTAATAAAATTTTTAATTATATTCTTGATTATATTTTTAATATAATTGTTATTTATTTTATTGATCAAAATTCAGATTTAAAATTAGTTGGTAAGTTCATATTTTTCCAACAGTTGTTACCATCGCTATTAGTTGAAATAAATTAAAATGATCATTCTGTTTGAGTTACGTCAAGAAGCCTCTTTGTTTGTTTAATTAAAACTGGACCGGTCCAGATATTTCATAGCAAGATCAACGGAGGAGGAGTTTAAATGTGGAGATGAAGAAGATGAAGCATCTTTTTGTTTTTCTTTTCTCTTTTATTCAATTTTGTTCATTTAAGGGAGATCTCCATTTGAAATAAAGGGGTATATTTGTCTAAATAACAAATTTAATGAACAAAAGGGGATAAAAGAAAGGATGTTAGATTTCTGTGGGGATATTGGATTTTAAGTTGTTTTCACGAGGAAATTGACTATTTTAAAAGTTTACATGGGTACCCTAGAATTTTTCCCTATTTCTGTGTGTATTGCTGAAAAAAAAATTAAAATATTTTGGATTTTAGTTATTGATCTCGATTTAAAAGTCACTTCCAAATAAATAAGAAAATTATTGTGGTCCTTCTAGTACATTCAAATTCTAAAATAAAATTGATTTTACATTTCGACTCTGCCTTCTACTCATGAGTATTATTAACATGAGTATGAATTTCTGTCTTTTGAAGCTAAATTGGTAAACTTTTATTTAGATTATTATTATATCCGGTAAATCAACAACACATGATTAAAATTTTCTGAACATAATTGCTAGTCCATATCGTATCTCTTAACTTTCTAAAATATTTTTGTTTCCGTTGTCTAACTGTCTGATCAAAGCGTCAAAAGAAAAGAGTCTATATGATATTAACAAAAGAGGAGGGTTCAAATGCACCCAAAGTGGAATTTAATTTTTTGATTTGAAACTGGACTTCAGCTTGGGTCCGATGCCCATTGGACCCAAAGTGGTTCCAATGGGTTCGCTCACCATCAGATCTGTTTTAAGATTCGTGCACACGAATTTTAAAGCATATACAAAAGTGTGAGCGCGAATCCTAAAGCAGATCCGATGGTGAGTGAACTCATTGGAACCACTTTGGGTCCAATGGGCATCGGACCCAAGCTGAACTCTTGAAACTGGGGGATATATCCAGAAATCCGGATCCGTAATTTAGGGATTATCCACTCCGATCGAATTACACGGATTCGGATTCGGATCGGTTTACAGCCCTAGGTAGGGTCCACTGGAAAATAATTTAGAAATGAAATAAAAGGAATAGATGTGGATCAGGCAATATTGTCGTTCGTGTGGTCGGTTAATTTATTTTCTTCATTATAATCAATTATATTTAATTATTAACGTAAATTTTCAATTTCCAATTGAATTAAAGGTTTCGAGTGTATTGAAATTTTCAATTAAGTATCATGTGCTAAGATATGAATTTCCATATATATTTATATATTAGAATACATTTTAATTGCTCTTTATTAATGGTTTATAACTAATTAAAAAAAGTTTAAGCCGCATCTGGAATTATCATGTGACAGCCGCATCTGGAAAGATAGTTATCATTAGGTTGGCCGAGTTATGATAAGGAGAATAAAAATATTAAATTAGTGGTGGAGACCTTAATTAACCGGAGATATCATTAGTTGGACATCCAATACAGAAATAATAAAATTAATTAGAAGAATTTATTTTTTTAAAGTATCTGGATCGGTTCTGTCTAAACAACTGATCCAGATAACTATCTGCATCGGTTCTCTGTTAAAACCCGATCCAAATAGTTACCTGGATCGGTTATTATATAAAGAACTGATCCAGATGATATTATTTAAATTAACTTATAATTTATTTTTTTAAAGTATCTGGATCGGTTCTCTGTTAAAAACCGATCCAGATAGTTATCTGGATCGGTTATGATATAAAGAACCGATCCATATATTATTTTTCAAATTTTCTTTTCATGTTATAAAAGTAAATTACATATAAAAACAGAAAGCAAAATGTAACCTTGATTTATTAAGAATTGTTGCATGTCATGGTAGTTATTATAGTGGTTGCTATGGCCAATCATACACAGATACATGTCAGTGTTGCTATTAGTGTCAATAGTTATTAATTGTTGACGACTGTTAATTGGTTGATACTAGTTGCACTTAATTACATGTCTGCCAATTCTGGTACGTGTTGAGAAATTAAGAAATATAATTATGAGAAAAATGAATTTTATTGAATGTTTTTTTTTAAATTTATTATGTATATTTATACAAACTAATTAAGGCTCAAGGAGCCGTTATTGTAACGTTGGTTTTGTTTTTGAAATACATACAAGGACATATTCTCTTCTCCTTCTTTTTTAATTCTAGTCCTTAATCTATGACGATGATTAATCTCAGATTGTAAATTAATATCCAGCAAATATTCTTCTATTTCCGTATATTTTATTTTATTAATTTCTATGAATAAAAAAATTCTCCTTGTTTATATCCATTTTCTTTCTTGGTAAAAAATTATTTTGTAAAACTTTTCTTGTTTATATCCATATTCTTTCTCGTAAAAATTTATTTTCTTTCTTGTTTATATCCATTTATTTTGTAAAAAATTTCTTTCTTGATAAAAATTCTCCTTGTTTATATCAATAAGGTGTGTTACCATAAAATGGTGCAATTGTATCCCTCCTCATTTATTATTATTATAATTAATCATGTTAATACAAATATAAACCTGTGGGAAAAATTAAGACACTTAGATTATGACTGGAAACACAACATGCATGTGAAATAGAAAATATAATTTGTAACGTGAAAAAAAATAATGATAAGTAGACGGTTTTAATTATTGGGTTCATTTTCACTTCGAGAGAAGTTAAAAC
The DNA here is from genome assembly GCF_964058835.1 of Carex rostrata. Taxonomy (NCBI): domain Eukaryota; kingdom Viridiplantae; phylum Streptophyta; class Magnoliopsida; order Poales; family Cyperaceae; genus Carex; species Carex rostrata. Next base: position 529,841 of record NC_135924.1, read on the forward strand.
TGATCGGTGGTCAGTATGTCCAAATATAATAAGGAATTCAAGCCTTAATTATTTTATCAAATGCGGATTAAAATCATGTCAGTTTAACATTTAAAATTAGGCCTCTAAATGTAAACCACCTATTATTGTTGCTTCATAAAGCTTTGTTCATGAATTGAATGTTTATTTATATATCATTTTGTTGCCTTGAGTATTATTGAATTTATGGATCATTTCGAGTTCATGACTGAAATTGTGAAACTCCATAATATAGATAATATATACTCTTAAAAGGTCACTGACCAAGGTAATTAGCAGGAACACTAATTACCGCGATAAGGTTAGTATGTGGATTAAAAGATGGTTAAGTTTTACAAACCACCTGACACAAGATGTCATTTTAATCACATAGATACATGTTCTAGGAACATGGTATTTGACAGACCCCGAATGAAACATTAAATAGAATTGTGTTCGTGTCATTTATGTTTTCATTCAGTGTCAGGTTCTACAGTATGAGGTATTTATCGTTCCCACTGAGAAATATGTATGTGTGATTGTTATCTACCGCTGTCTGTAAAAAGCAGTCATAACGGTAGCTTTTCCATATGTATAGCTTAGCTGAGGAAGTGATAGTTTACCAAGAATACTATTTGTCCCTCGTATCTCTATACGAGCGATAGCATCACTGGGCCCCTTGGTAGAGTTAGATTATCTGCTAGCGGTATAATTACAAGAGTAATTATATTTGATAATCTGCTCAAGATCAAGAAAAGATTCAGTTAGCAAGGATGACACACATCTACCTTGAAACTGATCTAATAGCTCTGAGACAGAAAAACAGACACAAGTAAATTGTTTACTGGATCGTGATATTGTACAGTATAGCATCATCTGTGTAATTGGATGGTTATGATGTGTTGCCAGATGCCGCTCATGATTATAGAACTTAAAATAGTTTTAACTCTATTTACCAACATAACACAGATCCTATTGGGTCACACCATATAGGAGTTAATCGGAGAATCTTATTGTGATTGATTATAAATTGGTTAATTTATAAACGTTGGTTAATTTATAAACGTGTGTGACACGTTGTATAAAAGTTAACCGGTTAATTTATAAATGTGCATGACACATTGTATAAATTATCGAAACAACAACCGCAAGAAAAATATATATAATTGTTCATAATAATTATACGAATATTATTTGTATTCGGGCCGAGGGCATTCGGGTCTTTTCAGATTCGTGCTTATCCGCATGACATGTCATCGATCCTATCCAGATGACACGTCATCGATCTTATCCACATGACATGTCATCCTTATCCATTCAATGACATATCTTGTAAATAGGCCGAACTTGGAGGGCATTTTGGTCTTTTGGCAACCGACCCTAAACCCTATAAATAGGGGTGGAGGGGTAGAGAGAAATTGGCTAATTCACTCATACCGTTTCGTGTCGAAACGGATCAGTATTTTCTCTCTTTCTCGGTTTCTCTACCAAATAGTGTTTCGGTTGAGAAAAGAAAGTTATACGTAGTTGACGTATAATCTTGCGGGTTGTTGTGAAGTATATTTACGGGATTGATGAATAGTGTTTTACCTAATTCCGCGGTATGTTAGTTTTGCTTATTGATGAAACTGAGCAACCGAAAATTCGTGTTTATGGGTTTTCGTCTTTTTCCTGTGAATAGTGTTTTGCAGAATTCCGCGGTTTACGGTATTTCTGGCAGAAGAAATAAACCGCTCTCCGGTTAGTCCTGGTGGATAACCGATAGAGGTATCACACGTGTGATACTCCGAGTCGATTCCTTCCCTGGTGAGGCTCTACTCGTTCAGTCTGCATTCCAACTGTGATTTGGAAACAAGGTATAAATATGCTATATTAATCTATTTAATTGGTAAGTAGATTAAAGTTTTAGAAATCAATCATGGAGTATATCTGTAAAAAGGATTAAATTGGGTTTTGATGCCAAAGGAATACTGAAGGTGGACCGCCTTGGAAAGTTTCCTGACATACCGCGTTTAATCCTGAGCTTAAGTTGGCTGTAGAAATTTTTGTTCTACGGTCATTCCGCAGCTTAAGCCTAAACGGGTTTTGGTTACAGCACCGTAAACCCCAACAACAATCCCCCATTTCATCCCCCAGTCATTAACTACTTCAATAACTACTAACTACCTAGGGGGACCACTTACTATTTGGAGACCACATAATATTTGAAAGATTTTACAACTGGCGCGCGCAAGTATTCATCTATAATGCATCAAGTATTCATATATAACACATCAAGTATTCATACCTAATATATCAAGTATTTTAAAAAAAAAAACTGGACACGTTTTTAGAGGTGAGATTTTTTTTTCTTCATTCAATCTAATCAATATTTCTGACGATCGGTGAGGAATTTTGCAAATCTAAAACCACGAATATTTTTGACATAATTTTATCTTTAATATGAGATCCATGATGATATACTTTCGAGTTGTCCATTGTACAAGTATTCATTCTTATCGAGAAAATATTCATCCTCGTCGTGCAAGTGCAAATATAGAAACTGGACACATCACTCATCCATCTTTTACACGTTTTTAGAGGTGGTTTTGTCACACCCCGCGGCCACGGGATGCGACAGTCTCCCGCCGTAAGCATACAACGCCGTGTATGCTTACAAGGCAATTAACAATTCAAACCAAACAACACACAATTCAAAACAAGTTTCTAATATAAAATCAGAGTACATGGTCTGGACAGTAAATAATACAACATAAGTATCTCATCCGGATACCAACCATGATGCCTACCCTAAAACTATACACCAAAATATCTAGGGTCCTGAGATGGTAAGCTACTATGGCCTACTACTCGCGTGCCTCTCCGGAATCAGTCGCACCAGTACCTGTAAAATAACCGGGAGGGTGGGCGTGAGAATAAATTCTCAGTGCGAATTTGCCACAGTTCAGACTATTGGACTTGCAATCAAACTCTATATTCAACAATGAAACCCAACAATAATAATGCAAACAGATATATATAATCATAAATAACAGAATGCCAATACTCGACAACAATTAATCAACCTGAAACACAGTTTACGGAATTTCCAAGATGAATTTCAAACACAACATATATTTTGGCTTAACTCAATTCATTAGGGCTTGTAGCAATCACAGATGTTCTTTCGAGCTGGACCCTTTATCAAACCCACATCTGTAGGGTTACTGACACCTACAGATGGCCAACCAAGCTGGACCCTTTATCTGACACCCATCTGTAATCGCTTGGCTTAATAGTTATTAAGGTCTGGTTCAAGTCACATAAAGAAAATCCTCTTTAGAATCGTTTCCAATATTCGCAATATTCAATTGACCTTCCAAATGCATTAACACGTAGGAGAATGCCACTGAGCCATAGACGTTACACAAGTCACCCACGATTTCCAATAACATCTCATAACATAATCACCCTCCCTCGTCCCAACCGGTACTGGGAATATCGAGGGCCGTTCACCTAAGGCCATTAGGATCCTGGGAATCCAAGTCAGCATACAGCCCGACTTGGCAAATTCATTGGATCCAAGTGCTTAACTTCGTAAATCCATTCACATACATATCAATTCAAATCGTGGTGACTTTAAATCAAATCAGATCATAATAGATCGACACAACCTACAACCATACCAGCATGCAAATCACTCAAGTCATATAAATTCGAGTTTAATTTGATTGGGCTATGCAAATGGTTTACTCAATTCAATGATGCAATCAATGATATTCAACATGACAAATGAATACACAGTTTAATTCCTGAAAATAAAGTATCAAACAAGTCCAAGAATCCCGCACCTTATTATGACGAGCGTACCGCTTAGTAACGGATCGGGCGTCTCGAATTGCCTCGCTAAGTTTTGCTCGACCGAGCCTACACCTATATTATACGTATACTTGGTTTAATTCGGGTTCAGTGGTCTATACGTTTACTTTAGTTTACCAATGGTTCATACCGTCCTAATTCAATTCTAATGCTTTGGGATCGGTTCTTTTCGGTTCCTTCTTTCTTACTTAAAAATCTTTAAAACTCACACAATTTACTTCTGGGTCCTTTAAACCCTACACAATTCCATTTAGGTTACCATTCATTCACCATTTCACTACTTTGGTTCTCGGTTCAATTCAATTTACCTTTAGGTTAACCCTAATTTGGTCAAAACCTCAATTCAGCCGTTAATTATTCTAGAAATTCAGGATCAGGAGGTAACCTTACTGATTATGAGTCTAATCAGTTGGATTAAACAAATCAATTCACGATTATACTCAATTTGGGTTTTGGCTCGAAACCCTAGAAATCAAAAATCCACAAATTGGGAGGAAATCGGGAAAAAGATTGAAAATAAACCAGCAAGGAGTGTAGAGGAACTAGTCCTCGAGCAATTCGAACACAAATCTCGAGTTTAAAACGAGAATCTGAGAAATTGAGAAATCTGAGCTTTTCGAGAGAAATAGAGAGAGAAAGAAATACCAAATAAGAGGGTTAGGAGAGATCCTCGGCTGCTTTCTTGGTTCCAAACTTGATTTCTCGCAACAATCGAGAGTCTGAAAGAAACAGAAACTCACACGCTCTTTTTCCTCTCTCTTGGGCGAAAATTACTTGAAAATGGTGAAAATAATGAAGTGGGAGAGAGAGAGGGTCTGATTTGAGTTTTAGGGTTAAAATTACCCTGAATGCGGATGCACCCATCCGCACTGCGGGTGGCTTGACCTGCACTCAGCACTTGGTCATTTTCGGAAGTGAAATTTAACACAGAAACCATACGCAGTGCGGGTGGCTTCACCCGCACTCGGGACTTAGGCAAGAGTTCAGGAAAAGTCCGAGCGTAGTGCGGATGAATTCCACCCGTAGTGCGGGTCAACCTCATCCGCACTCAGTACTTAGCCGATTTCAGGAAATTCAGTTCGATACAGGAATTCATGAGTACGGCTGAACCCATCCGCAGTGCGGGTCACTCACCCGCACTCAGCACTTAGTCAAATTTTCAGAATTTCAAATCAACACATGTTTGCATGAGTGCGGACGCACCCACCCGCAGTGCGGATCAACCCATCCGCACACAGCCTATAAAATCTCAAAATCTCGAAATTTCAACGCGGTTTTGATTCATACTTAATTTACTTATTTAGAGGAACCTTAATTAAGGTTTAAACTTCCATTTTATTAGCACAATTTTTGATTCTTGCTTTTAAATCCTTTGACTTTAATTATTAAAATTTCGTAACGTAACAGGTTTTTTTTCTCCGTTCAATATAACCAATATTTCTGACGATCTATGAGGAATTTTGCAAATCTAAAAGCACGAATGTTTTCTACACAATTTTATCTTTCAAATGAGATCCATGATGACATACTTTCGAGTTGTCCGTTGCACAAATATTAATCTCTTATCGAGAAAGTATTAATCCTTATCGTGTAAGTGTAAATATAAAAACTGGGCACATCACTCATCCATTTTTTACATGTTTTTAGAGGTGGGTTTTTTTTTTCTCCGTTCAATCTAACCAATATTTCTGACTATCTGGGAAGAATTTTGCAAATATAAAACCACGAACGTTTTCTACACAATTTTATCTTTCAAATGAGATCCATGATGACATACTTTCGAGTTGTTTGTTGCACAAGTATTAATATCTTGTCACTCAAGTATTCATACATAAGATATTAAGTATTCATTTATACACATTGAAGTATTAATATCTAAGACATCAAGTATTCATTCATACATCTCTATTTTTTTTCAAAATTTGTTTTTATGTCATTTATTTAATACGCAGTGGACTAATTCACCATTAATAAAGCTTTGTTCTTTGCAAAACTCGCTACTTCATGAGGAAGGGGAACATAAACATGAAAAAGATTAATTGCATATACATATACAAAATTATTTTGATACGATCGACAGTGACGGATCTGACCCGGTAGAGACGTGCTCTAGTATTCATTCAAACACATTGAAGTATTCATTCATACACGTTGAAGTATTCATTCCTGGCAGAGGCGTGCTTGATTGGGATGGAGTGACGGATGATCTCCGGCAGAACGTTTGCTAGAGCAGGAGCAGCAGGCATAGAGGAAAAAAACCGAGGCGAAAATGTAAGAGGGAGGGAGCTTATTGTATTTATCATTTCAAGGTGGGAGAGGGAGGGGAGCTTATCAATGGAAAAACGGAGGTGGAGGAGGAGGTGGGATGCGGAGGTGGGAGAGGGAGGTAGAGGCGGAGGTGAGGTGAGGTGAAGGTGAGAGAGGGAGGTGGGAGGCGAGGTGGGAGAGGGAGGCGGAGGTGGGAGAAGAAGATGGAGGTGAAAGAGGAAAATAGAGGTGGAAGAGAAAGGGAGAAAGATGAAAGAAATAAAGGTTGTTAAAAATAGTAGTTATAGTTATAGTTAAAATAGAAAGTTAGTTGGGGGATGAAATGGGGGATGGATAGGTGGGGATATTATAATTACCCTAAAAAATAATCGATCCTAAAAGTTTTGTTTTTTCATAACCTAATTCTAAAAAAAAATATATACTTTTAGGATCGGTTATTTATTAATAACCGACCCTAAAAGTTTTTTTTTTTTTAGAATTAGGATCTGAAAAAAAAAACTTTTAGGATCGGTTATTTATTAATAACCGATCCTAATTTTTTTTTTGAGAATTAGGATCGGTTGTTTAGAGAGAACCGATCCTGATACTATTAGGATTGGTTCTAAGCTAATAACCGATCCTAATATATGATAATTAGGATTGGTTCTTAGCTTAGAACCGATCCTGATACTATCAGGATCGGTTTTTAGAGAGAACCGATCCTAATACTTATGTAGCGCTAGAGGTACTGATCCAAAATATTTGAGTCTCAACTCATCCCTCTCTCTCTCCCCCTCCCTCTCCTGCGTGTCTCTCTCTTTCTCTATCTCCGTCTCTCCCTCTCCTCCGTGTTTCTCTTTCTCTGTCTCCGTCTCTCCCTCTCAAAGCCGCTCTCCCTCTCGCCTCACCCTCTCCGCTTAGTAAGCTTTACTATTAATTTTAGGTTTATTAACAAAGTAGATTTGCATGTGAACTAAAAATAAAATTACTTAAATAACCCTGCAAATTCTAGTCCATTAATAAATCAGAAAATGGTTGTTTCCGGATATTCCTCAAATTCTTATCTCTAAGAAAAAAAAGCAGTTTTGTCCGAAATTTTTATTTAATATAAAAAATATAAAATTTTCAAATCTACACACGTTTTGAATAAAATTTCAAATTTGCCAAATTCGGTAATTAATTTACCGAAATAAGCCCTATGTACGATAAATTATTCAACAAATTTAAAATCCTATTTCTGATAAATAATTTATCAGAAATAGAATCTTTTTATTTTATTTTTATTTTAATTAAATAGAAGATGTTATAATTTTATTTTTCTATTAAATATTAAAAATATTTTCATATTTCTTTAATAATATATAAAATACTATATAATTGAATTTATTAGAAAGACCGCGACAAATAACCCATATCAACATTTTTTTCAGGCCAGATTTTTTTGCAGCTGTAAGAAAAATTAAAATATTTCTTTAAGAAAATTTCTAGTGTATCCATGTAAACTTTTAAAATAGCCAATTTTCCCATGAAAACATCTTAATATCCAATATCTCCATAAAAACTTAATATCCTTTCTTTTATCCCTTTAATATACTAAATTTGTAATTTAGACAAATAGACCCTTTCATTTTAAATGGAGATCTCCCCATGAATGAGAAAAATTGAATAAAAGAGAAGAAAAAAGAAAAGAGAAATTTCATCTTCTTCATCTCTATGTTTAAAGTCTAAACTCCTCCTTCGTCTACTCAAGTTGTGTATAGTTAATTTGATTACATAGGAAATTAAATGATAAAATAGGACATCAACAGAGATTCGCACCTTTAATGGTGATGTGCAATGATAGACAAGTAACTAAACATATTACACGAATACTTCGCCAATCACATCCGCTAACACAAAATGGAAATATATCACATTACATAATTCCATCCAACAAGAAAATAAACCAAAGATTGATAACATTTCGTGAATCGAAATAACATAATAAAAGCAAAATAAAATATTGTTCTTCAATCATCACTCAACATGCAGACACAGCAAGCCATGCAAAGTGCTTATTCATGATTGAAATCTGAATTCATGAAAAAGAAACCCCAAAAAGAAAAAAGAAAAATCAAACTTAAAACATAAAACATAACAGTATAAATCTTAGTTAGGTGCTTCCAAAATCAAAAGCTTTGACCTTGTAAATAAGGGGTTGTCTACAGTGCAGTATATGGATTTTGGCTGTAGTACAGCAAAAAAAATAACCCTTCATTTTATAATCGAACAAGTGTGATTATTAGAAATTTTAACAGTATTTCTTCGTTATATTTAACAGAAATGCTAGTCGGAAGGCCAAATTGGTCATTTTATAATGAACCGCGTATTTCATACTCTCAGACATATCCTCTCCACCTCTCCCTCTTCGCCGTTTTTAAACGGACGTGCCCACCCCCTCCTCCTGTCTGTATGGGCAGCCGAGCAAACGCCGCCCCTCTCCGCCATTTTTTTCGCTCTCTCTCTCTACCGAGCACTGTGTCCAAAATCCACTCTCTCTCTTAGCCCGAGCACTGAGCACAAACCTACCCCGCTGTCTCACTCTCTGAGCCCAGGCACCACTAACGCCACTGATGACTCAGATATCGCATTCCGATTCTAAAACCCTAGGAGAAGGATCTGATGGGTCAAGCGGTCCTTGATTTGCTCAACGATGAGCTCACGAGATTGCTCAAGTTGAAATTAAGGGATTTCTAGAAAGGAAGTATTGCTTGTGTTTATTAATTGGTAAATGTTTTCTTTTGTACCTCAAATGTAAGGAGGCTGAAGTAATTGGGTAATCTGATGAAACGTAATGGTGGATTATAAATGGGATGATCAAGGGTTCATTAGTCTGATTAGTGCTTAGTGGGTAATTTTGCTTTGATAATTTTTGAAGCAATGAACCAGAAGAAATAAATGACCATGCAAAGTTAGATATTTCAATTTCTAATTTTTTTTATATAAGCTTATGACTTAAACATTGAGAATAAATAAGATCTTATGAAGTATTATTCTCCTGCCCACATTGATTATTTTCTTCTTTTTCAATCCAATGGCAAGGAATTCATCATTGCATGCATTTCTGGACAGTTACCTATATACAATCTCAATACAGGTGGTATGATCTGCCACATAGGGGCCCGAAGCAGACAGTTGCTGGTGTAGTACTTGGAGAAATAAATATATACCAGTAGGTACCTCAATTGGTTTTGTTTGGTTTCCTTACTGGCACAAGATTGGCCTTGGTTTGTTTGACATGGGAGCATACTGTTTAATTACCCCATTTATCAAACCTGGCGACCATGGATCAAATCATCAACTCAAAAGGGAGATGTCAGCTGTTATTAGAATACTGCTTTCTCATTGTAGACCTTGTATCTTTGCATAACTCTTTTCTCACATGCTCTCATTTAGAACAGTAATTTTAAGTAGTGATCATAAGACAATGGCTGACTGGTTCTGATGACAAGTAGAAGGGTTATGACATTGCAAAAATAAAGAAAAATGATGTAATAGTAGAGAGGAGTGATGGCTGGTATGGTGTTATGATCCTACTGGTACGCAACTAGGATTACTGGTATGAGTTTGGCAGTATGTTGTTTGCTATTTTATTTCTTTTTCTCATTGAGACTAGTTGTATGTGATTTAATTTGAAGCCTTTTATATTTTGTTGTTTTTTTCTACATTTCATATGTTGTAATGGATGTTTCTATGTATTTAATATATTATTTGTCTATCATTTTTACTCCCACATGTATTACAAATTGCTTATTAATTGCACAAATAGAGATTCTCTTAGTAACAGTATCTCAAGACTTTCTTTCTTTTTAGAAAAATAAAAAATAAAAATCAATCAACTTAAGAAAAAAAGAATAGAGTCATACTTATGTCATTATTTTACAAATGAACATTTTGAAAAAAACAAACAAAAAGTAATGTTATATAAATTTCTTCGAATGGTAAGAACTTGAGAAAAAAAATGATACATGCAATGTTATTACTATATAAAAGATTTATTTAAAAGATGGAGAAGCAAACAATCAACATGTGACACATAATATAACAGATATCATTACTATACAAGCATGGTTGCGTTTGATAATTTACAAGTGTTTATTCAATTCAACTATATTTTATTTTTCTATAAAACTAGAAACCCAGTTCTGCGTCTCTCCTGTCCATTATACAATCACACCCTTCAAATGGTGAATTAAAATTTAAATAACAATACAAGCAACAACGCATTGCACAATACTCTTCCCCGCCAGTGACGCCTTACCCCACACCAATATGCAAATTCTGCTATGGAAGCTGCTATCGCAACTCCTGCAGTGGCTTCTCCATAATTGCACCCATACCAGTACATGTACCTGCACTGTTTACTAGTACTCTCAATCAACTTTTGTCTCTCTTAAAGCAAATCCCAACCCTAGTTTCTCCAACTCACGTACATTGGACACTTTGGCTCTTGTCTTGACCACCTTAGACATGGCTTCGTATTCATCTTTGCCTCCGCCTTCCAAAAATGCCCCTATAATACAGCCTTCATTAACCCAGTACACACCAAACCGGCAATTAGGGAAATCCCCAAAATGAACTGCTTCTCCAACATTTTCCCCATAAAATTGCCATGATAAGGCAAAAACCCTTAGTAGAAGAACAGTAAGTAGTCCAGGTCACTAGTTTCATCATGTGCCATTATTGCTGAGACAGCATGCCTATATATTAAATTGACAACAATACAATGTGTAAAATATTAGATGAAATATATAAGAAGTCTAGTCAGATTCATATCAGAGTTGTAAGAATTTTCTCTCTTTTTTGTGAAACATGTTAAATTTTCAAGTATGGCATATGCCCTAGAGAGTCAATTATATCCTTTATTTGAAATAAGGGTCTCCTATTATAAAGTACGACAATGAAACTAAGGTGAAGTAGGCAAAAAGTGCTGAGATTAAGCTTGCAATATCCAACTAGATTGCTCTTCGAAAATTTGTTCGTCTGAAAACAAAAAACAAGTGCACAGCTAAGAATAGAATGATGTCCATTTGCTTAAATTACAAAGATTTAATGAAAAGTTATATGCAAGCTAACCAGAAAACATCTAACAAACACTAGTTAGACGAAAGTTAAAAATTCAATTCTCTCAAGCCTCGTCAATCTTTTGATGTGTATTTGCTTAAAGAAAAATCAAATTGGCTCCTGTTGTAGAAGTTCGGTATCAAATTCAACAAAAGTTGGAACTTAAACTTGAAAAAAGAAAAGTTAACTAATTAAATCATGCGGAATTGAGATAAACGTATTAGAATTTCTCAAGGATCTTTGGCAAGTGAAAGAGATAATTGAAAAAAAAAAAAAGACTTTTCAATTCCAGCGGAATTGAGTTGAGTTAATTGAAAACAATGTGGAACGGTAAGAGGAATGGGGTTTTACGATTTGCCAAGAGAAAAAAAAATGAGAACAATATCACGAGCACCGAGCAGCAGAGGCGGCAACGCGATTTCTCTGCTCTCTTCTCCGTTCCAATGGATCAGCCACGATTTTGTTCAACCCCGCCGCGATTTCTCTTATCTCTTCTCCGTTCAAAAGGATCAGCCGCGATTTTTAGGGGTGAGAGGAAGAGATCAGTTGGGATTAGCAAAACTTTTGGGATGAGAGAAGAGATCAGAGAAAGAGATAACGGAGTCAGGAAAAAAGTGAAAATGACAATTTTACCCTAAATAACTTAAAATTGGAGACAAAGAGATTAGGGGTGTCAATGGGTACGGTACGGGTCGGGTGGAGACATTTTCATACTCATACCCATTAAAATTGACCTTACCCATACTCTACCCATACCCATTAAAAATTGATCTTACTCTACCCTACCCTTACCCGTTAATATTATCAGGTAACGAAACGGTAGCGGGTGAATAATGGATAATACTAGTATAATAATTAGTTTTATTATATTTTACAAATTAAACATCAAAAACTCATTCATATTAACACATATATAATTGCATTTCTAATAAAAAATAAAATAAATGTGCAATTAATTCCAACTAAATTATTTTTTATAAAGAATAAAATTCAAAAACATGAATATACATTTAAGTGGGTTAGAAATTGAATTAAATATACATTTAAATGGGTTGGAAATTGAATTGAATATATATTTGGATTTTATAATTACCCTATAGGGTAACGGGTACGAAATAGTCATTACCCATATCATTACCCATTTATTTAACGAAAAAAAATTCTTACCCATACCCGCCTTATCGAATACGATACTGGTTGGGTAAACAGCTTAAAAGGTACCATTGACACCCCTAAAAGAGATTAAAGGTCAGATTTTACTTAAAACAAATTACTGCACTGTAGCCGAATTAATTTTGCTGCACTGTAGCAAACCCTGTAAATAATCATTGCACTTTTCGATATTCGCTGATTGTTATCATAAAATTCCAGCATTTTGCATCTATAGTAAGTAGACAAGAGGAATTGGAGAAGAAAATAATTTCTATTTTGATTTGTACAATGAGCATATTTATAAGCGTATTGCATCAATCACTAGTCTATCCTAACTATGGTTTAGTCATTTGACTAGAGTAAGCGCTATGTTGTTACCATCGCTATTAGTTGAAACAAATTAAAAGGATCATTCTGTGATCAGTTATGTCAAGAAGCCTCTTTGTTTGCTAAAAACTGGATCGGTCCAGTTATTTCATAGCAAGATCATCGGAGGAGGAATTTAGATATGGAGATGAAGAAGATCAAGCATCGTTTTGCTTTTCTCTTCTCTTTTATTCAATTTTGCTCATTTAAAGGGAGATCTTCATTTGAAATAAAGGGTATATTTGTCTAAATAAGAAATTTAATGCACAAAAGGGAATAAAAGAAAGGATGTTAGATTTCTATGGGGATATTAGATATTAAGGTGTTTTCATGGAGAAATTGGCTATTTTAAAAGTTTACATGGGTACACTAGAAATTTTCTCTATTTCTTCGTGTTTTATTGAAAAAAATTAAAATGTTTTGGATTTCAGTTATTGATCTCGATTCAAAAGTCACTTCCGAATAAATAAGAAAATTATTGTGGTCCTAATACATTCAAATTCTAAAATAAAATTGATTTGACATTTCGACTCTGCCTTCCACTCATGAGTACGGATTTCTGTCTTTTGAAGTTAAATTGGTAAATTTTTATTTAGTTTATTATTATATCTGGTAAATCAACAACACATGATTAAAATTTTCTGAACATAATTGCTAGTCCGTATCGTATCTCTTAACGTTCAAAATATTTTTGTTTCCGTTGTCTGACTGTCTGATCACATCATCAAAAGAAAAGAGTCTATATGCTATTAACAAAAATACATATAATTTATGAGGAGAGTTCAAATGCCTCAATTTTTTGTGCCTCCATCATGCCTTTATTTTTAAAATGCTAATAACTCAAAATTTAAATCATAAACGTCAAAATAAAACCATTAGATGTGATCTATATTATTTTCTTTATGTGCTCATAAAAATTTATTACATTTTGGTTTTGTTTATATGTGAAGCATTTAGAGGAAAATTGAATGTCCATAAATTGTCCACATTACACTAGTGGAAAAACATGAATCAGGATCGGCCTATCTGGATCGGTTATATGAAACAACCGATACTAATACCTATCTGGATCGGTTTTCTGAACAAAACCGATCCTAAAAACTAGTTAGATCGGGTTTTTTAGTCAACCGATCCTAATTTGTGAACTATCTGGATCGGTTTTTTATAAAACCGATCCTGATACTATCAGGATCGGTTGTTTTAGAAAACCGATCCTAATAGTTAAACTATTAGGATCGGTTGTTCTAAAAAACCGATCCTGATAGTATCAGGATCAGTTGTTCTAAAAAACCGATCCTCATAGTTAAACTATTAGGATCGGTTGTTTAGAACAACTGATCCTGATACAATTTTTTTTTTCAAAATTGGTTCTGCAAAAAAAAAAAAAAAAAAAAAAAAAATCAGGGTCGGTTTTTTATAAAGAACCGATCCTGATACTATTAGGATCGGTTTTTTATAAAAAACCGATCCTGATTTTTTTTTTTTTTTTTTTTTTTTTTACAGAACCAATTTTGAAAAAAAAAATTGTATCAGGATTGGTTTTATTGCTAAAAACCGATCCTGATAGTATCTGGATCGGTTTTTAGCAATAAAACCGATCCTGATAGTATCTGGATCGGTTTTTAGCAATAAAACCGATCCTGATAGTATCTGGATCGGTTTTTAGCAATAAAACCGATCCTGATAGTTTTTTTCTTTTATTTGGAAAATCTTTTCATATGGTTATGTTTAAATAAATATAAAAAATTACATATTAGAAATATAAGTTAATTATTTAATAGAAATTTTATTTAATTTTTAAATTCTACTTAAATAATATTAAGATCCAACGTAAACTATTTACGGCCGTGCGATGTTGCTATATTGTTTTGCTTTGATGAACTAGTAAATGAATCCCGAATTGTATCAAATTTTATAATGGTGAAATTAATATGACATTCTTTCATTTTAACGGTTCCGATCGACCAAATGCTAATGTTCGTATTCGTTCCTTCACAACCCCACACAACAAGGATTCAAGTCCTATGTATATTATTATATGGCACAAGTCATTGATGCATCATGCATGATTGTATAAAAAAATTCAATAGTCAAAATGACTTCAAAATGAAATATCAATGTCAAATAATTAATTATATTATCACATAAATTTTAATAATATAAATTACATTAATTTTCATCAAAATTACATTAATGAAATGTCAATGTCAAATAGTACCTATCTCCTGTTTAATATTATTTAAGTAGAATTTGAAAATTAAATAAAATTTATATTAAATAATTAACTTATATTTCTAATATGTAATTTTTTATATTTATTTAAACATAACCATATGAAAAGAGTTTCCAAATAAAAGAAAAAAACTATCTGGATCGGTTTTATTGCTAAAAACCGATCCAGATACTATCAGGATCGGTTTTTAGCAATAAAACCGATCCTGATACAATTTTTTTTTTTCAAAATTGATTCTGTAAAAAAAAAAAAAAAAAAAAAAAAAAAAAAAAAAAAATCAGGGTCGGTTTTTTATAAAAAACCGATCCTGATACTATTAGGATCGGTTTTTTATAAAAAACCGATCCTGATTTTTTTTTTTTTTTTTTTTTTTTTTTTTACAGAATCAATTTTGAAAAAAAAAAAATTGTATCAGGATCGGTTTTATTGCTAAAAACCGATCCTGATAGTATCTGGATCGGTTTTTAGCAATAAAACCGATCCAGATAGTTTTTTTCTTTTATTTGGAAACTCTTTTCATATGGTTATGTTTAAATAAATATAAAAAATTACATATTAGAAATATAAGTTAATTATTTAATATAAATTTTATTTAATTTTCAAATTCTACTTAAATAATATTAAACAGGAGATAGGTACTATTTGACATTGACATTTCATGGATCGGTTTTTAGCAATAAAACCGATCCAGATAGTTTTTTTCTTTTATTTGGAAAATCTTTTCATATGGTTATGTTTAAATAAATATAAAAAATTACATATTAGAAATATAAGTTAATTATTTAATAGAAATTTTATTTAATTTTCAAATTCTACTTAAATAATATTAAGATCCAACGTAAACTATTTACGGCCGTGCGATGTTGCTATATTGTTTTGCTTTGATGAACTAGTAAATGAATCCCGAATTGTATCAAATTTTATAATGGTGAAATTAATATGACATTCTTTCATTTTAACGGTTCCGATCGACCAAATGCTAATGTTCGTATTCGTTCCTTCACAACCCCACACAACAAGGGTTCAAGTCCTATGTATATTATTATATGGCACAAGTCATTGATGCATCATGCATGATTGTATAAAAAAATTCAATAGTCAAAATGACTTCAAAATGAAATATCAATGTCAAATAATTAATTATATTATCACATAAATTTTAATAATATAAATTACATTAATTTTCATTAAAATTACATTAATGAAATGTCAATGTCAAATAGTACCTATCTCCTGTTTAATATTATTTAAGTAGAATTTGAAAATTAAATAAAATTTCTATTAAATAATTAACTTATATTTCTAATATGTAATTTTTTATATTTATTTAAACATAACCATATGAAAAGAGTTTCCAAATAAAAGAAAAAAACTATCTGGATCGGTTTTATTGCTAAAAACCGATCCATATACTATCAGGATCGGTTTTTAGCAATAAAACCGATCCTGATACAATTTTTTTTTTTCAAAATTGATTCTGTAAAAAAAAAAAAAAAAAAAAAAAAATCAGGGTCGGTTTTTAAAAAAAAACCGATCCTGATACTATGAGGATCGGTTTTTTATAAAAAACCGACCCTGATTTTTTTTTTTTTTTTTTTTTTTTTTTTTTTTTACAGAATCAATTTTGAAAAAAAAAATTTGTATCAAGATCGGTTTTTTATAATAAAAAACCGATCCTGATACTATTTTTATACAAAAAAATTAGTATCAGGATCGGTTTTTTTATTATAAAACCGATCCTGATACTATTAGGATCGGTTCTTTATAAACAACCGATCCTAATGATAATTCCTATATAACCAGCTTAGCTAGGGTTCTTCTTATTTTCATTTCGCGCCTCTCATTTTCAATTTAGCATCTCTGTCTCCGTATCTTCCTCTCAAATCCTCAGTACTCTGTCTCTCTCTCTCTGTCTCCGTCTCTCCCTCTCCTCCGTGTCTCTCTCTCTCTTTCTCTCCGTCTCTTCCTCTCAAATCCGAGCCTCTCGCACCTCCGACTCAATTGTGCCAGTTTTTAATTTGTTTTATTGTTTCAAAAATTAATTAATGGTGTTTATATATTGTTTTACAGTTTTGAGGACATCTCTCTCAAGTTACTTAATCATCCGGCCGATCAACTATCATGGTATTAGCTTTATCTAATTTTCTCATTATTATACTTTTAAAACACATTTTTTTGTATTTTTTATTGGAAAATGTTTTTCCATCTAATTGTTACCTTTGTTTTTGTTTTTAGGGTCTTTTTTAAGCTCAAGTGATGTGATTGCAAAAGAGGTAATTATTGATTTTTTTATTGTTGTGCTTTACATTAATTGCATAAATGTGTATATTGTATAAATGTGTGTTAATTGAAGAAATAGCCTAATTAGTCAATTGTATGTTTGTTAATTAATTTTTTTTTTGGATTTAAATTTCTTGTTATAACATGTAATGCTTCACAAAACTTTTTATGAAGTACATGAATTTTTTGTAATAGTTTAAGATGTGTATGATAATTAATTTAGAATGTGTATATGATATTTAATTGATTATTGCTTCTTACTGTGCAACAAAAAAAAATTTAGGATGCTGGCCAGCAAAATATATATGGAAGCTGGTCAAATAAATAAAAATATTTTTTTTAGCTTCAATAAAACATCAGGATCGGTTATTTTAAACAACCGATCCAGATTACTACTATTAGGATCGGTTGTTTAAAATAACCGATCCTAATTCTAAAAAAAAAAAAAAAAAACTTTTAGGATCGGTTTTTAAATAAAAACCGATCCTAAAAGTTTTTTTTTTTATCAGATCATAATTAAAAAAAAAAAAAAAAAAAAAAAAAACTTTTAGGATCGGTTTTTAAATAAAAACCGATCCTAAAAGTTTTTTTTTTTTTTTTTGGAATTATGATCTGAAATACAATCAAGATCGGTTTTAATATAAAACCGATCTTGATAGTACGTATCAGGATCGGTTGTTATGTAATTTAAAAAAAAAATTCGAAAATACTATCAAGATCGGTTCTTATATAAAAACCGATCTTGATAGTACGTATCGGGATCGGTTCTTAGTCAAAAACCGATCTAGATAACAACTATTAAGATCGGTTTTATTAAAAAACCGATCCTAATAGTTTCTATTTGGATCGGTTCTTGAAAAATATAAAACCGATCCTGATTCCTGTTTTTCCACTAGTGTTAGTACGTTTATACAAGCTCTTGATGACAACCAAAATAAAATTTAAATGTCGTAATTTTTTACACATGAATATATAAAATGATGTAGATCATATCTAACGGTTTTATTTTGAATTTTAAGTTTTTAAATTTTGAGTTATTAAAGTTTTTAAAAAATAGAGGCATGATGAGGGCATAAAATATGGAGGCATTTGAATCCTCCTCATAATTTATATATATTTAGTTAGATACATCTGTAACATTAAGGAAATATGGAATCTTGAAAATATTAATAATAAAAAAAAAAACATGTCTAACAAAATTTACAAATTCAAGATTTTAAACTATCAAATATCTCACTTGCATATAATTTGTAAACAAATATGTCTCTTGTCTCCATTGGTTGGATATAGATTGTGCGGATCCGTGAGTAGAAGTTTTGATGGTTTTGAAAAAAAATACAACTATTTGATTCATAACGAATGTCCGCATGTCAGAATGAATTTAGTCCGACAAACTTTGCGGTAAGAATAATAGAGAGTATACAAGGCCTAAGAGGCCTAAATAATTGAATAGCGCCGAGTGTGGAGAGAGAATTGATGCGTCGCTAGTTTGATAAATGGATTCGAAAGCGGAAGTTACTTTGTCCGAATTACACGGATTCGGATTCGGATCCACACAATTATCCACTCCGAATATTATGTAACTGATGTTAAATATACGTTCATAATTTGATGTGTATTTGTGTGGATTAATCCGACCTATTTGAATGGTTGTTAAATTAAACCAATTATTTTGTGGGAGCCTTACTCCGAATGGGCATTAGAAATAATTTGTGGGAGAATATGCCAAGCCGTGCAAGAAATTAAAGAGGACGTGAAATTAGATCTTGTTGAATATGCAAGAAATCAAAGTGGAATCAAAGAGGACGTGAAATTAGTGATATCATGCTTTTGTTTTAGTATCTAATATGGATTACATTTTGTCTCAATAAGTTGTGAAGATGAGACTTTGTTAAGGTTATGGTACTTGATACCACTGGTACCTATACTTATTTTGGTCATTTTGATATTGCTTATGAAGGAGCTGCATATTTATCTTTGTGCATTTTGGTAGTGCTGCTTTAATTGATTATATAGTTCATGCCAGCTATATTTCCGTTTCTCCAATTTTAGTTATTTCAAACTGTTTTGAATCATATCAGGTCCTTTTCATATTTGTTATATATAGTATTGTCACAATTTTTCTTTTTCTCATTTTTCTTTTCATTTTGATTAAAAAGTTGTGACAGGTTTCAATTAAAAATGAAATACAAAATTTTGCATAGAATATCACTAATTGGTTGAGTTGGTACCAGTGCAGGTATCAATTTAAATTCAAACTGCATTCAAAACTTTTCAAGTACTCTGAATCGCTTAACCAATTGACTTGATTACGGTTTGACTTGTTAATTACTTAAGTTAACGACACTTAGTCAACTGGATGCTCTGTGCCTAGTTCAAACTTTGTTAACACAATTTACTCTAATGAAATATATTTAATTAAAATTGTAATACAATTACATTCATCAATTTTATTATAATTATGTTATATGACAATAATAATATGAGGGTAATATAGTCTTTCTCTTATTACATATATATTTTATTCAAATACATGCTACTTTCTTAATCTTTTCTATTTGCCGAACATGAACTCCTTGGCGCTCCTTAACCTCTTAATCCACCATGCCGAAGGGGGCCTTACAGTAAGAAAGAAAAATTATATAGGAGAGTTAGACAATATTATGCATCAACTGTGAGAGTATACTTAATTTTGATTAAATTTACAACACTAAGATTCCCGAGGTCAATAAAAGCAGGCATAATATTATAACTAAGAAAGTGGAGCATATCATTTGTAGTATGTACATATATATAACGTACGTACCTTGACAACCATTAAGGAGATAGGGGTTTCCGTGATACCCTGGTGCGCAATTGCATATATAACCTTGACCAGTGGCGCGGTCAACACATTGGCTATTAGTGCTAACACATGCATAATGGGTTCTATTTTGTTTTGCTATTTTGCAGGTCTCGTTCCCTGCAACCCAATCAAAAACAACCGAAAATTTCTTGGCATCCTTAGCCGAAAATGTATTGGCATCCTTGTTAAAGGAGTCAGTTTTGGTGAGATATGTGGTGCTAAATTTGAAATTTTTTTCTATTAGCATCGCATACCCACAAGGGCTGAAGCTTGAGGTATTAGAACTGTGGAATCTAAAATCGAATGTAATATCATAACCCCTCATTCCAAATGGAATGGCAGTCTGGCAGCAACCCATACCAGAGCATGAGCCATTCACCAGTCCCTGCTCACTCAAGCTCACAGATGTACACCCTGTTTCGTACCAGATAGGTCGACTCCTTGGTGGGTTGAATATTGTGTCCCATATAGATTTACTCGTAAGTCTGACATATGCAGATGTCTCACTACCTAGTACCATGAACCTATTTTCAGTATTTGATAACCAAAATGGCGACTCGGTCAAATCAACAGTAGACAGACTCCCACGATTAAAGCTTGAGTTAATATGACACAGCCAAGAAACAACGACCTCAAACCGAGCTTGGCCTTGGGACACGGATATGCTTTGTAATACGGATTCCGATCCGTTTGAAGCAGGCAAAGATATTGCCTTGTAGCTACCGTCGATCGTCTTATTACACAATATGTCGAACTCTTCAGATCTGGAACAATTTTTACCTATCCCAAATGGATAGGTAACCTGTAATTATATGCAACTTTTTAATGTTAATCATGTAAATAACAGTTAACTTTTTGTAATTCTATGTATGATTGCAATTTTGACACTTTTTTTTTATATAATTGACAAGCTATGAATCATGAGTATGCCCTAATATATATGGAACGTACCTCAGTGTCTCCACAATGTGTCGGACATCCGGCAGGGGGTTGAAATATTGGTTGAGCCACAGAGAACGACAGTAGTAGCATGAAGAAGAAAAGGATAGCCATATATATATTAATGTATCTTAAAACAACTAAAAGGCTTTAAGAAATTCAAGTGGTTGTTTTGAAGTTTGAAAAACAAAAACAAATTGATGGAGTTTGGTTGAAGGAGAGTGAGTGATTTAATTTATAGGTATAGAAGAAAATAACTAACTTGGATCTTCATTGTAATTGCTTGTTGTTCACTTTTTTCTAAATAAAGTTTTCCTGCTTCGTCACCTTTAATCTTTGTTTACGCGCCTCCATAGATATTAATGAATTGCCAGACCAATATATAATTATAAAACAACAAGTTAAGTTAAATTTGGCCATTTAATTATCTACTAAAAAATAAAATTACTTAAATAACCTTGCAAATTCTAGTCCATTAATAAATTAGAAAATGGTTGCTTCCAGATATTCCTCAAATTCTTATCTCTAAGAAAAAAAAGCAGTTTGGTCTGAAATTTTTATTTAATATAAAAAATATAAAATTTTCAAATCTACACACATTTTGAATAAAATTTCAAATCTTCCAATTCCGGTAAATAATTTACCTGAAATAAGCCCTATGTACGGTAAATTATTCAACAAATTTAAAATCCTATGTCTGGTAAATAATTTATCAGAAATAGAATTTTCTGATTTTTTTATTTCAATTAAATAGAAGATGTGATAATTTTATTTTTCTATTAAAATATTAGAAATATTTTCATATTTCTTTAATAATTGATAAAATACTATATAATTGAATTTATTAAAAAGACTGCGACAAATAACCCATATCAATATTTTTTTCAGGCCAAATTTTTTGCACCTGTAAGAAAAATTAAAATATTTCTTTGGAAAAATTTCTAGTGTACCCATGTAAACTTTTAAAATAGCCAATTTCCCCATGAAAACATCTTAATATTCAATATCCACATAAAAACTTAATATCCTTTCTTTTATCCCCTTTAATTCACTAAACTTGTAATTTAGACAAATATACCCCTTCATTTTAAATGGATATCTCCCATTGAATGAGCAAAATTGAATAAAAGAGAAGCAAAAAGAAAATAGAGACTTCATCTTCTTCATCTCTATGTTTAAAGTCTAAACTCCTCCTTCTTCTACTCCAGTTGTGTATGGTTAATTTGATTAAATAGGAAATTAAATGACAAAATAGGACATCAACAGAGATTTACACCTTTGATGGTGATGTGCAATCATAGACAAGTAACTAAACATATTACACAAATACTTCGCCAATCACATCAGCTAACACAAAATGGAAATATATCACATTACATAATTCCATCCAACAACCAAATAAACCAAAGATTAATAACATTTCATGAATCGAAATAACATAATAAAAACAAAACAAAACATTGATCTTCAATCATCACTCAACATGCAAACACAGCAAGCCACGCAGAGTGCTTATTCATGATTGAAATCTGAATTCATGAAAAAAAAACCTTTAAAAGAAAAAAAGAAAAATCAAACTTAAAACATAAAACAAAACAGTATAAACCTTAGTTAGGTGCTTCCAAAATCAAAAGCTTAGACCTTGTAAATAATCATTGCACTTTCCGATATTCGCTGATTGTTGTCATTTTCACAAATTTCAGCATTTTGCATCAACCTATAGTAAGTAGACAAGAGGAATTGGAGAAGAAAATAATTTCTATTCTGATTTGTACAATGAGCATATTTAAAAGCGTATTGCATCAATCACTAGTCTATCCTAACTATAGTTCAGTCATTTAAATAGAGTAAGCACTATGTTGTTACCATCGCTATTAGTTGAAACAAATTAAAAGGGTCATTATGTTTCAGTTACGTCAAGAAGCCTCTTTGTTTGTTAAAAACTGGACCGGTCCAGATATAGCAAGATCAATGAAGGAGGAGTTTAAATGTGGAGATGAAGAAGATGAAGCATCTTTTTGTTTTTCTCTTCTCTTTTATTCAATTTTGTTCATTTAAGGGAGATCTCTATTTGAAATAAAGGGGTATATTTGTCTAAATAACAAATTTAATGAACAAAAGGGGATAAAAGAAAGGATGTTAGATTTCTATGGGGATATTGGATATTAAGTTGTTTTCACGGGGAAATTGGCTATTTTAAAAGTTTACATGGGTACCCTAGAATTTTTCCCTATTTCTTTGTGTATTACTGAAAAAAAAATTAAAATGTTTTGGATTTTAGTTATTGATCTCGATTTAAAAGTCACTTCCAAATAAATAAGAAAATTATTGTGGTCCTTCTAGTACATTCAAATTCTAAAATAAAATTGATTTGACATTTCAACTCTACCTTCCACTCATGAGTATTATTAACATGAGTATGGATTTCTGTCTTTTGAAGCTAAATTGGTAAATTTTTATTTAGATTATTATTATATCCGGTAAATCAACAAAACATGATTAAAATTTTCTGAACATAATTGCTAGTCCATATCGTATCTCTTAACTTTCTAAAATATTTTTGTTTCCGTTGTCTAACTGTCTGATCAAAGCGTCAAAAGAAAAGAGTCTATATGATATTAACAAAAGAGGAGGGTTCAAATGCACCCTATCTTTCAAATTCTTTTTCTCCATTTTCAAAGTCCGAATAGTCAATCCGAACCGTTAGATGCGATCTATATATTAAGATGTGCTTGGAGACCAAATTTTATATTTTTTGGAATTTATTTACTATAAAGCCATTTTGAAAATCGCTGATTTTATATTTTCTGGACCATTGGACCAGCGATTTTTCAAAGTGGCTTAATAAATAGTAAAAAAATTCCAAAAAATATAAAATTTGGTCTCCAAGCACATCTTAATATATAGATCGCATCTAATGGTTCGGATTGACTATTCGGACTTTGAAAATGGAGAAAAAGGATAGGGTGCATTTGAACCCTCCTCTTAACAAAAATACATATAATTTATGAGGAGGGTTCAAATGCCACAATTTTTTGCGCCTCCATTATGCCTTTATTTTTTAAACGCTAATAACTCAAAATTTAAATCATAAACATCAAAATAAAACTGTTAGATGAGATCTATGTTGTTTTCTTTATGTGCTCATAAAAAATTATTACATTTGAGTTTTGTTTATATGTGAATCAATAAAATGAAAAATCAACGCCTAGAAATTGTCCACATTAGTACGTTTATACAAGCTCTTGATAATAACCAAAACAAGATTGAAATGTCATGATTTTTTACACGTGAATATATAAAATGATGTAGATTATATCCAATAGTTTTATTTTGACTTTTACGTTTTAAATTTTGAGTTATTAAAGTTTTTTAAAAATAAAGGCATGATGAGGGCATAAAAAATGAAGGCATTTGAATCCTCATAATTTATATATATTTAGTTGGATACCTCTGTAACATTAAGAAAATATGGAATCTTGAAAATAATAATAATAAAAAAACATGTCTATAAGAATTTACAAATTCAAGATTTTAAACTATCAAACATCTCACTTTCATGTAATTTGTGAACAAATACGTCTCTTATCTCTGTTGGTTGGATATGGATTGTGCGGATCCTCGAGAAGCAGTTTTGACGGTTTTGAAAAAAATTACAGCTGTTCGATTCATAAAAAATATCCGGATGTCAGAATGAATTTAGTCCCACAAATTTTGCGGTAAGAATAATAGAGAGTATATAAGGCCTTAGAGGCCTAAATAATTAAATAGACCCGAGTACGTAGAGAGAGAATTGATGCCCCGCAACTTAGATAAATGTATTCGAAAACGGAATTTAATTTTTTGATTTGAAACTGGACTGACTTCAGCTTGGGTCCGATGTCCATTGGACCCAAAGTGGTTCCAATGGATTCGCTCACCATCGGATCTGATTTAAGATTCGTGCGCATGAATTTTAAAGCATATACAAAAGTGTGAGCACGAATCTTAAAGCAGATCTAATGGTGAGCGAACCCATTGGAACCACTTTGGATCCCATGGGCATTGGACCCAAGCTGAACTCTTGAAACTGGGGGATATATCCAGAAATCCGGATCCATAATTTAGGAATTATCCACTCCGATCGAATTACACGGATTCGGATCGGTTTACAGCCCTAGGTAGGGTCCACTGGAAAATAATTTAGAAATGAAATAAAAGGAATAGATGTGGATCAGGCAATATTGTCGTTCGTGTGGTCGGTTAATTTATTTTCTTCATTATAATCAATTATATTTAATTATTAACGTAAATTTTCAATTTCCAATTGAATTAAAGGTTTCGAGTGTATTGAAATTTTCAATTAAGTATCATGTGCTAAGATATGAATTTCCATATATATATTTATATATTAGAATACATTTTAATTGCTCTTTATTAATGGTTTATAACTAATTAAAAAAAGTTTAAACCGCATCTGGAATTATCATGTGACAGCCGCATCTGGAAAGATAGTTACCATTAGGTGAGTTATGATAAGGAGAATAAAAATATTAAATTAGTGGTGGAGACCTTAATTAACCGGAGATATCATTAGTTGGACATCCAATACATAAATAATAAAATTAATTAGAAGAATTTTTTTTTTAAAGTATCTGGATCGGTTCTGTCTAAACAACTGATCCAGATAGTTATCTGGATCGGTTCTCTGTTAAAACCTGATCCAAATAGTTATCTGGATCGGTTATTATATAAAGAACCGATCCAGATGATATTATCTAAATTAACTTATAATTTTTTTTTAAAGTATCTGGATCGGTTCTCTGTTAAAAACCGATCCAGATAGTTATCTGGATCAGTTATGATATAAAGAACCGATCCAGATATTATTTTTCAAATTTTCTTTTCATATTATAAAAGTAAATTACATATAAAAATAGAAAGCAAAATGTAACCTTGATTTATTTAGAATTGTTGCATGTCATGGTAGTTATTATAGTGGTTGCTATGGCCAATCATACACAGATACATGTCAGTGTTGCTATTAGTGTCAATAGTTATTAATTGTTGACGACTGCTAATTGGTTGATACTAGTTGCACTTAATTACATTTCTGCCAATTCTGGTACGTGTTGAGAAATTAAGAAATATAATTCTGAGGAAAATGAATTTTATTGAATGTTATTTTTTAAATTTATTCTGTATATTTATACAAACTAATTAAGGCTCAAGGAGTCGTTATTGTAAAGTTGGTTTTGTTTCTGAAATACATACAAGGACATATTCTCTTCTCCTTCTTTTTTAATTCTAGTCCTTAATCTACGACGATGATTAATCTCAGATTGTAAATTAATATCCAGCAAATATTCTTCTATTTCCGTATATTTTATTTTATTAATTTCTATGAATAAAAAAATTCTCCTTGTTTATATCCATTTTCATTCTTGGTAAAAATTTATTTTGTAAAAATTTTCTTGTTTATATCCATATTCTTTCTCGTAAAAATTTATTTTCTTTCTTGTTTATATCCATATATTTTGTAAAAATTTCCTTTCTTGGTAAAAATTCTCCTTGTTTATATCAATAAGGTGTGTTACCATAAAATGGTGCAATTGTATCCCTCCTCATTTATTATTATTATAATTAATCATGTTAATACAAATATAAACCTGTGGGAAAAATTAAGACACTTAGATTATGACTGGAAACACAACATGCATGTGAAATAGAAAATATAATTTGTAACGTGAATAAAAATAATGATAAGTAGACGGTTTTAATTATTGGGTTCGCTTTCACTTCGAGAGAAGTTAATGCAGATCGGTGGTCAGTAGGTCCAAATAGAATAAGGAATTCAAGCCTTAATTATTTTATCAAATGCGGATTATAATCATGTCAGTTTAACATTTAAAATTAGGCCTCTAAATGTAAACCACCTATTATTGTTGCTTAAGAGTAATTAGTCCTCTAATGATCCCACTGTCAGTGACTACATTTTTTTTCGGATCCTAATTCTAAAAAAAAAAAAAACTTTTAGGATCAGTTATTAAAAAATAATTAATCCTAAAAGTTTTTTATTTCATAACCAAATTATAAAAAAAATATACTTTTAGGATCGGTTATTAATAAATAACCGACCCTAAAATTTTTTTTTTTTTTTTAGAATTAGGATCGGTTATTAAAAAATAATCGATCCTAAAAGTTTTTTTTCATAACTGTTACATTCTGAAATTTTAAAACTTGATTAAATTGATAAATCGATGAATTGACTTAAATAAAAAGTTTAATTAACTTAACGATCGTTCAGAAATTTTCTAACTGATTAAAACGAAACTAAAATTTCGAAATAGAAATAATGTATATTAAAAAAATTTAGAGATTTAAAAATAAATAAATAATTTAATTCTAAGTAAGGGTATAATTATACGAAGTCATTCATACAAATAAATTGTAAAATTTATAAATCCCGTTCGTTAAGGAATTATAGAGATTTAATTAGAAATATGCGTGTATAAACATATTATTTGATATCGAATTATTCGAATCTTAAATTGAGGATTAAACGTTCAAAATATACATACGAATTTAATTGTAAAATTATTGCGAACTTCTAATTGAATTATAAAAGAAATACACTTTAAAATCAATTAAAAGGAGTAGGAATGATATTATGAATTATTTAGGCCATTAGATTTTGCTGCAGCACGGATCTCAAAGCAGCCCATTAAATCACCCCTCCCTCTCTTTCTCTCCTCTCCCTCCCTGTCCGTGACACACCCCCCAGCCCCCCTTTCCTCTCTGTTGCGCCAAAGAAAGAAAAGGGACAGGGGCTCCGTCCCCTCCCGTCGCCGGCGAGCCGCCCACGCCCCACGTCCACCCTCTCCTCTCTCTCCTTCTCGGTTCGGACAACCCCAGCCCGCCCCCCCCTCTCTCTCTCGATTTCTGCCCCCCTCCCCTCCCATGAAACCCTAGTTTCTAGGGTTGAGGATGTGTGCTGCATCGGTGCTCGATTGGTGCTATCTTGGGGTGCTATGGTGATTGCTAGTGCTCGAGTGAGATGGCCGCGAGGCAAGGCGAAACCCTCGGAATCGGCCGCTTCTTTTGATATTTTCTATTTCGGGTAATTTCCAAAATAACTTCTAAACTTCTGGATTTGTGTCGTGATAGATTGATTAATGTCGTAGGATGTGAATTTGTTAGTTTGCGAGTACGGGTTGTTGATTTTCCCGACTCGATCGATTTGCTCGAATAAATTAAGTATAAGGGGTTATATTGCAAAATAATTTTTATTAATGGTCGGAATTGTAAAATATATGACCATTGTGATTTGTATTAATTAAAGAGAATTGTAGTTAATTTCACCTTTGCTCGGGTTGTTGATTTTCCCGACAAATGGTGCTGACTTGAGGCTTGAGCCGTGTTGTTGATTTCTGGTGTGTCTATTCTGATCTGACCTGTGACTTGTTCTGTTTTGCTGGTTCTGTGTTGATGTTGTACTGGTAAATTTTGACTAGTACATCCATGTTATTGTTGTGTATGTGCTGCTGGTACCAGTCGGTACTGGCCCAGTGATACCACTGGTATTGTGCTGAATTTTTTGTGTGTATACCAGCCTTTGAACTGGCAGGGACCATATCGCAAACTAATTATATTTAGGGGTCTGAATTGCTAAATTATGGGCCTTTAATTAAATTGAATTGGAATAAAATAATTGATACGTAAATGGGCCAAAGTGAAATAATTGAGTAAATTGGGCCTTTGAATGTTTAATTGGATAAATAAGGTGAATTGGACTTGTAATTTCATAAGCCTTGTAATATTGAAATGAATATGACATGATGTGTATATGTAAATTTGGAATTGGACTTGAATTAAATGATTATAAATGAGATGAAAGGTATAAAAGAATTGACGAATTAAAAGACGACTTTTGGAATTTAAGTTTTGATAATGTAACCGAACTAAACCAAGTAAACGTATAATATAGGTGTAGGCTCAGTCGAGCAAGATTTCGCGAGGCAATTCGAGACGCCTGATCTTTAAATTAAGCGGTACGCTCGTCATAACAAGGTGCGGGATTCTTGGACTTGTTTGATACTTTATTTTCAGGAATTAAACTGTGTATTCGTTTGTCATGTTGAATATCATTGATTGCATCATTGAATTGTGTAGAGCATTTGCATAGCCCAATCAAATTAAACTCGAATTGATATGACTTGACTGATTTGCATGCTGGTATGGTTGTAGATTGTGTCGATCTATTATGATCTGATTTGATTGAAAGTCACCACGATTTGATTTGATATGTATGTGAATGGATTTACGAAGTTAAGCACTTGGATCCAATGAATTTGCCAAGTCAGGCTGTATGCTGACTTGGATTCCCAGGATCCTAAATGGCCTTAGGTGAACGGCCCTCAATATTCCCAGTACCGGTTGGGACGAGGGAGGGTGATTATGTTATGAGATGTGATTGGAAATCGTGGGTGACTTGTGTAACGTCTATGGCTCGGTGGCATTCTCCTACGTGTTAATGCATTTGGAAGGTCAATTGACTATTACGACTATTGGAATGATTCCAACGAGGATTTTCTTTATATGATTTGAACCAGACCTTAATAAACTGTTAAGCCAAGCGATTGCAGATGGGTGTCAGATAAAGGGTCCAGCGGTTGGCCATCTGTAGGTGTCAGTAACCCTACAGATGTGGGTTTGATAAAGGGTTCAGCTCGAAAGAACATCTGCAATTGCTACAAGCCCTAATGAGTCGAGTTAAGCCAAATATATGTTGTGTTTGAAATTCATCTTGGAAATTCCGTGAACTGTGTTTCAGGTTGATAAATTGTTGTCGAGCACTGGCATTTTGTTATTTATGATTATATATATCTGTTTGCATTGTTATTGTTTGGGTTTCATTTTTGAATATAGAGTTTGATTGCAAGTCTAATAATCTAAACTGTGGAAAATTTCGCACTGAGAATTTATTCTCACCCCCTCTCCCTGATTATTTTCAGGTTTATTTATCGGATGCATCAAATGAGGATATTGGTAATGCATATAAAAGATCCACTGCCTCGCGTGTATATGTGACGCTTGATAGATACACGCGGCAGGCTGTCAGACCCGAGGATTTAAACAACCGATCCAGATTATTACTATTAGGACTGGTTGTTTAAAATAATCGATCCTAATTCTAAAAAAAAAAAAAAATCTGAAAAAAGAAACTAAAATAACCGATCCTAAATTTTTTTTTTTGAATTAGGATCGGTTAAATTAAACAACCGATCCTAATAATTACTATCTGGATCGGTTGTTATGTATAACCGATCTTGATAGTGTAACATCTGGATCATATTTGGTTTGTTAATTAAAACCGATACTAATAAAGTAGAATCTGGATCGGGTTTAATTAAAAACGATACTACTTGTTTTTTTAATGGGTATTAAAAAACGGGGGAAAAAACTATTAGGATCGGTTCTCAGATATAACCGATCCAGATAAGTGCTTATTAAGATCGGTTGGTTAAAAAATAAAAAACCGATCCTGATAGTATCAGTATCGCCTTCATCAGGATCGGTTATATTCTGATACTAATATGCGTATATAACCGATCCTGATTCTATATTTTCCACTAGTGTTGGTCATTTGATATTGCTTATTAAGGAGCTGCATGTTTATCTGTGTGCTTTTTGGTAGTGTTGCTTTAATTGATTATATAGTTCATGCTAGCTATATTTCCGTTTCTCCAATTTTAGTTATTTTGAACTGTTTTGAATTATATCACGTCCTTTTCGTATTTGTTATAAGAGATGGGCTACGGTGAGTTGCGAAGTAAGGCGACTATTTTACTTCACGCTCATATTTTGCAATTTAAAAGTTCAAAACGTTGATCCGAACCGTTCATCTTGTTCTCCATAGTGAAATGTGCTTGGAGACCAAATTTTACATTTTTTAGAATTTTTTTACTATTTATTAAGCAATTTTGAAAGTCGCTGATCTGATGGTCCAGAAAATTTTACTGTTTTTTACTGTTCACAGCAAAACAGCAATTTTCAAAAATGCTTAATAAATACGGTGTGAAGTAGAAACGCGTTTTACTTCGCAATTCACCGTAGCCCATCTCTTGTTATAAATAGTATTATCACAATTTTTCTTTTCATTTGATTCACTACAGCATAAAGTTCTTGCGCCAGTCGCAGACTACAACACTGGTCGCTGATAGCTGATTACAGTCGCTGATCGCCCGGTCGCAGATGCTGTTCTGCTGACGTAAACGGTCACTGAATGACGTCAGCCGGTCGCTGATACTTTTTCTGTGACCATATTTTTTTGGTCACTGTTTGTTTTTGCTGACGTCAAGAAATAGTTTCAGCGACCAACGTGTCGCAGAAACTCAAAAACCGGTTGCACAAAGTGTTCTGTCAATTTTTTAGGATTGTTTTGTTATTTAAATTTGCACCATTTAATAATTGGTACGACACGTACCAGCATACAACATAAACATACGAACAAATTTAAACATAAACATCGATATATACAATACATAAATACAAAACATCGATACATACACATAATACAAGACATCGATACATAAAAAATAGATATAAACATAAATATCGAAAAACTGATAATATATCGATCAAACATAAACATCGAAATGTCAAGTAATATATCGATCTAAATGTCGCATAACATAAACAAATAATCTAATCAAGTACCATAAACAAATAATCTAAATGTCAAGACAACATCTGAACAAGATATAAATAACTAAACTAAACAGTACCATCGTCGCCGTCATCCTCGTCATCTTGAGGAGCAGGAATCGAGGCCAACTGCGAGCCTGAACCTCCCTGTGAAGTTGTAAAAGGGTATTTTAGATAAATATGATTTAGGGTTTACATTTCACAATTAAAACATACTGAAATATTGAATTTCGTACCGGAGCTCTGAACCGAGCCTCCACTTGAGCCTCAATGCGAGCCTCCATCTTATCAAGTATCTGGGAAGATATCCTCTCAATATCTTCTTCTGTGAGATGCGTCGATGGCGGCATAGAAGAATATGACTGTGACGAGTGCGACCAAGCACTGCCAGACCCGCCAGAGCGAAACATACCTCTCATCTTGCCTGAAACATTAAAAGTAAGACAATTAGTATTATCTGACAAAACTAAAAATAAATTTAAAATTTCAAAGAATGTTTATTTTACCTAGAGCACCGAGACCGTAGTTATCGCCATGGGCATTCCGATCATCAACGCCCGTAGTGAACCAGAGATCGGCGTCGTATCTGGGCCATGTCTATTTATCCTCTCCATACTTGTCCTTCATAGCTTTCTCATATTTTAGCTGCAAATTTTGTAAAATATAACAATAATGTTACGTACAACATGAACCATAATATTTTATACAACGATTCGAAAGTACTATTACCTGTGCATTTTTGGCCTTAGTACTAACGTATTCCCCAGTGTTTTTGTTCGTATGGGTAGGCTAAAACAGCTCATCGCTCCATCTGGGTTCGCGCCCTTGTGTTTGCTCCTGTTAAGAATTTGAAAGACAATTTCATTTAAAAAAATATTATCAAGGTTAGTTCAATTATATTCAATAAGAATGAAAATATATTAATTTAATGAAAAACAACTTACGAAGCGCTGTTTGTGAACAAGCATGTTCACAGAGCCCGTTGAAGCCCCTGCACCTTCGGCATTAGCCCTATTTTCTGCATTTTGTTTGCTCCGACTGGTAAAATCATCGCTGCACCAATGATCGACGAGTCCGGGCCAGTACGCTGGCTTGATCCATTCGCAGTAGGGGCGAGGAGCAGCCCCACGCTCCTTCCACTCAAGCATTGAATCTCCGTATTGCTTGTTTGCTGCCCCCTTGCATTTATTAAGCATATATTTCAGCCGTACATCAGCTATTTTTCTAAATGTAGTCCATGCCTCACACTCCACTACATCCGATGCAAACTGATACTGCTTCTGCAATGCATAGTGGACAATTAATATCGTACTTCCTATATAATATCCTTATTATTAGAGCTTTTGTTTCAGAAAATTTTACTTACCAAAAACTCTGTCTGGATAATATCTTTATTATCCTGGGGGAAATCCGTGTATCTGTAGTATGGGCCAGGATAATTATTTCGTACTTCCTGCGAAATAATTTTGGTGACATCCTTCATCTTCTCCGGGTGCCCTGCATCAAAAGTCCTGCAAATAGAAATAATTATTACAATCACTACAATTAAAGCATAATTACAACATACAAAAAAATTGAATATTACTTGAAACCTGCCAACCGAAGCACTGGTCGCAAACTCGGATCTGAAGACGGCGCTTTGTGTGCATTTCGACCACGAACATTTCTATACTATGTTACTTTCACAGATTTAATTCATGACAAACAATCATCTATTTCTATACTCTAAGAATTTGAAAAGTCAACAGATGTCAAGATATTTATGATCACTGCAATACAATCTCACCAAGAATTTATGCTCATTTTAATTGAAAACTGTAATTAATACAAAGCCAGATCTGTAGTTTTTTTATAAATGCCAATGCCAATAAATTTGTGAAGTAGCAGATCATGTAACTAAAACTCAAAATAGTTAATTCAGTTCAGTTATAATAAAATAATAATCTAACAAACTGAAAACTCAGTTTGAACTATTCCACCTTCTAGACTTAACGGTATAATTAGTTCAGTTATAATAAACCCTTGAATCTAACAAACTGAAAACTCAATTTGAGCAATTCGATCATCTAAACCCTTGAACATGTCCGATTTTAATCTTCCTGCCAAACAAAAGGAATAAACTGCCAAACATGTCAGATTTTAATCTTCCTGCCAAACCTCCTAAATAGTTACAGGCAAGTCATCCTTGGCTACCAAAGATCAGACTCTTATTACATATCTAATAATGTAAGTTGGTTTGCTTCTATCATGTACTGGCATGCACCTATATATAACCAGAGAGAGTGCAGATAGGAGAAATCTAATTTGCTTGTAAAGTAGAAATGAACGAATTCAAATCTGCATCATGGCAACCTTTTCAAAAAGTTAATTGCTTCTTTCCATTTTTCATTTTTGGCTGTCCAATAGGAATATATTCTGATATGTAACCCTAGGTTAGGTTCTGGTCGAATTGAACACCTAATACTGCCAAATCTGGTATTAAGAAGCAACAAGTCAGAGGCATGCAATGGTACCACTTCAATGCTATCAATTTTTTTGAAGTTGATTAAGACTTGAGTAATCCTAATTTATGCCCCCAAATGCAATTTGAGCAATTCGACCATCTAAATCATGCCGTGATAACCAAGTAAACATAAAATTTTGAGCAATCAATTTACCTAATCAGAGCCTTCGATCCTTCCCTATGCTGGTTCACCGGCCGCCTCGTTTGTCTTTGCACAGCCTTCGATTCTTCCCTCTAACAACAAATTGAAAAAAAAACAAAAATTGAAAAGACAACTTAACCACGAGAAAATCGGAGAGCAGAGATGTTACGTTACGAAATTTTTACAATTTAATTCAAATGAATTAAAAGAAAGAATCGAAAATCGTGCTAACAAAATATGAGTTTAAAACATTAATTAAGGTTCCTCTAAATAAGTAAGTTAAGTGTGAATCGAAACCGCGTTGAAATTTCGAGATTTTGAAACTTTATAGGCTGAGTGCGGATGGGTTGACCCGCACTGCGGGTGGGTGCGTCCGCACTCATGCAATTCTGTGTTGGTCTGAGATTTCCTAAGTGCTGAGTGCGGATGGGTTGACCCGCATTGCGGGTGAGTGCATCCGCACTCATGAATTTCTGTGTTGACCTGAACTTTTCTGAAATTCTTCTAAGTCCTCAGTGCGGATGGATTGACCCGCACTGCGGGTGGAATGCATCCGCATTAGACTCGGACTTTTCCTGAAATTATGTCGAAAATTTACCAAGTTCCGAGTGCGGGTGAAGTGACCCGCACTGCTGGTGAAGCCACCCGCACTGCGGATGATTTCTGTGTTAAAGTTTATTTTCTGAAAACCGACTAAGTGCCGAGTGCGGGTGAAGCCACCCGCACTCAGGGTGATTTAACCCTAAAACTCAAATCCAATCTTCTCTCTCTCTCCCACTTCATTCCTTTCCCCATTTTTAAGTGAAATTTCACCCGAGAGAGAGAAAAAGAGCGAGAGAGTTTCCCGTTCCTCTCAAACTCCCGATTGTTGCGAGAAATCGAAACTGGAACCGAGTAAGCGCCTGTGAATCTCTCCCAACTCCCTGATTCGGTATTCTTTTCTCTCCTTTTCTCTTTCTAAACCTTGAATTTTCTCAATTTCTCAGATTCTCGTTTTAAACTCGAGATTTGTGTTCGAATTGCTCGAGGATTAGTTCCTCTACACTCTTTGCTTGTTTATTTGTCAATCTTTTTCCCGATTTCTTCTGATTTGTTGATTTTGGATTTCTAGGGTTTCGTGCCAAAATTGAAACTGGGCATAATCGTGAATTGATTTGCTTAACCCAACCAATTAGACTTGTAATCGGTAGGGTTGCCTCCTGATCTTGAATTTCTAGAACATTTAACGACTGATTTGAGATTTGACCAAATTAGGGTTTAACCAAACGGTAAATCGAACTGTTACGAGAACCAAAATTGAGAACTGGTACCTAAATTGTTACCAAATGGAGAGTTTGTATGGTCCAGAGGACCCAGATGAGATTGTGTGCGGTTTTAGAGGATTTTGGTAAGAAATAATGAACCGAACGAATTGATACCAAAAGCATAGAAATTGATTAAAGAAGGTATAAGCCCTAGAAGTAACTCGAGTAAATCTCTCGATCGTGAACCAATGTTAAACCTAGTATACGTGTAATATAGGTGTAGGCTCGGTCGAGCAAGACGTTGCGAGGCATTTCGAGAAGCCTGAACCATAATTTAAGCGGTACGCTCGTCGTATTCAGGTGCGGGATTCTTGGACTTGTTTAATACTTTATTTTCAGGAATTAAACTGTGTATTCGTTTTGTCATGTTGAATATCATTGATTGCATCATTGAATTGTGTAAAGCATTTGCATAGCCCAATCAAATTAAACTCAAATTGATGTGACTTGAGTGATTTGCATGCTGGTATGGTTGTAGGTTGTGTCGATCTATTATGATCTGATTTGATTGAAAGTCACCACGATTTGGATATGTATGTGAATGGATTTACGAAGTTAAGCACTTGGATCCAATGAATTTGCAAAGTTGGGCAGTATGCTGGCTTTGATTCCCAGGATCCTAAATGGCCTTAGGTGAACGGCCCTCGATGTTTTCCAGTACCGGTTGGGACGAGGGAGGGTGATTATGTTATGATGTGTGATTTGGAATCGTGGGTGACATGTGTAACGTCTATGGCTCGGTGGCATTCTCCTACGTGTTAATGCATTTGGAAGGTCAATTGAATATGACGAATATTGGAAACGATTCTAAAGAGGATTTTCTTTATATGATTTGAACCAGACCTTAATAAACGGTTAAGCCCAGCGATTACAGATGAGTGTCAGATAAAGGGTCCAGCTCGGTGGGCCATCTGTAGGTGTCAGTAACCCTACAGAAGTGGGTTTGATAAATGGTCCAGCTCGAAAGAACATCTGTAATTGCTACAAGCCCTAATGAATTGAGTTAAGCCAAAATATCTGTTGTGTTCGAAATTCATCTTGGAAATTCCGTTAACTGTGATTGAAATTGGATTAATTGTTGTCGAGCATATGCATTCCTTTTTATTATGAATATGAATTGATTTGAATTGCTATTGTTGTATGGTTTCATTGTTGAATATAGAGTTTGATTGCAAGTCAAATAATCTAAACTGTGGCAAATTTCACACTAGGAATTTATTCTCACCCCCACCCTTTGGGTTATTTTCATGTTTATTACACGGATACAACAGATGAGGATATTGGTAATGTATATAAAAGATCCACTGCCTTGCGTATATATATGTCTTAATAAATATACGCGACAGGCTGTCAGACCCGGGATTTGGGGTGTGACACGAGAATAGCTAGCTCGATTGAGAGAAAATCTAACCTGAACAGCGAGAGGATATCGCGAGAGGAAGCGGCTGAGTCCGGATGAGTGAGAGTCGTCGGAGGAGACAGAACCGATCGGCACCGGAGGCAGAATTGATTTTCGAGAGTTTTGGCGATCGATTTCAAAGGAGTTTTGGTGCTCGATTGAGAGAAAAGCGGAGAGCAGAAAAGGTTTTGGCGGAGAAGAAGGGTTTAGGTAGAGCTTGGTTTTGGCGATTTGGCAGAGAAGATCGCGCTGGCGCCTTTTTTTCAGCGAAAAAATACTTTCAGCGACCGGCGTCATAACCGGTCGCAGAAAATCCTGGTCGTTTTAAGTTTTTTGTTTTTCTTTTTTTTGGGGGAAAAATTGACTATCTGCGACCGGCGTTATCACTGGTCGCAGAAAAACCGTTCTGCTGTAGTGATTGAAAAGTTGTGACAGGTTTCAATTAAAAATGACATACAAAATTTAGAATATCACTAATTGGTTGAGTTGGTACCAGTGCAGGTATCAATTTAGATTCAAATTGCATTCGAAACTTTTCAAGTACTTTGAATCGCTTAACCAATTGAGTCATGATTACGGTTGACTTGTTAATTGTAAGTTAACGACACTTAGTTAACTGGATGCATGCTCGGTGCCTTGTTCAAACTTTGTTAACACAGTTTACTCTAATGAAATATATTTAATTAAAATTCTAATACAATTAGATTCATCAAATATATTATAATTATGTTATATGACAACAATAATATGAGGGTAATATAGTCTTTCTCTTATTACATATATATTTTATTCAAATACATGCTACTTCCTTAATCTTTTCTATTTGCCGAACATGAACTCCTTAGCGTTCCTTAACCTCTTAATCCACCATGCCGAAGGGGGCCTTACAGTAAGAAAGAAAAATATATAGGAGAGTTAGACAATATTATGCATCAATGTAATTTTCAACAATAAACAAGACCTTTTCTTTCAATTGAAAGAAGAGCAATTATTTTTCCTCTAAGATTGCCGAGATCAATAAAAGCAGGCATAATTATAACTAAGAAAGTTAAGCATATCATTTGTAGTATGTACATATATATATAACGTACGTACCTTGGCAACCATTAAGGAGATAAGGGTTTCCGTGGTACCCTGGTGCGCAATTGCATATATAACCTTGACCAGTGGCGTGGTCAACACATTTACTGTTAGTGCTAACACATGCATAATGGGTTCTATTTTGTTTTGCTATTTTGCAGGTTTCGTTCCCTGCAACCCAATCAATAACAACCGAAAATTTCTTGGCATCCTTAGCCGAAAATGTATGGGCATCCTTGTTAAAGGAGTCAGGTTTGGTGAGATATGTGGTGCTAAATTTGAAGTCTTTTTCTATTAGCATCGCATACCCACAAGGGCTAAAGCTTGCGGTATTAGAATTGTTGAAGCTAAAATCAAATGTAATATCATAAGACTTCATTCCAAATGGAATGGCAGTCTGGCAGCAACCGGTACCAGAGCATGAGCCATTCACCAGTCCCTCCTCTCTCAAGCTCACAGATGTACACCCTGTTGTGTACGAGATAGATTGACTCCCTGTTGTGTTCCAGATAGATTGACTCGAAAGTTTGACATATGCAGATGTCTCACTACCTAATACCATGAACATGTTTTCGGTATTTGATAACATAACAAATGGCGTATTGGTCAAATCAACAGTCAACGTAGCCCCACGAATAAAGCTTGAGTTAACATAACACAGCCAAGAAACAACAACCTCAATCCGAGCTTGGCCTTGGGACACGGATATGCTGTTTAATACTAATAACTCGGATACCACATCTAAGTTTGCAGTAGATATTGCCTTGTAGCTACCATCTTTCGTCTTATTACACATGAGGTTGAACTCTTCAGATCTGGAACAATTTTTACCAATCCCAAATGGATAGGTAACCTGTTATATGAAAATTTTTCATGTTAAATAATTAAGATGTTGTATGTAATTAAATAACAGTTAGCTTTTTTAATTCTATGTATGATTGCAATTTTAACACCATTTTTTTTTTTTGTAATTTACAAGTTATGAATCAGGAGTATGCCCTTTTCTTTAGTAATATATATGGAATGTACCTCGGTGTCTCCACAATGTGTCGGACATCCGGCATGGGGTTGAAATATTGGTTGCGCCACAGAGAATGACAGTAGTAGCATGAAGAAGAAAATGATAGCCATATATATATATATGTATATATATTAATGTATCTTAAAACAACTAAAAGTCTTTAAAAAATTCAACTGGTTGTTTTGAAGTTTGAAAAACAGAAACAAATTAATGGAGTCTAGTAGAAGAAGAGTGAGTGATTAACTTAATTTATAGGCATAGAATAAAATAACTAAATTTGTAATTGCTTAATATGCTCTATTAATTCAAAAATTGTTGTGAGTTTGAACAAATATTTATAGTGTTATCATGTTGTTCTCTTTTTTTTTTTTTCTAAATTCAGTTTTCCTGCTTTGTCACCTTTAATCTTTATATGCGCTCCTCCATTGATATTAATGAATTGCCAGACCAATATATAATTATAAACCAACAAGTTAATTTAAATTTGACCATATAATTATCTATTAAAAATAAAATTACTTAAATTACCCTGCAAATTCGAGTCCATTAATAAATTAAAAAATGGCCGTTTCCATGTATTATTCAAATTCTTATCTCCAAAAAAAAAGGCAGTTTGGTCTGAAATTTTTATTTCATATAAAAAATATAAAATTTTCAAATCTACATACGATTTCAATAAAATTTCAAATCTGCCAATTTCAGTAAATAATTTACCGGAAATAAGACCTATGTACGGTAAATTATTCAACAAATTTAAAATTCTATTTCTGGTAGAAATAGAATTTTCTGATTTTTTATTTTAATTAAATAGAAGATGTTATAATTTTATTTTTATATTAAAATATTAGAAATATTTTCATATTTCTTTAATAATAGATAAAATACTATATAATTGATTTATTAGGAAGAACACGACAAATAACCCATATCAACATTTTTTTCAGGCCGCAAAAGAAAATTAAAATATTTCTTTGTAAAAATTTCTAGTGTACCCATGTAAATTTTAAAAATAGCCAAGTTCCTGTGAAAACATCTTAATATCCAATATCCCCATAAAAACTTAATATCCTTTCTTTAATCCCCTTTAATTCACTAAATTTGTAATTTAGACAAATATACCCCTTCATTTTAAATGAAGATCTCCCTGTGAATGAGCAAAATTGAACTAAAATGTTTTGGATTTCAGTTATTGATCTCGATTCAAAAGTCACTTCCGAATAAATAAGAGAATTATTAACATTCAAATTCTAAAATAAAATTTATTTGACATTTCGACTCTGCCTTCCCCTCATGAGTATTATTAACATGAGTACGGATTTCTGTCTTTTGAAGCTAAATTGGTAAATTTTTATTTAGTTTATTATTATATCCGGTAAATCAACAACACATGATTAAAATTTTCTGAACATAATTGCCAGTACATATCGTATCTATTAGTGTTCTAAAATATTTTTGTTTCATTGTCTGACTGTCTGATCAAAGCGTCAAAAGAAAAGAGTCTATATGATATTAACAACAATACATATAATTTATGAGGAGGGTTCAAATATCTCAATTTTTGTGCCTTCATGTGATACCTTGAAAAAAAAAATAGTAAAAATTATTTATGCTTATAGTATAATTAAAATTATATGCTTTATGTAAAAGATTTGTATGTTTGAATTTTGAGGACAAAATTCTTCTAAAGGAGGGAAGAATGTAACATTTACCAATTATGTATATTTTTAATGTAAATTAACTACAATTTATTATTGGAATTTTGGGGACAAAATTCACTTTAAAGGGGGGAAGAATGTAACGCCAAGTAATTGAGTTCAATCTAATTAAACATTTATATTTTAAATGTAGCGTCACGTAATTGAAATACTAAAATAAAAGCACAACATAAACATATATATATATTTTTATACTTATTTTCTATCATGTAAATCGACTAATTTAGCAATAACAAGTAACTCCAAAATGACCACCTTGAATAGAAATTTCTGTGGTCCGATTTGCATCCCTAATTAAAATAGTTTGTATATTTATAAGTTACTCCAAAACACAAGGTATGATTTAAGAGAAAAGGTTTTTGTCCACTGAGTTTTGTCCACCATTTGTCCACAACCCACTCACAGTGAACTGATTTTAACGGCCGATGTCCCCATCTTCCAATGGAAATTCAAATCCTTCTGAAATCTCACGTATTTTAACATTCCTTCTTCCGATCGTCTCTTTTCTTTTTTGAATCTCATTTTTCAAACCTTCCTTTCCGATCAGATTTTTTACTTTCTAAGGCCGATTCACTATGCTGGAAATGATGGATCCCATATTTCTGAAGGAGATCGCTATGCGTTTATATTTATCGCGTATTTCTGAACGAAATCGCTGGAAATGATGGATCTGATATCAGTCGATTCACTATGCTGCTTCCTCGACAATCACCCTGGTCAAAGAACAGATCTTGTATGAGGGGCCTAAAGGTGCGATCTCCTTCGCGTTGTACATCTGTAATTTTTTAATATTCACTTTGATATTTAGTGTACATCTGACTTCGGTTTGGAAACTTGTTGCTTCCAAATTTTTTTTGTTCAATTTATTGACCTGAACTCCAAAATTTCGTAGGTTTACAAAATTCTCTTCTCCGTTCTTTTCATTTATTGGTCCGATCTCCTTCTCCGTTCTTTTCGATCGGATAGAAGATGGCGATATTCAAATCTAGTAAGTTTTATGTTGAATTTTTTTTTCATTGTATGCAGTAATGGATTTATCATTTTGACTGAAATATGGAGGAAAGAGATGATAGAGAGGCTATATGGAGTATTGATATGTTAATTTTACTGTATTGCCCCGTTAATTTTACAGTATTCATCTTGTCATTTTACAGTATTCATCTTGTAGAAATCTGGAGGAAATAGATGATAGAGAAGCGATATGGAGTATTTTTTTTTTTTTTTGAAAAATTGGTAGTG
The DNA here is from genome assembly GCF_964058835.1 of Carex rostrata. Taxonomy (NCBI): domain Eukaryota; kingdom Viridiplantae; phylum Streptophyta; class Magnoliopsida; order Poales; family Cyperaceae; genus Carex; species Carex rostrata. Next base: position 571,950 of record NC_135924.1, read on the forward strand.
GCTACCAATATTAAAATTAGATGCAATTACAACAACATATTCCTACATTATGACACTATTCATACTCCTCTTCCTTACTGTGCCCGAACTCCCCTAAACAAAAATCTTTTTTTTCCCACAAAACTGACCCCAAAGTGAGGCATCTTCCATACCACGATTTGCCACAATCCAAGTTGGTAGCTTTCTCCCCCGAAAAATGACCTCGTTTCTTTGCCTCCATATAGACCAAAGCACTGCCATAAATTGAGTAGTCCAAATATGCTTGGGCTGCCCAGTTTGCTGACAATACCGTTGTCTCGATGCCACCCATGTTGATTCCACCGAGTGTCTATATTGTACCAGTACTTGCAGCTGCCCCCAAACCTGCCGTGCATTAATGCAATCAAAGAACAGATGTTGAGCGGTTTCTAACGGACACTCATCACACATGACACATCGCATCTCGCAATTCATGTCCCTTCTTTGCATCACTTCGTGTGTCAGAATACGATCTTGTAGCAGCAAATAGCTGAAAATCTTCACTTTTGACGGAGCTACCGCAGCCCACACCTCTTTGTATGGCCAAATTATCTTCCCTGCTGATGAAATCAAGTTATAGAATGAAGAGGCTGTGTACTCTCCACTTGCAGACCATCGCCAAATTAGCATATCATCATATTCTGTCAGAACCGGAATTGCTCCAGAATAGAATGAAAGAACCGGAGAATCATCAGAAACCGCATCATGGAGAGAGATGAGTTGCAATTGCGGTCTTCTTTGTCTGTCTCTAATTGATCTGATAGGGTCAGACCCCCAATGATCATACCAATAGGAAATAGACTTACCACTGCCTACCTCCCATCTTGTACACCACTGAAATCGTTTCTGTATTTTGATGAGCTGCTTCCAAAAAAATGACCCATTGACAAGCCAAATCTTAGGTCCTTTTCTGTTTGGCCTGTGTGTTCTTATAGTGGTAATGATCGAGCACCATAAGGAACCCGACTGATTTGTCTTCCACCACCATCGAAGGAGTAGAGACTCATTACGTATATGCAAATTAGGAACCCCCATACCACCAAATTTTTTTGGTGTGCAAATAATACCCCAATTAATCAGAGGCACCCCAATTAATTTATGAGGAGTATTAATCTATTAATTTTACAGTATTGCCTTGTTAATTTTACAGTATTCATCTTGTCATTTTACAATATTCATCTTGTAGAATCTGAAAGAAAGAGATGATAGAGAGTCGATATGAAGTATTGATCTGTTAATTTTATAGTATTGCCCTGTTAATTTTACAGTATTCATCTTCTCATTTTACATTATTCATCTTGTGAAAATCTGGAGGAAAAAGATGATAGAAAGGCGATATGGAGTATTGATTTGTTAATTTTACAGTATTTATCTTGTAATTTTACAGTATTCATCTTGTAATTTTACAGTATTTATCTTGAAAATTTTACATTATACAAGATTCAATTGAAAATTTACAGTATTATTTGAAAATTTTACAGTATACAAGATTCAATTTTACAGTATGCAAGATTCAATTGAAAATTCTACTGTATACAAGATTTAATTTTTACAGTATACAAGATTCAATTGAAAATTCTACTGTATATACAAGATTCAATTTTACAGTTCTGCTGATTCAATTTTACAGTATACAAGATTCAATTGTAAATTTTACTGTGTAGAAGATTCAATTGAAAATTTTACTGTATACAAGATTCAATTTTACAGTATACAAGATTCAACCCAGTGCGGACACTAATAATTAACTCTAACTGCCAATAACCGCTAATAACTAACTCTAACTGCCAATAACTTCCTATAACTGTAATTTTCGAAAGTACAGTTTGAAAATACATTTATTTTGTCATGTTGTGCAAGTTGCAATCTTTTTCTAACTATCATGAGACCACTTCAAATAGTTGATGGATGTTTTGTGATTAACTGATATATTTTATGTGATATATTGTATAATTATACAGCATGTAGAAGTAATTTTACAGTATTCGCGCAAGCCAAAGCTGTGGACAAATGGTGGACAAAAGGCTGTGGACAATTAGACACTTCCATGATTTAATATATTATTTTCAGCAACCCACGATTTATTATATGTTAAGTACATACTGAAGATAATTACTTCCAAAATAACTACTCTCCAAATAGCGCCTCTTCAACTACTGCTCCTATAATTAAAATTATCCCATCTGTCTATTCTCTCTCTCTTTGCTTTCTTCATATCAATTAGAAATGAGACCTAGCTCTTTCGTTCATAATCCCAAGCCGCATCTTTCTTGCCAAAAGGCCCAAAATCAAGTGATGAAAACATTAAGGTATCCAAATTTTATACTTAGGTTCTTGTTAGTAAGTAGACTAAATAATTTTTATATTGATTTAGTTAATACGATTTCTGAAAATTATATATATTTGTTTTATTGACTAATAGTTTGATTTCTGAAATTTTATAAGTCTGGTCAATTAGTTAAAAGTAATTTTCGAATAAAAATTTAATTGATTATCAAATATTTGTTTGGTAATATTATAATATGAAATTTACGTTTATACAAATAATTGAATTCACTAATGAATTTCAAGGAACTTAATTTATTTCATGAAGATCAATTCTTATATTTTTATTAATTTAATGTAAGCAAACTTTTGGATGCTTGATGAGTTTATCGGTAAAATAAATTGAGTAGGTTTTACAAATCAGAATATGTCTATTCATCATTTTTTTTAAAATCATATAAGAACACCTTACTTTTCACCGAATAAATTTTATAAATCGTATAATGATTTCGATTGTCAGAGACTGATTTTTGAATTGCATCTACTATTTTAATTAAAGGGTTATCTTTTTATCAAAGAATCTTGAGATTTTATTTAGCGATGACCCTAGAATTATTTTATAGTAAGAAGTCTAGTTCTAAATCCTTACAAATGATTAAATTATATTTTTCATGAAAAACAATTTGTATAATTGTCTTATTTCAGAGTAAAGATTATATTTCTGGATTTCACGTGGATTTTTGAATTTTACACAGATCATAAACTTAAACAAATATTATTATTTTTAATTAGAAACTTGAATAAATATTAATTTAGAAATCATGTTCCGTGGTCTAGGTTTGAGTGTCAAAGTAAGGAAAAACAATAGAGACAACAACAAACTGCCCCACGATAACAGGTACGGGTTTCTTGGACATTGTCAAATTGTTACTTACTGTTTTGTTTGCATTTATTTACTTATGGAATTATTCATGTCGAATCGAACGATCCCTTTGGCTTTGTTTAGAGAATACTATGATAGGATTATTCGATTGATCAACGGACTTATTGGATGTGTTGTGTTGAGTATGACTTGAGCGTGATTAATGAAACAAATATGGAATGTAATGGATAAGTTAAATGAAAGGGGCCAATATGCGTTGAACGCATGTTGGAATGTATACATTGGGTCTAGTATTCGACTGGACCCCTCGTTAACGTGACGTTGTTTGGACTTCCCGTCACGGGTCAATATCTTGCGGTGGTTCGAGTCCCTGTTGAGTGAGACAGTTGAACTAGTGGTGGTTCGAGTCCCCCTAGTGAGACGCCAATAGCTGGGGTGGTTCGAGTCCCCCTGGTGAGGCAAAGAAGATCTAGCGGTGGTTCGAGTCCCTGTCTAGTGGCACAGCCAAGATCTGGTGGGGTTTGAGTCCCCCTGGTGAGGCAGTTAAAAACTTGAAAGATAACTTAAGAAGTGTGTGTGTGTGCCCGCGTGTGCGTGTTTTAAATATTCATTAGTAAGATCGCATGTAAGTATATAATTTTAATTTCCTGTTTGTGTTAATAAGAAAATTTGACAAATTCCGGGACTGGAACTAAATCCCGTACTGAGAGACTGTTCGATCTCTCACCCGTTCCACTTTTATGTGGGTTCCAGGAAATGATGAGGCCAACATGGAGCATGAATAGGAGGGATGCGGATGAGGAGGCCAATGAGCAGATGGCTTAAGTATCTTTTTATTTTCTTTTTAGTTGAACTTTAATTCTCTCTTTGAAAGTGGATACATTGACTAACATGGCAATTATCGATTTGTTTGCCCTGTTTGTCTTGATCTCATGTTAAATTTATGTTATGTGCTTGAACTACTTGTGATATTAAAAGACTTTGTTTCACTTGTAAATGTTGGATGAGTATTTTTATTGATAATGTATGCGATGTGCACACGCCTTACGTATAAATACGTGGCGGGTTGTCTCGGGGTGTGACACTTCACCATACCTTTATTTTTAAAACGCTAATAACTCAAAATTTAAATTATAAACGTCAAAATAAAACTATTAGATGTGATCTATGTAATTTTCTTTATGTAGTTATAAAAATTTATTACATTCTGGTTTTGTTTATATGTGAATCAATAAAATGAAAATTCAATGTCCAAAAATTGTCCACATTAGTACATTTATACAAGCTGTTGATGACACCCAAAATAAAGTTGATCATATCCAACAGTTTATTTTGACTTTTAAATTTTAAATTTTGAGTTATTAAAGTTTTTAAAAAAATAGAGACATGATGAGGGCATAAAAAATGAAGGCGTTTGAATCCTCCTCATAATTTATATATATTTAGTTGGATACATCTGTAACATTATGAAAATATGGAATCTTGAAAATAATAATAAAAAAAATGTCTAACAGAATTTACAAATTCAAGATTTTAAACTATCAAACATCTCATTTTCATATAATTTGTGAACAGATATGTCTCTTGTCTCCGTTGGTTGGATATGGATTGTGCGGATCCGTGAGAATAAGTTTGAAGGGTTTTGAAATAAAATACAACTATCCAATTCATAACGGCTGTCGGGATGTTAGAATCAATTTAGTCCCACAAATTTTGCGGTAAGAATAATAGAGAGTATATAAGGCGTTAGCAGTGTTCTAAATAGCGCACTATAGCGTGTTTGGTCGACTCTAAATGCGCTATTTGAGCTACAGACGCTATAGCGGTAATAGGGGTCCACTATAGAGCATAGCGTGTAGCGCAAATAGCGTGCTCTATGCAACATTTGTTGTTTTTTTTTTTTTCAATTTATATGGACTTGAAATAAAGGATCAAATTGGATTTTAACAGTGATTTTTTTTTTGCAATTAACGTACTAAGCTTTGTATTAAACGAGAGATCCATCAAACAAAATCAAATAAGGAAGCTACAACAAGCTACAAATATGAAAGTTTTCAAGAAACAACCATCCCAACGAGCAACCTATAGTTAATTTTAAGTTTTAACATTTAATTGAAATTTTATATCATTTTGATTTCGACTTTTGTTCCTATTTCTTAATCAATTATGGTACGAAGAACAGTCTGTCAGAGAGAGATGAAAAGTTATAAGAGACTCTCCTAATTTATTTTCTGTTCTACGAACTGGGAGGAGGCAGGTAAAATTAGAACCTTTATTTTTTTAATTTGTGTAGTTTGTCTTTACTTTCAAATATGAGGTTAATTTTACTTTTTATTAAATTAGCGAGTAGTTTTGTTTTAGTGCAATTTATGTTACTGGTTTTTTTTTCCTTTCTTGAAGTAACAAAATGATACTTACTATAATGTAGTTGAAATATTTTGAATAGATTAATATAGTTAATTATGCCATGATGTCTATAATATAGTATAAATATATAATATATTTTTTATAAAAATCAAATAATGCTATGTAACTTAGCTTTTGTTATAGCGACGCTATTCGCTATAGCTTCTTTTAATTGTAGCCTTCCCGCTATGATGCGATAAACGCTATTTAGAACCTTGGACCTTAGAGGCTTAAATAATTGAATATCGCTGAGTGTGGAGAGAGAATTGATGCGCCACAACTTAGATAAATGGATTCGAAAGCGGAAGTTAATTTTTTTGGTTTGAAACCGGGGGATATATCCAGAAATCCAGATCTGTATTTTGGCAATTATCCACACCGAATTACACGGATTCGGATCCGTTTACAGCCCTAGGTAGAGTCCACTGAAAAATAATTTACAAATGAAATAAAAGGAATAGATGTGGATGAGGCAATATTGTCGTTCGTGTGGTCGGTTAATTTATTTTCTTCATTATATATATATAATCAATTATATTTAATTATCAACGTAAATTTTCAATTTCCAATTGAATTTAAGGTTTCGAGTGTATTGAAATTTTTAATTAAGTATCATGTGCTAAGATATGAATTTCCATCTATATTTATATATTATAATAAATTTTAATTGCTCGTGATTAATGGTTTATAACTAATTAAAAAAATGTTTAAGATATAACACAATTTTGTTTGTTAGTCTAGATCATCATGTGATAGCCGCATCTGGAAAGATAGTTACTATTAGGTTAACCGAGTTATGATAAGGAGAATAAAAATATTAGATTAGTGGTGGATAGGGGTGTCAATGGGTACAATACGGAGAGGGTGGAACCATTTTCATACCCATACCCACTAAGAATTGACCTTACCCATATCCTACCCATACTCGTTAAGAATTTTCCTTACCCTACCCTACACATACTCGTTAAGATTAGCGGGTAACGAAACGGTAGTGGGCGAATAACGAATAATACAAATATAATAATTTTATTATTTTTACAAATAAACCATAAAAACTTACCATGTCATACATATGCAATCATAATTACTAATATAAAATTAAAATATAATGAAGTGATGTCCGAAAACGGCTCGTTTGATTACAAATAAACCATAAGAACAACCAATAGAACTAGAGAGTAGGCCGGGCGAATAATTTGTTTCCAGCCTTCATTATATAACCAACATTTTCCCAAAATAACCTATACGCATCTCATATTAGCCTTCAACCTTTTATAATGTTCATTATGTAATCAAAATTTCAACAAAAATATCAAAATAGCCATCCTAGTCATATAACTAAGAAAAACCACAAAATTACCAATACAGTACTAATCAAAATTTCGGGCACCTCCAAGTCACTCGTAATTGAGCACTCAGCAATCTCTTGTGTAGGACAATGGATCAATCAATTACTTTTTTTTCTTTATATATAAACCAATTAAATTGATCAATTACTTGAGTTATTGAAATTACAATTAGTTAAACTTGTAAATTTTGCCACCTGATTAAAAAGAGAGAGATTAAGTAACTCAAAATGTAATAGCAATTTTCAAGAAAATTACCTATAACAAGCTTGCCCCATAATTTAATTTTCGGCTCATTCTTGTAACAACCTCCAGGGACTATACTATTTCCATGTGTGCCTGGGGGACATTCACATTTGAATGATCCCGGAGTGTTTTTACAAATACCATAGCAATTTGAACTAATCTGGCACTCATCTGTATCTATATATATATATAGTGTCTGTTCGGTTGGGTAGGATTTAGCTTCCTTAATGCTCCTTAGACTCTTAATCCGCATTAATCCGTCCGAACAGCTGCTCTCACTAGTGGAGAACTATGAATTAGTATCAGTTGTTTTTAGGTATTAGCATCGGACTTTATGCGACACTAATCGGGCTGATACTAATACTTATAAAAGACCGACACTAAAGGTATAAGAATTAGTGTCGGTTTATAAATAAAAAGCTGACACTAATAAGTATTAGTCTCGGCTCTTTATTTATTAACCGACACTAATTCTTATTAGTCTCGGTTTTTAATTTAAAGACCGACACTAATACCTATTAGTGTCGGCTGATTATATTGGACCGACACTAGATCTATAGTCTGACTCTTACCATTCATATTTAAGAATATATTAGTGTCGGCTCATGTTAATCAACCGACACTAATGATTATTAGTGTCGGCCGAATATTTATTAGCCGACACTAATAGTTATTAGTGTCGGATATAATATTAAGAGCCGATACTAATACCTATTAGTGTTGGATAATTAAATAATAGCCGACACTAATTTTTTTTTTTTTTTAAAAAAATAAATTTTATTATGTGGCCAGCTGCCATATATTTTTGCTGGCCTATAATATAAAGAGATCAAATAACACATCCTAAATTAGACATCTAAGTTAAGCTATGTTTAAATTACAAAGTTCACCAAATAATACAAATTAAACAACACATCCTATATTGTCAGACTTTTCGCCCCTAACACTTCCTTCAAAAAATATTTACCCCACATTGTTCGCATGTATTCGATGTTTACTCCGTTGTACTCTTTGGGGAAGTCCTACATTTTTTAAATGATAAAATATGAAAATTTCATATTTTTGGGGTATGATATATTAATTATGCATACTTTTGCAAAAAAAAATATGCATACCGTGAGGTTCGGAAAAATATCAAGGAATCGAGTTATTATGTCATACACGAATAACATGACATAGTATCCACATTCCCAATCTCCATCTTGTTGTGGGCACTGCATTAAAAAAAATTAAAATTAGGACACTATCCAAAAAGTCGAAAGATACAAACATATATGAAGTCGAAAGATACGAATTCACATCATCTCTTTTCCATTGAACAAATTTGTATTAATTACTATTACCTCAACATTTGAACGCTTCCACCTAGTTTTTCCAGGTCCTCCGGTACATGAATCCGTTAGGAATGGGCTGTTAGAAAATAATTCAATTGTGAGAGCACATAAATAGATTTAGAAAAGAATTACTATTACCTCAACATTCGATGCTTTGTGGGTTGCACTAGTGGAGAACGTGTCTTATATATATGTGGTCCTCAGAAATAGATTTAAAGATACGGAATTCAAAATTTTTTTACTAAAACCAGACCTAAGGTTACATTGCTAGAAAGAAGGCAAAAAATAAAAAATAGAAAGATTAAACAAAGGAATAAAGAGATGAGAGAAGGAGAGACAGCATGCAGCTAGCCCACACCCTGCTTGAGGGCTTGATTTCTTAATCGATGTTTGCTGGTAAACTGCAGTTTTGCTATTCTGAAAGCCTGATTTGTTATTTTCACCGTGGGTAAACCACTACACCAAATTTCGGTTTATTTACATGGAGATGTTCATTATTAGATAAACTATATGCTTGATTTATTTGGTGGTCTTTGGGATTTTCTTTATCTGTCTGGTATGGAGTTTTATACCATGAACCATATGCAGCAGAAATGAAGAAACAAGAAAAGAAGAATACAAGAAAATTTGAGAGAAGCTGAGATTCAAAAATCCATAACAAATAGCAGAAAAATCGAATTGATACAAACTTTGGGTCTAAACTGTATGGTAGATAATCCTCTACATGTCTGTGATCTTAGATTTGACATAATCAGAGTCTATATCCTCTGATTTGTCATTTCTTCACAGAAGGGTATTTTGGGCATATTCTTATGACAGAAGGGATCTACATGTCCTTTTCAGCTTTTTTACCATTGAACAAATTTGTATTTTTATGACAGAAGTGATCATCACAGCCTCAGTTTATGGTCATTTTGAGTTTGGACTTTGACATGATTTCACTTCCAAAGAAAACCTTATTTCCTTGCTGGATCACAGAGAAGGCTTCCATATAGCAGCCCCAAATTTAGATTAAAGGTTAAAAATATAACAAGTCCAGTCCTCTAATGCAAGAGAACATGATTTGCAAGTCCAAAACCTCATGGAATCAGAAAAAAGAAAAAAGAGTGCATGATTTACAATTAAACTTAGCGGTTTGAAAAACTTACCCCTCAAGCGCTTTGATGATCTTGTAACCTTTTCTCGGGCTACCCATGGAATCAAACATGTAAAACGTGCTCGCTCTTGGCATCAGCACAATCAACATCCAATGTACACTGCATATTTATGTAAAACATGCTATAATTTTTAATTTCTACAAAATGAAAGAAATTGAAGAAGTTATATAAATAGAGAGAGCGATAACTAACCCCTCGTGATATGGTAAGAATATAATTTTTTTGTCTCGGTTTTCTTTCAATGCTGTTGTTAGGTATTCCTCGACAAATTGTCGGTCGCGAACATCACCCTCCACAAATTGGCCACATGTTTTTGCGGGGTCCATGAAACCAACGAGCTGGTTAGGATATTCATCCTTATAGTATTTATGCGCATACCTGCAAATAAGGGCAGAAATGTCATTATTAGTAAATTTTTGCACTATTACAATTATTAACTCACATCATGAATATCTGAATAATTGGTCCAGTGAGCATTGTATTTGGTGTAATCAAAGCCTTCAAATCATCGGCATGAACGGAAATTTGGTTCTCGCTATGGAAAAGGTCAATTGGCGGATCGATGTGGAATACGTTGCCTACTTGCTGAACAAACCGATCACGTAGACTCTTGAAGGTAGGACCCAACGTATCAAAATTTATACCCTGAAACCCCTTGTATTGATCTCTTTCTTCAAATTAACCCATCACTATGAACTAACTTCCCACTTGGAGGAACTTGTAACTCTTTACGTGGTTCCTGCAATTAGAAAATGAAAAATCAAGGATAACTCTACTAGTTACGGAATTGTAAGCTAAAGAATTTGTAAGCAAGCATTTTTACCTCATCTAAAGATATCATATCCTTAGGCCATGCCGTGAAACTAGAACGGGCTAAGCGAAGAGTAGCCACCTCGTCATTTGGTACGGGTACAGGGGTCTCATCTTCACCCGCGGCATAATCATCCACCATTACTCTCGCATGGCCAGGCGGTACAGGTCTACCGTGAATAACTGTGCCTGCATATATCGTCCCTACAGCCACTTGAATCTTTTGCCCATCCCGAATCAAATGGAGTTTGCAACTGCGCTCTTCCTTTAAAGGAATCAAGGAATATATCACAAAACTTGTAATTGTTTTACAATTTGTTCATTTTTGGAGCTTGATTTTGGACAATCTAATACATGGAATTTGATGGGATCTAGGTCTGTCAATCAGAGAAACGAAGGCAGGGGTAAAACAGGAACAGCTATGTATCGGACATTGGGCAATTGCTCTCTGCATTTAATGACATAAATCCATCTTTACTATCAACTTTGACTTAATTCTTGACATCACCAGTAAAAAAAAAAAAGGGTCAATAATATAAAAGTGGGTGTGCAACCAATAACATAGTACACTACAGCAGAAATACCCTTCTGCGACCGGTCAAATGGGTCGCAGATGGGTGAAGCGCCGGTCGCAGAAGGTGGGCGCCGGTCCCAGATGACCAAAATGGGTCGCAGTTGCTCTGTCACTGATGACTACCCTGCTGACGTCATCGGTCTCTGAAGGTTATGGCGCCGGTCGCAGATGACCCCTTCAGCGACCGACTAGATCCGTCCCTAGTGTGACATGCTGACGTGGCTAGAGACTTATCAGAGACCGACTGGGCAGTCACGAAAGGTTTCCAAATCGGTCGCAGAAGCTTATTATTTTTTTTTTGTTATTTTTTATTATTATTTTTTATTTCCAATTAGTAAGAACTGTAACAAACAAATATAATATTAAACCCATTCTATTCATATATTTTTCTCTCACCTCAATTGGTACGAAACGTAATATTCACAAGCATTTAACATCAAATATCAGACGATTCACAAGCAATTTAATTGATACATATCAAGCATTTAACATTAAATATCAAATAATTCACAAGCAATGTAATTGATACGTACCAAGAATTTACCATCAAATATCAAAAAATTCACTAACTCCTCTTGCTAAGTAATTAGAACTCCTCTTTATTGAATACATTCAAAGATATTCAAAGTTTGACATAAAATGGGAATGAAGTAATTAACAGTATTTTTCCAAATAAATGATTACTTGCCAGCAGTGACCTACAAAAACTTAAAGCTTGCTTTATATGAGAATTGTTCATGTTCATACAAATTTATGATATAAAATCCAGAAGTAAAACCGACCAGATCCTTTTATGGCTTATGGTGATAACAACACTTGTCAGCTATACTAAAGGCTATTTCCTTCTCTGTTTCTCTTCAAGTGAAATACTTTCAAATCCAAAGCTGGAACAATAATACCAACTATAAAATTTAAATCAAAATTATATTAACCATTTTGAACAGAAGTGCCATCACTGTCAAACAACACAAAATATCTGTGCTTAAAAGCTGAAAATATTTTTCTAATTTTATAAAAAGTCAGCATGCACAAACAAAAAATATATTTCTATTTGTACCAGTTGCACATGTGTATGTATATTTTTCTTTGGTACCAAACAGAAGTCAAATCCACCAATAAATCAAATTAATTCTATGGTACACAAATTAATTGTTTTCTTTTTTGTATAAGATCTTTTTCCATGACATTCTTACCTTGCCTGAAAAATAGGTCGTGTAATTATTCCGACTGTTGATAAGGGCTCCCAAACAATAGTCTATGATCAGGTTTGTTTGTTTGTTTTCTTTTTTCTGAAAATTAAGATAAGAATACAAGTTAAAATTAAGACAAGAGCTATAGCAATGCACAAAAATAAAAAAGAGAAACAATAGCCTAAATAAAAAAAGAGGCTCAATTGTATGAGAAACTCAAAACAATTTTAGACTGATGCAACGAACCAGTTGAACAAGATGACAGTACCAATTTGATGACAGAGTCATGTTAATATAAAGTACTGGTAAACCTAACTGATATACAAAAGCCATTTGATGGTATTGTCTGACTAAACTTAAAGTTATGCTAAAGATTATGCTAAAGATTGCAACTTAAAGATTATGCTAAAGATCACGAGGTCAAAACTAAACTTAAAGTTATGCTAAAGATTACAACTAGAGAAAAATGTAAAGGGTATGCATGCAAAATTCTCAATCTCATGCTTATTCACTTGCTGGTAAAAAAAAAAAATGCAATACAGTAAAAGGGGTAACCTTAGAATTGTTTAAATCTGATCTTTCCATAATAGATCATTAATTGTTGGGACCATGAAATAATGATCTGCCATAATAGATCATTAAAATAATCAAGTCACTTGATGACTCATCAGTAGTAAGTGAACTTCTACATCTCTTCCATATGAGAAAACAAAAATTAAGATTTACTAGGAGAAACTTCGAGTACCTCTAACCAGAAGAAGAATTTGCACAAGAGGTTCAGTCTCTAATACTTGTTTGCTTCAGAGATTTGGATTGTCAGGTCTACAAATTCAAAAAAAAAAAAAAAAAAGGTGTATAGTCACTAATATTAATAGATACCGAAATACCTATTTAAAATTAAAAAAGCTACAAGTGCAGAATTGTATAAGTTGTCAACTATGCTAAAGAACCTAACTGACCCTCAACCATGCTAAAGATAGCAGATAGCTATGACATAAAAATCTAACTGATTATTGAGAAAATAATAATAGATACAAGGTGACATAAAAATCACCACCGGTACATACATACAAGGTGACAAAAATGTACCATCCCTCGTACCAGAACCATACATTTTTTCTAAAACTAATTGAATGGTACCATATCTAACACTACTAGTACCAAAACAACTGAAATTATTTACTGGTACCACACTCCAGTAACTAAACTACGAGGTATCAGGTCCCCACTCCAAGCTTCTGGCAAAAAAAATAAACTCCCGAATTGGCTAAACAAAAACATTAATTACAAATTGAGTGAGACAAGTACCATTAGACTATCATACTGTAAAAAAGTAAAGGAAAAACAAATTATAAGTACAAAGACAAAAATGTTGCATAAAAGGTATACACTTACATGTTCTTAATGGTTAGCACCTCTTCCATCTGTTTTCCTTTGACCCATTCAATAGCTGAAATTTTTTTTTAAAAGAAGAAGAAATATTAGCCTTTTATTGTTTGATTTAATAGAGCACATAAAATATGTCACAAAAAACATAAAAACTTCTCTACCCTAATTGTACCATCTTTCAGTCTTGTACAGTTAACAATTGGTACAGCAATACAAAATCCAGATGACTACCTTTTACATCATTCATTGAAAGATGAAAAAAAGATCAAGATGGATAAAAAAAAACACTGATTTTAGGCGCTCAAAAAGTTTATATATTGATCAGCATGAATATTACACCGTTATGAACAGATACTAAATTATCAATTTGGTACTAGACTGGTACTGGTACAAGCATCTCAGTACCGGACAGAATAAACAGAACCCCTAAATCACAGGAAAAAAAAAATCACAGAATCACAGTAATCTCCTCTCAGTCCCCTCAGTACTAAGAAAAAAAAGAAAAGAAAAAAAAGAAGATAAAAAATTAAAAATATTACCTTTGGGAAAAGGGGATCAGAGCCAGTGGTCGGTGGTCGAATGACAGGGTGATCGGTGGCCAGTGGTCGGTGGAGAGGAGGAGATCGAGAATGGAGAGGAGGTGGTCGGTGCTCGAACGGAGAGGAGGAGGTCGGTGGAGAACGGAGAGAACGGAGATGAGGTGGTCGGTGGAGAGGAGGAGATGATCGGTCGTCGATCAGAGGGAGGCGCGCGTCGATTTTGTGGCGCCGTTTTTTTTTTCTTTTCTTTTGCGGTTAACCTAACACAAAACAGTGTGGGAGAGGAGAATAACGCATCTCCATAGATGTATTTCAGGTTGACCTTCTGGGACCGGGCCAAATCGGTCCCACAAGGGTGTGGGCGCCGGTCCCAGAAGGCTGTGAGTTAAATCTGTCCCCGTTACTTTTTTTTCCTTTCGTTTTTTTGATTTTTTTAGATCTTCTGTGACCAACAATCGGACTGGTCCCAAAAATCAGTCACAGATGGGTCATTTTGCTGTAGTGGTAATAACCAGAAACATTACTGTAATTTGGGGAGGGGGATTCATTTCACCTAAAGTAACTCAAATTTTGAGTTTAGATCAGGAGTCATATCTATTTTGGCATGACTAGTAATGTAGTATAAAGGTTTCATGGATTAATTTCACCTCATACCGAATTGATCTGAATTATGATCTGATTATCCTGATCAGAACTCAAATTTTGAGTTTCTTTGAGTTTAGATCAGATCGTGCAATCTACATTGGCACACATATTAAAAGGGTATTGTTATTGTGCATTCCATCTTAAATGGATTCCTTGATTCTAATTGAATGGTCCAGATCTAAACTCAAATATTTGTGCCATGCATGGATACAACCTGGAATAACAATTTTACCTCAATGAAATCGAGAGAATGTGTTGGTTGCACCGACGGGCAACTGCTCTGGCTCTGAACAAATCCAGTGCCACTTGGTGCTCGATTCTCCAGTGCTACTTGGCCCATCAACATTGTTATTTGCCTGCCTTGCCTCTCCACAACCTCCAATACGTCTTTCATTCTCTCCGCTACCTCTCTTTGTATTCTCTGTTCTATACTCTCCTCAAACTCCGAAGAAGTGTGCCTCTTCCTTTTTCCGCACCTAGCATAAGCTTTCTTTATACCCACAAGAGATCCAAGGCCTCTCACCCTCCCCGGATGTTCTGGATTTTTAAGGGACTTTCCTAGAATATCGTCGTATCGATCGGGGGTGAATGTGCCTTCCTTGAAAGCCTCTTCTTGTTCTTCCTGATATGATTAAACCAATGACAATAGGTTATAACATAATTAATTAAATTTAAATTTAAATTGAAGACACCTTCAACCATGTACTAGATGCTCACAATTGTCTTGATCATTTCTTTTGTTTCCGGGTTAGGATGAACATGTTCCCCATCGTCCAACACCTTCTCTCTTGCGAGTTTCCATGCGATGTGCCTATGTTCAACCTCCAACTTGTTGAGCTGTTCTTCCGACAACACACTAGTAGTTGACCCACTCGATGACACATTAGTTTGTGACCCCTGTTTAGCAACCTCCATCAAAGTTTCTTTGAGCTTCTTCTGGAAGTTTTCACCCTTGTAACCTCTGTTTCCCAATAAATGTGGGTACAAGTTTTTCTCCTGATTCTCCTTCCCTTGTCTACTTAGGTTCTATAATTTCAGCAAGAAAAGAATTGGCATTAACAAATCATTTGAAATTTTGGTAGTTGGCATGAAGAAATTAAAAACCTGGAATTCTTCCGACTGGTGATACTCAACGAAGTCAACCCATTGATTAGGTTCAATGGACTTATAATCATCAAAGGGCGTCTCACCCTTCAGTACGAAGTCCGTATACAGAGTACGTCTGAACCTTCTGAAGGAAACACCCATCTGACTAGTGATCTCCTTCTTCAAATCTATATCGTCATCAGGTAATTTCCAACCGAGCTGCGAAAGAAAGCACAACAAGTTTGGAATTAGTTAATATGCTGCACGCGTATGAGCATTGTTCTTCAGTGCCTTAACTTTTCTAACCTGAAAGGTGTTTTTATCAGAAATTCTGCATGCGTATGACATTTGTTTTTATCAGAAATTCTGAATAGGACCAGCTGCTAATATCTTTATCTTTAGACTAATTTTTTTGAAAAAATGGTTCTACACCAAAAAATAACACCAACTAAATCAAGAAAGACCCTTACTATGCCTGAAATAGTCTTCGAAATGTCTAATGAGATAGCCTGCACTCTTAATTTCACAAACAGACCCTCATATTTCTACATAATTAAGTAGGTTAATGTTATTTACTTGGAGGTCTTGCCAAACAGTTTCCTTTATACGATCTGGTACGTCAGGCCACTGTCGGTAGCATATAGGAACGTGGGCTCTCACTGAAATCCCAAGTTGCGTACTAAAAGGTGTTGTTTTGTCATTCATAATAGCCCTCCCAAGTGTATCAAATTTCACCCCCTTATTGGGCTGATTAATCACCCTTTTAATATTCGAAGGACCTCGTCCTTTTTTTTTGGTCGAAGCAGACCCACTATCACCACCACCACTGGACATGATAAGAATTGTAGTGACTTCCCTGAAAGGTAAACCAAGCATATATTAATTTAGAAAAGAAGCTGTGGGCTCCAAGAACAATATAAAGAAGTAAATCAGATCTAAAAATTAAAGCCAATTAACAGATTTCAGAAACAAGCCCTAGAAAAGCTGTTTATAAAGAAGCAAATCAGAATACATAGAAAGAAAGAGCCAATAGAAAGAAGTAAATCAGATCTACAAGTAAAAAACAACATAACACACTATACAATATAAATTTACAGGGTAATTTGAGTATATTCTGAATAAGAACCATAAGGACAGGACATATATGATATTTTCTATTTCACCTGACCTACCCCTTCTGCAAGGGTAAGTCTGAAACTTTTAAGGTTTTAATACCTGTACATTCAGAAAATAACTTCCAAATGAACAAAAATCAGCAAGCATGCAGATTCAATGTGAAAAGTGCTTGCCAGAATATAATGCTGATACCAGAATCAGTTTTCCTTGCAAAAGAAAAGTGCTTACCAGTTTTATTTTTTATTTTTTATTTTTCTAACCACTCACGTAAGTAACAAGGAAAAACTTTATCAGTTCAAGATTGCCAACAACGAGTTCAAACCTAAATAATTAAAAAAAAGAAAATAAATTATTACCCGAATATGGTTTCTCCCAGAGAGATTAAGTGGTTGCAGAGAGATGGTGGCACTTGAGTCGCTGTGGTTGCAGAGAGAGGGTGGCACCAGAGAGATTAAGCGGAGGGCTGAGCGGCGGGCTGAGCGGCGGGCACTTGAGTCGCTGTGGTTGCAGAGAGATGGTGGCACTTGAGTCGCTGTGGTTGCAGAGAGAGGGTGGCACCAGAGAGATTAAGCGGCGGGCTGAGCGGCGGGCTGAGCGGCGGGAGAGAGAGCGCCGAG
This sequence comes from Carex rostrata, assembly GCF_964058835.1. Classification (NCBI taxonomy): domain Eukaryota; kingdom Viridiplantae; phylum Streptophyta; class Magnoliopsida; order Poales; family Cyperaceae; genus Carex; species Carex rostrata. The sequence goes on from NC_135924.1 coordinate 589,571, forward strand.
AGAGAGCGCTGAGAGCGGCGGGAGAGAGAGCGATGAGAGAGAGAGGCACGTTTTGATGACTGATGAGGGAGAGAGAGCGGAGATACAGACGGGGTTTTGAAAAACCCTAGGGATCGATGCGCGCGAGAGAGAGTGAAAAATGGTGCGCGGGAGAGAGAATTGGTGCGCCGTGGAATTTGGGGATAGCGAAGCGGGCAATAAAGGAGGTCAAATGGAGGTGTCCAGTTCCGCCCTGTTTATATCAGATCAGATTAGCACTATTTTTAAAGCAGATCGGAGGGTCAATTGATGCATCATGAAATTTTAGTTGGAATTTTTTCATCAAAAAGATACATATATACACATATATATATAAAATTTCAGTTGGAATTTTTTTTACCGAATAGCTTGCATGTCTACCATCGTTCCATCATTTAATGCATCCTGAAAAAAAAAAATTCAATCCATCAAACGTAAAGAATATTTATAAAACATAGTTTGAGCTACGAACTAAAAAAACAGCGTCTATATGTAACATACCAATAACAATTAAATGAATCAACTTTCTTCAATCCATTCTCCTTCATTATGATCGTGGCGCATGTAACTTGTTTCGGTGTAATCTCCGGTTGGTAACGTTGGCATGCCAACGGAAAATGGAGGTATCTCGTCAAAATGATCGTACACTTCTTCGTCAACTACATTATCAATCCCGATAATACGTCTTTTTCCGGATAGGACCACATGTTTTGTACGATCGCTAGGATCAGTTACGTAGAACACTTGTGTTGCTTGTCTTGCTAGTATGAATGGATCATCCTTATATCCCAACTTGTTGAAATCCACCAAAGTGAAACCATCGTTGTCAACCTTAACCCCCTTACGGTTATCAATCCATTTGCACAGAAATAAAGGAATCTTAAATGTTCTGTAATCTAGTTCCCAAATTTCTTCAATAAACCCATAATACGACATCGATGCTTGCGAGGGTCCGGCATCTTTAGCTCCCGAAAGAACACTCGAAACGGCTACTAATGTTACACCACTGTTCTGCACGGTACTCTTTTCATCTTGAGTTCTGGTGTAAAATGTATACCCATTGATGTCAAATCCCTGGAAAGACCTCACAACATGAACTGGACCAAGAGCCAACTTTTTGACAATTTCTTTAATATTTTCTCCATCCTGAGCTTCCATGACTCTACATGCAAACCAAGTTTGAAACTTTTCATTATGTTCACTAATCAACCACTTATCGGATTTTTTAGGATTCTGTTGTCGCAAGATGGTCATGTGCTCGTCCAAATATGGATGAACGTCGGTTAGGTGTTGTAAAACATGGAAATGTGCTAGTGCTATTATTGTACGGTCGGGAATGATTAATTTTGAACCGATTGTGCCTACACCATGAAGTCTTCCCTCGTGTCGAGGTTTAGGGATGCCAACAGTTTTTAAATCATCGAGATATTGAGTACAATACTCAATAACCTCTTCAGCAGCATAGGCTCTTATAATGCTGCCCTCGGGACGATATCGGTTCCGCACATATCCCTTTAAAATTCCCATTTATCTCTCGAATGGATACATGTACCGTAAGAAAACTGGTCCACACATCTTAATTTCTCTGACTATATGAACAATTAAATGAACCATGATATAAAAAAAAGACGGCGGAAAATACATTTCAAGATGACAAAGAGTTACAACAATCTCCTTTTGCAAATCATCCAACGTATCGGAATCTGTTACTTTGCAACAAATGGCATTTAAGAAAAAACAAAGCCTCGTGATGGTCTTCCTAACACACGTTGGCAATATACCTCGAATTGCAATAGGAAGAAGCTGTGTCATTAAAACATGACAGTCGTGAGACTTCATACCTGTCAATTTTAAATCTTCCAGTGAAACTAGCTTTTTAAAATTTGAAGAATATCCAGAGGGAACTTTAACACCATGAAGACATTCACAGAAGCTTATCTTTTCTTTTTTCGACAGCGTATGCATGGCAGGTTTTAGATATGTACAAATTTTACCATCTGATCTTTCCTTCTCTCCTGGTTGTAGATCCGGCCGTATGTTCATTAATTTCATGTCTTTCCGAACATTGATTCCGTCCTTAGTCTTACCCGGAATATTCAACAATGTTCCAATTATGCTATCACAAACATTTTTCACTACATGCATCACATCGAGACAGTGTCGAACCTCTAAGTGCTCCCAGTATGGTAAATCCCAAAATATTGATCTCTTCTTCCAGCAACTTTTCGGAGCCCCTTTCTTTCTTCCCCCTCTTTTCTTAAATTTCCCTAAATCAACCTTGATATCCTTCACTCGCGAATAAACTTCTTTAGCGGTCAATGGATAACGTGTTTTGTTGTTCTCGGTCTTTCCGTTGAATTCTTTCTTTCTCTTTCGGTGTGCGTTATTGGTAGGAAGAAACCTACCATGACCCATGTACACAGTTTTAGAGCAATGAGTTAACCACATATCGACTGTATCGTCTTCACAAATAGGACACGCCTTTTCTCCTTTAACACTATAACCCGACAAATTGCCATATGCAGGAAAATCATTAATGGTGCAGAAAATCATAGCCCATAAGGTGAAATTTTTCTTGCTATATGCATCGAACATCTGCACTCCTAGTAACCACAATTTTTGTAGGTCCTCTATCAACGGCGCTAGATACACATCTATATCGTTTCCGGGTTGTTTGGGTCCTGATATTAGTAAGGTCAGCATAATGTACTTGCGTTTCATACATAACCAAGGTGGAAGATTGTAAATGCACAATAGAACCGGCCAACTACTATGCTTACTGCTCATGCTACTATGCAGGTTCATTCCATCTGTACTAAACCCAAGCTTTAGGTTTCTACAATCACCGCCAAAGTCAAACTTTCTGTCGATATTCCTCCACTGAGGAGAATCAGCGGGGTGCCGTAATTTTCCATCTTTTTTCCGGTCTTCGGCATGCCAACGCACTAATTTTGCTTCTTTAGCATTTGCGAACAAATGTTTGAATCTTGGTATCACAGGGAGGTACCACAATGCTTTTGCCGGAGGCCCTTTTTTCAATTTAGAATCATCACTGTTATCGTTGGTTACTTTCTTTCTTATGTAACATGATGTACCACATTTTGGACACTCATGAAGATCTGCATACTCATTTATGTATAATATACAATCATTTGGACATGCATGTATTCTTTGAACTTCCAAATCCACTGGACACAATATTTTTTTCGCTTCATAAACATTACATGGTATCTCGTTTCCATCCGGCAGCATTTCTCTTAATAATTCTAATAACGCAGTAAAACTTTTATCACTCCAACCATTAGATGCTTTTAGATTATACAATTTTAATACACCTTGCAATTTTGTAAATTTAGTACAACCAGGATACAAATATTTTTTAGAATCTTCATAAAAATTCTCAAATACACGATATTGCTTATCATTACCAAAATCCTCTTCTAAATCACGTAACATTTTATCAAAATTACCACATTCATCTACCCCCATATCATCATTTCCATCGCCTTGCACATCACTTCCACTATTGTAATTATGGTCTTCCTGATTCCTACTTCCAGTACCAGTACCTATGCCAGTTTCCAAACTCTCGCCATGCCATATCCAACACGTATAATCTTGCTTGAACCCATGGCGGATTAAATGATTCCTCACTTGGACGGGGTTAGACCATTTCTGGTTATTGTTACAATCACGACAAGGACACGCCATCTTCACATTTCCATTATTTGTCATGTCTTCCATAGCAACTTTTATAAATTCATCAACACCAGTCAAATATTCATCTGAAACACGTGATGCTCCATACATCCAACTGCGGTCCATCTGCAATTATAAGAAAACACAATTAAGTACACATTTAGGGTCAAATGTTCAAATTAGGGCTTATATAGGGCCGGTTTACAATCCTATCCCACTCTTTGAATACTTTGTCTCTATAGTGAACACGTGTTAGTCGCGTTTTAGTATTTAAGAAAATTTCGGCAGCATTTCCCCTTAGTTCCCCGAGTATCCGGGGAACTAATTCGAGGAAATGCTGCCGAAATTTTCTTAAATATTAAAACGCGACTAACACGTGTTCACATCCTAATTGAGACAAAGTATTCAAAGAGCAGTCCCAAAATGGGGACTATTCAAAATTAATCCCTATTGGATTAATTTTGAACGGGTATCATGACCTAGAGGCATTAATAATTCGGTTATGGCTCATAAGACAATACTTTAGCTCGATACCTACCAACTATACATACATTTAATTAACTACATGCATTTATCATAATACACATCCATGCACAAAATTAGACATTAGTTTCATATTATACTTACAATTTTTTTGGATGCCGGATCGAGTGACATAAAGAGATCGTCGCACCAAATCCCTCGAAATTGTTTGGTCCTGTAACGACCAAATGTATTAAAAAGGATTAAAAAAGATTTTTCTACTATTTTTAATGAATTTTTTAAGTTCAATTTTATGAAAATCTGTGATTTTTTCCTTTTTTTTTTCTCTTTTCTGTTCATGGTACACAACATTTGGTACTCAAAACCCCCTTACCAACACAAAGTAGGATGATCAGAAAAATACGAAATAAATCACACATGTAATATGGACTAATATGGACATTTTCATGAAAAGAAACCCAAAATACATGTAGCCAATTGCTGAGAATAAAATTCACAATTAAAAGAATGAAAATGACCGGCTGATGCCCTTGCATAACAAATTCATGAATCTAAAATAGAAATAAAATCTGTAAAAATGTGAAATTTGACCCAAAAGTCAACATAGTTAAGTAAATGATTAATTATGTAATAAAAATACAAGATCACATTCAAAAATCAAGATTAAAAATTCAAATCATGAGCTATCAGCATATGAACTATGCAATAAAATTGGTTGAGTGTATAATTTGACAAATTGATGAAAAAGAGATACATATTCAAAGAGTTAAGAACCAAGGTGTACGATCATTAATTACAACATGATCAATCAAGGTTTCATTGATATTCAAAGAGCAGCTCCAATTTGATAAAATAATCAAGGTTTCATATGAAGAAATGAGCTCCAATTTGATAAAAAAGAGAGGTACCAAACCAAGAGTTAAGAACTCAAATCTAAACGAAAGACCAAATTGATGTTTCCCTCAAGTTCCCTTTGGTACCGGAGTATGACTTACAACATTACTATTGCAATTATTATAATTTCTTTGTAAAAATGGCTGAATTTAGAGGGAAAATTCTTACCCCGAGATATGGCTGAGAAAATGAGCAACTTGAGAGATATAGTAGCTCAAATGCAAGAGAGCCAAGTAGAAGAAGAGTAAGCCCCAACCGATGTCTATAAATATGAAATCAAACCAAGAATATATAAATTCACTTTCAATTGCAAATGTGGTCAATTTGAATAGAGTAGAGTAAAGAACAGAATAGCACTTACGTCCAGAAAATGCAGAAAATACAGTGTTTTCGCGTAGAGCTCTCTCAGCGCGGCTGGTTAGAGTGAACCAAAAAACCTAGCTAGAATCGGATATCAATTATAAAGGAGAAGAATTAGTTTCGGATAATTATTTTTAACCGACACAAATACTTAGTGTCGGCTAATTAAAATGAACCGACACTAATAATCAACAATTAGTGTCGGCTCTTTATAATTAACCGATACTAATTGTTGATTATTAGTGTCGGTTCATTTTAATTAGCCGACACTAAGTATTTGTGTCGGTTAAATCTAATTATCCGAAACTAATTGTTGATTATTAGTGTCGGTTCATTTTAATTAGCCGACACTAAGTATTTGTGTCGGTTAAATCTAATTGTCCGAAACTAATTGTTGATTATTAGTGTCGGTTCAATATAAAAAGCTGATACTAATGTTTTTAGTGTCGGTTTAGTTTAATGAACCGATACTAAAATATTAGTGTCGGTTTTTTAAGGCGACACTAATTGTATGTTCTCCACTAGTGTCTTTTGGCAGGATTAAGCTTACTTACCACAAAACCTTAATCCAGGGAACCCCTTCCTTAGGAATCCTGCCTCCTTTAGACCTCCTTAAGAGCCAAACTTCCTTAGGAATCCTGCCTCCTTAGATCTTGTTGAATATGCTAAACTTTGTCTCTAGTGATATCATGTTTTTGTTTTAGTATATAATATGCATTACATTTTGTCTCAATGAGTTGTGAAGATGAGACTTTGTTAAGGTTATGGTACTTGGTACCACTCGTACCGATATTTTGTTGGTCAATTGATATTGCTTATTAAGGAGCTGCATGTTTATCTGTGTGCTTTTTGGTAGTGCTGCTTTAATTGATTATATAGTTCATGCTAGCTATATTTCTGTTTCTCCAATTTTAGTTATTTCGAACTGTTTTGAATTATATCAGGTCCTTTTCATATTTGTTATAAATAGTATTATCACAATTTTTCTTTTTCTCATTTTTCTTTTCATTTGATTGAAAAGTTGTGACAGGTTTCAATTAAAAATGAGATACAAAATTTAGAATATCACTAATTGGTTGAGTTGGTACCAGTGCAAGTATCGATTTAGATTCAAATTGCATTCAAAACTTTTCAAGTACTTTGAATCGCTTAACCAATTGAGTCATGATTACGGTTGACTTGTTAATTGTAAGTTAACGACACTTAGTTAACTGGATGCTCGGTGTCTTGTTCAAACTTTGTTAACACAGTTTATTCTAATGAAATATATTTAATTAAAATTGTAATACAATTAGATTCATCAATTATATTATAATTATGTTATATGACAACAATAATATGAGGGTAATATAGTCTTTCTCTTATTACATATATACTTTATTCAAAATGCTACTTTCTTAATCTTTTTTATTTGTCGAACATGAACTCCTTAGCGCTCCTTAACCTCTTAATCCACCATGCCGAAGGGGGCCTTACAATAAGAAAGAAAAATATATAGGAGAGTTAGACAATATTATGCATCAATGTAATTTTCAACAATAAACAAGACCTTTTTTTTCAACTGAAAGAAGAGCAATTTTTTTTTTCCTCTAAGATTGCCGAGATCAATAAAAGCAGGCATAATTATAATTAAGAAAGTTGAGCATATCATTTGTAGTATGTACATATATATATATATATATATATATATATATATATATATATATATAACGTACCTTGGCAACCATTAAGGAGATAGGGGTTTCCGTGGTACCCTGGTGCGCAATTGCATATATAACCTTGACCAGTGGCGTGGTCAACACATTGGCTGTTAGTGCTAACACATGCATAATGGGTTCTATTTTGTTTTGCTATTTTGCAGGTCTCGTTCCCTGCAACCCAATCAAGAACCACTGAAAATTTCTTGGCATCCTTAGCCGAAAATGTATGGGCATCCTTGTTAAAGGAGTCACGTTTGGTGAGATATGTATTGCTAAATTTGAAATTTTTTTCTATTATCATCGCATACCCACAAGGGCTGAAGCTTGCAGTATTAGAACTGTTGAAGCTAAAATCAAATTTAATATGATAAGACTTCATTCCAAATGGAATGGCAGTCTGGCAGCAACCGGTACCAGAGCATGAGCCATTCACCAGTCCCTCCTCTCTCAAGCTCACAGATGTACACCCTGTTGTGTACGAGATAGATTGACTCCCTCTTGTGTTCCACATAGATTGACTCGAAAGTTTGACATATGCAGATGTCTCACTACCTAACACTATGAACATATTTTCGGTATTTGATAACATAACAAATGGCGTATTGGTCAAATCAACAGTCAATGTAGCCCCACGAAGTTTTTTGATCGACTTAACATAACACAGCCAAGAAACAACAACCTCAATCCGAGCTTGGCCTTGGGACACGGATATGCTGTGTAATACTAATGACTCGGTTACCACACCTACGCTTGCATTAGATATTGCCTTGTAGCTACCGTCACTCGTCTTATTACACAGGAGGTTGAACTCTTCAGATCTGGAACAATTTTTACCTATCCCAAATGGATAGGTAACCTGTAATTTTATGCAACTTTTTAATGTTAAATAATTAAGATGTTGTATGTAATTAAATAACAGTTAGCTTTTTTAATTCTATGTATGATTGCAATTTTAAACACCATTTTTTTTTTCTAATTTACAAGTTATGAATCATGAGTAGGCCCTTTTCTTTAGTAATATATATGGAACGTACCTCGGTGTCTCCACAATGTGTCGGACATCCGACAGGGGGTTGAAATATTGGTTGAGCCACAGAGAACGACAGTAGTATCATGAAGAAGAAAATGATAGCCATATATATATATATTAATGTATCTTAAAACAACTAAAAGGCTTTAAGAAATTCAAGTGCTTATTTTGAAATTTGAAAAACAGAAACAAATTGGAGTTTGGTTGAAGAAGAGTGAGTGATTTAATTTATAGGGATAGAAGAAAATAACTAACTTGGATCTTCATTGTAATTGCTTGTTGTTCTCTTTTTTCTAAATAAAGTTTTCTTGCTTTGTCACCTTTAATCTTTATATGCGTGCCTCCATAGATATTAATGAATTGCCAGACCAATATATAATTATAAAACAACAAGTTAAGTTAAATTTGACCATTTAATTATCTACTAAAAATAAAATTACTTACATAACCCTGCAAATTCTAGTCCATTAATAGATTAAAAAATGACCATTTCCAGATATTCTTCAAATTCTTATCTCCAAGGAAAAAAAGGCAGTTTGGTCCAAATTTTTTCTTTTCTTGAGAAAGTGGGAAAACCTACTAATTTCATTAGAAACCAGAGTGTTCAAATGCTTTCAAGCTCCAAACATCTAGAGCCAAAAAACATATACAAAATATCTGGATATAACCAAAGGAACAAGACATTACATCAAATTTCCAACTAAAGCAACTAAAACAACCAAAAACTTCACATTACAAAGCAACAACCACATGAAGGCATCTAAGCTATATAACTTGAGCTGTACCAAGCATACGGGTTATATCTCCTTGTATTGGCGGGGTGGTTTCCCCATCCTCTTCCTCGACCCCTATCGCTGACAAGGTCAGCTCGTCCTCTGACATGAGAGGGTGCAATTCCTGAGTAAGCAAGTTATTAGTATCTAAAGGCAAAATTAGAGATAAGTGAAAAGTATAACCATTATTGAGAGTGTTGCACCAAAAGCTAGTAAGAGAGATGATTTTTGAACCTACTGATTTCAGTGAAGGAATACATGTGTTTTGAAAACATAATTTATTTCTTTCCAAAATTTTTATTTATATAAAAAATATAAAATTTTTGGAAGACCAACAATCCAACACTGACAGTTCCTAAAAAAAATAAACAGTCAGTACAGTGTATCAACACTGACGGTTCTAAAATAAAACAGTTAGTAAAAATATCAACATTGACGGTTCTAGAATAAAAAAGTCAGTGAATAAAAAATTACAAAGAAATTGACAATAAAATCAACATAAAAGAAAGTTTGAAATCGGACCGTTCATTTTTATGTGGAAAATCAACGGTTGATTTGTAGTGAAATCATTGCAAATCTATTTTAAAATGATCAAGGGAGAACATTGAACGTAACCAACCTAAAAATTCGAAAGTTTAATTTTGTATAAGTTTCGATCCAACACGAAGTGTTTATGGCCATACGATGCTTCAATTTTTGGTCAACTAGATAGATGGGTAAATAAAAATAAATTTTGATCAAACTTGGATGCACGACAATAAATACAGTACTCTTTAATTTAAATGGTTCCGATCGACCCACGGATAACATATTCTCGTGCGTCTTCATTAACTCACAAAACAAGAGTTTATGTTTTATGTTCATGTATAGAAGATATGAGTCATATATGCAACATGCATGTAATGCTATATAATTTAACGTGTCAAAATAATTTAATTAAGCAATAAATAACTTTAATTATTGCATAAATATTACTAATATAATTTTCATTACCAAATATTTTCTAAAATTAAAGTCAAATGTTGATGTTAATTGCCTAATCACGTATTATTACTAATCATACTTATTAAACCAACACTGACTATTCAATTGAAAAAACAGTCGGTGTACAGTATACTATCAATATTGACCCTTTTATTAAAAAAAACAGTCACTGTTGCTACACTGACCCTTTTATTAAATAACAGTCAGTGTTGTTATTCAACATTGACGCTTGAAAAACAGTAAGTTTTGGTTATCAACACTAACTGTTTTTAAAAAACTACTGAGTATTGGTTATTAACACAGATTGTTTTTAAAAAACTAGTCAGTGTTGGTTGTCAACACTGACTGTTTTTAGAGCGTCAGTGTTGATACCAACACTAACGCTTTAAAAATCATCAGTGTTGGTGTTCAACACTGACGCTTTAAAAACTGTCAGTGTTGACAACCAACATTGACTGTTTTTTTTTAAACCGTCAGTGTTGATAACAAACACTGACTGTTTTTCAAGCGTCAATGTTGAACAACAACACTGACTGTTATTTAATAAAAGGGTTAGTGTAGGTATAGCAACACTGATGCTTCGGTTAAAATAGTCGGTGGTTAAGGGTCGGTGAAGGGGTTTTTTGTACTAGTGATCATAATTTATTCAATCTTTATGTTAATCAATAAAGAGCATAATTATAACTGACAACATTTTTTTTGTATTAGGGAGAATATACCTTGTGATGCACATCCTTATAGATGTCGCAGCAGGGATTACCTTTGGGCTTCTAATACTTGCATCTTGGATTTCCAAATTTGATCAAAACCTTGTTATATGTTAATTACTAATGGATTGCGAGAAACAAATTATGTTTCCAGGATGCAAGCATTCCTCTCTGAAGGTACGTGGGTTGTAAGATCATTTCTTTACTACTACTTTTTGGTGTAAAACTCTCAATAATGGTTCTTTACTAAATTTGTCTCTTATCTTGGCTTTAGATACTAATGAATTGATAAACTGGAGAGGGGTTTGCAAGAAGCATTTCTTTACTGTTTTTGGTTTTCTTTTTCTTGGTCCGATCCAACCGTTGCTTACTGGTTGTGGCTGGTATGAGTTTTTTTTTCAGTTTTTTGCTTGCTTGTCTGATTTCTGATAAAGACTTCTTTATTGGTATTGCCCTGTTATTCTGGTACAAGGGATTTTTTTTTCTGATGCTGGTATGTTGTTGGATGAACTACAGTTCTTTGTTATCTGTAGTTGGATTTCAGATCTGATTTTTTTATATCAGGAATTGATGGTTGTTTTCTGGTTTTGCTGGTTTTGTTGGATTTTTTATATCGGGGATTGATGATTGTTTGCTGGTTTTGCTGGTATTTTCTGGTATTTTCTGGCCCCTTTGTTTTTGCTGATAAGAACCAGTCGCTGATTCTCGGTTTCTTTGTTTGTATTGATCTGATAGATCAGGTTGTGGGCTTTGGGGTGGCTGGTACAGTTCCTCCTCTGGACGGAACCCTACTACAATAGGAATAAGTGTGTCCTTGTTTTGCTAGCAAAGAGGCAAAGGATTCAACAATGGGGCGTGTCTGTACGAAGACCATGAAGAAATCATCACGCTAGGTAAGTTATCACTTCTCCCTTCTTACCTTATTTCAATGGATTGAGTGAAGGATTGACTTGATGATTAAATAAAGTTCAATAAAGAATTGTTGCCTTGCTAAATTTATGACTTGTGATTTCAGCTCTTCAGTTTCTGATTGGGTTGTTTATTTGAAATGGGAAAATTTGATAATGATTTAGTTTAGAATAAATGTTTGACTTTTCATGTGGAGGAATCAGATCCAGAATATGAGAAACTCTATAAAAATGGACATACGGATCCATAGTACTGACTGATGTGGGCTATGCATAGTACCGTAGCCTCACTATTATTTCTTAACTTTCTATTTTGGTATTCTTTGCATACGTTCAGTGAGTTCTTTTGAAATTTGTTGTCATAATTGGGTCAGTCATTAGCAGACTTTGGTAAGGCGAGAACTCTGGTGGGAATTTGAAAAGGGGGAATTTGAAATGGACTGAGAGAGATGAAGCTATTAGATGCATGTGAAGGGGAATCTCAAGGAATCTTCTGGTATGTTCATGTTCATTTTACTATCCTTTTATTTACCTAAACTAAAATATTATACATGCCATCCCAATCAGCTGTGGGTTTTGCTTGAAATCTTTTAAGTTTTTTTTTTTATTATTGACTGTGAATTTATACACTTCTGTTGCTACTTTTTTGTCTTGCTATAATTTCAGGTTTCTTTTACCTCCATCTTATAGTAATAAATAACATAGCATCTACCAAGCTTTAAAAAAAAATGATATAACAGCATATTTCTTTGGATCCTTTCTTGGATAAACACCATTATTGGTAACGAAGGGTATTGCTGTTGGGTTGATGGGTCTTTCCAGGATCCGAATAGGGGTGGGGGGAGGATATATAATTTTTAAGGGTGATAATATGATACAATATGAAGTCATTTATGGTGAGCCTTTCTCTCCTTTCACATGGAATCTATTGCTATGTTTTGTGCGCTGCAAGGTACTGCAGTTTCAAGGGGAATTGAGGTGTGCATGCACTTTTCTATCAGACTCCATGTTGCTTAGGGTACGTATGATGAATGTTAAGCAAGCTCCAACAATTGTTGAATGACAGGCACACAAAAATTATGCAATTTTGGTTGATCATGTCTTGAAATAGAGCTTTCTTATGTGCTTTGTACACCAAGGGAAAATAATGTATTGGCCCATAATTTAGTGAATCTTGGCAGGTTATCATGTTTTAATTATAATTATGAGTCTTTACTTTTCCTTTGTTAAAAAATATGTGACAGAATGTAATCTTTTTTATTTAATATCATAGCTTACGGGTATTTTAAGCAAAAGAATTAAAAATAAAACTTGTAGAATTGACTAAAGAAATATTCAAATAATTGTTTATATATTCATTTCATCCAAGTACAATGATGTAATACTGTCAATCTCCACCGTGCAGAAAGTATTACACGATTTTTTGTCTGTACTTTGTTGAGAAAAATAAATGCCATAGTATTACCAGGTACTTCTGAATACAGAAAAATGATTATTCCTCTTTACCGACTTTTGCAAGCTGATGAAGTTGACATAGATTGATTCGAAGCATATTGAACTCAAAACAGCTAGGTGTGGTTGACCTGTAGGTTATCTCGAAAGGTGGCTATTCAAAGCGCATCTTTTACAACTAGTAATCGTGCCCGTGCACAGCAACGGGAGCAAATTATGTAGTAGAAATCATTAAGCTCCTTAATAAGGAGGAGAGATAATTTAAATCAAATTTGTAGTGAAAAATAGTTAAATACTATATTTATCTACAAGATAACACATGTGAACTCTAGTCTAGTGGTACAAATTTTGGCACCAACAGAACCCAACTGGGTTCGAATCCCGCCTTCAGCAGAAAAAAAGAAAAAGGGTGCGCGGTGCACAGGCTCGGTCCGCAGGTGATGTGTGTGGTTCAGAGGCGTGTTCCACGGGTGCGGCGCGCGGTCTATGGGCACTGGGATCATATGCGGCACGACCAGTGCATACTTAAGTGTTGAACCTCATAATTTGGAAAATTCATCTATGTGCGATCTGGAAATTCAACGGCTGAGCATCATTCCGAAAAAAAAAGTAAATCAGGACCCTTGCAGGATCTAGACATTAAGCTCCTTAATAAGGAGGAGAGATAATGAGTGTTTTGCTGGATTTTTTTACCTAAATACCCATTATGCCATTCAAAACTCTTTTTATGATTAAATTATGGTGTTATCTCCATTCTATTATTTAGCACGTTGGGTGTTCGATCCGTCAACGGCTACGATTGAGAGATGAAACTTCATATTTGATCTCGGCTCTCCAATTATATAATTTGTCTTCTTTTGATTAAATGCATCTTTTTTATGTATAGAAGTTTAAATTTAGTTAAAAACATACCCACCATATATGCTGCCACACGTTACGTTACAATCAAAATTGAATAAATTCTGAAATTTAGCGATATATTTATTTGTTTCCTTTTTCCTTTATTTCTATATTTCTCCTCTTCAATTGAGAAGACCACACCTTCCATTTTCTTACTTATTGTTTCTTTATTTCTTCGTTTCTATACAGATCACAATGAAAATTATTTTTTTTTAATTTCCTTACTTCTCTTTCTTTGTTTCTATACATATTGGTGTGGGCAATTTAGAATATATTTTCAATATAGAATATATCAATGTGTGTATGTGTGTGTGTGTATTCTAAATTGGAAACAAAGAAGAATATAAATTGGAACGTGTGTGAATTAATATATATTTTTCTTATAATATGTGTGTGTGTGTGTGTGTGTGTGTATCCTATACATACACACGATAACACTTTTTATTTATATTTTTTGATATCATATTATATGTTGATATTGAATTGTTGTATGATATTTGATATTAGATTCGAATCGAGTTATTATTTGATATCATTGGTACTTAAAAATAAAGAATCATCACATCATCAAATTATTATCAGAGATCACGATTAAAGTTAATTAAAAATACATAATCATATAAATTTTCTATTAACATGTGTTTTAATTTTTAGATAATTATTATTTTCATTAATATATTTGTTTCATATAATATGTCTCCGTTGCAACGCACGGGTATGATACTAGTTAATAGTTAATAAAAGATGGTTTTCATAACTCTCACATAATTAATAGTTAATCAAAATGGTAAGAAATGAAAATACTCAAAAAGTATATAATTCATAGGGAAACTCAAAAATAAATTAATTGTGGGCTTTTACTCTAATCTCATATCGTTTCGTTAACTCAAATTTTGATTTTAGATATGGATCATCCAACTTAAATCCGCACAGATATTAGAGGATCCCGTGATTACTGGCATGGCGGAATTAAAGCTAATTGAACGGTCCAAATCTAAACTCAAATTTTATGTTACATCTGTGGATGGAGACTCGTGGAATTGGAGGTTTGAAGAAAGGAGCTTATCATAGAAGCCATGTACATAAAGATAAAAGTGATGTATGCAATGAATTTTTTTTATTCTAATTTCATGAAGAATGCAAATAAAGTTTTATTTTTTTATTTTAAATATCTCAGTATTATTTGGGAGTAAGTTTTTGTTTGGTTTTAAATTTGTTATTTTATGTTTTAAACTTTATAATAAAAAAAAGTAAAGAAGAATATATTATGTATAATTATTTGGTTCTTATAAATGTGATGGTTGGTATTAACATAAAACTGTAAAAAAAAATTATTATTTTTAAACTATTTGAGGGCCAGTGTCAATTTGTTGTATATGTAGTAATTTTTGAAAGCAAATAAAAACGGCATGTAAATTCATTTATTTTGGACATCTTAAAAAGTTATCTTTTATAAATATAATTAATTTTCAAACAATGTATACGTCAACATTAGAAAGGGATAAATTAGATATTAAAAGATAAAAGTTTCTCTTAGCTTTCAAAATAGTGGCACCCTATCTATAAGGTGTTGAGAACGAGAATATCATATACACCTTACTCAAATTGGCTTTACCAAATCGTGAGATTATGAGAGGTTTATATACATGTCGTTGTTTAAGGATAGCTTTTAAATAAATTTTAGTGAATCTCTTATATTTACAATCAAACATGTGTATCCTAAAATAGATATATAAGTTTACTGTCATTTGAATGCAAACAAAAAAAAACTTATGAATGTTTACAAGATTTCTCGTGATTTATTTATGTAATCATATTTAATATTTATTTATGTAATTCCTTTATTAAACTTAATTGTGATTTTGTGTCATGATTAATCACAAGAAAAGAAGTGACAAAAAATAAAACACATGTGAGATAATTAACAAATCACCTATAATAGTAGAAATTTTATAGTAAGATAATTAAATTTAACAAAGTATTTATTACATTATAAATTTCACATTTAAAGAAAGTGATCAAAATAAATTTTTAGGCCAAGTTAATTCTATTTTCATTTGGTACCAATTTAATTTAAAGAAAGTTCATTAACACTGTTTTTGTCTACCAATTTAATTTTCGTACCAGTTAATTCTATTTTCATTTGGGCCAAGTTGCTTCAATTTTTCATGGTACCAGCATCATTGTGCCATGTTACCACTGGGCAACGACATCAACATCAGTCCTTCATGAAGGCTATTTGATTTTTGTAACTTTGTAAATTTGTAAATATTATTTTGTATTTAATATAAATGTTACTGGCAACTTGTTGTTAACCTTAAAAAAACAAGTCACCACTGTGTCAAATTTCTTCAATTCTTTTTTCAAAGTATCAATCACTGTATATCAAAAAAAAATTAAGAGTAATTTAGTTTTTATGCTTATTCTTAAAGTAAAACATATTTTTTATTCACTCATGCTTATTTTTAATCTACTGGTGTTGTTGCCAAACACCAACTCCTTAGTGAAGATTAAATTGTTAAATCTCAACCTCTTAAGCCATGGTGCCGAATATGGCCGTAAAGATTAAAAGAAGTATTCACTAGTGGAAAAACTGAAATTAGGATCGGCCTATTTGGATCGGATGTATGAACTAACCGATACTAATACCTATCTGAATCGGTTTTATCAATAAAACCGATACTAAAAGCTAATGAAAACACAGCACGTGAACTAATTGAATCGGTTCCTAGTTAAGAACCGATCCAGATAGTATCTGGATCGGTTCTAAGCTAAGAACCGATCCAGATAGTATCTGGATCGGTTCTAAGCTAAGAACCGATCCTAATACTTGATAATTAGGATCGGTTCTTAGCTTAGAACCGATCCAGATACTATCAGCATCGGTTCTTAACTAGGAACCGATCCTGATACTTTTTTTTTTTCAAAGATGGTTCTGCAAAAAAAAAAAAAATATTAATAATAGTATCAGGATCGGTTGTTTATAAACAACCGATCCTGATACTATTTTTTTTTTTTAAAAGTTGGTTCTGCAAAAAAAAAAAAAAAAAAAAAAAAAAAAAAAAAAAAAAAAAAAAAGTATCAGCATCGGTTGTTTATAAACAACCGTTCCAGATAGTCCATTTTAGGTTTTTATTTTTCCGCGCTCATCCCTTCTCTCCTTGCGTTTCTCCATTATTCAAAATTACAACTCTCTCAACTCCTTGTCTCCTCTAGCCGCCAGTCTCCTCCTCTCCCTCCATCTTGCCGTCTCCTCTCAGTCCGATCGGCTCAATAAAAAGAGTGCTCGGTGCTCAACGCAAGTGTGCTCGGCGCAATAAATCCACTCACTCGCTCGGTGCTCGGTGCTCGGTGCTTGGTGCTCGGTGCTCGGTGCTCGGTGCTTGGTGCTCGGCCCTCTCCTCTCAGTCCGCTCGCCTCTCAGTTTAGGTAAATTTGCTAGATTAGTTTTGCTAGTTTAAGTAATTTCAAATTATCAAATCAATTCAATTCGGTTTCAAATCAATTCGGTTTCATTTAAATCAATTCGGCTAGTTTAGTTTTGGATTGA
This sequence comes from Carex rostrata, assembly GCF_964058835.1. NCBI lineage: Eukaryota > Viridiplantae > Streptophyta > Magnoliopsida > Poales > Cyperaceae > Carex > Carex rostrata. Next base: position 607,029 of record NC_135924.1, read on the forward strand.
AATTACATGAGATGGTATTATGTTTTATCAAATCAATCCGGTTTCAATTCTTTGGGTACCATAAATCCTAAAAGAATAATATTGCAATTTTTGCAGAACCAACTTTGAAAAAAAAAAAAAATAGTATCAGCATCGGTTGTTTATAAACAACCGATGCTGATAGTATCAGTGTCGCCTTCATCAGGATCGGTTGTTTAACCGATACTAATATGCGTATATAACCGATGCTGATTCCATATTTTCCACTAGTGATTATTGTATATACTACATAGAACTGGCGTCAGTTTATATTGATTTGATCAGTAACATGTGAATATTATTATCTGTCCAATATCAAATTTTTATATAGTGCATAATGTGATGAACAGTCATATTCCGCAATGGTCAACATACATGTGTGATATGTATTTACAATTAATTATTTCCACAAACAATATATTATTAAGATCCAAGGTTATTGTTTGCTCTTATTATTAACGAACACATAATGAAAAAAATAATTAAAAAATAATTACATTAACAAAAAGTGAACAAAACAATATTTCAATCCCCGTTGCAACGCACGGGCACTTATTCAAATACATGCTACTTTATTAATCTTTTTTATTTGCCAAACATGAACTCCTTAGCGCTCCTTAACCTCTTAATCCACCATGCCGAAGGGGGCCTTATAGTAAGAAAGAAAAATATATAGGAGAGTTAGACAATATTATGCATCAACTGTGATAGTATACTTAATTTTCATTAAATTTACAACAATAAACAAGACTTTTTCTGAGATTGCCGAGGTCAATAAAAGCAGGCATAATTATAACTAAGAAAGTTGAGCATATCATTTGTAGTATGTACATATATATATATAACGTACGTACCTTGGCAACCATTAAGGAGATAGGGGTTTCCGTGGTACCCTGGTGCGCAATTGCATATATAACCTTGACCAGTGGTGCGGTCAACACATTGGCTGTTAGTGCTAACACATGCATAATGGGTTCTATTTTGTTTTGCTATTTTGCAGGTCTCGTTCCCTACAACCCAATCAAGAACAACCGAAAATTTCTTGGCATCCTTAGCGGAAAATCTCTTGGCATCCTTGTTAAAGGAGTCAGGTTTGGTGAGATATGTGGTGCTAAATTTGAAGTTTTTTGTTTCTATTAGCATCGCATACCCACAAGGGCTGAAGCTTGTGGTACGAGAACTGTTGTAGCGTTTATCAAATGTAATATCATAATACTTCATTCCAAACGGAATGGCAGTCTGGCAGCAACCGATACCAGAGCATGAGCCATTCACTAGTCCTTGCTCACTCAAGCTCACAGATAGACACCCTATTGTGTACGAAATAGATTGACTCCCTTTAAGTTTGGCATATGCAGATGTCTCACTACCTAATACCATGAAACTATTTTCGGTATTTGATAACCAAAATGGCGTATTGGTCAAATCAACAGTAGACTCACCCCCACGAATTAACCTTGAGTTAATATAACATAGCCAAGAAACAACGACCTCAATCCGAGCTTGGCCTTGGGACACGGATATGCTTTGTAATACGGCTAACTCTGAGCGTGAAGCAGGCAAAGATATTGCCTTGTAGCTACCGTCGATCGTCTTATTGCACACGAGGTTGAACTCTTCAGATCTGGAACAATTTTTACCTATCCCAAATGGATAGGTAACCTGTAATTATATGCAACTTTTTAATGTTAAATAATTAAGATGTTGAATGTAAATAACAGTTAACTTTTTTTTAATTCTATCTATGATTACAATTTTAAACACTTTTTTTTATATAATTTACAAGTTATGAATCATGAGTATGCACTTTTCTTTAGTAATATATATGGAACGTACCTCGGTGTCTCCACAATGTGTCGGACATCCGGCAGGGGGTTGAAATATTGGTTGAGCCACAGAGAACGACAGTAGTAGCATGAAGAAGAAAAGGATAGCCATATATATATTAATGTATCTTAAAACAACTAAAAGGCTTTAAGAAATGCAAGTGGTTGTGTTGAAGTTTGAAAAACAGAAACAAATTGATGGAGTTTGGTTGAAGAAGAGTGAGTGATTTACTTAATTTATAGGCATAGAAGAAATAACTAAATTTGTAATTGGTTACTTTGCTCTATTAATTTCAAAATTGTTGTGACTTTAAACAAATATTTATAGTGTCATCTTATTGTTCTCTCTTTTTTTTCTAAATAAAGTTTTCCTGCTGCTTTGTGACCTTTAATCTGTATATGCGCGCGTCCATAGATATTAATGAATTGTCAGACCAATATATAATTATAAAACAACAAGTTCAGTTAAATTTGACCATTTAATTATCTACTAAAAATAAAATTACTTAAATAACCCAGCAAATTCTAGTCCACTAATAAATTAGAAAATGGCCATTTCCAGATATTATTCAAATTCTTATCTCCAAGAAAAAAATGTTGTTTCGTCCGAAATTTTAATTTCATATAAAAAATATAAAATTTTCAAATCTACACACGTTTTCAATAAAATTTCAAATCTGCTAATTCCGGTAAATAATTTACCGGAAATAAGCCCTATGTATGGTAAATTATTCAACAAATTTAAAATCCTATTTTTGGTAAATAATTTATCATAATAATTTTTATTTTATTTTAATTAAATAGAAGATATTATAATTTTTTTATATTAAAATATTAGAAATATTTTCATGTTTCTTTAATAATAGATAAAGTACTATATAATTGAATTTATTAGAATGACCGCGACAAATAATCCATACCAACATTTTTTCAGGCCGGATTTTTTTGTAGCTGTAAGAAAAATTAAAATATTTCTTTGAAAAAATTTCTAGTGTAACCATGTAAACTTTTAAACTAGTCAATTTCCCCATGAAAACATCTTAATATCCAATATCCCCATAAAAACTTAATATCCTTTCTTTTATCCCCTTTAATTCACTAAATTTGTAATTTAGACAAATATACCCCTTTATTTTAAATGAAGATCTCCCTGTGAATGAGGAAAATTGAATAAAAGAGAAGAAAAAAGAAAAGAGAGACTTCATCTCTATGTTTAAAGTCTAAATTCCTCCGTCATCTACTCAAGTTGTGTATGGTTAATTTGATTAAATAGGAAATTAAATCATAAAATAGGACATCAATAGAGATTCGCACCTTTCATGGTGATGTGCAATCATAGACAAGTAACTAAACATATTGCATGAATACTTCGCCAATCACATCAGTTAACACAAAATGGAAATATATCACATTACATAATTTCATCCAACAACCAAATAAACCAAAGATTGATAATATTTCATGAATCGAAATAACATAATAAAAGCAAAATAAAACATTGTTCTTCAATTAGCATTCAACATGCAGACACAGCAAGCCACGCAGAGCACGCTTATTCATGATTGAAATCTGAATTCATGAAAAAGAAACCCCAAAAAGAAAAAAGAAAAATCAAACTTAAATCATAAAACAAAACATATAAACCTTAGGTGCATCCAAAATCAAACTTAGATGTGGAGATGAAGAAGATGAAGCATCGTTTTGCTTTTCTCTTCTCTTTTATTCAATTTTCCTCATTTAAAGGGAGATCTCCATTTGAAATAAAGACTATATTTGTCTAAATAACAAATTTAATGAACAAAAGGGGATAAAAGAAAGGATGTTAGATTTCTATGGGGATATTGGATATTAAGGTGTTTTCATGGGAAAATCGGCTATTTTAAAAGTTTACAGGGGTACACTATAAATTTTCCCTATTTCTTTGTGTGTTACTGAAAAAAAATTAAAATATTTTAGATTTCAGTTATTGATCTCAATTCAAAAGTCACTTCTGAATAAATAAGAAAATTATTGTGCATGCTCCTTCTAATACATTCAAATTCTAAAATAAAATTGATTTGACATTTAACTCTGCCTTCCACTCATGAGTATTATTGACATGAGTACGGATTTCTGTCTTTTGAAGCTAAAATTTTCTGAACATAATTGCTAGTCCATATCGTATCTATTAACATTCTAAATTTTTTTTTTCCGTTGTCTGACTGTCTGATCAAAGCGTCAAAAGAAAAGAGTCTATATCATATTAACAACAATACATATAATTTATGAGGAGGGTTCAAATACCTCAATTTTTGTGCGTCCACCGTACCTTTATTGTTAAAACGCTAATAACTCAAAATTTAAATCATAAACGTCAAAATAAAAACATTAGATGTGATCTATGCTTTTTCCTTTATGTGCTTATAAAAATTTATTACATTTTGGTTTTGTTTATATGTGAATCAATAAGATGAAAATTCAACATCCATAAATTGTCCACATTAGTACGTTTATACAAGCTCTTGATGACACCCAAAATAAAGTTGAAATGTCATAATTTTTTACACGTGAATATATAAAATGATGTAGATCATATCCAACAGTTTTATTTTGACTTTTAAGTTTTAAATTTTGAGTTATTAATGTTTTTAAAAAATAGTGGCATGATGAGGGTATAAAAATGGAAGCATTTGAATCCTCCTCATAGTTAATATATATTTAGTTGGATACATCTGCAACATTAAGAATATATGAAATCTTGAAAATAATAATAATAAAAAAAACATGTCTAACATAATTTACAAATTCAAGATTTTAAACTATCAAACATCTCATTTTCATATAATTTGTGAACAAATATGTCTCGCCTCCGTTGGTTGGATATGGATTGTGCGGATCCGTGCATGAGAAGAAGTTTTGACGTTTTTGAAATAAATAAAATACAACTATTCGATTCATAATGAACGTCCGGATGTCAGAATGAATCACTACAACAGAAATATCCTTCTGCAACCGGCCAAATGGGTCGCAGATAGGTAAAGCGTCGGTTGCAGAAGGTGGGCGCCGGTCAGATGACCAAAATGGGTCGCAAATGACCCGGCCACAGTTGCTCCGTCACTAATGACTGCCCCGCCGATGACACCGATCGTTGAAGGTTAAGGCGCCGGTCGCAGATGACCCCTTCAGCGACCGATTATATCTGTCCCTGGTGCAATATGCTGACGTGGCTAGGGACCTATCAAAGACTGACTAGGCAGTCGCAGAAGGTTCCCAGATCGGTCGCAGAAACTTTTTTTGTTATTTTTTGTTGTATTTTTTCCAATTGGTATGAAATGTACCAAACAAATATAATATTAAACCAATTGTGTTCATATATTTTTCTCCAACCTCAATTGGAACGAAACGTAATATTCACAAGCATTTAACATCAAATATCATACGATTCATAAGCAATTTAATTGATACGTAACAAGCATTTAACATCAAATATCAAACAACTCACAAGCAATGTAATTGGTACGTACCAAAAATTTAACATCAAATATCAAATAATTCACAAACAATTTAATTGATACGTACCAAACAATTTACAAAACAGCATAAACATGAAATATCTAAAGTACTTGTTACACCAAAAAGGTATAGTCCAAAGCTTCAGTACAATCAAGATGTACCTTTTATCCCTAAATACACTTTTGGTTTAGATTGCAAGTATACAATCCTACTGCATAGTATATTATCGGGTATCGATCCACAGAGAGTATGGTTAAAAGCTAGGTTTTGTACTTTGTCAATTAATTTCAGAAAATAAAAGAAAGTAAAGTGCAATAAAAGTAAATTGGGGGGGGGGGTTGTTCTAACAATTCCTAAGTTTTGGGTTCAATACCCGAGAGAGAGAAATTTTAAAACAATTAAAGTAAATAAAGGAAAGAAAGATTGGTTTGCTTTCAAGTAAAGGAGATCTAGGGGCATTCGGTCTACAATTCCTTGTTAATTCTATTTATTCGGTATTTGTTTAAGTTCATGTATGATTTGATGAGGTTTCTAACCTAATGTATCATTAAGAGTCACTTTCGTGAATTAATGACGTGTCTAAGTAATTCGGACTTCACGATTAGGTCCTTCACCCTAACTACCTAGACCTATTGAGCTCTTGTTAGTCTCTCCTCTCCTTAAGTATTGGTACTTCACAATTAAGTCCATCATACCAATACCCGATTCGATTTAAGATGTCCTAATTAGGGTTTGGCTTCACGGTTAGGTCCTTCACCAATTAAGTTCCTAACCTTAATTTCTATAGTTCCGACTTAGATTACAAATTGGTTAGATCCTAATCCAAACCTAGGATATTTGCATTCATAATTTGGTACTATCCTATTGATCCTAGTCAATTTTGGTTCTTTCGAATCCAAAACGGGATAACTACAATTCAAGTACTAATTATATAAATAACACAAATGATAACATCAAATCCCATAAAAACAATCATAACAAAAATAAATAACCGAATAAGATACAATTAAACAAGTTCATGCATTGACCTAAACCCCTAGAGAGAGATCTATTCCCTCATGGAGAGATCCATTACAAAGTTTGGCAAAAATAAGAAGAAATGAAATAAAGAAATGATTACACCATTTATTGGATCAAAATTCTCAATCTTGCCGACTTCTTGCTCGAATCTCCTTCTTCTCCTTCCTAGAAAAGCTTTCCTTGGCTGCAGAATTTTACACTAAGTGTGTATTTTTCCTAGAAAATGGACATACACCAAGAGTGAGAGAGAGAGAGGTGAGAGTTTTTTTGAATGGGAATGAACTCCCTCTTTTATAGCCAAGGGTTATGCCCAATTAAGAGGCTAGGAAGTGGAGTTAGTGGGCGCTATATTTGGATTGTTTTCCAAGATTGCCTTGTCCAAGTTTAGCTGTAAAACCGTGTCCTTGGTGCGCCAAAAATAGAAACTGTGTTGAAAACGTGTAATTTTGGCTTTCTGCGAGTTTAGTGCGTCAGAATGACTCCAAATTTCATTTTTCTAGTTTCTCATGTTGTAGATCTTCTTGCTAGCTTTTCAAAAACTGGTCGTATATCCAAAACGGAGTTACGAGTCAAAAGTTATGGCTATTTTAAGTTCAGACTCCAGTTATACATTCTGCTACAGTGCGGCCAGGCCACTCGCACTGGGCTCGGTTTTTCATGTGCGTCCAGATTTCGGCCGGATCGAAATCCGTGCATCCGCACGGATTTTGATGAATAGCTTATTATACCTTTTTAAAATTGGTGTGCGTCCAGAAATCCATCTAAGTATTTAGTGCGGCCGTATCGCAAACTGTGTGTCCGCACTGGGCATTTTTCTTCGTTTTTCATCGTTTTTCTTCATTTTCTGCAAATTAAAACCAAACAAACGCAGTAACTTGATCCTAGGTGTATTATATTCACTTTATATTCAAAATACAAGATATTTGGTATTATTTCGTGATAAAAATCAGATCAAATATGTGTATAATTTAGGCCTATCAGTACTACATAAACATCAAATATGAAATATCTCAAGTACAACATAAAATATCTAAAGTCCTACATAAATATCAAATATGAAATATCTCAAGTACGACATAAAATATCTAAAGTACTACATAATATCTAAAGTACGACATAATATCATAAAACATCAAATATCTACTAGTCATCTCCGAGATCATCCCCGCTGTCATCATGAGTATCGGGGTGCAAGGTAGAACCTCCCTGTAAGAATATAACTAAAATTTTTATGGTTCAATGTTAAGAGTTTATTGTTTAGGATTTAGGGTTTTGATTTTTTAGGAGTTTATTGTTCCGTTAGTCGATTTGCCATACGTAATGTCCATATTGGTTGTGGATGCCCTTATTGGATTCAAACAGACCCAAAAATTGGATTCCGTACCTTATGAGATGAAGAACCCGCCATGGTACGCCTCATCTCCTCCATAAATTGGTTGAGCTGTGGTTGAAGAATGCCTAACACCTAACCTAAAATCGCATTTATGTCTTCTTGCCTGAGAGGATTGGCCCCGAAGAATACGATTGCAATTGTGATTCGGCTCACGATTGCGAAAAAGACTCCCGAGACCCTCCTGGACGATACATCGATCTCGTCTTGCCTTAAACATTAAAAATAAGATAATTAGTGTTACGTTACAAATTTAAATATAAATTTATAAAATTTAAGTATGTGTATTTTACCTAGAGCACCGAGACCATAGTTGTTGCCGTGAGCATTATTGTCTGTATTGGCATACCAGATGTCTTCGTCAAAAGAGGGCCAAAGAGCTTCATCAGGCCCATACTTTGTGCTCATATCCTATTTGTATTTTTCCTGCAAAATTTATAAAATATAACAAATAAAAAACGTACAAAAAGAATGAATATTATTAAAAGATTGTTATGTTATATTACCCGTGCCCTTTTCGCCCTCTCGGAACAAAGTTGCCCCGTCTTCTTGTTAGTATGTGTCGGTGTAAACAGCTCGTCAGACCACCTGGGCTCGCGATTGTTTTCATCCATCTATTATTAATAAACATTTCAACACAAATAAAATTATCAAAGTTAGTTCGAGTAAACTGAAATTGAAATTAATTGTTTTAATGAAATAAAACATCTTACAAATTTTTGTTTGTGAACCAGCATGTTCACTGAGCCTGTCGATGCAAAGGTAGCCTCTTTAGATGATGTCCTATTTTTATGATTCTGCTCGCTCCGGATAGCAAAGTCTTCAGTACACTAATGGTCGCACAATTTGAACCAGTTATCCCCCGTTATCCAATCATATGTGCTTAGCACCCCTCGGTCTTTCCACTCTAAAATATTATCACTGTACTTATCTTTCGCATCATCTTTGCACTTGTTAAGCATGTTTGGAGAAGTTTGTTGGCTATGCTGCTGAATGTCTTCCAGGCCTGAGCCATGCCTTCCTCCAGGGGAAACTGAAAGTGCTTCTGCATGCATTATTAAAAAGTTGTTGGTTAGCTTAAAAAGAGAAACTGTAGATTGCCAATTTCAAAAAAAGAGATTTTACTCACCAAAAACTCTGCCTGGACCCCGAGTTTAGTTTGATCAGTGATGTGATTATTACAATACAAGTAATAAATCCTAATTTATGCTCAATTCAGTTGCAAGTGTACAACCTTGTCGAGTAGTACTTAGGGATCGTCTCCACAGGGACAAGTTGGAATATCAAAGTCTAACCTAACAATTTAATTTAGTAAAAGAAAGTAAAAAGGTTTTTGTTTGTTCAAAGGTTGGTTTGATCGTGATTAAACTGAATTAAACTAAAGTCTTTAAAGCAAAATCTGATTTTTAACAAGTATGAGAAATTAGGGTTTCTTAGGGTTCCTATCCACTAGTGTTACGACTAATTGGTTTGTAAATTTTGTTCCTATATTTATGAAGGCACAGTTGGATGTTGTAGGTACAAAGTGATATCTCTATATTAATACCATCTTTAAATTAGAATAAACGTCACCTCTCGGTACTTGGCTACTCTAATCTAAAGTCATTAAGTTCTTACTGTCCCAATTGATCTAGAAAACTATCTTTCACCTCTCGGTACTTGGCACAATTTTCTAAACTATTAGGTAAAGCCCGTATAAGACAAGCATCACCTCTCGGTACTTAGCCTATCAAATACCCTATTCCTTATGGTCTGGACCTAATATTCAATTTCTCAATTGCAAATACCAAATCCTAAGATTTCATCCGATTTCGATTAAGTCTTCACAATCAATAAAAATAAAGAATAGATCATAACAAAGAACAAGAATATATGAAATTAAACCAACTAAATCATAACAAAAGTTTCAAGTACAGCCCTAATCAACCCTAGAAAAGCCCTTAGCCAGTCATGGCTAAGACACAAATGAAATCCAAAGAGTAAAAGAGTTCCAAAGGAAACAAAATAATAAAATCGGTTGATCAATGGTGTTCTCTTGTCCCTTCTTCTCTCTTCCTTGCTTTTCATTGTTCAAAACCATAAATTCTCTCTCTAAAAACGTCCTCAATCTGTTCTACAGGTCCCCTTTTATACCCCTCTCTAAAACATAGAAATAACTAACTAAAAACAGCAAATTCGGGCTCTGAACTGACCTATTTGCAGGCCGCAATGCATTTATTGTGGGCCGCAATGAGTGGAGGCAGTTAACTGGCTGCGCAGAAGAAACTGGAGAAGTCATTGCGGGCCGCAATGGATTTGGTTGCGGGCCGCAATGAAAGTGCAGGAATGAAGGGGCTCTGACTTGTTTGGTTGCGGGCCGCAATAGGTTCATTTCGGGCCGCAATGAATGTTGACAGTTGCTCCAATCTTCGTGCTGACTCACCCGTTTTGCTTCTTTAAACTTCAAACACTTGATTACCTGTAAAATAAACATAACTAGGGCAGTAACTTGAACTTTTTGACATTTCTAACCTAATTAAACCTAATTTAATCAAAACTTGGCTTAATTTACATAACAAACCCTAGGTTTCAATAGATACAATTTCGGCTTATCAATCAGGAAAGTCATCATATTTTGTGCACACTGCTTTGTTAGGTCTGTTAGTTGTCTCAGGAAAGTACAAACGTGCGCATTGTGAGATTATTTTGTTGATATTTTTTATCACGTCCGTCTTTTCTCCAATAAAAACTCTACAAACAATAATTTTCAATGGGTATAAGCCTAAAATGCATACTATAAGTTTCGGTTTAGTTGGATTATAACATAATACTATATTAATAATATAATTAAGAAAGAAAACTTGCCTGATTACAAACAGTTACTCCCTTTAAGATCGAGCTTTCTCCTCTCTTTCTTTCTTCCCAAGATTAACCTAACTTCTACAACTCCTAAAACCAATTAACCAATCAATTAATCAAACCAATCAATTACTATTGAAACAAGCAAGCAGATTCATTACTAAATTATAGTCAAGCATGAGATTGCAACTAGAGAAAAATGTAAAGAGTATGCATTCAAAATTCTCAATCTCATGCTTATTCACTTGCTAGTAAAAAAAAATGCAATACAGTAAAAGGGGTAAACTTATAATTGTTTAAATCTGATCTTTCCATAATAGATCATCAATTGTTGGGACCATGAAATAATGATTTGCCATAATGATTCATCAGTAGTAAGTGAACTTCTACATCGATCCATTCCATTTGAGAAAACAAAAATTAAGGTTTACTAGGAGAAACTTCGAGTACCTCGCTCTAACCAAAAGAAGAATTTGCACAAGAGGTTCATACTATAAAATAAGTACTTATTTGCAGAAGAACTTCTACATCCATTCCATTTGAGACAAGTACCATTAGACTATCATACTATAAAAAAGTAAAGAAAAACAAATTATAAATACAAAGACAAAAATGTTGTATAAAAGGTATACACTTACGTGTTCTTAGTGGTTAGTACCTCTTCCATCTGTTTTCCTTTTACCCATTCAATAGCTGAATAATTTTTAAAAAAGAAGAAGATATATTAGCCTTTTATTGTTTGATTGAATAGAGCACATAAAATATGTCACAAAAACATAAAACCTTCTCTACCCTAATTGTACCATTTTTCAATCTTGTACAGTTAACAATTGGTACAGCAATACAAAATCCAGACGCTACAAATTGTAACATAAATTTAGCAAAATTAAGCTTCAGTTTCTGCAAATATTCTATAGATTAGTTCGATTTAACAGATACCAACTCTCAGTTGAATATGTTAGCCAAAAAGAAGAAAAAAATGAAGCATCTCGGTACTAGTACAAGCATCTCGGTACCGGACAGGGTACACAGAACCCCTAAATCACAGAAATTACTTTGAGATTTAGTAGCAAAATCATCTTCGATATTAATCAAATTACCAGGGTCGGCTGGATCTATAGCTGTACACCTTGCATACAAGACAAACACTGACAATGCCTGAAAAGTGAATTTAATTGCATTATGAGATAAAATCAACATGAATTTTGCACAATACAAACAAAATTTGTGCTGTTACCAAAACACCTAGCATTTTAAGTAAGATCAAGAGTAACTAACCAAGAAACTGTAGACACCTACAGCAATATTCTGGTAAATATTGTTTCCAAGAAATGGTGAGAAAAATATGTAGAATGCGATGCACAGTATGAAGTATACTGCTATGGCAATGACCTGGAATACAGAAAGAAAATAAATTATTTAACAGTTACGAATAGCACACAAAAGAACTATTTTTAGAAGCGGAAAGAATTGTGCACTCCAGAGTAACATTTCCGGAATAATAAAATTGATGCTCAATTTTCATACAATTTGGTAGAAACTATAAACTTAGTTATTATGTACCCAATCGGTGGAGAGGAGGAGATCAAGAATGGAGAGGAGGTGGTCGGTGGTCGAACGGAGAGGAGGAGGTCGGTGGTCGAACGGAGAGGAGGAGGTCGGTGGAGAACGGAGAGAATGGAGAGGAGGTGGTCGAGGACAGGAGATGTGTCGATTTCGCGGGACAGGAGATGACCTAACGCGGGAGAGGAGAAGTATCGCGCCAGTCCAGAAAGGTGTGGGCCAAATCCGTCCATGTTTTTTTTTTTTTTTTTTGGGTTTTTTTTGGGTTTTTTTTGGGGTCTTCTGTGTCCGGCGAACAGACCGGTCCCAGATGAGTGATTTTGCTGTAGTGAATTTAGTCCCACAAATTTTTCGGTAAGAATAATAGAGACTATGTAAGGCCTTGGCAGTATTCTAAATAGCGCGCTATAGTGTGTTTGGCCGTAAACGCTAAGCTATGGCATCAAAACGCGTTATTTGAGCTACAGACGCTGTAGCGATAATAGCGGTCCACTATAGCGCAAATAGCGCGCGCTATGCAACATGAGATGTTTTTTTTTTTCTTTTCAATTTATATACACTTTAAATAAATGATCAAATTGGATTTTAACCGTGATTTTTTTTTTTGCAATTGACGTACTAAGCTTTATATTAAAGGACGATGATAACAGTCCCTGCACCCTCCACCCCGCAAAAAAACCCGCAGAAAATGACAAAAATAATGACTGGACAAGTAAATCATGCGGGTAAAATGCGAGTATTTAACATTGATCTGTAAAATATTAACACTAACACATTGAAGTATTAATCCTTAAGAAGTTAACTCAATTTTTTAATACCAATTCCGTCGATCCATTTTCCCCGCACAACAATCCCTTCATTTTTCGTTTTGTCCCCACACAACTCTGTGGTCCCAGAACTTCTTGGCCCAAACTTCATAAGTCGGTACTATAAAAAAAAATTCTAGATAACTCATGGCCCAAATTTGTGGGCCGATACAGATCCAACTCGAACATTCTCTAATAAATTCAAAAGTTGCCTTAAGTACTCTGAGATTCGTGCTACTTCGAGATTACGAGAGATGTTACTTCTCAGAGATCGAAACGTTTTCTCGAATAACGAAAAAGTTAATCTGGACAAAAATCAATTCTAAACATCATCGAATTATAATTGATATGCGTCTCTCTAGAGGGAGACGAAGCGACGCTTCGAACTCTCTATAAATACTATCTTACAACAAGGCATAGTACAACACTATACAAAAGATAAATACTGCTTAACGTATGGCTGCTATCAAGGAAGAACCAGAGGTGATCAACGCCACACCCCAACCATTTGTGCCTCTTCCCAGGGTACCACCAGGGTTTGAGAAGTATCTCAGGAGAAGCTGGCCGTGGCCACCGCGGCAAAAGCCAAGACGAAGTCCAAGGTGCCATCCTGAAGCAAAGCCCTACATCCGTAGGGCTAAGCGTCTGCCACCGCGTTCCGTTCATCCAAAAGACGAGCCATGAACTGGTCTTTAATTAGATTTTTAGTGTCAACTATGTTTTGTTTTAATTGCTATTGGTTTTTTACAATTTTGTTTGTTTCATTTTGTGTTACCTGGAACTTTTTCTAAATGCATGTTATCGTTGTTTAATATATTACGATTTTGTAATCTGTTGTGTGCTGTTTCAAATTCTCATTTATGCTTTCAAATAGTTAACTACCAAAGAGTGCGTAAGGATAAATACTAAATAACGTAAAAATTGAACTTTCAATGAATAATGATAAATACCTGCTTGTCAACTTAAAAAATTAAAAACTCTGAAATTTGAAGATAAACAGTTGTACCTTTAAAGTTAAATACTTCGATACTTAAAGATAAACACTAAGAAATTAAAAATAGTTATTGAATTGAAACTTATCATTATCAAATAGCTGTTAACCCTAACAAATAATTTTTCATAAAATTTGAAACTTATCATTATCTAGAATAAATACTAAATAACATAAAAATACAACCTTCAAATGTAGAAGGATAAATACTATGTTGTATACATAAACTTAACAACTCTGAAATTTAAAGGTAAACACTTGTATGTTTGAAGATAAATACTTCGATGCTTAAACATAAACACTATGAAATTGAATATAAATACTTGTCAAATTTAATAGAAGGTAAACACTTGCTGAATTAAAGTTAAATATAAACACTAAGAAATTGTTACTTAATTGAATATAAATACTTGTCAAATTAAAGTTAAGTAGTTACTTAATTGAAAGTAAATACTTGTATGTTTAAAGATAACTACTTTATCAAATTAAAGTTAAATAGTTACTTAATTGAATGTAAACACTTGCTGAATTGAAGATAAACACTTTTTTCGTTTAGAAAAAACGAGTATATTTGGTTATACTTACAAATATTTAACTTAAATCTGTGAAGTATTTATCCTATCTAACGTAGTATTTAGCATTGCATAATATAGTATTTATCCTTGCATAATATAGTGTTACATTGTATAATATAGTATTTTGTAATGATGAATAGTTGCTGAACTGAAGATAAACACTTGCTGAGTTGAAAATAAATACTTATGTTCCTTTTAATATTACTTTTTCCGTTTACAAAAAATGATTGTAATTAGTTATCTACAAATATTTAACATGCCTCTATGTAGTATTTATCCTTACATAATACAAAAAATTACTGCATTATCAAATGTTAAAAAACACCAAACAATTTTAACACCAAAATATAAAGTATATCTGTTTTAACAACAAAAGAGTTTTAATATCAATAGCAATACCAAGGTGCGGTACCATATTGAACCGCACAAATAACAGGTATTAATACAACTAACAATAACAATAGTATCAATAACATCAGTAACCATAACAACAGTAACAACGCCATAAAAACCAAGTCAAAAGGTCAAGTGCTCTAGCTTCTGAATTTGCAGTCATTCTTATCGTGGATAAGCATATTATATGCTAAAGTCAAGCGCTCCTTCCTGATTATATCCTACAATATCAAGAAATAAAAAAATAAAAAAATTCAATTGTTGGTCAATCTCTTTTTTTAGAAAAAAAATTTGGTAAATAAATAGTAATAAATCTTTACCTGATCAAAGTCAAATGGAACTTTCCTTATAATACAATCAATGTATCGAAGAAGAAAAATTGCACAATCATCCGAAGCACTCTGCTTTGGTATATTATCCTGAAATTCAGGCTCAACATTGCTCCATTTTTCGTTGCCTAAGAAAACGTATAAAGAAGGGATAAAGAAAATTTTGATTTTGTAATGTAATATTAATTGTAAATACAATAACAAAAAACTAACCCATCCTCCAAGCAAGAAAATATTTCAACCAATCAATTTTCTTCAGGTGAGGGTGAAGATAATGTTCGTTAGATGCCGAGTGACAGGACTGGTAAAGCTTCAATTCTTGATTGTTTAAGTCTGCAGCAACAAGAATCCAGTGCTTCTCGGCACAGAGTGGAAGAAAAAACCACCTCGCTTTTGAAAATTGTTTGGTGAACAATTGTGGTGCAATACCCAAAAGCCGGTCAACCCAATAAATAATATGAAAATCAACAAAAAATATCATAAATTATAAAAAAAAATAACAACTTAATCATGAACCATTCCAGTATTTATCATTCTGCAACCTAGAACTTAACCTAAAATATTGTAGTACTTATCATGTATGATCATGATGTATATCTTTTATTTTATAACTATTAATCTTAATGTATATTGAGTATTTATCCTTATATTACTTAGGTCATTTTACAATTCCAGACATCAATTCCGCAAAAAAAAATGTACAAAACTTTAAAAATATGAAATTCAACAAAAAATATCATAAATTATAAAAAAAAATATCAACTTAATCATGAACCATTCCAGTATTTATCATTATGCAACCTAGAACTTAACCTAAAATATTGTAGTACTTATCATGTATGATCATGGTGTATATCTTTCATTTTATAAGTATTTATCTTAATGTATATTGAGTATTTACCCTTAGATTACTTAACTCATTTTACAATTCCAGACATCAATTCCGCAAAAAAAAATGTACAAAACTTACTGATACATAAGAAAGAAGAAAAAACCATTCCTCCTCGACTGGTACGTCAACTTGCATTAAAAACATCCAATTTCTAACATCTGCAGTAAAAGATAACAAGTGATAAATATCTCTTTACTATACTGTCGCCATACCTATGCACCATGTATTACCCTAAAAAAAAAATCATAATTGAACAAATAACATTTAGTGCATACCTCAGCTCCAATTTCATATTTTGAGTGTAGCAACTCATAGAACTGATGGATGTTGCAGAAAACGTTTGACTCGTTATTTCGGAATGGGCAATCTTTCATGGTGAACTCTTTTTGATTGTACTTCCTAACCCATTCATCCAGAAGGTTGCTGGCTAGGTCACTTAAAAGATTACGGTGACGATACTCCCAGCTGGGGTCTGCCATTGAAGTCTTCTCAACTGGAATTTCTCCATTATCAGAAAATATACTATCAGTTGTATAACTCCAGTTTTCAATCTCTTCACTAGATCTGAAAACCACAACAGGAAACTGTAGTACAAGATACTTCTTGAGCATAGAATCCATCCATGTATCAAAGTTTACAGGCATTGGACCCAATTCATGAATGTAAGGTGGTTCAATCGTTTGGTCTTCTTGGTTTACGTAGGTTGTTTCAAGTTCTTCAACTTCAGGATCTTTCTTTGCAACCTTGCAATATGCGGTGGTTGATTTCTTTGCGTTTTGAACACGTTGAACACATTTCCTCTTTGGTTGTCGTCGCTCTTTTATACCACATCTAACATTTTTGCCTTTCTTCAATTCTTTCGCGACCCCAACATCTTTTCCCTTCGCTTTTTTCTCATCATTACCTGGGTTCTCCACTGCAACTTGATTCCCCAATGCTATAACAATTTCTCTCTTTTCTAGGGGAGTTTGCGTCAATCCAAGGCTGAACGATGGGTGGTCCATTTCAGCAAGACTGTAAACAAGTTTTATTAATTCTTGCTCTCCACCCTTTGAATCTATTTCTCTGTGTGCACATTTTGGACTGGTCAATGTATTGTCGTCTTGAGCAAGATCACATGCTGCTTCACGTTCTTCAACAACTGGACTTCGAACAGGGCTTTGAACAGGGCTAACTACTTCTTTCTTAACAATGTCCTTTAAAACATCTTCATGAATTCTGTGAGTTGCCCTTTTCTTTACAGCAAACTTCACTCTACCAGCAACAACATCTGTTGTAATCTCCAACAACTCAGCCTTATCACACTCTTTATCAATTGAAGAAAGAAAACTACTAACTGTATTATCTACGTCCACTCCAGCTTGTGCCTGATCAGACACTGTCTTTTCTGAATCTGAATTACCTGATCCGGCATCATCATCATCACCTCCTTCATCGTCATCACCTCCATCATCATCACCTTTTTCATGTTCTCTCTTCTCCTCCGGTACACCCTTCACCTCTGCCTCTAAAATCATCTTTGTTATTCTTGGACTTCTCCTTCCAAGTTTGATATCCTCTTTAAGTTTTTCCACATTAGCCTTGGTAGGTGCATTTTTACCAACTGATGGTGTTGGTGATATCTGAGATTTGAACAACTGCTTCTTAGGTAAAAGACTAGGAGGAGTTTTTTTCAGCTGAGAAGATCCAGTCCTTGTTGCAGGTGCACTCTGAGTACCCTTCTTGGAATAGTTTAAAGGTAAATGCTTGCCTGTTAAAGATAAATACTTGGGTAGTTAGAGATAAATATTTCATGTTGATGATATATACTTCCATAGTTACATACTACGAACTTTAACAGATAAATACTTGTTATATTTGCAAATAAATACTAACCCTTAGGGTTGGCAGGACTCTTTGAAACTGATTTACCAGCAACAGTTCTACCAGCTGAAAAAAAACAAATCAAAAGTGTTAGAATTAAACTGAAAATTTTCAAACGTAAAAAAAAAAGTGAAATTATTATAATATATACTGTGAAATTATTATAATATATACCAACTTTCTAACGTACAGCCTCCATTCAGATGCTCGAACACCCTCAACAAGTTTTGTTTCAGATTTGGGTGACAAAGCTGAGAGTTCGGAATTTTTTCTTGGTATGTCATCTTCATAACAGATCTCCTTATATATATCCGGAGCATTAGATCGGTATAGTTGCGGACAAGGCATGAATCCAAAATACCAAAAGATTGGACTCATTTGTTTCATTAACTCGAGAAGAGGTGCACATTCCAGAGTCCCAAGTTCTTCATAATTGTTCAAATGCCTTGTATATCTGCTTGCCTTGAAACCATTAGGCTTAAGGATAGCTTCAGCTGTTGACCACTCAAGTTTTTCAGTTTTGATATATGCATCTGGCACATCCAAAAGGAGGGATTTAAACACTGGCCCCGTGTATGGGGTGGTTAACTTCCAGTTTCTATACCTAGGAATGTGCCCGGTATAACTGTGCATTTTCACTATCTTCACATGCTCCAAGAACCATACCTATAAGCGTATAGTAAAATTAACAGAACATTATTTTAAATAAGTATTAATATTACTAAAATCAAGTATTTAATCCTACATAACTTCAGTATGTACTATTATCTACTATTTAACCCTATCAAGTATTTAACCATATATCTAAGAAGTATTGAACCCTATATATATCATGTATTAACCAAAGCTATCAGGTATTTAACCATATAGCTATAATATATTTAACATCTATCTAACAAGTATTTAACCTTTCAAGTAGTTAACCATCTATCTAATAAGTATTTAACCATACAGATATCATGTATTAATCATATATCTATCAAGTATGTACTATTATCCATAAAAAATTGCAAGTAGGAATCTTTTGCCATTTAGTCTAATCATATAGCCATCAAGTATTTAACCATATAGCTATCCTGTATTTAACAAAATAGCTTTCAGGTATTTAACCATAGAACTAAGAAGTATAACTTATAAAAAACACTTTACTTTAAACAAGGTTTTTAAATACTTACAATAAGAGCGATTGAACAGCCAGCTAGCGTACCGGATGGCTTTGGTTGTTTCTTTCTCTTCTTCCCAACTTCTTCTTGTGAACTTTTTGCTTCCTCAATTTGTATACCCTTTCCATCCCTCTTCAGTTTACACCAGTTTGCATTGTTGGGGATGTTGTCCATCAACATTCTATAAACACCCTCTGACCAATTGTACTCCTTCAGACCCAAAAGATCCTCAGCATATGAAAACATATGAACAGGTACTTTGCCACAACTTTGGGGGAATAGAATCATAGTGAAAAGGTACATCACAAGCAAACCAACAACTTCCTTCACTGGTTCCTTGTCATCGAGTGCTTTCACAATACAATTCTCAAGGTCTACCCGGCTAATTCTCCCCGATCTCCCAAAATATTTTGTACGGAGAGCATATTGACCAACATACTCCCTTTTGTACTGAACATTCGCCCCTTTAGAGTTAAGACACATTACCATCGCGACCTCATCAGCTGTGAACTCAAGCAGCTTGCCATCTCTCACCTTGAAATGCCCTTTATTATCCCACATGAGAAGGATCTCGTAAAGAATCGCATTACTAACCTGCACAAAATTAAATTAAATTTTAAGTCAGCAATAAAAAAAAACAACTCCATTCATAGAGATAAATAGTTATTTTCATAAAGATAAATATAATGATTACTAACCTGTGTGCTCACAGGAAATGCAAACAAATGCATAAACGGTGTCGCAGCCATCCATCTTATGTGTTGCTCATTTAACTTCTTCAACACCTTGACATGGAAAAATTTCATAGCTAAATCCACGTTGCACTGATTCTTGATACAGGAATCAGATGTTCTCGGCTTCTTCCGAGGAGCATCACCAAATTTGTAACCCATTGGGCGTCCTCTGCGAAGTTTGGGCTCCTGCGATTGAGATACTTATTGCGTGTGTACATTATTTGTCTCTGAAAAACACAAAATTTACAAAATGTCATTTACTTATACATCCCCTTTGATATATAAATTCCTAAATCTATCTACACTTGGCTATGAGATAGTATTTAACTAGACTTGATCAAATATTTAACTCATTTTATTCACATGATACTAACTCTTGTTCAAATAAGTATTAACCTTGCTACAGTGAAATGGTGCAGTTATACAAACAAGTGAATACTACAATTGCAAAATCATAATAAAAACAGAAGTAATACATTTGACAATTTCGTATCAACTCCTTAATTCTAATAAATTGTGCATTTAACCATAGAATTAAGTCTACTGACCGAAATACGAAACAAAAACTTAAAATAATGTATAACCTTGAGCGATGATGATCTGTTGATTCTGTGGCGCATCTACCGATTCTGATTCATTCTGTCGCACATCTAGGGCTTCTGCGCCAGAAGATGCTCCCGTGCTCACCGAGTTTATTATCACCATTTCAGATTTCTTCTTCTCCGATTGTGCAATGTAAATTACCTTGACAAAAGGAAAACCCTAGCCAGTGGTTTTTTGAAGAAGCGACGGAGAAAAAGAAAAATAAATCGTGAAGTGACGCGAATGAATGGATGCTTCACACTTTCAGTCGAGTAGAGTGAGAGAACCGAGGTTTGGGGGGGAAACAAAATAAATCGGGTCCACACGTATAAAGAATGTACCGAATTAGGAATGTTCTAAAGTGTAAATTAATAGGTATCAGGTATCTGACATGCAAGCCATAAATTTGAACCGTTCTTTTCATGTGACACTAATCGCAACCGGTTCCGGATTTTATTTCGGCCAACTAAGATTAATCTGGACCGTTCGTTGTTTTTAATTGCACCTCAGGTACCCTGGGCGGAAATGGACTGGTGCAAACATGTGGTCCAATTTCAACTACACAAGTGGGGACCATAAACTGAAACTGAAAAAATGTCTACTTTTGGTCATATTTAAGTATTAATCATCACGTAGTCAAGTGTTTATCTCTATACAACAAGTTATTTACTATATTACTTTTTTCCTATTACGCCTAAAGAAAAGTAATTTATACTGATACTCGGAATTATAAACAAATTTTTTGCTCTCATTTACAATTATTTCCAGCATTATCATAAAAACATCAAGCATTTAACTCTACTTTATAATGCAATTATAAAATATTTACCATTAGTCTACCTCTACATTTATCATTCTGTATTAAACATTGATCTATCAGGTATTCAACCATATATGTATCATGTATTAATACTATATTCTCCTAACTTAACATAGATAAAGATAAGTATCGTATAGAACAATTTAAAAATATCTACAATTTTAAGTTCACTAATATAATACCCGAATTACATAATTCCTTTTGGTAATTGAAAATTATCATCCTATGTTTAGTCAAACTATATGAACAACATTAATAGAAAAAATAGTATTAAATCTGTATTTAATTGTTTGTTTCTTTATTCTTTTCTTTTCGATTCTCCTTTCTTTGTTTCTCGGCCATCTTCCCAATAGCAATGTCAAGTTTACTCTTTATTGTACTCTTTGGCGGACGTCCTCTTTTCTTTGATTTGGCAGGAGGTAGAATTTGTATAGAAGGTGGATGATTGACTGCATGTTGTTGCCCGCTTGAAATATATTCACTCCCTAATATCCATTGTGAATCGGATGGCGATGGTAATGTATCAGCTGTTAATTATTTGAACATTATAAAATAAACAATATACATAATTAATTAAACTTGAATTTTCGGAATTATTTTCAACATAAAAAATACCTATCAATGTACCAATTGCACCAGTAACATCAACATCTGTTTCCACAACAAAAAGTCCTGTACAGAACCAAATTTATCAGTTGTAGCGATCGTGGCATAAAATAATATCAAATTGCATGTATAAAAAGTATTTTTACCTCCAGTGCTGATTGAAGATCCAGTGATATCACCAGTACCAATAGCTGCTGTCTCATCAAGAACTGCCTCAACATTTTGTGTTACTGTCCAAAAAAAATATCTCAAGCCAGCAATATTAATATCACCAGTACCAATAGTTTTTATCTATTTACAAATATCAAATTGCAAATATAAAAAGTATTTTTACCTCCGTTGCTTACTACAGATCCAGTAATACCACAATTATCAATAGCTGCTGTCTCATCAAGAACTGCCTCAACATTTTGTAATGCTGTTAAATGACAATTATATTAGTTCACAAGTATTAATTCTCAATGGAAAATGTATTTATCTCATATGACACACCGTATTTATACCTTTTCTCCTGACATTTTTAAATATCAAATTGCAAATATAAAAAGTATTTTTACCTCCGTTGCTTACTGCAGATCCAGTAATACCACAGTTATCAATAGCTGCTGTCTCATCAAGAATTGCCTCAACATTTTGTAATGCTGTTAAATGACAATTATATTAGTTCACAAGTATTAATCCTCAATGGAAAATGTATTTATCTCATATGACACACCGTATTTATACCTTTTCTCCTGACATCTGGGACCCTCAGTTTTTTTTTTCCTTTAGAAGCCCTCCCAACAATATGAACAGTGCCATTTGATTCATTATCCACTTCACCATTAATAGTTCCTAACATAATAACAAAAAATATTACACACAAATAAAAATGAATAAAATGACATTACATCAACACAAACAAAAGACACACCTGCCACTTTGTTTCTCAACTCCACAAAACCATTAAAAACAGCAGTATGCAATATCTCATTGAGACTTCCTAAATGAAGCAACTCTTATATAATTGGATTGGTTGCAATTGTAAGCTCATAAAGCCTGCAGAAAGTTAAGTTAAATTTAATGTCAGCATTAAAAAAGTACACACTTCAATCCTTATAGGTAAATAGTTATTTTAGTAGAGATAAATACAATGATATATAAACATAAACAGTTCTTACTGTTACCTGCCCTGTTCAGGTATTGTTGGAAAAGCTGGATCAACTATCATCAGATTATATCTTTGCACGTCTTTCCTCCACCGCTCAACGATATATTTGTCTTCGACAGAAAAAATTCTCTCTTGCTTAAGAACTTGAATACAATGTGCACACAAAATCCCCATTGCCTCAAATTTCCTACAAATGCATTGCACTTCCAAAAATGCCCTTCGGTAAATAACCATAAAACTCATGTCACGGCAATCCCTAACTTCATAAACGAGATCTCCATCTTCTTCTCTAACTAATTTGCAAGACAAATTTGCACATTTTCTGATTTCATGCTGGCATTTATAGAATATTTCGTTCGTGTAACAATGCTGAAATTGGGCCTCCATCGGCAACTCATAGTGAAGTTTAGGAGCTCTGAATTTTGACTTAAAATCAACATCATTCTCATTCTGCCAAATATTCTTCAACGCCGCTTCAAAATTCTCCACAAAATCCTTCAAACTCTCTCTCTCTTTGTCAAATATGAATTCATGAAATTGTTCATACTTTCCACATGTTGGGTACTTGTCATTCCCGCCCAAAATTGTCCGTTTAAAAATACCAGTACCCATTTCTCTCTTAATTCAAATATTCCTCTAAACTAGGGATCATTCTCCTTGCCGAGATCATCCATTAATTTGATCCACTTTTCTTCAAACTCCCCTCTTGTTTGCGAGTTGTATACGACCTCCTTGACCTTCTCGGTTTTTTCACTCTTCTTTTCCTTGACCTTATCGGACTTAACCCTCTTCTTGTCGGTTTTTACACTATTTTTTTCCTTAATCTTCTCATTCCCATTATCAGACACATTTCCCCATTTCGTCGGAAGTTTGTGCAAAATGTGCCAAGAACAATACCTATGCACAGTTTCTTGTCCAAAAACATGTCGTATACCTGATTCTATGCTTGCGCATTGATCACTCAGTATTGCTCTCGGCTTCACTCCATTCATACATTCTAGGAACCTAAAATCATATATTGTGTTGAGTATTAACTGTCTTTCAAAAATGACTAATAGGTATTTTATAATCCCAACTGTTATATTACCCCTTCATATTAAACCATACCCTCACCACCAATCATTCTGGTATTATCACCTATATGAGCAAGTATTCCCATCCAGTTCAATATGTATCAACTATTTATTTAATTTTAATTTATATACCCAGTATGCATAAGTATTTATCTCTAATACAATATATACTAACTATTGATTAGAAAAAATCCTGATCCTCACAGTTGTCTCAAACTCTTTTGGTATTATAGCCTATCTGCATAGGTAGTTACCCCTTAATCAATATGTATTCACTAACTGGTATTCGTAACTGGTATTTATTTACCTGGATAACATAGTATTACTGACTGGTATTTATTTACAAATTTTTATTATCTAGCTATTACAAAAAAATATTTATACCTTGCAACACACCATTTGTAATCTTCAATGCTTTCCCTTCCAAGTAATGCACAGGCAAAGATTATGGTTTGTTCATGATGATTGACACCAACAAATAAGACTAGAGGCATATCATACCTAACACAAAAAACAACATGACATATATATCATGTCAGTATTATGCATACACGGTTGAAAGTATTTATGCCAAGTATTGATTCCAAATGTAAACAAATAAAATACCTATTAGTCAAATACGTGGCATCCATGACAACGACATCATGGAAATATTTGTACGAAGCTCGGCTACGCCCATCAGCCCAAAAAATGCTCCATAAACGTGCATCTGTTGTATATTCGTATCTGTAGAAAAAGTCACGATCGATCTTTTCCCTATTAGAAAAATACTCAAACACCATTTGAGCATCACCACCACCTAAGGATTTCATTTTCAACCTTCTATGCCTGTCGATGTGGTTCCGTGCATCTCTGCGAGTTAATGGACACCGCATGTAACCACCAGTAGTTTTTATTACCAGATTAATATTAGCTGCTATCGTGAGACCTTGGTCTTCGTGAAACTCTAATAGTCTCTGATATCTGTTTGGAATATAGCGAAATCCAGAAATAAGGAATGCTTTATCAGGCACCAACTCGTGGTTATGTGATAAAACAACTTCTTTCACAACCCAAGTTCCAACCAAATCAGTATCAACCAATTTCACACATGCATTACAATCAGTAGATACTGCTGCCCTTTTCTTGTCAGGAATACGTTCATCAATATGAGACGATTCTGTTCTGCACTTACCACAGGCAAACACATATTAGTGAACCTGGTCAGTACCCCTCTTCTTATGTCGTGACCTTTTGAAAACACCAAATCCTGATTGCTTGGCAAATAAGCAGTAATACTGATATGCTTCCTCAACAGAGTCGAACTCATCGCCAACACAAGGTGGATTCAATTCATGCTCTTCATCATCCATATCATCCACTTCATGTTGTACATGTTCCTCAACATTAACATTCCCTCCAACTTCTTCATTTGCCACCGGATCAACCTGAACTTCTGCAACTTCAACATCAACACTCTGACCATGTAAACTTTCATGCTGTACATCATCGACTTCATCTTCAAGATATTCAACATTCAAATCCCAATCATATCCCACCTCCCTTATACCAACATCATCTTCAATTCGTTCATTATCACGATAAACATCCTCAAATAAACGGTACAAATCGACCTCATCAAACTCATCACGTAACTGAAACTCATTTCCAAAAGCTTCGTTCAGATCAATATCCATACTGCATTAAACAATAACAAAAACATATATTAAAATTGAAGGAACTTCAATATTCAACCCTTTTTGCAAAGAGTATTTAACCCTAAGTCAGTATGTATTTAACATAAAAAGATTAAGTTCATAAAAAGATTTGTCAGAACTAACGTATTTAGGATTAAACACTCACTGTGCAAACATTTAACTATGATTCCATAAGTATTTAACTCTACTAACTGTTACATTTCCTTTTTATGTTGAACCCTAAATATACAGGTATTTAACTGCAAATCAATATGTATTTACCAGCAACCAAAAATTTCCAGATCCTCAGTAATAAATCACAATTGGTCTAACACAATTATCCAGATAATCACTAGTAAATCATAATTCGTCTAACAAATATTAATCCTTACAATAATCTATAGAAGATAAACAACTAATTGAATTCGCTAAAACAATCCATCGATTAAGAACTCATCGAATCCAGATAATAAAATGACATAGAAATACATTGAGCCCAGATAATTATAATTCAAAATGCACTCGCCTGAAACGAACAATATCGTCGGAGAACAACAGAGATCGGATGAATGCTCGTCCAAAAACGACGGTCAAAGTTTCTCTCGCCTGTATCGCCTCCAATACAGCACGCGCTTGTGCAATTCCGAATGAACGATCGCCTCTCTCGCCTCTCTCGCCTCTATCGATCGCAGTCTACGATCGCCTATGCCGCCTTTGAAATTACCCTTCAATCACCTCAGAATCGCCTCAGATCCGAAAATGGAAATTGCAGGACGCATTAATTTCGAAATTTGAAAATGGAAATTGCGGGGATGCTTTAAGGCAACATAATATATACGCGGGGATGAAGATGCTTCAAATCACAAATATATGCGGGGAATATGTTAATTGCGGGGTCCACTATATCGTTAATTAGTGAATTATTCTGCGGGGAAAAAGGGGGGACAGGGTTGAGGGGATTGTTATAATTATTCTATATTAAACTATTAATTATTAAATGAGAGATCCATCAAACGAAATCAAATAAGGAAGCCACAACGAGCTAGAAATAGGAAAGTTTTCAATGAACAACCATCCCAACAAGCAACCTAGGTAATTTTAATATCACTTTGATTTTGTCTTTTGTTCCTATTTCTTAATCAATTATGGTACGAAGAACAGTCTATCAGAGAGAGATGAAAAGTTACAAGAGACCCCCCATAATTTATTTTCTATTCTGCGAACTAGGAGGAGGTAGGTAAAATTAGAACCTTTATTTTTTTAATTTGGCTAGTTTGTCTTTACTTTAAAATATGAGGTTAATTTTACTTTTTATTAAATTAGCGAGTAGTTCTGTTTTAGTACAATTTATGTTACTATTTTTTTTTCTTTGTTGAAGTAACAAAATGATACTAACTATAAGGTAGTTGGAATATTTTGAATAGATTAATATAGTCAATTATGCAATGATGTCTATAATATAGTACAAATATATAATATATTTTTAATAAAAATGAACAAAAGCTATGTAGCATAGCTTTTGCTATAGCTTTTTTTGTAGATTTTCTGCTATGATACGATACACGCTATTTAGAACCTTGAGCCTTAGCACCATGTTTGGTTGTGGCCTAAATGGTGGAATAAGGAGTTTAGGCCTCGTTATTCCACCAAACGTGCCTTAAATGAGTCGGCCTAAGATGGCATAAGCTGATCTTTAGGCCGGCCTAAATTAAGGCAACTCACATGTTGGTTTAATTTTTATTCCACCTCGTGGCCTAACTTGAATAATTATAATAATATTTTATTTGTATATAATAAATATACTAGTATCGTGCCCGTGCGTTGCGACGGGACATATTATAAAATTGAAAAAAATATGAAGAGATATTTTTGTTGACATTCACACAAAATTAAGAAAAAAAAATACTTAAATAAAAATAGAAAATACAAATGAAAATAAACGGATATCCAAAAAAATAATAACAGTAAAAAAAAAAAAAAAAATCACAATTTAGATTTCATATCATTTTTTTTTTTTTTGAAAAAAAGGACAACAAATGAAGGTACTTAATAACATCTAGAGTTCGTACAAGTCTGATTGAATTCAGGATTAGTCCTTTAATTGATTTTTGCCAAGAAGTCTATAATAAGAAAAAAAGGAGGAAGTTAATCAGTAACGCATTGGAGATACCAAAGGATCTTAGTTATTGTGAAGTTTTAATTACAAACTGACATAAAGGTAAACAACTATGTAGGCAATATCAAAATCCTATTTTAATTAGAAACCGGATTGAAAAGATTTCAGTCTGGACTATTAGTTTTGTAACTCCTATTTTAACATTCTCTATGGACTTCAATCTGGTGTGTATGTTACATTGAAATGACTAAAATGCAAGAAAGAGTCATATGAAACTTTTAGCATCTTACAGATGTTTAAGATCCATATAAAATAATATATATCAATGCTTCAAAATTCAAATAGATTTTATAAAATGAAATGAATTTAAAAGATTAGAAAAAGCACCAGGCTGTAGAATTATAATAGTATAAAGCTACAATTTCTAATCCATTTATTACCCTGATGATAAACCAAATCTTAAATTACTCAAAAAAAGGGGAAAAAGAAGAAGAGCAACCATATAAAATAAGCATAATACATCCTACTCAAATTTAGCTCTTGTCAGCACCACTGTATGGTGCAACGTGATAGGCATACTGTTGAATGACAGAGAACAAAACCATTTCTACTATAACCAGAGCATTTTGAATGGCCTCTTTGATGTGCTCAACGTCTAGCCAGAAATGTTTCGATTTTATGATTCCTAAGGCTGTCAAGACCTTCAGCACCACTCCCTGCCATATTCAAATAAATTCATAAATTGACTATTCAGAGAAATCTAGTACGCAATGAACTTTGTGCAATTAGTTCTCTCCTTCCTCCAGTATAAATTGAGAAACCTTTTGCAAAAAATCAACCATTGGATTCATTTTAAATCTCTTACAATCAAGTAAGACCTAAGAATTACTTTACCAGATTGTAATGCTATAGCAGTTCAGCTCTCGTTCCCTTTACCCCCATGAAAAAAAACTAATAACAAAAGAAGAAAAAAGAAAAAGAAAATTCAGCTCAACAAACACAATCAGAAGCACATGAAGGAAGTATGCATGTACTGGCAGGGTATATTATATAATTTATGCAAAAGAAATGTCACCTGCCAAAAGCAGAAAAAGACGATGCCTTTAACGCACATGAACTTTGCAAGAGGTTTGTGTGGGGCCAGCTCCTTGGCAAAAATATGATAAAATAATACCAATGCGTACAGTGCCATAGAGACGGATATGTTTAGTATCATGGTGATGGTTCAGTCGAGCCAAGTCGGATATATCCCTACCAGCTCTAGCAGTATCATCAGAATTGAGCACACTGGACGCACTACCACAAATTGCCATGTCCAGTACTTTAATGCCCTCAAAGTGTTATGATCCACTCTCACTATGCGGGGCTGCAATTGGTGATGTGTAACGTACCAATTTATTGAGTTTCAACCAAAAAAGTATTAATAGTTGATGCTGGTACCAAATTCTTTGGGCAATGATCCTGCACCAGTTTTAGAATCAATTGGTTGCAAACAGGTTATAACCCCTACTGTTCTGTTAATTTGCATTTATCATTGCTGGAAACAAATAGGAAGACGATAAGGTTATTAAAATTACCATGAACAATGAGACCGGAAAATAGTGGTGGATTTCCCTCCCTTTGATTTCGTCAGGCACTATGTTCTTACCAAGAGAAATGTTTAAATAGCTATACATCAAGGCCATGAACTTCGCAATCACCTGCATATACCAAACAAAACATATATCTTATAAAAAAGAATATAAAAAAATCTAACACAATAATCCAGATGAAAATTAAATAAAAAGCAAATTATACATACAAATATCTGGAACCTCAAGGTATACTTTTTTTTTTTGAAGTTATCTGGATCCTCTAAGTACACTGATGATGGACTTTTCCAGAAGAGGAAATATTATCTACACAGACTGCCCTTTAGCGACCAAAACTCCTAGTTCTTTATTTTCAGCCTTTTTAATTATTTTTGTTATAAACAAATTTGTTGTTTCATCTTAAAACCAATATTACTTCTTGCAGATAACACAGCATTGTTTGGGTTAGTTACAACTAACAGCCACTCATAAACCAATATCTAACTCGCTGTTCTTGATTACAGTTCAATTTAACCTCAGAGAAGGAAAATAACTTCTAAGCCTTTAATTTCCAAAGTAGGAAAAAAACACTTACTCCAGTTTCATGAAAAACAGTCCCTACCCACAGAAGTATACTATTTACATCAAACTAATTAAGAAGCTGTTGATTTTTGCAAACAAAAAATTATATGGGCTTATTCACAGTAAAGCCCTAATTCTCTCAAAAACTGCTCACCATTACTTCATAGCATTCTTTAACTGATTCCAAGAAGGTGAAGAAAACCTTGCTTCCCTGTATATCTAATAGACCGACAAAAGAGACTATAGAATATATAGAAGCCATTAAAGCAATTATTAATATAGCCTTCTGCTCCTTTGGATTTTTCCAATAGAAGAGATGCTGAGTAATAAGTTGAACAGTGAAGTGCATCGACAACATCACACAGAAGGCTGCACCGAGAAGTGTCAGAGTTTCTGGGTCCATAGCTGTGAGATCCATTCCTGGAATCATCTGTGAAAAAGTAAATCTCATCATTTGTTTGTAAGCATATAAAGACCAATTATTTTATATTAAAAGTAGGCACTCTGATCTTAGTTTTTGCCAAATTCAATCATGATGCTCTAATTCTCTTATCTTTTCCTTTGTTTGGATATGAACCTTCAAAAGCAAGAAAAACAGAAGAGAAAGCCCAGATGGAAAACAAAAAAAAAACACCTAACAGAACTGTAAAGTACCAAACATTAATGAAATTGATATCATTGAACTTAAACCTTCAACAACTTTCTAATATAGCTAGAATTCCTGATCACTCAAATCCCCAACTAAGATATATTTTTTCCCTTTCCTCACATACCAACCCGAGTGTTCTACTGTCGAGGATACCAAAAATCACTAAGATTGATTGTTGTGTCTCTTTTTTTGCTGAAAATATAGTAACTAATTCAGCAAATATTCCCGTGATGTCATAAAGTTCTAAAAAATAGATTTAATTGATTGAATCTCTCTATCCCGAAGGATTTAAAAAATTGGCATGGATTGGTTGATTTTAGAGAAAAGATCAGTCACATATACCTTCGATTTTGAGGTACTTCGCCATAGCGATCAAAGAGGGGATAGAGGTCATCAGCGGAGGTTCCTAAAACAAGATTCTTGATTAGAGATAACAACAAGATTACCAAAAATCTAAATAAGTAAAAAAACTAAGTGAAAGCAGTTTGAAATCTTACTTCGAGCGGGTGGTAGTCGAAACGGAGAGAACTGAGAGCGTTTAGGAGAGTGGAAATCGCAGCACGCTGGAACCTCCCTTCTTCTTCTCCTAATCGCTGGAGGCGGAGAGGCGACGGTTAACAGCGAAGTAGCGTAAACCCTAGACAACCGTCTCCACCAGAGTCAGGGAGATCAATTGTCGTTCTCTCGCTCGCTGTCTCCTCTCTCTCTCGCGGGGAAGTCGAGGAAGAGATCAATCGTCGTTCCGATAAAAAAAAGAGTCGCTAAAATGCCGTCTATTTAGTTTATTAAATTTTAATTGTAAAATATCTTGTGGTCTTCTGTGTAGCGGGCATGATTTGAACTACATTTAGACTTCTACACATATAAAGAATGTATTTAATAAAAAAAAACAGATTATTTGTTTAGATGGTTCAGATTCAATCAGAATTTAGATCAATAAATCACAGCCACACAACTTTCAGTCATCAATTTCAATTTAAAGTGCATAATATAGAGGAGAGATTATTGTTAATAATTATTATTAGTATATAATTATATAATTAATATCTTATATTATTAATATATTAAATAATTACTATAATAATATTATATAATTAATATCCTTTTATTAATAATTATTATTAATAAATAATTATATAATTATTATGTTATATGGTTAATATATTAAATAATTATTATAATAATATTATAATATTTTATAGTTATTATTAATATATTAATATTATATAATTAGTATCTTATTATTAATAATAATAATTAATATATAATTAATACCCTATATTGTGAATATATTAAATAATTATTATAATAATATAATATTATATTAATATTATATAATTAATATTTTCTTATTCATAATTATTATTAATAGGTAATTATATAATTAATATGTTATACTGTTAATATATTAAATAATTATTATAATAATATTACAATATATTATAGTTGTTATTAATATATTAATGTCATATAATTAGTATCTTACTATTAATAATTATTAATAATTAATAATTAATATTCTTAATATAGTAAATTATTATTATAATAATATTATAATAAATTATAGTTGTTATTGATATATTAATATTATATAATTAGTATCTTATTATTAATTATTAATTATATAATTAATATTTTATATTGTTAATATATTAAATTATTATTTTAATAAGATTATATAATTAGTAATTATTATTAATTTATAATTATACAATTAATTTTTTATTATTTATAGTAATTAATATTTATATTGTTAATATATTAAATAAAATTTCTAATAATATATAATATATTATAATTATTATTAATATATTAATATTATATAATTAGTATCTTATTATAAATAATTAACCAATTTAGGCTTTTAAAACTTTAGTCCTCCTTCAACTCTAACCAAACAAGGAATAGTTTAAGTTATGATTTAAGTTTAGGCCTCAATCAAATATGAATAATTTTGACTGACCTAAGTTGAAATAACCAATTTAGGCCTCCTTAGCTTTAGGCCACAACCAAACATGGGGCTAAGGACTAAATAATTGAATAGCGCTGAGTGTGGAGAGAGAATTGATGCGCCACAACTTAGATAAATGGATTCGAAAGCGGAAGTTAATTTTTTGGTTTCAAACTAGGGGATATATCCAGAAATCCGGATCCGTATTTTGGCAATTATCCACTCCAAATTACACGGATTCGGATCCGTTTATAGTCCTAGGTAGGGTCCACTGAAAAATAATTTAGAAATGAAATAAAATGAATCGATGTGGATGAGGCAATATCCGATTTTTTTAAAAATACCCATTAAAAAAATTAATTTAATAAAAATAACTAGATCTGAATTGAAATTTTAAAACTACCCAAATTGCGGATATTTTCCGCGGCCCATAATTTTTATTCCGAGCCGCGGAAAAAATTTGCGCCCCGAAATTTTTTATTTTTTTTTTAAATTTTTTTATTCCGAGCGCGGATATTTTGCGCGGCCCAGATTTTTAATTTTTTTTTTCTTTTTAGAGTTTGGAGAAAGAAAATATTGTTTTTTTTTGCTCAACTTTGTACCTCTGGTTAACATACCAAAACACCTTCAAAAATTATGAAAATTTACCGACATATATTCTTGACTTCATAGAATAAGACTGTAAAGTTTCATACAAAATCTCACAACAGATTGTGAGATATCGGTTCTCAAAAATTGCCCGAGCTGCTGAAGGAGTGCTTTTGAGCCCAACTTTGCACCTCTGATTAACATACCAAAACACCTTCAAAAATCATGAAAATTTACCGACATGTATTCTTGACTTCATAAAATAAGACTGTGAAGTTTCACACAAAATCTCAAAACAGATCGTGAGATATCAGCTCTCAAAAATTGCCCGAACTGCTGAACGAGTGCTTCATTAATGGTTAAAGCCATTATTTGCATTATTTGAGATTCGAATCTAAAAAGTTCATGAATTAATTTCGAACAAACTATATATACCCAGTTTGAGTTTGAGTTTGAATAAGATTCAAAACGAATTGGTTTGATTTGTTTCATAACAAACTAATTTCAAATTGAATTAATTACGAACTTTTTTTGAATCAAACTCAAATCAAATCACGAACTACGAACTTTTTGTGCCGCCTTACATGAGAGCAAAGAGAACGGAACACAAGAGATTTCTTTATTTAGAATGACTGAATGACGATAGAAAGGTAACTAAATTGGAGAGTTTCTATATTTTAGAAGGATAAATATGATACTTCAAATTTGGTGAGAAGTATGTAATATTAATGGTTTAGAAGGATAAATATTAGACTTTTTTGAATTTTAGAAGGATAAATATATCATATGTAACATTAAACGGAATTTATAATTTTAAAAGTTAGAAGGATTAATGTGAGTTATTTTTGTTTTAGAGAGGGAAAATGTAATTTAAATGTTTTATAAATATATGTATGAAATTTATAAAAATTAAAATTTATTGATCATTCATTTCATGTGAGAAGTTGATATTGCTATATCTAATCTATTATTTTGACCAATTTCCGTACCAAAACATGTACTTTGGGCCATCAAATAACATCCATTATAATGAATATGTATAGAATGTGGTACTGCTGCGCTTTCATTCTTACTTCGCAGGAAAATTGGTGAAATCAAGGAGATTTCTGAAGTTCAGACATTTTGATGCGACCCGCATCATGTTTGACGCGAGGCGCATCCGGTCCTCCGAGTCGCACTGTCAACCCATCCAAGTCGCATCAAGCAGGTCGCAATTCAATCTCATGCGAGGCGCATCAGACGAGTTCCAACGCGGGTCGTAACACTGGTGACGTGACTTGCGTCAAGAGTTCCCAGAGCAGTCAGCGGGAGCCCAATGAGGCCCAATAAAGCCCAGATTTTGAAACACTCATTTGGGAAAAGCTATAAATATACCACCCCTGCCACTGGAGAGGGGGTTCAGAAATTCAAGATTCAAAAGTCTCAAGACCTTTGGAGTGTCGTTCAAGAAAGAGGAGGAGCCGAGGAGTAAAGATTCTTCTTAGATCCAATTCCTCCTTCGGTTTTATCATGATTTCTTCTCTTTTCTCTCTCTTTATGATGCTTGAGTAGATCTATCTTGTTTCTAGGGTTGATGTAATCTAAAACTTTGTTTGTGATGCATTGAATTTGAATTTGAGTTGTTCTTGTGTTCATTTGATTGAGTATTACTCTTCCATTGCTTGATTGAGGTTGTTTGATTGAATCTTGTTGTCTATTGTTGAATGTTTCTTACATCTCTTCTAATATTTTGACCTTGATATTTCTTGCAATTTCATTAAGTACTTGAGGTAGATCTTAGATCTGAAAAGATAGATCAATTGAACCGAGAGGTGAGATTTCCATCTATTAAGAGATAGTGGATACCTTTAGCAAACCGAACAAATGACTTAGATTGAACACTAGTAAACGAAAGTTTGACGTTATAGATCTAAGAAGGTGAAATTGCAATTCCTTACTAGGTTCATTAAGCCAATAAACGAAAGTTGAGGTTCAGGAACTTTAGGTACGGTCAATAAATCCTTGCACAAGTAAACAATTCAGAATCGAGTTCAATGCTGCATTCACTCGAGGATCACGCGGGTCGCGTGGGAGATCATGCGGGTTGCGTCACAAGGGTCGCATGCGAAAGCATGCGAGTCGCGTGAAGGTCCATAGAGGCAAGGTTGAGGATGAAATCTGAAACCCTGGAGACTTCATTTTAAATCGATTTGAACCAACATTTATTTTTCTGTTATCTTCTGTTGTCGAATTTAGAAACTTGAAATGAATTCAAACCAAACTTGTCACTTCTAGTACTTAACCAGGATAAGTAGTGATCTAGAACAGAATTGTACCGTCCCTGAGGATCGATACCTGATTATACTCTTGAACGAAAGTTGTACACTTGCAACATAATTCAAAAGCTAAATCACGGTTTAAAAGGGTATAGCTCGCTGTACCTAAAACTTTGTGTATAACATACTTTTGTGCGAACAGAAGTCATGCCTTGCATTAGGCATCATAGTTTATGGATTATCATACATATTTTACTGATACTATAAAAGTTTGTTACGAAATATTTCTTAGATCAATAGCTTTTTCTCGTATATTAAATTAATTCATGATTTTTGAAGGTGTTTTGGTATGTTAATCAGAGGTGCAAAGTTGGGCTCAGAAGCACTCCTTCAGCAGTTCGGGTAATTTTTGAGAGCTGATATCTCACGATCTGTTTTGAGATTTTATATGAAACTTCACAGCCTTGTTTTATGAAGTCAAGAATGCATGTCGGTAAATTTTCATGATTTTTGAAGGTGTTTTGGTATGTTAATCAGAGGTGCAAAGTTGGGCTCAAAAGCACTCCTTCAGCAGCTCGGGCAATTTTTGAGAACCGATATCTCACAATATGTTGTGAGATTTTGTATGAAACTTTGCAGTCTTATTCTATGAAGTCAAGAATATATGTCGGTAAATTTTCATGATTTTTGAAGGTGGTTTGGTATGTTAACCAGAGGTGCAAAGTTGGGCTCAGAAGCACTCCTTCAGCAGTTTGGGCAATTTTTGAGAGCCGATATCTCACGATCTGTTTTGATATTTTGTATGAAACTTTACAGTCTTATTCTATGAAGTCAAGAATACATGTCGGTAAATTTTCATGATTTTTGAAGGTGTTTTGATATGTTAACCAGAGGTGCAAATTTGGGCAAAAAAAACAATATTTTCTTTCTCCAAACTCTAAAAAAAAAATAATAATAATATTTAAAAATCCGGGCCGCGGAAAATATCCGCGCTCAGAATAAAAAAATAAAATAAAATAAAAAAAATTTCGGGGCGCGAATTTTTTCCACGGCCCGGAATAAAAATTCTGGGCCGCTGAAAATATCCGCGATTTGGGTAGTTTTAAAATTTCAGTTCAGATCTGGTTATTTTTATTAAATTAATTTTTTTAATGGGTATTTTTAAAAAAATCGGGGCAATATTGTCATTCGTGTGGTCAATTATATTTAATTATCAACGTAAATTTTTAATTTCCAATCGAATTTAAGTTTCGAGTGTATTGAAATTTTTAATTAAGTATCATGTGCTAAGATATGAATTTCCATCTTTATTTATATATTAGAATAAATTTTAATTGATCGTAATTAATGGTTATAACTAATTAAAAAAAATGTTTAAGATATAACACAATTTCGTTTGTTAGTCTAGATCATCATGTGATAGCCGCATATGGAAAGATAGTTACCATTAGGTTAACCAAGTTATGATAAGGAGAATAAAAATATTAGATTAATGGTGGAGACCTGAATTAATTAGAGATATCATTAGTTGGACCAATAAAAGTCTTGACATTTGCAGACAAATATCGTATTGTCTTGCCTCACCATAAGAACAACTAATAGAACTAGAGAGTAGGGCGAATAATATAGTCAAGTGATGTCCGAAATCTTTGAGTTAATCACAAAACTCCTTGCACCAATTAAAATGAGCCTTAGATGGATCTCTTTATAGGTAGGTGGCTGTGTCGGTGCTAAAGCGGCTCGCACTAAATTGGATTAGAAACCTTGGCTTCAAATAACATCTGAAAACCAACATCGAATATGACCATATAAAAATAGATTGAGTAGCCATAGTAAGCCAAATCCCTTGGAATTCACATTTTTATTTATTTTATTTACCTTTAATTTTCGTCAAATCAAAAGATCAAACTGAACTCTTAATTTCCAGATTTTTATCTTGCCTTTCGAAAAGTTGAGTTTTAATTGTTTAAAACTCTAAACAGTAATTCTATGCGGATTGACACCCAATATTACTACTCGATACAGTTATGTGCTTGTAATCTGACTCGTATAATAGAAGACTGGATAATAATCAACATTGCTAACATAATTTCACCCATCAATCAAATCAATCAACTGTCTGACCTGGCCCATCCAATTAAGCGTAGTAAGAAAATTCTCAGAAGAATTAAGAAGATTACTTTATATAAAATTTTATTCAAAACCGTCCATTTTGATCTGTGGACCTCATGCCAACAAAAGCATGCATGTTTGTGCCATAATTATATTCACTAAAAAATTTGTCTGAATTCAGCATTTACGCCTTTGTCATAGGTGCCAGACTGTTTGTTGCATCAACTTAATTTATTATTCTATTACAGCTTGGTTCATTTGAGATAAAACTTGGATGCGTATTTCTCTCACATTTTATATTATCGTATTTCAGGTCGATCTTACCTAAATTATTTTATATTTTGTTCAGGTCACCAGAGATGAAAGAAACGGCTAGGTTTGTTTCCAGCCTTCATTATATAACCAACATTTTCCCAAAATAACCTATACATAATTACATATCTCATGTTAGCTTTTAACCTTTTATAATGTTCATTATGTAACCAAAGTTTCAACAAAAATATCAAAATATATAGCCATCCTAGCCATATAACACTACAGCAAAATGGATTTTTTGCGACCGGTATCAGTGACCGGCGCTAATACCGGTCGCAAAAAATCCATTTTTATTCAAAAAAAAAAAATATAACAAAAATCGGATTTGACCAGAATTTTCTGCGACCGTTTCAGCGACCGGCGCCATTAACGATCGCTGAAATTTTTTTTTTTTTTTGTAATGTCGCTGAAAAAAAAACACGGCTTCTGAAAAATAAAACGCGCGCCAGTATCAAAACCCTTCTCCTCCACCAAAATCAAAACAGCCCCGATCAAAACCCTTCCCCAAAATCAAAACCGACGCCACCGCTCTCCTCCCGCGCGCCCCACCCCTCTCCCCCGCGCCACCCCTCTCTTCCCGTGCCACCCCTCTCCTCCCGCACTCTCTTCCTGCGCCACCCGTCTCCTACGACGGCCAACCATCGTTTGATAAAGACGATCCGACAGTTGGGACGGGGCTGGTCGGAGCACCGGCTTACGGCGATGTGATGAAACTTCAGATTAAGGTCGATGAACAGTCTGGAAAGATCGTCGATGCGTGTTTCAAGACATTCGGTTGTGGATCGGCCATCGCTTCTTGTTCTGTCGGTACACCTTCTTGTTCTGTCGGTACACGATCTTTGTTTTTTTACTCTTATATTTCTTTCAATTTCACAACTTGATTCTCGGCACAACCTCTAAGAAGTGCTTTTCTCAAGGATCTTAGTACTAGTTTCTTGTATTATTCCTGCAAGTAAAAGAACAGGTGATTACCAGTATCAGTCTGTAATTGTGTTTGGTTAATTGTTTGTTTATGTCAATTTTAGTGAATAGGAGGAATATTGAGTAAATTAAGGGGCAAATCCAAATTAAGGCATTCACCATTTCAACTGAGAGTTGGTATCTGTGAAATTGAACTAACCTATACGATATTTGCTGAGACTGAAGCTTAATTGTGCTAAATTGATGTTGCAATTGGTTGCTTTTTTTTTTCATCTATCTATGAATGATGTAAAAGGTAGTTGTCTGGATTCTGTATTGCAGTACCAATTGTTAACTGTACAAGACTGAAAGATGGCACAATTAGGGTAGAGAAGTTTTTATGTTTTTGTGAGATATTTTATGTGCTCTATTCAATCAAACAATAAAAGGCTAATATTTATGCGTCTCTCCCGCCTCTCGCTGTCTCCTCGTCAGCGCTAACGGATCCTGTTTGTTCTCCCCTCTTCTCCTCTCTCCCAATCTGAATTCCATAACACCTGATCCATGATCAGTACTTAAGCATTACATTGCAACTCTTTCAGTTTGGCTAAAAAGCTGGAATTTGTCGTCCCCTTTCTCAAAAAGGTAATTCTCTTCCATTTGTTTTGTGAACACAATTTAATGTCTACCCTTTACTCAAAAAGAAAAAAGAAAATGTCTACCAGTAGCAATGTCTACCCTTTTCTTTCAATTAAGTATTTGTTCTAATCAATGTTAAAAGTTGTTACTACTTGAGAAAAAATGTGACTGAAATTGTAATTGCATCTATCAGTCTTAAACATATATAATATCTAGCCTATACTGGTACAGATTTTACTGGCAAGAAGAACAGGAACCAACAGTTTATTTAATTATTTCAATTAATTTTCTAGAGCTTGTTACTTTACTTTATTTTAAACTAAATTAAAATAGAGGTATACTATTGTACAGAAGAAGACAAAGTTAGGATCAAAGCATCCAAGAAATGAAACACTGGAGAAAATAAAGGTTGCGGCTCAGGGAGTCAGTCTCTCTTTCAAGAAGACCAACACTTCCACAGTACAGTTCTACATTTATATAAATACCAGATTACATGCTATGCACTTTGGTTATACTTCAGTATATTTTTCTTCATTGTTTCAGGTCAAACTTCA
Source organism: Carex rostrata (assembly GCF_964058835.1). Lineage (NCBI taxonomy): Eukaryota > Viridiplantae > Streptophyta > Magnoliopsida > Poales > Cyperaceae > Carex > Carex rostrata. The sequence continues at coordinate 647,061 of NC_135924.1, forward strand.
TGATAACCCGAAATTGAGATGAAGCAGATCAAATCTAACTCTCTCAGCAGAGGTGAAGAAAATTACTTGGAAAAGGCAAAGGTACAAACCAATTTGTTTTTTTCTTTATTAAAATTTTGATCAATTTGGATTTTTTGGCTATTTTTAATGAATTTTTGAAGTTCAACCTTTGAAATGAGAAAAAACAGCAAAAATGACAGCACTGTTATTCCTAGTTTACCCCTGTGCTTAGGCTACTGTTTGGTATAGCTAGGAAGCCCCAAAATTTATGAAACTTTACCAGCATATAGAACACCATGTCCTGAGAATTTTCATATAAAGAACATGAAATTTGGCTTAGTAAAACTCTTGGAATAAATTTCTAAAATTGGCTACGATCCCTTCTCTTGAAGCTGAAATTTCTCGCAATAAGTCCTTGCTTGGTACCTTTTATTAATTGGTGTTACTATCATTTGTATTTGTTAGATTCATAGCTGGTCATCATGCTCAGAGAGAACTCTCGCTGAAATCTATGTTTCACTAAAATATAAGAAACATCTTTAGAATAAGTAAATTTGTAACTAATACAAATGATAGTAACACCAATTAATAAAAGGTACCAAGCAAGGACTTACTGTGAGAAATTTCAGCTTCAAGAGAAGGGATCGTAGCCAATTTTAGAAATTTATTCCAAGAGTTTTACTAAGCCATGGAGTTTGTAACTTTGTAGAAAAATATCAATGTGTATATATATGTGATGGCTTTTTATTTATATTATATGATATCATGTTGTATGTCAATATTGAATTGTTGTACGATATTTGATATTAAATTCGAATCTAGCTATTATGTATGTTATGATTATTTGATATTATATTCGAATCGAGCTATTATTTGATATTATTGTTTGATCGATGTGAATGTTTTGTATGTGTGGTACCAATTAAATGAGGAAAAAGTAAATAACAAAAAAAATCCAAAAAGGTATCATGGACCGGATTTTGGGTATCAGCGACCGTTTTTTCGGTCGCAGATACCCTTTGATGACGTCAGTAAAAAACAACAGCGACCAAAAAAATTGGTCGAAGATAAAGTATCAGCAACCGGGTGATGTCATTCAGCGACCGATAACGTCATCGGGAAAGTATCTGCGACAATGCTTTCTGCGACCGGAGTATCAGCGACCGGATTTCGCTTTCTGCGACCGGGTAGACTATCTGAGACTGGCGCCATGACTTTCTGCGACCGGAAAACCGGTCGCAGAAAGTCTTTTCTGCTGTAGTGTAAGTAAGAAAAACAACAAAATTGCCTTAAAAAAAAACAACATTTGGTATGTACTGAAGTCGGGCATCTCCAAGTCACTGGTAATTGAGAATTCAGCAATCTCTTGTGTAGGACCGTCCATGTCTTTTATTGCTGTGGGAAGAATGGCAGCAACTTGTCTCATATCAGGTCTCCTCTCCCCTTCCATGAGCAAGCATGTTCTCGCTAGCTCCATCACTCGTTTAATAAGTCCCATGTTCTCTCCATCCATACTCATGAATGATGTGATGTGATCATCCAATATCTCCTCGACTCTGTTGTCCTTCATAGCATACAAAAATTCTGCTGCGGGGTTATAGTACTCCAACACTACTAGAATTTCTGCTTTTTTCAAGGGTAGCATCTGTATTTTCAAGGGTAAGAAGGGCCCTTGGAAATAAAATCGAGTTTGCTGACACATTTAACTATTTTCAAGGGTAGGCCCTTGGAAATAGTAGCGCATGGAAATCCCTGATGCCAACCCTTGAAAATGCTTGTTATCCACCCTTGGAAATACTTTTGCACGACACATGACCCGCTAAACAGAACGAATATTATATTTTATTGATAGCCCATATTATTTCCAAGGGACTACCCTTGGAAATGTTTTGGTAAGTCTGTTTATATTATTTTATAGTGGGGCTCATGGAAATGCTGGAGTAAAATACTCTTGGAAATATTTTGTTGATTCAGTTTATATTATTTTATGCTGAGGCCCATGAAAATGCTGGAGCACACTCTTGGAAATATTTTATTGATTCAGTTTATATTATTTTATAGTTAGATATAATATTTTCATGAGGCTACCGTTGGAAAAGTTTAGCTCCTAGAGACAGAAACATTTTTTATTATTTGAGATGCCCCTTTGAATGATGAAAATAATAAATCACAACAATAAGACTAGTACAATAAACACCCACAATTCCAATTAATAATACTAAATTATATAAAAATATTACTAAATAACACAATAATAATATCATATTATCCAAGTATCATATTTACAAAATCAAAGTATCTCATTATTCAACACAGTTTCATATATCTATGATCAGAAAAAATCCACCTACAATTTTTCTCAAAACAAGAAAAGTGTCAAAACCATTAAAAAAAACTCAACGCAAACTAATATATCCCCACTGGTTCTAACTAATACAGTGTACAGGGGGGATTTCATTGTGAATATGTCTAATAATCATGAATATCAATTACATTTTCTTTTGCTATATTAATTTTTTTCAAGATGGGATTTCATTGTAGGAGTAAGGCTAGTGACTGGTACCAAGCCGGTACCAGCACTTCAGTTTTACAACTGACCATATGTCAGCATTACACAACATATATACCAGTAGCATTCTTTTACTAATATAAACTCTTTCTAATAGCTAACCATGCAAAATAAAACCTGAGTTACAACCCAAACAAAACAAGTCTGACAACAACTATTACACTTTTGCAAATAAGTCCACATAACTAAGAAAATATCAAAAACTTGAAATCAGCAGCTAACAAATAAGCAAACTGTCAATTTCCAAATGGTTCAAACAGCCGATTCAAACCGTTAGACGTGGTCTGTATATCAACAACATGTGCATGGTCATGCTCAAATGTAACCTGCTCTGCTGGCTTGAACTGCTCAGCCTGCACAAATTATCAAAAACACCAATTTAAAGCAAAAAAATAACATAAAAAGAAAAGGCATTTATTTTCTGGAGTGATTCAATGTCATAGTTATTAGGCAGACTAAACTCGATAATCAAAACTATAGGTTAGGCAAACAAAGCAAAGGAAACCACTTAAATTTTCCTAACATCAACCTCTTTAACAAAAAATTTGATTTCACTTTCAAACCCTTTCCTAATAGGTAACTATGCAAAATAATTTATGAGTTATAAGTTATAATCAAGTGTGCTCTAGAAAGGGTTAGCGGAGGGGAAAGGGTTTATATCGTAATTGATAATTTGGTTTACTTCCACCTTTGACATTTCACAAGTCATGTACCCCTTTGACATTTCACATAAGGACTGTACCAGTACACTAAGAGAGAAGTAAATCCAATCTCCACTTGATGATTGTACTCTTCAGCATTTAGAATTTGTTACCTGTCTTTCCTGCTTTTTGAGAAAAAAAAACAACAATTATAAATACAAAATTATTAAGGAAAGCATGTACCAGAACAAGCATAATCAAGTAAATAGAAAGCAAATAGTAAATCAAAATACAACTTAAAGCATACAAGTCAAAAATCTAACTGCAGAAGTGTATATTTGGATTTCATCATAAATTTTATTTACATATGACTATTTTACCCTTATTTTCATATGACTATAATACAAAAACATGAGACGCACCATCATAGGAATGAAGAAAGTTGTCTTGCAGAAAAAAAAAATAGCCAAGTCTAATGCTTGTTACTTGTACCTAAAATCAAGTGAGTCAGATACCAAAAAGGATGTTGCGCCATTATAAATTATAATGACATATCATCTGTCGAGCATACTTATTAAAAATAAAATCAAAAGTTTATACTTCTTGATCCATGGAAATGTTTCTTAATCTGTCTATTTGATTTTGCCTGACCTATAGTTTTGATTATCGAATTTCATTTGTCTAATGACTGTGACATTGAATCACTTAATCGAACGGTTCAGATTTATTAGTTCTCATTAACAAATTAACAAATTTGATAGGAAGGTATTGCTGCTGCATAAGAAATGCATACCCTCTATCTCTCTCTGCCCGTCTCTTCACTTTGCTCTTCGTTACTTGTAAATGACAAGATCAGTCCAACAAATCATAACAATATCGTACTTAAACCCAGAAAGAACACTAGCTTGTGCTATGGATGCTGGGTTCACAGTTTCTTGAGCTAGGTAAAAACAACTAAGACCAAGCAAAAACAATGTCAAGTACCGGACCAAGTGGGTACCATCACTACCATGCCAGATGGCTCCTCTACAATTATGTAACTCCATACTTTGGTGACAAACAAATTCAACATAGAAAACATAACAACTGGTTCTAAGTACAAGTTGAGTGCCTTAGCACCAAGTATTTCAAAAATCATTTTGAGGAATTTACTGGTACTTTTTAAACTTCTAAAAATCTTTAGGTCTGACATGAGTCATTACATACCAGTTGTATGGACCATTAAACCTTGATAAGGACCCATTCAAGATTAACCTATTTAGCCTATTTAGGTAACTAGAGTTACACAACAGCATCTTTATTTGCTTTTTAAATCACATGATTAATCAGTCCCAACAGGAAAAGTATTAGGATTTCAGCCACATAATTAATCAAAATCCAAAACCACAAATATGATTTAAAGCCATGTGAGAGAAAAAGTATTAGGATTTCAGTTGAAATTGGTACAGAAATAAGGAAACAAAGAATTAAATAGAGAGAAATTTGGAACAAAAATCTCAACTTGATTTTAAGCCTAAATTATTAACCTAAAGTGAAAAGGCAGAGGCGGGGACAGGGAACAAGGAAGAGCGGAGGCGGTGGCGATGGGAGGAGGGGAACGGGGAGGAGAAGACTGGAGGCGGTGGCGACGGAGCTCAGATCTGCAGAGGTATGAGCAGGAAGGGGCGAGAGGAAATCCTCGGAGGCGAATGGATCGCCTGTGAATTTTAGCTGAGAGAGAGGAAGAGGGGAGATGAAAGATACGCTGGATGGAGGAATTCGTACCTCTGAGGTAGAGAAAAAGAGAACTGAGCTTTTGAGTCCAATAAGCTCCAGCACTGTCCGATCTATATTAAGATATGGGCGCACGAAAATTGAAGCATTTACGCATGGATATTTAAGCAGAGCCCACGCATCTTAATTTGGATCAGACGGTCACCGAGTACATCGAACCAAAGAACCATCCGGACCTCTCTGAATTCAGAGAAAAAAAAGTTTGGACTTTGGAGAAGAGACGATTTTTTACACAGAGGGCTGAGATAAAATTTGGTACACCCAAGTGGGTCCTCCTAGTCTGTGACACAATATTGATTAATTGGATGAATCCATTGGTAATTTGAACAGCACATCTTCTATCAAACGGTTCAGATTTACATATGTTTCTAACCATTCGATGTTTCGATATTCCGTCGACTTGATGGATAGGTAAACTAAAATAAATTTTCATCAAAATTTGCTGCAGGAATATAAATGCAGTGCTCTTTAATTTCAACGGTTCCGATCGACCAACAGACGACGTGTTTATGTGCGCCTTCATTAACTCATAAAGCAAGAGTATATGTTTCATAAGACATATACTCTTGCTTTGTGAGTTAATGAAGGCGTACGTAAACACGTCGTCTGTTGGTCGATCGGAACCGTTGAAATTAAAGAGCACTGCATTTATATTCCTGCAGCAAATTTTGATGAAAATTTATTTTAGTTTACCTATCCATCAAGTCGACGGAATATCGAAACATCGAATGGTTATGAACACTTCACGTTAGATCGAAGCTCAGACATAATAAAACTTCAAAATTTTTATGTTGGTTACGTTCAATTTTTTCTCTTGATCATTTTAAAACAAATATGGAATAATTTAATTACAGATCGACTGTTAATTTCTCACGTGAAAATGAATGGTTCGTATATATTTGTTAAATATGGAGGGGCAAATAATGATAAAAGTCTATAAGATGGACAATTATAACTATGATTTGGTTATAGAAGATATAAATTATTTTATTTTATTTTTTTGAATTTTTTTCATATTATTTGTTGCACATATATTATTTGGAAATAATTTTTTCATATTTTTTGCTGTGCAAGCATTAATTAATTTGTATATATGTAAATCTGAACTGTCCGATTGAAAATTTGTTGTTTGGATTATCAATGAATATGACCATTTATCTTATGTATTAATTCTGGATCGGAGATAGAATAGAGGATGACAAATGGATCCCACCTGACACATCAGAGATGAATAGTGAATTTTTTGTCAAACAGAGGCGCTTAGTGAAATTTTTGAAAAATAATTCCCCCTTTCCTATTCTCTAAGTCCAGTTGAGCGCGAAACGAAAATTTTGCCAAATTGAAACCTCTCTTAGGAGTCCACTTAGGCATTTTTTTTTCCATTTTACTTCTCTTAAGTCAGATACCAAATTGAAACCAAGTACTTCTCGACAAAAAAAACCAAATTGAAATCTGCTGAACCTCTTAGGGTCCACTTAGGCATTTTTTTTAAATTAAGTCCGAAAAAACCAAATTGAAACCTCTCTTAAGTCCGATACTTGTCTATTTATTCTTTCAATCTAATAGTTTTGGCATGATTATCCATAGGAAAATTATCCATCTTAAAAGGTTGAGAGAAGGCTAAACCCCCAAAGAAGAGCCTATTTTGAATCATCACCATCATCATTATTTTGGGAAGGGCGGGGTATTTGAGGGATGGGAGGTGGGGTGGTGGGGTGGGTTTGAGGGTTGGAGGTGTTGGTACCATGGAAGGAAGTCAATTTAATTCGATTTGATTCATTCTAGTATACTGGTAATTATCCATAGGAAAATTACCACTTGGGCGTTTTAATAATTTATTGTTTCCATAGGAAAATTATCCATCTTAAAAGGTTGAGTTTTGGCATGATATACAAATGTAACAAACTCTGAATTTCAGGTTGAAGGCCGTCATAGCTATTCCAAAGGTGCAGCCTAGACATGCAATAGCTATTTGGAAAATTTAGGTTTGTTAAAAATGTAAATGCTTTATCTCAGGGGCTTGAATTTTTGACACCGTATTATGTGAAAGGCTTGAATTTTTTAATAGATTTTATGTGAAAGGCTTGAATTATATGATATGTGCTGGTACCGATCAGATCAGGAACTGCTCTGAAACTTTGCAGTCCAGTCCTATTCTGTTGCAGTATTTTCAGAATCTGTCACAAACTGAAACTACTCATAACTTTTAATTGACAAATGGTTTTAGATTGATTCTTTCACCAAACGGTTGTGGTTTCAGTGTAGTTTTAATTAAGGTAATATTATTTGAGAAGAAGTTCTGAAAAATGTGTGAAATATTAGTAAATTAAGATGAGATACAAATTCTTAATTTTAGTACCACTAGGTTGAGTTGGTAGCGGTGTAGGTACCTGTCTAAGTTAAAATTGCATTATAAACTTTTAAAGTTAAAGTATATTATCATGTTTCACTTCCTTTCTATACGGTTTATATGATTGAACTTTTCTTATTTATAAATGATTAAATAAAGCGGTGCATGCTTTGGTTTATCCATTTCAGCTCTAGTATGTGAATTTCTGAAAATGTTGTATGCTTTGGTTGCTTAATCAAGTTTAACAATCCATTACAATTGTGCCAGCACACTGTAACTGTGTAGTTCTTTGAAGTATCATGGTAACTTTTAAATAGTTTTAACATTTATGTCTTTATATTATATAAAACAGAATGGTGCCTTCATGGTTGGTTGCATGCGCTCTCATTGGTAAGTTCTCTTTTAATGTTCAATTTTCATTAATTTTTCATTTTACTTTTAGTTGCCTCATTCTTAAGACTTTTGTTTTAATAATCTACAAGGTGCATTTTACTGTGCACATTGAAAAAAACTACGGACCTTCATACAAATAGACTTGTGATACGATACTTGTTAATTTGTACATAATTTTTTAATGGAAAGGGTGGGATTGGATTTCCAAGGTGTAACTAAATTACTAAAAGTTTTATTCAAACAATATGGCAATGGAAGAAGTGCCTCCGTTGGGATCTTGGAAAGGTATCAGTTTGCTTTCCGCTGCATTTATTTTAAACATTAGTTATAATTAATACAATATATCCTCTAGTTTGTAGCTTGTAGTTGCATAAGTGCATATTAGTTTGAATTTCAGATGTTGAAGGCAAATTTGAAATCTCTTGAGAAAGCATATAAATTACATCAATAAAGCTTCACTTGAGAATGTGCTATATATAGCCGTAAGGTACTGTTGAAATCTCTAAAGAGCTTTCTACTCTTAATTCATAGTCTTACTAACTACTTGCACATTACAATTGAACTTTTCTTTGAGCCTCGAATGGTGCATGTTTCAGTTCTGCTATACACCTTTCAAATCATGTTCTTTTGTTGTATTGGGCTTATTAATTAGGTTTCCTTGTTAATTGAGATATCTAATGAGTGAACTACTTGATAGTTACTGTTGTACCGATTTAGTTCTATTACTCTTCAATGTTTATATTTTCTAATAATATAACCTTATTATAAGTATGTGCAGCTAAACTCATTATTTTTGTTAAGCTTCTATAGGATATTTTGGGAGTTCAATTGGAAGAAAAAAGCAAGGCAGAACTTGCTACTTTACCTACATGGTATTTACTTTACATTTTTCTCTCTAAAAGTACAAAAACCTTAATATAAATATATACTATTAATTACTGGATGTAATTTTTGAAACATGATCTGAATATAGGCTGCATTGTGGTTAGCTGCACGAGGTGCTGGAACGTAGATGGTGAGATCTATCAACTGTTAGAAAATAGCACCAACCATCAACAAGAGTAAGCAAGCACATAATTGTTATTAACCTTGACTACTGCTCATTAATCCAACGACACAACATTATAATTTGTTAATTTGTAGTTGGAAGGCAACACAAAAGTTCACATGGTTTAGAGTTCCATTAATTCTTGAAGGAAGAGCATAAAAACAAAGCTCTCCTGATAACCATGCATTTCATGTATTTGGAGTGATTGGTAGATAATTATTAAATGGAAATGTTTATGATGCAAAATGGGTACTAAAATGTTGGTGTGTGGCTGAAGCATAATTGGTGCATACTAACAGAGGTTTATTTTAAAATTCAAGGGGTTTAGAATATTTCTTGCATTAGTAAGTCACTGAGTTGTAAAAATAACATAGCTATACAACTTTTCATTAAAAAAAAATTATTAAATGAAAGTACCTTTTTTTTCTAAAAAGATACAGGTGGAGTAACAAGATTTGTGAGTATCAAGCTCAAATTTGATAAGAGGTTGCAAGGAGTGAAGCCGCAATGATCTAATGGTGAGGGCAAAATGTTTTCACTGGTAAAATTGTACCAGTATATATTTATAAATTCTGAAAAAGCCAGAATTTTTTTGGAAATATTGTGTTGCAAGGTATTGAATTTTTTTTTTTGGAAATACTGTCTTTAATATTTCCAAGGGATAATATTTTTGGGTGTATAGCAATGTGCAAGTACACGGTGTTGTGTTGTAATGGGTTTTCGACATTTTTTGATACAATGTGTGTTGATTATGCTATGTTAATGCTTTATTCTTATTAAAAGGTTTATACTTATTAAATGCTTTATGATGTTTTTCTCAATGTGTTTTCTATCGATTTGTAAGATGTGTTCTCAGTTTGAATGGGAATTGGGGATTGTAAAGGAACACTGGGTTGGTACCGGGAGGATTGTCCAATGAAAGCATTCTGGTACCAAAAATAGGAGGCTAGTAATTCCAGAGGTATATCCATTGAAAAAATGCACGGGCCCATTCAAATAATAGCGCCAATTTCTGACCAGGTGGGGCCCACTTTCGCTGGTCATGGATATGCTGGGGTGGGTCCCCCGTAAACTACCCATGAAAATACTCAAGTGGGTCCCAGGGGTGTCACCCTTGGAAATGTTCAAGTGGGACCCATGTTCCCTCCCCTTGAAAATAATCTGGTGGGCTCCACGATCCTCCCCTTGAAAATAATGTAGACAGTGGCCAAATTTGAAAGTATTTCCAACGGCCCTTTTTTCAAGGGTAGTCTCTTGAAAAAAGCTAGAAAAGAGTATTTCCAACGGTCCCCTTGAAAATACTGACTATTTTCAAGGAGGGTATTATCAACGGTAGTATTTTCAAGGGTAGCGCTTGAAAATAGCGATTTTTGGGCTTTTTTCAAGGGTAATCCCTTGGAAAAAGCCATTTTCGGAAGCATGAAAAAAGAGTGAATTCTAGTAGTGCAACCCATCCATGAAGACGGCCTTAAGCCCTTTACAATTATGCCCTCAACAAGAGACCTCCTTAAGCCCTTTACATTTAGTTATTATTTTCTATTGTCTCCCCCATCAGAAGAGAGCACACTTACCTAGGTACCACAAATAAAAGAACTCGTTCTCTCTGTCGGAGATTGACGGTTGTCCGACCAACAACATCCAAATCCGACGCCTCACGGCTGTTCTCGTCGTGATGCTCTCTCTATTGACATCTCATTTATTCGTAGGCATTTTTTATTTCATTGGCATCTTTCTTGAGAATCATTCAATAGTTTTTTTCAACTGATTTTCTCAAAATGTAAGTTAACCTTGATATGATTTTCTATGTTCTTTGGATTTTCTCAAACAACACTTCAGAAATTTCTACTCGAGAGCTATGTGTAAATAGACGGGTGCAAACCACTATGTATTTTCTTGAGTAATTTTTATTATATATCTCGAGATGCAATTTTTCTCTGAAGAGAGCTATGTGGTGTAATTGATTAGTAATTAAATGCTTGATTGCACCCGTAGAGCACTCAATTTGGTTAATTAAATGCCACTACTACATAAATGGTCATTGTACACTGCACATTGTACACGGATTCGATAATTTTACCTAAAAACCGTGGAGAAATTCTAATTTTTTGGAAGCCCGAAATATGTGTGGGATCTCTACACGGATGTTTACTAAAGAATCAGTGTAGAAAGCCGTGAGAGAGCTACACGGACGTTTATTAGGAAATGTACACGGATTATTATTTAAATAACAGTGTAGAAAGCCTTGAGAGAGTTACACGGATATTTAATTAAAGAACCGTGAAGAAAGTTCGGCATTGTACACGGATGTTTGTTTAAATTAAAGTGTAGAAAGCTTGTGAGAGCTACACGGCCGTTTCATAAAAAGCCGTGTAGAAAGGTTTCAATTATACACGTTTTTTTGTTTAATTAATAGTGTGGAAAGCTGTTAGAGAGCTACACGGATGTTTAATAAAAAAAGTCGTGTAGAATGGTTATTTTAGGGTTTTGCCGTTTTGGTTATTAAAGGGCGCGCCTTTTCCATCACCAAGTTGGTTATATAAAAGGCCTTCTCCTTCCAGCGCCGATTCGATCAACTCTCTCTCTCTGATCTGATCACTTCGGACTTTCGGAGGCGGATGAAAATCATATTTTAATAAAGAAAGAGCTGATCGAATAAATAGTCGGATGAAGATTTTCAAAAAAAGGGGAAGAGGTGAGATGAAGGACCTTCAGAGCGAATGAAGAGTCGGACGACTCTTAATCCGACTCTGAAGGTTCTTCGTCCATCTCTTTTCCTTTTTTTTGAAGGTCCATCCAACTTTTTGGTTTTAGCTAGCTATTTCTTTATTAAAATATGTATTTTCACCCGCCCTGAAGAGTCGGATGAAGTGTTGGAGAAGGACCTTCAAACCAGATGATGAGCCAGTCTGATTTGTGCGCTAAAGTGTTTTTGGAGGATAATTTCAGAGCCGGATGAAGAGTCGGATGAAGGACCAGAGCCGGATGGGGAGTCGATGAAGTGTCGGACGATCTCGTCCGACACTTCATCCGACTCTCTATCCGATTCTGAGTGTCCTTCATATTTCAGTGCTTGCAGTCCTTAATAGAATTTTTTAGTTTATATGGATTTAACTTTTGTAATTAATGCTCAATAGGAATTTGTAATTTTTGTATAAATTAGTGTTATTGAATTTTTTGTTTAAATTGCTATGTATGTTTTGGAATTGTGGATTTTAAATGTCTTCCTCTATTTTGGAAGTTGTTTGTTTTGCTATCCGAAAAACATAAAAAAAAAAAAATACAATGCTACACGGACGTTTAATAAAGAGCCGTGTAGAAAGGTAGAATAAAAAAAGGTTTTCTGTTTTAATTAATAGTGTAAAAAACAATTCTACACGGCTGTTTATATAAAAGTCCGTGTAGCTCTCTCGACTTTCTACCCACATTTATAGCTAAATGTCCGTGTAGAAAGGTTTAGGGTTACAACAAGCTTTTTCGAGCAGGCTTCCAGCGCCGTTTTGATCAATTAATACTCTCTCTCTCTCTCTCTCTCTTTCTCTCTCTCTCTGTATTGAATTGGTCTGATTTCTGCGCAGACCGGAGCTGAGATCTTTGAAGTTAATTTGCATTTCTCCTCTCTATCCTACTAGGTTAGTCTTCCTCTTTTCTCTCGCTGTCGATGAAACTTATTATTGCTTAATTATTTAGGTCAATTATTTATTAATGCATGCATGCTTGATCTGTTTAGGTAATGTAAATAATTAGTGTATTGTGGTCCAATAACCGCCCTATTGATGCTCTTAGGTCCATGCCCGTTCGAAATTAATCTAATAGGGATTAATTTTGGATAGTCCCCCGTTTGGGACTGCTCTTTGAATATTGTGTCTCATTTAGGATGTGAACACATTAATTAGCGGGATTTAATTAGTGTTTGAGAAAAATTCGTCGGCATTTCTCCTTATTGCTCCTACGAGTATGTGGTTTACGCATACTTGGGGAGTTAAGGGGAAATGCTGTCGAATTTTTCTTAAACACTAATTAAATCCCGCTAATTAATGTGTTCACATATGAGACATAATATTCGAGGAGTGGGTTACGATTGTAAACCGGCCCGTTTGTAAGCCAAGAATTTGTAACAATATATGTTGCTCGACCACCATGACTAATTGGAATCATTCTTTTAATTTAATTTACAGATGGATCGAAGTTGGATGTACGAATTGCGACGTGATAGTGCAGAATATTTGGCTCGCGTTGATGAGTTCATAAAATGTGCCGAGAGTTATAGAGTGAAGACAAAGGATAACGACATCTTGTGTCCTTGTAGAGATTGTAGCAATTTTAAAAGATTTGGGGACTTGGAAGAAATTAGAGCTCATTTGATTTGTCGGGGATTTCAGAAGAGATATACGTGTTGGTTTATGCATGGTGAGAAAATTGGGGAATGTAGTGCTACCAATAGAAATTTTGTTTTGGAAGACAATGTTGATATTAATGTAGAAGTTGTTGATAATTTTGAGCTTCATTCCAACGATGATTTTGAGAATGTCGAAAATTTTGATAATCTACTTGAACTTAATTACAACGAGGATGATTGTGTGAATATTGATGAAAATGCTGAATACGATTTTATTGAAAATCTAGAAGACATGTTACGTGATGTGGAAGATGAAATTAGTGATAAAAATTATAAAAAATTTCAGTATATGTCTAATGAATCCAAAAGGCCGTTATATCCCGGGTGTACCAAATTTTCAAAACTGTCGGCTGTGTTGAAATTGTTGAACTTAAAAGCAGACAATGGTTGGAGCGACAAGAGTTTCACGTCCTTATTAGAGCTCTTACGAGAAATGCTCCCAGATAACAACGAGTTACCCTGTACAATATATCAGGCGAAGAAGTTGATCTGTCCAATGGGCTTGAAGGTCGAAAAAATACATGTCTGTCCGAATGACTGTGTATTGTACCATGGAGAGTACGAGGCCATGCATGTTTGTCCTAAATGCGGTGTTTCACGGTACAGACGTAAGAACCAGGACACTGACGATGGTAACGATGAAGGAAACAAGGGTCGGGCTCCGGCTAAGTCTGTGTGGTATTTTCCGATAATACCGAGATTCAAACGGTTATTTGCAAATCCCAAAGATGCGAAATTATTGCGTTGGCATGAAGACGAGTGCAAAAGGGACGGTAAACTAAGACACCCAGCTGATTCTCCTCAGTGGAGAAACATTGATAGAGATTTCACAGAATTTGGTGGCGAATCAAGAAACCTTAGGCTAGGGTTGAGCACAGACGGAATGAGTCCGTTTGGAAGCATGAGCAGTCGGCACAGTACTTGGCCAGTTCTTATATGCATCTACAATCTTCCTCCTTGGTTGTGCATGAAACGCAGGTATATAATGATGTCATTACTAATCCAAGGACCCAGACAACCCGGAAATGACATAGATGTATATCTCGCACCATTAATTGAGGACCTCCAAAAATTGTGGAAGGATGGCGTCCGGGTGTGGGATGCGTACTGCAAAGAGCAATTTGAGCTGCGGGCCATGGTATTTTGCACCATAAACGATTTCCCCGCGTACGGAAATTTATCGGGCTATAGTACTAAAGGAGAAAAAGCGTGCCCTATCTGTGAAGATGACACGCAGGTGATGAGGTTGAAAAATTGTAAAAAGAATGTTTTCATGGGGCACCGTAGGTTTCTTCCTATTAATCACCCATACCGTAAGAAGAAGAAAGAATTCAACGGGAACACTGAGCTTGGAGTGGCACGTCGTCCGTTAGACGGGAAGGGTGTCTTCCTGCTAGTTAAAAATCTTAAAGTTGTTTTCGGAAAATGTGCCAAAGCACCACCGAAAAATATTTGGAAAAAGAAGTCCATATTTTGGGAGCTACCGTACTGGGAATATTTAGAAGTGAGACACTGCCTAGATGTCATGCATATTGAGAAAAATGTCTGCGACAGTCTGATCGGCACATTGTTGAATATTCCGGGGAAGACTAAAGACGGTATCAATGCTCGAAAAGACATGGTGGAAATGAAAATACGACCCAAGCTTGCACCGCAGGATAAAGGGAAGCAAAAGGCATACCTACCTCCCGCAATGTGCACAATGTCGAAGACCGAGAAAACAAGCTTCTGTAAATGTCTTCATAGTATTAAAGTCCCATCAGGGTATTCTTCGAATATTAAGAAGCTTGTGTCGATGAAGGACATGAAATTGATTGGTCCAAAATCCCACGATTGTCATGTTTTAATGACACATATGATTCCTGTTGCAATCCGGGGAATTTTACCAAAGCCCATTCGACAAGCCATCACGAAGCTTTGTTTTTTCTTCAATGCAATTAATTCCAAAGTGATAGACCCGCTAAAATTGGACGCTCTGCAAAAGGAGGTCGTCGTTACTCTTTGCCATCTTGAGATGTATTTTCCGCCATCTTTTTTCGATGTTATGGTTCACCTTGTTGTTCACCTTGTGAGGGAAATCAAGATTTGTGGTCCCGTGTTCCTGCGGTATATGTATCCATTCGAGAGATTCATGGGTATTTTGAAAAGTTACGTAAGGAACCGACATCGGCCCGAAGGTAGCATCGTAGAAGGATATTCCACGAAAGAGGTGATTGAGTTTTGCACCAACTACATGACCGGTGTTGGTCCTATTGGCGTTCCAAAATCTCGATACGAGGAAGGCTCCAAGGAGTAGGGACTATTGGGTTGAAAGCCATAGTTGCTGATAGAGATGAACTGTTAAAGGCACATTTTATTGTACTACAGTACATGGCAGATGTCACTCCCTATATAGATGAGCACATGGCAATCCTTCGACAACAGAACTACACGAGAAGTCAGAAGTGGATTACTGACGAGCATAACCGTTGTTTCATAGGATGGCTGAAAGAAAGAGTGAAGTCACACTCCGAAATGTCGCCCGTAAGTGAAATGGTTAGATTACTGGGCCAAGGACCCCGAATGGTTGTTAGAACATTCCAAGGGTACGAGATTAACGGATATACATTTTACACTAAATTACAAAGTGATAAGAGCACCATGCAAAATAGTGGGGTGACGTTGGTGGCGACGTCTCAAGAATTCAGTAGATCGGGGGATGCCCGGCCTGTAATGGCATCAAAGTCATATTACGGTGTTATTGAAGAAATTTGGGAGCTCGTTTACAATGCTCACCTCAGCATTCCCTTGTTTCGGTGTCAATGGGTCGAAGACCGTGGTGTTAAAGTTGATAACGACGGGTTCACAGTGCTAGATTTTAACAAAGTCGGGTATGTTGATGATCCGTTCATACTCGCCAAGCAAGCAACCCAAGTCTTTTATGTCACTGACCCGAGTGATGCTAGGTGGAGCATCGTCTTACCCGGAAAAAGAAGGATTGTTGGGATAGAAAACGTAATCGACGAAGAAGAGTACGACCAGTTCGATGAGATACCTCTATTTTGTGCCGATGTGCAAGCTGAGATAGCAACAACTACTGAAGAACAAGACGAAGCAAATTACATGAGATCTGACCACAGTGAAGGACTATGGGAAAATGTTCAAACGGTGGAAAAAAAGAGAAAAAGGAAAAAAAAAAACCAATGTATAATATTTATTTCGTTTAACCGTGAACAATTTCATATTTATATTCCAGAAAAAAAAATAATTTATAATATTTATTTCTTTTATAATATTTCAGAGATGAATAGCCGAATAGATAAGCATAGTTTATTTGCATTACTGATGAGATCTTTGGATGACTGTAAACCGATAATATTTTACTGTGTTTTTGTATTTTACATTTTATTTGTTTATTTATTCCTTTTAAAAAAAATCCGTTTAGAAAGGGCACCACACGGACTTTTAATTAAGTGTGGAAAAACCTTTCTAAACAGATTTTTAATTAAAACTCTGTGTAGAAAGGTTTTTCACATGGACTTTTAACTAAAAATCCGTGTAGAAAGGAATTCCACACGGACTTTTAGCCCTACATTGTGTATACAGGTTTTTAATTTCCTAAAATTTTTTCTATTTTATAATTAAATATAACATCATTTTGTACTGCTAAGTTATATCTATAAATTTATTATTTACGACATAGCATCATTTGTTCCATTCGAGCCTTCATGAAAATTGAAAGGGAACCATATTCATTCCCTAACCCTTTAGTAATTAGAGCCATATTTATTGACCAAAACTATTAGAAAGAATCGTACACGGATGTTTAATCAAACGTCCGTGTAGAAATAGTTATTTTAATTAAGACGCCCGTTATGCATGAATCTTGTAAAATGTTGCATTTATTTTGAAGCGCGGAATTCGAATAGTTGCCTTTCTATGTAATTATCTGAGAAGACGATCAAAACAACTTCATAATTCTATATAATCCGAGAAACTCCATTACAAAACACTCTGAATTGTACAATTCTTTTGAACTTACTTCTTTAATTTGTTCCCAGGAAAAATGGATCCCTACTCATCCGATGACTCACAAAATAACAGTGACTACTCAAACTCTAACGATTCAAATAGTTCTGAGAGTGAGTTCTTCCAGCAAACTGAAGGTTCAGACTCAGACGACTCACAAAACGACTTACCCACTGGAGGCATACAGTGCACAGTGTGCCAAGAGGTCGGAAAATATGAGTGGTTGTTCCATTGCAACCACTGTCAAGACTCATACCACCCGTTATGCGTCTGCTCAAATACTTACCAAGGCAGCAGAGATCCGAGATACAATTCATGGATCTGCCCTAGGTGCGAGAACGATGACCAAGAAGAAGAAGATGATGATGAAGACGACGATGAAGAAGAAGAGGAGGGAGAGGAAGAGGAGGAAGAGGAAGAGGCTGCTGGAGAAGATGATGAGGAGGAAGGAGAAGAGGAAGACGAGGAGAAGAGAAGGGCGAGGAAGAAGCAGAAAAAAAATGAAGAAGATCAAGAAAGCAATAAAGACAAAAAAGATGAATCTTCAAATAAAACCAAGAAATAGATTATTTTTATTTTTAATATTAAATAATTTATATTTCATTTGTCTATATTTTAATTGTTTATATTTTGTCTGTTTATATTTTATTAATCTTTACTTAAATATTAATATAAATATGAGATTATTAATAGAAAGGTATTTTAACACTTTAATTTAACACGTTAATTTATATCTATAACATATTAACATTATTAATTATTTAGATAGCATCATTTATTTAACAAAAAAGAAAAATTTATAGAAAACAAAATGTTGATTAAATTAAACAAAATATATTACATCAAAAAGGATCCTGGCTAATACATCATATAACACAAAAAAAACTGATTAAACAAAATACAGAAGAAGAAAACAAAAAAAGCTAGCTAAATTAATGAAACATGCCTTCATAAAGGCCCTGGCGCGACCCCGGCCTCCTCCTAATCCAGGGGCTCTTTGGCCTGATCCAGCGATCGCCCCTCCTTATGTACGGCTTTGGTGGTGGATGCCCCCTTGGACTTCGGCGTGGCACATTTGAAGGCGGCCACGGCCATGTCCTCCTGTAGTTGGGAGGAGGCCTGAGATAGCCAGGAGGGACTTCGAAACCGGGGGGGAGTTCGAAATTAACATCAACCTCTTCGGGCGGGACGTAGCCGGAGGGCAATGGCCACGGCACATTTGAGGGGTGAGCACTGCCGGCCGGAGGGACTTCAGCCATTTCTACTTGCAAACCAAAATTTATATAAATATCTTGATCGAACTAGTTTCATATAGAATTTTGAAGAGCCGTTTCGTCTTCTAAGAATTTTAAATTAATAAATATTTGCACACGGACGTTTAATGAAATATCCGTGGAGACATTCTCTATCATTTCTAAACGGTTTTTTACTTAAACATCCGTGTAGAAAGTTAAAAGATTTGCTATTTAAACTGAAAATATGCTTTTTAAATAATTATCTAATGGAAGTCGGAACGACGTCGCTTCAAACTCTGAAATTTTATTATTTATAAATATTTTAGATGCAAATTAAGTTTAAAAATATAAAAAAACATAAAAATATGTCTTTACATTTCGAACTTCCCAAGGCGCGAATTTGTTTCCGCGAACGCATAGAATTTATACACGGATTATTAATGAAATAACCGTCTAGAAATGTCTTCCTTCACGGATGTTTAATTAAATATCCGTGTATAAATGTTTTGCGCGAAATAAAATGCGCGCTGGGTCGGCCTGGTCACTTTCTTTTCAAAATCCCTTCGTCTCCTCTTAACCCTAAACCCACGCGTCTCCTCCTCTCTCTTTCCGTGGTTCCTCTCTCTTGGTGCTGCCACTGTTGGTGTTTCGCTCTGTCCTCCTGTAGTTGGTGAACCTCTAAGCTCCTCTCGCTCGCTCGGTAGATTGTAGAAAGAACGATGACACATTCAGGTGAGGATAATGTAGAGAATGTAGCTGTGATGGATAATGTAGAAGGAGAGAATGTAGCTGTCATGGAAGAAGAGGTCTCGCAGGCTCGGCCTGAAAAAAGGAAAAGAGGTCCGACAATGTGCAAGAAGATCACTGAGCAGAAGGAAATATTGCCAATCGAATTCCACAAGAACGGCTGTGCGACGGGTGATAATCGGGCAAAGTACTCAAATTTTTGCGCCTCCACGGTGAAGAAACATGCATCTATCCTGGTCGAGCGCTGGGATCAGTTTGATCAAAAGAAGGACAAGGACCAATGGTGGAACATTGTGAAGGTAAAGTACCTAACAATTTTTTTTTTTTTTTGGAGTAGATGAACTTACATGCAGTAGTTTCGTTGTCAATCAGGACCAGTGGAACATCGTGGACGACCCAAAAGACAAGATAAAGGGAGTGTCTTTGAAGATAATGAATGAAGCTTGGAAGCAATTCAAGAGCAGGTTGAAAACAGTTTACATGGATCAAGGGAAAGATCTGTTGCCAATGTATCCTTGGCTGACACAAGAGGTGTGGGAGGAGTTCCAAGCTTTGAAGAAAACAGAAGAATTCAAGGTATGTAAATTTAGGTAACTCATTACAGCATCTCCAACAGTGATTGCTTATGGATTGCTTATGCTGATGCGTCAATTGTTTCTGTAATTGCTGGGTTGTACGGCTATTGCTTATTTAGCAATTGTTGGAATTAATTTCATAATTGCTAATTTAGCAATTAATTTCAATTGCTGGATTGGAGATGCTCTTAGTTTTTGTTCTTTCTCAATATGTACTCATCTTCCTTAAGTAATGGATTTACTTTGATGTTCGAAGAAAAAAAGTGAGAAGGGCAGGAAGATCGCCAAAATGAACAAGTACCCGCACAAATTAGGGTCAGGTGGTTACGAGGGTAAGTCGAAAGAATGGGAAAAAATTATTTTGAAAAACCAACAGTCTGACTCACCCGTGGTTAAGATAAAAAATCCTAGGGGCCAAGATTGGCTCATGGGAAGATCTGAGGTAACCGTTGAGGGGCGGATAGTACTCCCAAAAGACGTGGAGCCCGTTGCTCATAAAATGGTAAGAGCCTTTTGTTATAACTGTGTCATTCAAACAAAATCATAACTCTGTGTACATTACTTAGTGTTTTGTTATAACCAATTTTTTAATTAACAGTTGGAGATGGAGGAGGAGGTCAATTCTGGTGCCCGGACTGTCGCAAGACAAGAAGATTCCTTGTCCTTGGCGCTCCCGAATCCAGAACACACCGGTCGAGTTAGGGGCAGAGGGGTCTACACGGGCTGGAAGGAGGAATTCGATGGAGCAAAACCCCGGAGAAGACCTCGTGCCAAGGTCAACAAAGACGAGATGGAATCAAGGTTGGCGCAGGTGCGCCAGGAGGTACGCGAGGAGCTTTCAATGGAGTACAACCAGAAGCTGGCTGAGCTGGAATCAAGGATGGTGAACCAAATGCACCAAATTAGGCAGCCATCCGAGGACCGACCTCCCGTTTCTCCGGGAATTCGGCGAAGCAGTCAGGCATCCGGGACCGAAGTGATAGGCGGCTTGGACAATCTAAAGGTAACCACTACTTGTTCATAATCGAAAGGTATTGTTGATTCTCGCGGTTAATTCACTAGACAATATTATTTCATTCTAAAGACAACTAATTGCTGATAATTATTGCAGGAGGCCACAGCATGCGACCTCGTCATGTATTTCGGTACTACTCCTCTGACCATTGCTAAGGGCATTGTATATCCTCCTGCAGCCGGTGATCAGTTGAGGCCCAACTATCTCCGCGTAGCGATTGAGAAGATCACGCAGGATTGGGCTGTGAGAATACCTCTTCCTGTCCCTGTCGATGAAATGGTGGTGCTTGATGATGCCCGCTATTCGACAGTCTAATGGCCGAAAAATCAAATTATTTTGGACAATGTACGTAAACTCCAAATTAATGGGATATCTTATTCAAATCATTCTTTTCAAATACTTGAAAAAGACATATACAAAATTTGATACAGATACGAAGAGGTGAAACAATCAATGAGGATGAAGCGTTGTCACCGGTACGGGACATGGAATTATACTTGGTGTCTGTTGCGCCAGAAGTGCCTGATGCGCCAGTGGATGCGCCAGTAGATGCGCCAGTGGATGCGCCACTAGACCGTACGGGGCTCACAGCAGAAGAGGTTAGCCGTTTGCCTGGTCAGTTGCAGACTCTCCACGCCCACTTGATCAAGGCACCCAAGGACATGACGGCTGTTACCTTCAGTGTCCCCCCCGGTATGTTTCTACACGATGGCAGGGAGGTCGTGCTGCCTTTCACAGAATTCAACGACTTTCTACAGGGCGCCTCGTCAAGCGATAAATGGCTCGATGTGGGAGTCATCACCGTTTTCCTCATGTTAGTGACCAATCAATTATTTATATCATGTGTATAGCACTCAAATATATACTCTAATGTAAAATGATGATTTTTCAGGTTCCTAGTCCAGAAATGCCGTGAGACCGCATCGAAAGGTAAGGTGAACTTGTGTGCACTTTTGGACCCCGGCAGAATTAATGGAAACATGTTGGAATGGTATGAGGATGATTGTGTCGACTACTTGCGTAAAGCGATGCATCATGCTCGTGGGGATCAAAAGAAATTTCTTCTCCTGCCATACCACCAAAAGTAGGTTACTTGTAACCCTTAATTGTTTATATTTTCAGTTAAACAATTACACAATGAACCATAGCAAACAGTTGTTTCACCATTACATGCTGAAATATATATGTCACTAATTTTATGCTAAAGTACTACAATTCTTCTCCCCCCACAGCTCCCACTGGTGTTTGTTGGTGATTGTGCCACTTGAAAATACGATTTATGTCATGGATTCAAGGCGGCCCGACAAATCCATCACCACTCAGCAGTCCAAAAGAGTCATGACTGTTATAATTAAGTAAGTTATCTAAATATCACTTGGTTTGATTTTTTTTTTATAATTGTGGAATTGCTAATTACAGTCACTCAATTTTGTAAGGGCTTTTCGGCAATATCTTAAAGAGGGTGGAGTGCAGAGCACGGGTAAGAGCAGAAATAAAATGAATGGGCTCTGGAAGGAGGTGAGCACACTATAATTTTATAATTTCATATTTTTGGGTTCAAAAATTTATTGTCATTCTGACATAGGCTGCTGAATGTAAATATCAGTGCCCGCAACAGATTGGCGGTTGGGAGTGCGGTTATTACACGATGATTTTTATGTTTCACTTTGTTGAGAGCATACAATTCAAATGGCCAGCATATCCGGTATGTAATTCATATGTTTTGCCTTGACTTGTCCATACAATTAATATTGATTTCCTCTAAACTTGTTTTATTAGTTGCATTGTTATAATTGCAATAATTTATTTCTATAAAGCAAAACAGAGATGTAGTTGCCGTATTTTTGTAACTTGCATGTTTCGAATTTTTTGTAGTATTCACCAGATTCAAAGAGTTACTCCAAGGAGCAGTTAGATCACTTTAGATGTATGTGGGCAGATTTTTTTATAAAACAATTTTGTAAACCAGAATATGGATTTGTATGATCTTTGTATAATTCAGTGTACATGAATTTTGTATTAATTTTTGATATAATTTGGAAATTTCGAAAATTTACCGGTTTTGGTATTCTTATTTTGGAAATTCTCTGTTCTAGAATTGATCTGATTTTAAATGGCTGGCAAAACTGGAGGCTAGCCAAAAAAAAGCAAAATTTTTAAAAAAAAAGTAGTTCAATTATACACGGACATTTTAAAATTTATCCGTATAGAAAGGTTTTTCCAAATTAAAAAAATAAAGAAGAAAATTAATACATAAAATTATATATTAAAAAAATATTAAAAAATAAGAGAGCTACACGGATATTTAATTATACATCCGTGTAGAAAGATCATTCAATATTAAAAAAATATTAAAAAATAAGAGGGGTACACGGATATTTAATTATACATCCGTGTAGAAAGGTTTTTCCACATTAAAAAAATAAAGAAGAAAATTAATACATAAAATAATATATTTAAAAAATATTAAAAAATAAGAGAGCTACACGGATATTTAATTATATATCCGTGTAGAAAGGTCATTCAATATTAAAAAATAAGAGAGGTACACGGATATTTAATTATACATCCGTGTAGAAAGGTGTTTCCACATTAAAAAAATAAAGAAGAAAATTAATACATAAAATAATATATTTAAAAAATATTAAAAAAATAAGAGAGCTACACGGATATTTAATTATACATCCGTGTAGAAAGGTCATTCAATATTAAAAAATAAGAGAGGTACACGGATATTTAATTATACATCCGTGTAGAAAGGTGTTTCCACATTAAAAAAATAAAGAAGAAAATTAATACATAAAATAATATATTAAAAAAATATTAAAAAATAAGAGAGCTACACGGATATTTAATTATACATCCGTGTACAAAGGTCATTCAATATTAAAAAATATTAAAAAATAAGAGAGGTACACGGATATTTAATTATACATCCGTGTAGCAAGGTGTTTCCACAATAAAAAAATAAAGAAGAAAATTAATACATAAAATTATATATTAAAAAAATATTAAAAAATAAGAGAGCTACACGGATATTTATTTATACATCCGTGTAGAAAGATATTTCGATATTAAACAAAATTAAAAAATAAGAGAGCTACACGGATATTTAGATAAATAACCGTGTAGAAATCTAATTGTACACGGGTTTTTATGTAATAATCCGTGAAGCTCGGTTATGGAGAGCGCCAGTGTCAAGTATTTGTAAACGGCTGTGTATGTAATAATCCGTGTAGCTATTCAGTAATTGTACGCGGTAAATATCCGTGTGTATATATACAAGGATTTCTAAACCGTGACAGCCTACGCGGCAGGAAATCCGTGTAGCTCGCTTGTTTATGTCCGTGTATAATCACTTATTCTGTAGTAGTGTGCTTAATTGCACAATTAATTAAGCTTATGTTGGATAAAGTCTATGTTGGATATTTGGAAATAATTGTCTATATAAGTGAATGCATGTGTTGGATACTTGGAAGTAATTTTCTGTCTCCGACATATTGTACCGGTCAGAATCAATACTGTACCAGTAAGAGTATGGTACAGTTTTTCTCTAATTTGCAATATATTTAGCATGTACTAAAATAAGCTTGATTGTATATGCAATTGAATTTGTCCAAAACAAGGAAACAACAATTTGAATCTTATACCTTGCATTCATAGCCACTATATAGTACTGGAACCAAGCCAAGCACATATCAATTAGCACAGAAAAAGGATAAAATGGGGGATTTAAAAAAGAACCAGTAAAGGACATAAGAACAACTGACAAAATACCAACACTTGGATGAGGAGCGGGCCATAGACGAGGAAGATGATGATGAAGACGTTGAGCAATCTGGAATTATCACTGGTCTCAATGAAACATAGCTTGGAGACTTACTCCGAACGGACATTAGAAATAATTTGTGGGAGAATATGCCAAGCCGTGCAAGAAATCAAAGAGATGTAGAAATTAGATCTTGTTGAGTATGCTAAACTGTGTCTCTAGTGATATCTTGTTTCTGTTTTAGTATCTAATATGGATTACATTTTGTCTCAATGAGTTGTGAAGATGAGACTTTGTTAAGGTTATGGTACTTGGTACCACTGGTACAGATAATTATTTTGGTCATTTGATATTGCTTATGAACGAGCTGCATGTTTATCTGTGTGCTTTTTTTGTGGTGCTGCTTTAATTGATTATATAGTTCAGCCTATATTTCCGTTTCTCCAATTTTAATATTTCGAACTGTTTTGAATCATATCAGCCTATCAGGTCCTTAATTTTCATATTGTTATATATAGTCGGTGCCTTGTTCAAACTTTGTTAACACAATTTACTCTAACGAAATATATTTAATTAAAATTGTAATACGACAACAATAATATGAGGGTAGTCTTTCTCTTATTACATATATATTTTATTCAAATACATGCTACTTTCTTAATCTTTTTTATTTGCCGAACATGAACTCCTTAGCACTCCTTAACCTCTTAATCCACCATGCCGAAGGGGACCTTATAGTAAGAAAGAAAAAATATATAGGAGAGTTAGACAATATTATGCATCAACTGTGAGAGTATACTTAATTTTGATTAAATTTACAACAATAAACAAGACCTTTTCTTTTAACTGAAAGAAGAGCAATTTTTTTTCTCTCTAAGATTGCCGAGGTTAATATAAGCATTCATAATTAATTATAACTAAGAAAGTTGAGCATATCATTTGTAGAATGTACATATATATATATATATATATATATAAAATACCTTGGCAACCATTAAGGAGATAGGGGTTTCCATGGTACCCTGGTGCGCAATTGCATATATAACCTTGACCAGTGGCGTGGTCAACGCATTTACTGTTAGTGCTAACACATGCATAATGGGTTCTATTTTGTTTTGCTATTTTGCAGGTCTCGTTCCCTACAACCCAATCAAGAACAACTGAAAATTTCTTGGCATCCTTAGCCGAAAATGTATTGGCATCCTTGTTAAAGGAATCAGGTTTGGTGAGATATGTGGTCCTAAATTTGAAGTTTTTTTCTATTAGCATCGCATACCCACAAGGGCTGAAGCTTGCGGTATTAGAACTGTTGAAGCTAAAATCAAATGTAATATCATAAGACTTCATTCCAAATGGAATGGCAGTCTGGCAACAACCGGTACCAGAGCATGAGCCATTCACCAGTCCCTCCTCTCTCAAGCTCACAGATGTACACCCTGTTGTGTACGAGATAAATTGACTCCCTGTTGTGTTCCAGATAGATTGACTCGAAAGTTTGACATATGCAGATGTCTCACTACCTAATACCATGAACATATTTTCGGTATTTGATAACATAACAAATGGCGTATTGGTCAAATCAACAGTCAACTCAGCCCCACGAGTTAAGCTTGAGTTAATATAACACATCCAAGAAACAACGACCTCAATCCGAGCTTGGCCTTGGGACGCGGATATGCTGTGTAATACTAATAACTCGGATACGACACCTGCGTTTGCAGTAGATATTGCCTTGTAGCTACCATCTTTCGTCTTATTACACAGGAGGTTGAACTCTTCAGATCTGGAACAATTTTTACCTATCCCAAATGGATAGGTAACCTGTAATTATATGCAACTTTTTAATGTTAATCATGTAAATAACAGTTAACTTTTTGTAATTCTATGTATGATTGCAATTTTGACACTTTTTTTTTTTATATAATTGACAAGCTATGAATCATGAGTATGCCCTTTTCTTTAGTAATATATATGGAACATACCTCGGTGTCTCCACAATGTGTCGGACATCCGGCAGGGGGTTGAAATATTGGTTGAGCCACAGAGAATGACAGTAGTAGCATGAAGAAGAAAAGGATAGCCATATATATATTAATGTATCTTAAAACAACTAAAAGCCTTTAAGAAATTCAACTGGTTGTTTTGAAGTTTGAAAAACAGAAACAAATTGATGGAGTTTGGTTGAAGAAGAGTGAGTGATTTACTTAATTTATAGGCATAGAAGAAAATAACTAAATTTGTAATTGCTTACTTTGCTCTATTAATTCAAAAATTGTTGTGACTTTGAACAAATATTTATAGTGTTATCTTGTTGTTCTCTCTTTTTTTTTTCTAAATAAAGTTTTCCTGCTGCTTTGTGACCTTTAATCTTTATATGCGCGCGTCCATAGATATTAATGAATTGTCAGACCAATATATAATTATAAAACAACAAGTTCAGTTAAATTTGACAATTTAATTATCTACTATAAATAAAATTACTTAAATAACCCTGAAAAGTCTAGTCCATTAATAAATTAGAAAATGGACGTTTTCAGATATTCCTCAAATTCTTATCTCCAAGAAAAAAAGGCTGTTTGGTGCGAAATTTTCATTTAATATAAAAAATATAAAATTTTCAAATATATACATGTTTTGAATAAAATTTTAAATCTACCAATTCCAGTAAATAATTTACTAGAAATATGCCCTATGTACGATAAATTATTCAACAAATTTAAAATCCTATTTCTGGTAAATAATTTATTAGAAATAGAATTGTCTGATTTTTTATTTTAATTAAATAGAATATGTTATAATTTTATTTTTCTATTGGAATATTCGAAATATTTTCATATTTCTTTAATAATAAATAAAATATTATATAATTGAATTTATTAGAAAGAACGCGACAAATAACCCAAAGCAACATTTTTTTCAGGCCATATTTTTTGCAGTTGTAAGCAAAATTAAAATATTTCTTTAGGAAAAATTAAAATATTTCTTTGGAAAAATTTCTAGTGTACCCATGTAAACTTTTAAAATAGCCAATTTCCCCATGAAAACATCTTAATATACAATATCCCCATAAAAACTTAATATCATTTCTTTTATCCTCTTTAATTCACTAAATTTATATTTTAGACAAGTATACCCCTTCATTTTAATTGGAGATCTCCCTGTGAATGGGCAAAATTGAATAAAAGAGAAGAAAAAAGAAAAGAGAGACTTCATCTTCTTCAGCTCTATGTTTAAAGTCTAAACTCCTCCTTCATCTACTCCAGTTATGGTTAATTTGATTAAATAGGAAATTAAATGATAAAATAGGACATCAACAAAGATTCGTACCTTTGATGGTGATGTGCAATCATAGACAAGTAACTAAACATATTACACGAATACTTCGCCAATCACATCAGCTAACGCAAAATGGAAATATATTACATTACATAATTCCATCCAACAACCAAATAAACCAAAGATTAATAACATTTCATGAATCGAAATAACATAATAAAAGCAAAACAAAACATTGATCTTCAATCATCACTCAACATGCAAACACAGCAAGCCACGCAGAGTGCTTATTCATGATTGAAATCTGAATTCATGAAAAAGAAACCTTTAAAAGAAAAAAAGAAAAATCAAACTTAAAACATAAAACATAGCAGTATAAACCTTAGTTAGGTTCTTCCAAAATCAAAAGTTTAGACCTTGTAAATAATCATTGCACTTTGTGGTATTCACTGATTATTGTCATTTTCACAAATTCTACCGTTTTGCATCAAGCTATAGTAAGTAGACAAGAGGAATTGGAGAAGAAAATAATTTATATTCTGATTTGTACAATGAGCATATTTATAAGCGTATTGCATCAATCACTAGTTTATCCTAATCAAGGGCAGACCCAAAGAGGCACAGGGGTAGGCACTAAATTGAAATTTTTCGAGATCCAATACAATTTGTACCATGTGCCTACCCTCGATCAAATAGTTTAGCATGAGGGTTGTGGGACTAAAAGACTTTTGTTCTATTCCGGTATTTTTGTACTCCTCCGGACGTCTAACTTAAATAGCATTTTGGGCCGGGCCCCTCTTTAATCTCATTAATTTTCTATCATATGATATACAACGTACCTTTTCTATATACAAAAATTTAATTACATTTCTATATTAAGTCATACAGCATACCTTTTCTCCATTTCTTTCCTTTTTTTTCTCATTTTTTTTTCAAATTTGTTTTTCTTAATTTTCTGAATTAATATTTGTATATGAAAGTTCATATAACTCAATTATCCGATAATTATTTCTTTCGTATCTGTATTTGAATATGTATTAGTGGATTATCCACTCTGTATCTGTATCTGTATCTATTTAAGACAGCTTTGGTTTTAAATTTTTATATTTATTTACTATTCATATTTGTTTATTGAAATAAGGATACAAATTTGATATTAGCATTATCCGCTTCGAATTGCGTTGTTTACACCACTACATTTGTCTCTATTTAGTCAAAAAAATTACTCATTTCAAAATAAATAAATCCAGTACATCCTGGCTTCCTTCTCAATTCTTTACGAAGTCATATCACTTTGCCTAAGATCCAAAGCACTGGTAATCTTAA
Source organism: Carex rostrata (assembly GCF_964058835.1). Lineage (NCBI taxonomy): Eukaryota > Viridiplantae > Streptophyta > Magnoliopsida > Poales > Cyperaceae > Carex > Carex rostrata. The sequence goes on from NC_135924.1 coordinate 676,182, forward strand.
TAACTTCAACATTGTTGGATACAAAGCGAAATAAAAAAAAATAGATGGCTCCGCTATTTTAGCGAGTTAGAGAGCCAAAAAAGACGATTATTGCTACTTCAGTTGTTTTTTTTGTTTTTTGTTTTTATACACTTGTTAGTATTTTGTATTTTAACACGTGAGATTATATAATAAAAATGAATCATTTTGTACTGTTGTTAATATTTTGTGTCTATCCTAACTATGATTTAGTCATTTAACTAGAGTAAGCACTAATAATATGTTACCATCGCTATTAGTTCAAACAAATTAAAAGGATCATTCTGTTTGAGTTACGTCAAGAAACCTCTTTGTTTGTTAAAAAGTGGATCGGTCGAGTTATTTCATAGCAAGATCAACGGATCGGAGGAGTTTAGATGTGGAGATGAAGAAGATGAAGCATCTTTTTTCTTTGCTCTTCTCTTTTATTCAATTTTGCTCATTTAAAGAGAAATCTCCATTTGAAATAAATGGTATATTTGTCTAAATAACAAATTTAATGAACAAAAGGTGATAAAAGAAAGGATGTTAGATTTCTATTGGGATATTATATATTAAGGTGTTTTCATGGAAAAATTGGCTATTTTAAAAGTTTACATGGATACACTAGAAATTTTTCCTATTTCTTTGTGTGTTACTGAAAAAAATTAAAATGTATTAGATTGCAGTTATTGATCTCGATTCAAAAGTTACTTCCACTCATGAGTATTATTAACATGAGTACGGATTTCTGTATTTTGAAGCTATATAAATTGGTAAATTTTTATTTAGTTTGTTATTATATCCGGTAAATCAACAACACTTGATTAAAATTTTCTTAACATAATTGCTAGTCCATATCGTATCTCTTAACGTTCTAAAATATTTTTGTTTTCGTTGTCTGACTGTCTGATCAAAGCGTCAAAAGAAAAGAGTCTATATGATATTAACAAAAATACATATAATTTATGAGGCTTCAAATGTCTTAATTTTTTGTGCTTCCACCATAACCGTTAGATGTGATCTATGTTATTTTATTTATGTGCTCATAAAAATTTATTACATTTTGGTTTTGTTTATATGTGAATCAATAAGATGAAAAATCAACGTTTAGAAATTGTCCACATTAGTACGTTTACACAAGCTCTTGATGACAACCAAAATAAAGTTGAAATGTCATAATTTTTTACACAAGCTCTTGTTTATATGTAGATCATATCTAACGGTTTTATTTTGACTTTTAAGTTTTAAATTTTGAGTTATTAAAGTTTAAAAAAAAATAGAGGCATAATGAAGGCATAAAAAATGGAGGCATTTGAATGCTCCTCATAATTTATATATATTTAGTTGGATACATTAGTAATTGTCACACTCCAGATTTGGACCATCCAAAGCGTGATTATAACACCATCATCGCACTTTTCCTTGGCCCGTCAATATTGGAAGGTCGCCAACCCACTAGGATGTCCAACCAACAATGGAATGCTACAATCACATATCAAATTCCAACCTCAGACCCACTATCCCGTTAAATATATTATCATAATCCAATATGCAATACCAATATTCAAATTAACTATACAAAACGAAAATACAGTTGTAGAGATGTCTGGTCACCTGATAGTGAGAAATTAAGAATTTCAAGTCAGATTGCAACGATAGTTCATAGTCATGGCGATGGATTCGAAATTCAACTCAAATATTGAAATTTTTCTTGATCGGATGTGCAAGGAAAAGAGGAGCGGAAGATGCTACAGAGAATTCCTGTTTGATTTTTAGCAATGTCTTATTGCTTATTTTATTCTTTAATTGATATATATAGAGAGGATATGGACGGTTCTGAGACAAAATGGAAACAAATCAATTATTGCTTTGTATATGATGGTATATTTAATTGGCCTTGTATATTGAGACAAATCAGGGTTGGCGGTTTCAGAAAGTAAACTGAAGGGATTCGGTACAGTGTTATCAGAACCGGACCGGACCGGGTGGTTCAACCGGAAAAAATCGGACCCGGTCACCTATCCGGTTCGGTTCATCAATTGGCTCGTTTTAGGCAGTGAATCGTCGATATATAAGAGGTTAAACCGCCCGGTTCATCAATAAGATCGTTAATTTCAACCAGCGTAAAACTCCGGTTCAAAACATATTTCTTCTTCGTATCTTCTCATGTGATTTCTGAAATCTTTCTTGCCTACTTCTTTTCTCTTGTGATTTCTCAAATCTTTCTCTGATTCTCCTATGATTTCTTGCATTCTCTCGTTGATAGAGATGGAAAGTTATTTTTCTGAAATCTCATTCAAATCTCCTTCTACTTTGACCTCCTCTCTATTGTCAATTTGGTGGTGGATTAATATTGTTTTCCAGACTTCGATTGAATCCGAATCACAAAGAAGCTGCTGCAATCAAGAACAGTAAGTAATTTTATGAAAAACTTTGAGTCAATTTTATTGAATAGTTCCATGCATATAAGATGTTTGATGAAATGCTCAAACCAAAGAGCATTTTGGTCCAGTACCAAATTGCACTCAGTTAGTACTAAATTGATTTGTGAACTTGACAGTAGATTAGATAGAGATAAGGACAGTGAAGGTGTGGATTTGGTAAATTTGTATGAGAAATAAAAAAGAAGCATATACTGGAAAAAAAAAATATCATGTGATGGTACTGGTACATCATTGTTCAAGCATGATCAATTAGACTAATGTATCATACCCCGTTCAAAATTGAATTGTGAAATAGATAACACTTTCTTTATTGATATTTATAATTATTTTAAATAAAGCAATATAGCTAAAGTTGAATTTTGAATTCCTTTTACTCATCAACAGAATCATGAATATGAATTTCTTTTTAATATGGAATGTGTCAACAGTTCAAGTCAGTGCTATCAAAATATTAAACTTCTATTATTTTCTAATTTTTTTTTCTATTTTATGATTTTTATCTATTGTTTTAGAGATGTTATTCTTTGTTAGAATTATATATATGTTTTGTTTAATCAAATATATACATAGAGATAAAAGTAAATAGCTATTTTAGCTCTCGGATAATAAGTTATATATGTTTTAAAAAAACAGCGGCTGAACCGATTGACCCATCGGTCCGACCAGTGAACCTTTGACCCGAAGCTTTACCGGGTCGACGTCCGATCCAGTTTTGAAAAAAAGACGGAAAGCCAGGTTTTACCATTCATGCAGATGTCACGGATGGCCGCATGGTAAGGGATTGCATTTTAATTTTAATTTTATTTTATTTTAAAATGGATATAAATGAAAATAAATTATATTATTATAATTTATTGTCGGTTATCATTTGTTACTTAAAACGCTAAAATAGAAAACCTAACATATAATATAAATATATATATATTTTTCTTCACTTAATATATTATACCTTAATTAAAAGGCCCTAGAGTTATTGTACCCAAAGTTTCGAGAGTTCGATTCCCTCTCATGACTTTGCAACTTCTGCGAAGATTTAAAAAAATATATATATATTATACCTTAATTTTTTTTTAATAGAGACATATAGTATATTAAACATTATAAATAAAACCTTGTAACTACAACTAACAAAAATTCAATTTTTCGGGGATGTTACATTAACATTAAAAAAATATGGAACCTTGAAAATAATAATAATAATAAAACATGTCAATAAGAATTTACAAATTCAAGATCTTAAACTATCAAACATCTCACTTTCATATAATTTTTGAACAAATATGTCTCTTGTCTCCGTTTGGTTGGATATAGATTGTGCGGATCCGTGAGAAGAAGTTTTGACGGTTTTGAAAAAAAATACAACTATTTGATTCATAACGAATGTCCGGATGTCAGAATAAATTTAGTCCCACAAATTTTGTGGTAAAAATAATATAGAGCATATAAGGCCTTAGAGGCCAAAATAATTCAATAGCGCCGAGCGTGGAGAGAAAATTGATGCGCCGCAACTTCGATAAATGGATTTGAAAATGGAAGTTAATTTTTTGGTTTGAAACTGGGGGATATATCCGGATCCGTATTTTAGCAATTATCCACTCCGAATTACACGGATTCGGATTCGGATCCGTTTACAGCCCTAGGCAGGGTCCACTGGAAAATAATTTAGAAATGAAATAAAACGAATAGATGTGGATTAGGCAATATTGTCGTTCGTGTGGTCGGTTAATTTCTTTTCTTCATTATGATCAATTATATTTAATTATCAACGTAAATTTTCAATTTCCAATTGAATTTAAGGTTTCGAGTGTATTGAAATTTTTAATTAAGTATCAAGTGCTCAGATATGAATTTCCATTTATATTTATATATTAGAATAAATTTTAATTGCTCGTAATTAATGGTACTTATAACTAATAAAAAAAAATTTAAGATATAACACAATTTCGTTTGTTAGTCTAGATCATCATGTGATAGCTGCATCTGGAAAGATAGTTACCATTAGATTAACCGAGTTATGATAAGGAGAATAAAAATATTAGCTTAGTGGTAGAGATCTTAATTAACCAGAGATATCATTAGTTGGACCAATAAAAGTCTTAGTGGTGAAGACATTAATTAACCGCAAACGAATATTGTATTGTCTTGTCTCACCGTAAGAACAACCAATAGAACTAGAGAGTAGGCCGGAAGAATAATATAATTAAGTGATGTCCGAAAACTTTGAGGTAATCACAAAACTCCTTAATTGCACCAATTAAAACAAGCCATTAAATGGATCTCTTTATAGGTAGGGTGGCTGTGTCGATGCGAGAGTGGCTCTCACTAAATTGAATTAGAAACCTTGGCTTCAAACAACATCAGAAAACCGTCCATGTAAGTAACCGAAGTTTCAACAGCAATATCAAAATAGCCATCGTAGTCATATAAGTAAGAAAAACCACAAAATTGCCAATACAGTACTAAAAAAAACACATACACACACACAAATTTGCTATGTACTGAAGTCGGGCATCTCGAACTCGCTGAAGTCGGGCATCTCCAAGTCACTAGTAATTGAGCATTCAGCAATCTCTTGTGTAGGACCGTCCATGTCTTTTATTGCTGTGTGAAGCATGGCAGCAACTTGTCTCATATCAGGTCTCCTCTCCCCTTCCATGAGCAAGCATGTTCTCGCTAGCTCCATCACTCGTTTAATAAGTCCCATGTTCTCTCCATCCATACTCATGAATGATGCAATGTGATCATCCAATATCTCCTCAGCTCTGTTGTCCTTCATAGCATACAAAAATTCTGCTGCGAGGTTATAGTACTCCAACCCTTCCATGTAGACGGCCTTCTTTCTGGTGACAAGCTCTATGAGAACCACACCAAAGCTATACACGTCACTTTTTACAGTGAGTTGGCCAGTCTGCATGTACTCCGGGTCTAAGTAACCACGGGTACCTTGCACATGTGTCACAAATTCTTCATCATCCCCCGTTGGTGCCAAAACCGAAGCACCAAAATCAGACACCTTGGCCACAAAATTCTCATCCAAAAGTATATTGGAGGTTTTCACATCACGGTGAACAATGGAAGGGGATGCCCATGAGTGCAAATAAGCTAGTGCTTCTGCAGTCTCTTGAGCAATCCTTAAACGAGTGTTTAACGGGATGCACGTGGAATTCTCTCCATGGAGGAGGTCAAATAGAGTTCCTTTGGAAATGAACTCGTAAACTAAGACTGGGATTTCCAATTCAAGACAACAACCGAGGATTCTTACTATATTTTTATGGTTAATTTGGGAAAGGATGAGAATCTCTTTACCAAATTCTTTTTTTTGCCTCTCGTTGATTGTCTTGCATTTTTTTATAGCTACCTCTTTGTTATTAATGGTACCTCTGTATACTGTACCATTTCCTCCTTCTCCTACCACGTTCTTTGAGTTGAAGTGGTCGGTAGCCTCTTTCAGTTCTTGTTCTTTGAATATTCTAAATGAAAATCCCTGCTCAGATTTCATCTTCTCAAGCAACAAATGACCTCCATATTGCCGAAAATATTTCTCCTTGATTGTAGTGAATTGTCTTCTTTGATAGACCCAATACACCAAGGAGCTTGAAAGTAATAGGATAACAATACAAACACTAAAACCTGCAAATAATTAAATGAATATTAGTTCAACTGATCAATCAATTACTTTTTTTTATATAAACTAATTAAATTGATCAATTACTTGAGTTATTGAAATTAAAATTAGTTAAACTTGTAAATTTTGCCACCTAATTAAAATTAGTTAAACTTGTAAATTTTGCCACCTAATTAAAAAAAGAGAGATTAAGTAACTCAAAATGTAATAGCAATTTTCAAGAAAATTACCTATAACAAACTTGCCCCATAGTTGAATTTTCGGCCCATTCTTGTAACAACCTCCAGGGACTGTACTATTTCCATGTGTGCCTGGGGGACATTCACATTTGAATGATCCCGGAGTGTTTGTACAAATACCATAGCAATTTGAACTAATCTGGCACTCATCTGTATCTATATATATAAGAATGAAAAATATATAGGAGAGTTAGACAATATTATGCATCAACTGTGAGAGTATACTTAATTTTGATTAAATTTACAACAATAAACAACACTTTTTCTTTCAACTGAAAGAAGAGCAATTTTTTTTTCTCTAAGATTGCCGAGGTCAATAAGCAGGTATAATTATAACTAAGAAAGTGGAGCATATCATTTGTAGTATGTACATATATATATAACGTACCTTGGCAACCATTAAGGAGATAGGGGTTTCCATGGTACCCTGGTGCGCAATTGCATATATAACCTTGACCAGTGGCGTGATTAACACATTTACTGTTAGTGCTAACACATGCATAATCGGCTCTATTTTGTTTTGCTATTTTGCAGGTCTCGCTCCCTACAACCCAATCAAGAACAACCGAAAATTTCTTGGCATCCTTAACCAAAAATTTCTTGGCTTTCTTGTTAAAGGAGTCAGGTCTGGTGAGATATGTGGTGCTAAATTTGAAGTTTTTTGTTTCTATTAGCATGGCATACCCACAAGGGCTGAAGCTTGTGGTATCAGAATTGTTGAAGCTTCTATCAAATGTAATATCATAATACTTCATTCCAAACGGAATGGCAGTCTGGCAGCAACCGATACCAGAGCATGAGCCATTCACCAGTCCCTGCTCCCTCAAGCTCACAGATGTACACCCTGTTGTGTACCAGATAGATTGACTCCTTGTAAGATTGACATATGCAGATGTCTCACTACCTACTACCATGAACCTATTTTCGGTATTTGAGAACCAAAATGGCGTATTGGTCAAATCAACAGTATACATACCCGCATGAATTTTTTTGATTGAGTTAAGATAACACATCCAAGAAACAACGACCTCAATCCGAGCTTGGCCTTGGGACACAGATATGCTTTGTAATACGGATACCTCTGTGAGTGAAGCAGGCATAGATATTGCCTTGTAGCTACCGTCGATCGTCTTATTACATACGAGGTTGAACTCTTCAGATCTGGAACAATTTTTACCTATCCCAAATGGATAGATAACCTGTATTTATATGCAACTTTTTAATGTTAAATAATTAAGATGTTGTATGTAAATAATAGTTAACTTTTTTTTAATTCTATGTATGATTGAAATTTTAAACAACTTTTTTTTTTAATAATTTACAAGTTATGAATCATGAGTATGCCTTTTTCTTTATTAGTAATATATATGGAATGTACCTCGGTGTCTCCACAATGTGTCGGACATCCGACAGGGGGTTGCCATATTGGTTGAACTACACAGAATGACAGTAGTAGCATGAAGAAGAAAATGAGAGCCATATATATATATATTAAAACAATAACTAAAAGGCTTTAGGAAATTATTCAAGTGGTTATTTTGAAGTTTGAAAAACAGAGACAGATTGATGGAGTTTGGTTGAAGAAGAGTGAGTGATTTACTTAATTTATAGGCATAGAAGAAAATAACTAACTAGAACCTGCTGTTTTTAATATGTAATAGAGTGATAGGATGAAAAACTCTCTGAGAAAATAAGTTACTAGAACCTACTGTTTTTAATACGTAATAGAGTGATGGGATGAAAAACTCTATCAGAAACAATTCAAGCTTCACTTACTAATTAGAACCTATTGTTTATAATATCTAGTAGAGGGATGGGATGGCAAGCCCTATGAATAAAAAGTTCAACCTTCCCGTACTAATTACAACCTACTATTTATTTGTAGAGCAAGACGGTATATCTATATTCTCAATTAATGATTTAAAGTGAAAAGAAACAATTAATACAATGTGTGCATTCTCAATGACTCAAAACGTTTGTAGGTTAATTATTTCTTACATTCTCAATGACTTAAACCTCGTACAACGTTGTGGGTATAGCATAATATATATTTTAGATTAAGAATATTAATAAATTAACGCTACAACATCATGATAAAAATTCTTAGCTAAAATTTTACTAAATTAATCAGACGCTTGTGTTTAATTAATTATAACTGAATGTAAACGCTTGAAATATAATTAATTAGCTAAAAATTTTGAAAAAAATTTACTATTTTTTTAGAATTTTTCAAAATCAGTGTTTTATGAATTTTTAGAATTATTTTTTCTTTAATGAAATACATTGATTTTGAAGAATTCTAAAAAAATATTAAAAAATTTCCAAAAATTATAAAATTTGGTCTTCAAGCATATTTCAATATGAAGAACATGTTGAGAAGTTCAGATTGACTAGTACAGATTAAAAGGCCCACTTTAATTTGCAAAGCATGGTAGCCTCTCTCTCTCTCTCTCTCTCTCTCTCTCTCTCTCTATATATATATATATATATATATATATATATATAGAGTGACTAATACGCATTCGTATGCATATGACCCGATATGCATACAGTCCAAATTTGAAATTTAAAAATCCAAAACGTCGATCCAAACCGTTCAACATGTTCTCCATATTAATATGTGCTTGGAGACCAAATTTTACATTTTTCTGAATTTTTTTACTATTTAGTAAGCCACTTTGAAAATTGTTGATCTAATGGTGGCTTAACAAAATAGTAAAATCAGCAGCCACCGTTGGATCAGAATTTTCAAAGTGGCTTAATAAATAGTAAAAAAATTCAGAAAAATGTAAAATTTGGTCTCCAAGCACATATTAATATGGAGAACAAGATGAACGGTTCGGATCGACGTTTTGGATTTTTAAATTTCAAATTTGGACCGTATGCATATAGGGTCATATGCATACGAATGCACATTAGTCACTCTATATATATAAATAGAGAGAGAGAGAGAGAGAGAGAGTGACTAATGTGCATTCGAATGTATATGGGCCGAAATACATACGGTCCAAATTTGACTTTTCAAAATCTAAATGGTAGATCCGAACCGTTAATCTTGTTCTCCATATTAATATGTGCTTGGAGACCAAATTTTACATTTTTTTTCGAATTTTTTTACTATTTATTATGTATTTCACAAAATTGTTGATCCAATGGTGGCTGCTGATTTTACTGTTTTTAATACGTAATAGAGTGATGGGATGAAAAACTCTATCAGGAAACAATTCAAGCTTCACTTACTAATTAGAACCTATTGTTTATAATATCTAGTAGAGGGATGGGATGGCAAGCCCTATGAATAAAAATTTCAACCTTCCCGTACTAATTACAACCTACTATTTATTTGTAGGGCAAGACGGTATATCTATATTCTCAATTAATGATTTAAAGTGAAAAGAAACAATTAATACAATGTGTGCATTCTCAATGACTCAAAACGTTTGTAGGTTAATTATTTCTTACATTCTCAATGACTTAAAACCTCGTACAACGTTGTGGGTATAGCATAATATATATTTTAGATTAAGAATATTAATAAATTAACGCTACAACATCATGATAAAATTTCTTAGTTAAAATTTTACTAAATTAATCGGACGCTTGTGTTTAAGTAATTATAACTGAATGTAAACGCTTGAAATATAATTAATTAGCTAAAAAATTTGAAAAAAAATTATTAGTTTTCTTGAATTTTTCAAAATCAGTGTTTTATGAATTTTTAGAATTATTTTTTATTTAATGAAATACACTGATTTTGAAGAATTCTAAAAAAATATTAAAAATTTTGGTCTTCAAGCATATTTCAAAATAAAGAACATGTTGAGAAGTTCAGATTGACTAATGCAGATTAAAACGCCCACTTTAATTTGCAAAGCATAGTAGCCTCTCTCTCTCTCTCTATATATATATATAGAGAGAGAGAGAGAGTGAGTGACTAATACGCATTCGTATGCATATGTCCCGATATGCAAACAGTCCAAATTTGAAATTTAAAAATCCAAAACGTTGATCCGAACCATTCAACTTGTTCTCCATATTAATATGTGCTTGGAGACCAAATTTTACATTTTTCTGAATTTTTTTACTATTTAGTAAGCCACTTTGAAAATTGTTGATCTAATGGTGGCTTAACAAAATAGTAAAATCAGCAGCCACCGTTGGATCAACAATTTTCAAAGTGGCTTAATAAATAGTAAAAAAATTCAGAAAAATGTAAAATTTGGTCTCTAAGCACATATTAATATGGAGAACAAGATGAATGGTTCGGATCGACGTTTTGGAATTTTAAATTTCAAATTTGGACCGTATGCATATAGGGCCATATGCATACGAATGCACATTAGTCACTCTATATATATATATATAGAGAGAGAGAGAGAGAGAGAGTGACTAATGTGCATTCGAATGTATATGGGCCGAAATACATACGGTCCAAATTTGAGTTTTCAAAATCCAAACGGTAGATCCGAACCGTTCATCTTGTTCTCCATATTAATATGTGCTTGGAGACCAAATTTTACATTTTTTTCGAATTTTTTTACTATTTATTAAGTATTTCACAAAATTGTTGATCCAATGGTGGCTGCTGATTTTACTGTTTTGTTAAGCCACTGTTGGATCAACAATTTTATAAAATACTTAATAAATAAATAAAAAATTCAGAAAAATGTAAAATTTGGTCTCCAAGCACATATTAATATGGAGAACAAGATGAAAGATTCGAATCGACCGTTTGGAATTTGAAAAGTTGAATTTGGACTGTATGTATTTCGACCTATATACATTTGAATGCATATTAGTCACTATATATATATATATATATAGTGACTAATGTGTAATGTGTAAGTTTTTAAGTTAATTTTAATACATTCATGTTTCAGTTTTTTGTCGCTTGATTTGATACTAAAAGTTTGCATGAAAATGCATCACTCATAAAGTAAATTAGTTTGAACGGTTTGGATTCACCATTTGAACTCGATTTGATAGATTTTGAAGTTGGTGTTATATAGACTGAAATGACACTGATGTTATATTAGCCATACTATATATATATATATATATATATATTCTTAAGTTCATGATAGGGGTCAAATAAGTCACTATTTTCCCTTTTACTTAGCATATATTATTGTCATTTATTGAGTTACAATTGCTTATTTTATAGAGAATCAGATTCATTTTTGTTATTTCACTTGATTTTAGAGAATTGCAGATTTTCATTGATATTGGAGCAAAAATAGGCATAAAACATGCAATTATGACACCTCAACCTCAGGCGCACGGATGCCTTCATCCGCACACTACTTAGAAGAGCTATCGCAGGAGGTTATAACCACCCGTGCGGATCTCAGCCAAATCGCATGCTATTCCGGCATCTGCACGCGATAACTACCAGAACAACAGTTATAGATCTAACTTTCCAAGCAAGACCTATTTAAGTAAATGAACACCTGGGAAGAAGACACTCTCGAATCTCTGGAACCACAGAAGAATATACACTTCTGAGAGCACTTAGAACTAGGGTTTTACTCTAGTGGAGGCTATACAAAAGAGAAATCAATAAGGAATAGCAAGGTCTCTACTAGAAGAGGAGGAAGGAATAAGGAGTAAAGACGGCGTGCATGAGATAAGGGGCAGTGTTATCCCTCCATCTCTCTCTATGGCTCTCCCTCTTTATGTACTTTATTTCTTTTGTTGTTGAACCCTTCATGAGCGGCTAAGCAACCCTATTCTAGGATGAAGACATGTAATCTTGAATTCTTATGGGTTTATTCTAGTTGTTCATTTATATTATCTTTGCAATATGATCTGAATTTTACTGAGACTTTATGCCTTGTATTCTTGTTTATTGTGTGCTTAAAGTGACCTCGTAGAATAGACTGACCGGTTGACCGCTTGTATTCGAACCACAGTTAAGGGACCTATTGGGAAGTGGTTTAGCAGACGAATGTCGCATTCCATCACTAATAGTGGGGTAATCTGATTATTGCTATTACCAAAGGTTAGAGGAAGGACCGACCAAGTGAACTTGACCCTTTTGTAATATTAGTAATTAGGACTTATCATTAATCTACATGCAATTGTGCTAAGTACCCGACAGGTACTTACTCAGTTAGGGTGTTGTGAGACTGACCGGAGATCAACACTAGGATAAAATTAGCAGCTATCAGATCGTAGAGATACCAGTACAGGGCGTGTGCTGTTCTGATCAAACCGTGTGCGATTTCGATTGGAGTTGAAACCAAACTTTGTACAGTTTACCCAAATGTGTGTGGATGGTGACAGAGCTGCATGCTATTGAGTAACTTTGCAACTGACATGTATTAGCAATAGTATGCGGATGGTGACAAAACCGTGCGCTATTGTTATAACAACCAGAACCTAGATTAAACAAGTTTGAATGATAGAATATCTGATTCCCTAGAAGCCCATCTTCTAAACGCTTAATCTACTACTATTTCTTTGTTGTAATCCAAAATTACAACTAAGAAACCAACAATCAAACAACCAAACACAATCAACCAACCTAAAGGAACCGATAACCTAGACCTTAGTTTACACCTTAGATCTCTTAATACACCATCCCTGTGGATCGACACCCCAATCTATACTATACGATAGATTCATGCGCTTGTGAATCGACAGTAGAGTAAACATTAGGGTTATAAATATTATTAGAATTGATTTCCACCCTATCAGTTCACCAACCTCTTTGTGAACTCAACTCCAAAATCTATTGAATTGGCTTCAAATGATGAATTCGAACCATTGAAACCCTTCTATCCTATGAGTGATGCGTCTACATACAAAACTTTTGAATTTTCGAATTAATTTTGTCTAGAGTCAAGTGGTAAAAAATGTTCAGAAAATTGATGTATTAAAATTAATTTATAAACCTTCTAATTTTGACCTCTTGACTCTATGGTAAATTAATTTGAAAGTTCAAAATTTTTGCATGTACACACATCACTCGTAAGGTATATGGGTTTCAACTGTTCAAATTAATCGTTTGAAGCCAATTCAATAGTTTTAGAGTTGAGTTCACAGAGAAAATTGGTAAACTTAAGAACACCCTAGTTTTACTCATATATCTATTTGTCAATATATATATATATATATATATATAGAGAGAGAGAGAGAGAGAGAGAGTATGGCTAAATTGCTATCGGTAGCAATTCGACCTATGTGCTTACGGTGTCATATTTTAGTATTTGATGTTCAAATAACAAATCCAAACCATTAGATGTTCAATCTATTTTAAAATGTGCTTGGAGATAGAATTTTACATATTTTGGAATTTTTTTTACTATTTATTAAGCTGGTTTGAAAACCGTTATTTTTATTAAATTTCTGTAGCATTGAAAAACAATGGTTTTCAAACCAGCTTAATAAATATGATTAATTTCTCATATACCCTTAAAGAGTTCTTCAATTTCTTATTTACCCCTCTACTCTTTGTTATATTTAATATGCCATTTAACTTCTTTTATTTCTTATTTGTCCATTACACAGTAATTTTGAAGTTAATCATGATTAAATCTCTAAATAAAATAATAAAGACAAAAATGCCCCTTCGTAAATTCCAATTAAAAATTTGATAGTAGAGAGTACAGATTGAGTCACTTGGAGATAAAAGATGAAAAATTGAGTTCCTATTAACAAAATTACTTTTTGATAGCAAGGAGCTGCGAAACGTGGTAGATTGTGTCGCTTGAAGATTTTAGTTTCAGATCATTCGCTCTCCTCTCAAAAAATCTGATCGCATGCACCTACTGATTTTTTTGCTGCTGCTTTTTACTGGTCTTTCTTTTCTGTTTTTTTTTTCTTTGTTTGCTGGCTTTTTTATTTTGTTGGTAATCCTTTGATTTCCTTTGTTTCTGATTTAAATTTCTCTCCTTTTAAACTTAAATGTCTTGAGCAATTTTAACTTTTTTGTGAATTTCCTCCATCAGTCAAAATCGACAAACAAAGCTTGCAACTTCGAATTATAAAAAGACCCAGAATCAATCACAAGAAATAAAAATTATAAAAAAAGGGCCTAGAAAATTCATCATTACTGTCTGAGGGATCATACTCCATGCACCAAAAGCTCCCTCAGAGGTTTTCACCGAATTTTAAGAAAACACCCTCTTCACCAAACAAGACCAATTGTGATTCCTCTCAAATTGAAAAATGCTCGCTCAAAAAGGACGAAAGACCCACTTCACCAAGCAAGAACAAGTGTGATTTTCCATTCTTCTTCTCTTGGCTTGGCCGATGTTGAGTCAATAGTTTGACACCTTGCTTTGAAGTGGACAAATAGAAGTGCCCCTCAGGAACTTCACCTTGCCTTGTCAGGAACTTCACACGAGGTGCCCCTTCAAGTGCACATCATTCATCTTCTCTAAACCAGAGATACATTACTTGAGAAGTTGAGAGCATTAGAGAGCGTTTTTTGTTTTTTTGAAAGGAACCAGGCAGTGGCTTCCAGGTTTGAAATTAGATAAATAAAATGAACTTTATACAGGAATTACATATCACCAAAGCATCAGACCACTAACTTTGACTGCCCCAGAACAAAACATTACAACATACTAGTAGAGCCCAATTCCCGTATAACTGCCTAGCTTTTATTGAACCGAACTCAGTGCAGTACCAGTTCGTCTTCTACTTTTTCTTCCGCAAAATTTCTCCCAAAGTGTTGCTTGTCTCACAATCCATTGCGCCACTAGATCAGTTGGTTGTTTTTTGTTTTCAAATAACCAAGTGTTCCTTTGTCTTCAAATAACCAAGTGTTCCTTTGTCTCCAAATCATCCAACAAGCCGAGCTGAATAGCACTTGCCAATTCCTTCTCCCCAAGCTGCTTCCTGTTGACTGCCGTGAAGAATTCCTCCAGACATCTTCCACTGAATCACCTTGAGCCAATATAGTCAAATTGATATGGTCTTCTACCTTGCTCCAAATCTGTAAGCTATGCTGGCATTGGAAGAACAGATGCATTGTTGTCTCTAAATTACCCGAGTCACACATGGGACATGTGAGATCGGGACAGTTAAAGGATCTGAGCATTAGGATCTCTCTTGTAAGCTTGTTTTTTAAGAACAAGAATAAAAAGATCTTGATAGAAGGTGGAATGAAATAACGCCAAATTGAATTAAACTCCCATCTGACCAGACCACCCCCCACCAAAATGTGATAAACCGAATTAGCTGAGTAAATTCCATCAGCATGACCACCTCCAAATGAGTTCATCCGACTGGTTTTCATCCAGAATTGTGTAAATCTCAACAAGTTTTGAAGCCCTTTGTAGTGACCAGGCCCTATTGTAACACCTACTTCCCAATTGAATTAAAGGTAAATCTCTCCAGTGATCATACCAGAAAGCGATTGACTGACCATTACCAATAATCCAAGAAGTAGACCAGTTAAAGAGGTGCTTAATAGAGATTAGATCTCCCCAAAAGAATGAACCTTGCTTAGACCAAAGCATTGGACCCACTATAAAATTCCCCTGCTAGCTTAGTTTGGTGATCATTACGGTCCACATGGACTGAGGCTAGGATTTACATCGCTTCTTCTAAAAACCACTGGCTAGGGTTTGCCTTTCGTCAAGGTAGTTTACATTGCGTAATCGGAGAAAAAGAAATCCAAAATGGCGATAATAAACTCGGTGAGCACGGGAGCATCTTCTGGCGCAGAAGCCCTAGATGCGTGACAGAATCAATCACAATCCGTAGATGCGCAACAGAATCAATAGATCATCATTGCTCAAGGTTATACATTATATTTTTTAAGTTTTTGTTTCGTATTTTGGTCAGTAGACTTGATTTTATGGTTAAATGCACAATTTATTTGAATTAAGGACTTGATACGAAATTGTCAAATGTATTACTTCTGTTTTTATTATGATTTTTCAATTGGAATATTCACTTGTTTGTATAACTGCACCATTTCACTGTAGCAAGGGTTAATACTCAATCGAATAAGAGTTAGTATCATGTGATGTGGAGAGCAATATGATATATGTTGATAGACCAAACGAGTTGTACAAGTCTAGTTAAATACTATCTCTCTGTAGAGTATTTATGTTTTTATTATGATTTATGTTGATAGACCAAACGACTTGATGCGGAGAGCAATATTGTCTCTATGTAGTGTTAGAGTTAAATTTTTGATCAAGTCTAGTTAAATATTATCTCATAGCCAAGTGTAGATAGATTTAGGAATTTATATATCAAAGGGGATGTATAAGTAAATGACATTTGGTAAATACTGTGTTTTACAGAGACAAATAATGTGCAATCGCAAGAAGTATCTCAATCACAGGAGCCCAAACTTCGCAGAGGACGCCCAACGGGTTATAGGTTTGGTGATGCTCCTCTGAAGAAGCCGAGAACATCTGATTCCTGTATCAAGAATCAGTGCAATGTGGATTTAGGTATGAAATTTTTCCATCTCAAGGTGTTGAAGAAGTTAAATGACCAACACATAAGATGGATGGCTGCGACTCCGTTTCTTCATCTCTTTGCATTTCCCGTGAGGACACAGGTTAGTAATCATTGTATTTATCTCTATGAAAATAACTATTTATCTCTATGAATGGAATTGTTTATTTTTTTATTGCTGACATAAAATTTAATTTAATTTTGTGCAATTTAGTAATGCGATTCTTTACGAGATCCTTCTCATGTGGGATAATAAAGGGCATTTCAAGGTGAGAGATGGCAAGCTGCTTGAGTTCACAGCTGATGAGGTCGCGATGGTAATGTGTCTTAACTCTAAAGGGGCGAATGTTTAGTACAAAAGGGAGTATGTTGGTCAATATGCTCTCCGTACAAAATATTTTGGGAGATCGGGGAGAATTAGCCGGGTAGACCTTGAGAATTGTATTGTGAAAGCACTCGATGACAAGCAACCAGCGAAGGAAGTTGTTGGCTTGCTTGTCATGTACCTTTTCACTACAATTCTATTCCCCCAAAGTTGTGGCAAAGTACCTGTTCATATGTTTCCATATGCTGAGGATCTTTTGGGTCTGAAAGAGTACAACTGGTCAGAGGGTGTTTATAGAATGTTGATGGACAACCAAAGCCATCCGGTACACTAGCTGGCTGTTCAATTGCTCTTATTGTAAGTATTTAAAAACTTTGTTTAAAGTAAAGTGGTTTTTATAGTTAATACTTGATAGTTCTATGGTTAAATACTTGAAAGCTCTATTGTTAAATATATTATAGCTATATGGTTAAATACTTGATAGCTCTATGATTAGACTAATGGTAAATACTTGCTACTTGCAATCTTTTATGGATAATAGTACATACTTGATAGCTCTATGGTTAATACATCACATCTATAGGGTTAAATACTTCTTAGATATATGGTTAAATACTTGATAGGGTTAAATACTAGATAATAGTACATACTTAAGTTATGTAGGGTTAAATACTTGATATCAGTAACATTAATACTTCTTTAAAAAAATGTTCTGTTAATTTTACTATACGCTTATAGGTATGGTTCTTGGAGCATGTGAAGATAGTGAAAATGCACAGTTATACCGGGCACATTCCTAGGTATAGAAACTGGAGGTTAACCACCCCGCACACGAGGCTGGTGCTCAAATCCCTCCTTTTGGATGTGCCAGATGCGTATATCAAAACTGAAAAACTTGAGTGGTCAACAGCTGAAGCTATCCTTAAGCCTAATGGTTTCAAGGCAACCAGATATACAAGGCATTTGAACAATTATCAAGAACTTGGGACTCTGGAATGCGCACCTCTTCTCGAGTTAATGAAACAAATGAGTCAAATTTTTTGGTATTTTGGATTCATGCCTTGTCCGCAACTATACTGATCAAATGCCCCGGAGAGATATAAGGAGCTCTGTTATGAAGATGACATACCAAAAAAAAATTCCAAACTCTCAGCTTTGTCACCCAAATCTGAAACAAAACTTGTTGAGGGTGTTCGAGCATTTGAATGGAGGTTGTACGTTAGGAAGCAGCTTATGGAATCACGTAAGTTCATTTTCACTGTATATATTATAATAATTTCATTTTTTTTTTAGGTTTGAAAAGTTTCAGTTTAATTCTAACACTTTTGATTTTTTTTTTCAGCTGGTAAAACTGTTGCTTGTAAATCAGTTTCAAAGAGTCATGCCAACCCTAAGGGTTAGTATTTATCTTTTAAAGTTCATAGTATTTAACTATAGAAGTATTTATCATCAACATGAAATATTTATCTTTGACTACCCAAGTATTTATCTTTAACAGGCAAGCATTTACCTTTAACCTATTCCAAGAAGGGTACTCAGAGTGCACCTGCAACAAGGACTGGATCTTCTCAGCTGAAAAAAACCCCTCCTAGCCTTTTACCTAAGAAGCAGTTGTTCAAATCCGAGATATCACCAACACCATCAGTTGGCAAAAAAGCACCTACCAAGGCTAATGTGGAAAAACTTAAAGATGATATCAAACTTGGAAGGAGAAGAAGTCCAAGACACTAGTGGAAAATAAGCAATCAGGATCGGTTATATAAGTCTATTAGTATCGGAATATAACCGATCTTGATGAAGGCGATACTGATACTATCAGGATCGGTTTCATATTTTATAACCAACCGATCTTAATAAGTATTATCTAGATCGGTTATATCTCAGAACCGATCCAGATAATTTACTATCAAGATCAGTTATACATAAAAACCGATCTTGATAGTTTAGTATCTGGATCGGTTTTCCCTATAACACCGATCTTGATATAATTTTTCAAATTTATATATTCCTATATTTTGACATATCAAGATCGGCTGAACATAAAAAAACCGATCCAGATACTTAACTATCAGGATCGGTTTTTAGATATAACTGATCTTGATAGTAAATTATCTGGATCGGTTTTGTGTTTTTATTTAAAACCGATCCAGATACTTAACTATCAAGATCAGTTTTTATGTAAAACCGATCCTGATAGTTTAGTATCTGGATCGGTTTTAATTTTTTATTTCAAACCGATCTTGATAGTTCAAAATAAAATAATAAAAAAATTTCCAAAATTATATCAAGATCGGTTTCATATATAAAACCGATCCAAATACTACTATCTAGATCGGTTTTGTATATAAAACCGATCCAGATCTATCAAGATCGGTTTTGTAAATAAAACCGATCCAGATAGTTGTATCTGGATCGGTTTTGTAAATAAAACCGATCCAGATAGTTGTATCTGGATCGGTTTTATTTACAAAACCGATCTTGATAGTAGTATTTGGATCGGTTTTATATATAAAACCGATCTTGATATGTTGAAATTTAATTTTTTATTTTTAATTAGTTTTCTAGATCGGTTTCGTAAACAGAACCGATCCTGATGTTTTGTTGAATCTAAAAAATAAAATTTAATTTAATAGGCCAGATTCCATATATATATACTGGCCTAATATGCAAAAGATACAAATCACATAAAAATACTGAAATAAATATGCATACAAACATAATCATCCAAAGTTAAACATCATACACATCCTAAGTTAAACATCATACACATCTTAAATTATTACAAACAATTCATGTTCATGCAAATTAAATTTACACAACACATCCTAAATTATTGTTGTACTTCTTGTCGACTTGACCTCATTTAGAAAATATTGAACCCACATTTTTCGTAAGTTGCTCAAGCGTTGCACAGTATGTTTAGCGGGAATGTTCTGCATTTTTTAAAAGATGAAAGAGCATGCACAATTATATTTGAAGCAACAATGTTTAATTACTTTTTGAAAGTATATAAACGCATACCTTTAAGTTTGGAAAAGAATCCATGTGTTCGTTTATTATGTCTTCCACGAGCAACATGACATAATATCCACATTCCCAGCTGGCAGGTTGTTGTGGGCACTATATAACAAGTTTGAAAATATTGAAATGTATGGTAATGAGCATTCAACTGGCTTTTATGTCTAGATGTTAATTTTTTTTTGCATCTAGGTCCCTATAATCATATATCTCAATAGGAACTATTACCTTGCAGTCGTTATGAATCTTTAAAGAAGTCTCCATTACCCTGACGAAGACACTGTTGAAATATGAACACATTGAACAATCAGTACTTACGAGAGATATTAAAAATGATAAAAAAATCTAATGCATTCTAGACAAGCGTAAAATTTCAGAAGGCACTTACTCCTCGACCGCAGCAGTGATCATTATCATTTTTTTACTCTTCTTGTCGGAATCGTACACGTATAATGCACTTTCTCTTGGCATAAGCACAGCCAGTACCCAATGATTTCTGCATGTTAGGTTTGTAGCATGTCATATTCTATAATTTATATGAATAGAAAGAAATATAATGAAATTAGAATATATATATAACACTAACATCTGATGATAAGGTATAAAAATCAATCTCTTGTCCCGATTTGCTTTGAGTACTTCCCCTATGTATCGAAGAACACCTCCTCGGTCATCATTCAGCATATTGGCATTCGTTCTCTCGGGGTCCATGAAACCAACATGCTCATCGGGAAACTCCTCCTTGATGAATTTGTGCCAATACCTAAAATAGAAAAAAGGGATACAGGTGTTCTCAATTTTGTGAAATTAGAATTAAAAGTACTAAATTATGTAATTATTACGAATATTAACTCACAGCATCCAGATCTGAATTACTGGTACAGTGAGCCACTCCGACGGTGCGAGCAAAGCCGCATAATCATCTGGATAAACGGATATGGGGTCTGGTGAACAGAAAAGATCAAGTGGCGGATCAACTGTGAATGGACTGCCATCTAGCTCCGAAAACAGATCACGCAGATGCTTGAATGTTCGTCCCAGCTTGTCAAAGTTGATACCATCAAACGCCTTGCAGTGACTCGTTGCGTTCCGACCTCCTGGAACCTGTACCTCTTTGCGTGGTTCCTTCAAAGTTTAGTAATAAATTGAAATAAAATCCATAATCAATTATAACTATGTCATATATATAGATACAAATTAAGAAGTATAAGAACTTAATAATATACCTCATCTGAACCGACCACTATCATGGACATCGGCCATGCAGTGAAACTGCCGAGGACCGATGCAAGGGTTAACTGCTCACCATTCGGTACAGGTAAGGGAATCTCTAGGAAGTCCGCATCCTGAATAGCATCCATTGTTACTCTTGCATGGTCGGGCGGCATCGGCCTGTTGTGAATTGTTCCACCGGGTACTACTGGAGCATGAATTGTCCCCTTGGCCACTATACGAGTATTCCCATTTACATTCGCTAGAAGTTTGCAGCTAAGTTCTGCCTCCTGTACAAATATATGATTTTACTAGAATAAAATCTGAATATATATGAAACTAAAGCATATAGACCAACTAATTTAAATCTGAAGTTGCATTACCTCAGTGAACTCGGAGAGATTTGCATAATGTTTGACTGACTGGGAGCTGCTCTGAATGACTGTTGGAGTACACGTCTTTTTTGGTTCGCCCATCGCCTCCCGAAGCATAATTGCAAATTCAGCTTTCATTTCTTGCCTAATTTCTTGCCTCATTTCTTGCCGTAATCTGTCCTCCATTCCTCTGACCCTCTCCTCCACTCTTTGATCCACTCTCGCATTAATATCTTCTTCGGTCGTCTTAGTGCGTGTCCTCCTTATGGAGCCCTTCCCGAATGTTTTTGTTATTGGAATCAGACCTCCCACTCCTCTCACCCTCCCAGGATGTTCCTGATTTGGCATAGATTTTCCTAAAACATCGTCGTATCGTTCCACGGCCAACTGGCCTTGTTTGAAAGCTGCTTCTTGTTCTTCCTGAAATGACGACATCCAAGTTATAACATTATAATTTAAAGCTGAATTTCAATGAACAATAATATCTAAATACTCACAATTCTGTTGATGATCGGTAAGTATGTTTCTGGATAAAAGCGTTCGTTGGTCTCGTCTGAGAGCTTCTGCCTTGCTAATTTCCATGTGACGTGCCTATGCTCAATCGATAAATCAACCAACTCGTCCGGTGTCAATACAGTACTAGTTGACCCTTGAGAAGACGGGTCACTAGATGCTTTCTCGTCTACAATCGCCTGCATAGCAATTTTAAGTCTATTATGAAAATCCTCACCATTGTAACCTCTAGATCCCAAGAAATGTGGATACTTGTTCTGTGTCTGATTCTCCGTCCCAATCTGGCTAGCAACCTTCAATTTGAACAAATAAACAATTTGCCTTAATTATAAAAAAAAATGAATTCTATATTAGAGATAAGGTAGGTGGTACATAAGCCGGAAAATCTAAGTGCTGCCAGTATGGTAAATCCCAGAATATGGACCTCTTCTTCCAACTAATTTTCGGAGCCCCTTTCTTTCTCACCACCTTCTTTTTAAATTTACCCAATTGAACTTTTAAATCTTTCACTCGCGAATAAACTTGCTTACCGGTCAACGGATAATTTGCTCTGGTATTCTCCGTCTTTCCGTTGAATTCTTTCTTTCTCTTTCGGTGTGGGTGATTGGCAGGAAGAAATCTACGATGACCCATGTACACGTTCTTAGAGGAGTTAGGTAGCCACACATCGACTGTATCGTCCAGGCAAACAGGGCACGCTTTCTCTCCTTTGACACTGTAACCCGACAAATTTCCATAAGCCGGAAAATCATTAATGGTGCAGAAAAGCATGGCCCGTAAAGTGAATTTCTCCTTGCTGTATGCATCAAATATTTGCACTCCGGGTTGCCATAATTCTTTTAAATCCTAAATCAATGGCGCTAGATACACATCTATGTCGTTCCCGGGCTGTTTGGGTCCTGATATGAGCAAGGTCAACATGATGTATTTGCGCTTCATACATAACCAAGGCGGAAGATTATAAATGCACAATAGAACCGGCCAACTGCTATGCTTGCTACTCATGCTACTATGCGGATTTATTCCATCTGCACTCAGCCCAAGCCTTAGATTTCTAGAGTCACGTCCGAATTCGAGAAACTCTCTGTCAATATTTCTCCACTGAGGAGAATCAGCGGGGTGTCGTAATTTCCCATCTTTCTTCCGGTTTTCGGCATACCAACGCACTAATTTCGCATCTTTAGCATTTGAGAACAAACGTTTGAATCTCAGTTTTACGGGGAGGTACCACAATGCTTTTGCAGGAGGTCCTTTATTCGGTTTACAGTCATCACTTTTATCACTGGCAATCTGCTTTGGTTTGTAACGTGATGCACCACATTTTGGACACTCGTGAAGGTCTTCATACTCATTTCGATATAATATACAATCATTTGGACAAGCGTGTATTCTTTGAACTTTCAAATCCACTGGGCACAATATTTTTTCTTCGCTTCATAAACATTAGGTGGTATCTCGTTTCCATCCGGAAGCATTTCTTTCAAAATTTGTAATAACTCAGTAAAACTTCTATCACTCCAACCGTTAGATGCTTTAAGGTTATATAATTTTAATACACCTTTCAATTTTGAAAATTTCGAACAACCAGGATACAATTCCTTATTAGAATCTTCGTACAAATTCTCAAATAAACAATACTGCTTATCATTATCAAAATCCTCTTCTAAATCACGTAACATTTGATCAAAATTATCACATCTATCTACCACCATATCATCATTTTCTTCGGTATGGCATTCCTGATGCTGGGTACGAGTGCCTATGTCGGTTTCCAATCCACGGAGATTATTCCCGTCGTTATCACCGGTATGGTATTCCTGATGCTCAGTACCAGTACCTATGTCGGTTGACAAACTCTCACCGTGACATAACCAACACTTATATCCTTGCTTGAATCCACGACGGATTAAATGGTTCCTCACTTGGTTCGGGTTGGAAAATTTTTGACCATTGTTACAATCCCGACAAGGACACGACATCAGTTTACTCCCCTTGCTCGCCATATCTTCCATAGCAACTTTGATAAATTCCTCGACACCTGTATTATATTTATCAGATAGACGTGATGCTTCGTACATCCAACTGCGGTCCATCTGCAATTATAATAAAATCCAATTAATTAAGAAAAAGGTTGGGGTACTCAATTCTGTTCACAATATGGCTTACATGGGGCCGGGTTACCATCCTATCCCACTCTGTGAATACTTTGTCTCAATAGTGACCACATGTTAGTCGTGTTTTGGCATTTAAGAAAATTTCGGCAGCATTTCCCCTTAGTTCCCCGAATACTCGGGGAACTAAGGGGAAATGCTGCCGAAATTTTCTTAAATGCCAAAACACGACTAACATGTGACCACATCCTAAAGGAGACAAAGTATTCACAGAGCAGTCCCAAAATGGGGACTATTCAAAATTAATCCCTAATGGATTAATTTTGAACGGGTATCATGACCTAAAGGCATTAATCATGCAGTTGTGGCTCGTAAGACAATACTCTAGCTACATACCTAAGCTAATATAAATACATCGATCTATATACGTACTCTAGTTGTACACTCTTACCAAAAAAACACATTAATGCACAAAACTAATTAAACATGAGTTCTAGGTTAAGTTGTAGTACTTACAACTTTTTTTGGGATGCCGGATCGAGTGAGATTAAGATCGCTGCACCAAATCTCTCAATAATACCCAATCTACATAATTAAACCGGAAAATCAGAACCTAATTAAGAGATGCACATATATAACATATATGCTATATATCATGCATATATACAAGTTGAAATAAAAAAAATGCTCAAATAGCATATATAGGATTTTTTTTTTAAATAGAATTGCATTGAAATAATTTAATAGAACAAGCCCAGACTGTTGGAATTTTCGAAAACTAGCCTCCACCGATCCCTAGGATCGGTGGAGCAAAAAAAACACATCCTACACCGATCCCTAGGATCAGTGCAGCCCATTTACCACTCCACCATTCCCTTGCCGCAGAATGTCACAGAAAATCAAAAAATCAAAACAAAATAGCCCTCCACCGATCCTGTGGATCGGTGTAGGTTTTTTTTTTTTTTTTTTTTTTTTTTTAAAACAGAAATTTCTAATTTTTTTATTAAAATATTAGAAATGTTGAATATATTTCTTTGAAAATAGATGAAATACAATATAATTTGATTTATTAGAAAGACTGCAACAAATAACCCGGATCAATATTTTTCATGCCGGATTTTTCGCGGCTGTAAGAAAAATTAATATATTTCTTTATGTGTTATTGGAAAAAAAATAAAAATGCTTAGATTCTGAGTTATTGATCCCGGTTCAAAAGTCACTTCTATGTAATCCAGAAAATATTGTGATCTTTCTAGGACATTTAATTTATAAAAAGTTGTATCTATTTTTGAAAAAAAACAAAAACTTTAATTTATTTAATGATTGTTTTTCAAAAAGAATTCTCAAAATAGAAACAATTTTTTATTAATTAAATGTACTAGATGGATCACAATATTTTCTAGATTACCTAGAAGTGACTTTTGAACCGGGATCAATAACTCAGAATCTAAGCATTTTTATTTTTTTCCAATAACACATAAAGAAATATATTAATTTTTCTTACAGCCGCAAAAAATCCGGCCTGAAAAATATTGATCCGGGTTATTTGTTGCAGTCTTTCTAATAAATCAAATTATATTGTATTTCATCTATTTTCAAAGAAATATATTCAACATTTCTAATATTTTAATAAAAAAAAATTTAGAAATTTCTGTTTAAAAAAAAAAAAAAAAAAAAAAAAAAAACTACACCGATCCACAGGATCGGTGGAGGGCTATTTTGTTTTGATTTTCTGTGACATCCTGCGGCAAGGGAATGGTGGAGTGATAAATGGGCTGCACTGATCCTAGGGATCGGTGTAGGATGTGTTTTTTTTGCTCCACCGATCCTAGGGATCGGTGGAGGCTAGTTTTCGAAAATTCCAA
Source organism: Carex rostrata (assembly GCF_964058835.1). Classification (NCBI taxonomy): domain Eukaryota; kingdom Viridiplantae; phylum Streptophyta; class Magnoliopsida; order Poales; family Cyperaceae; genus Carex; species Carex rostrata. The sequence continues at coordinate 702,333 of NC_135924.1, forward strand.
CAGGCTGGGCTTGTTCTATTAAATTATTTCAATGCAATTCTATTTTAAAAAAAAAATCGCATATATATATAGCAAACTCAAAAGCGTGTGCATGCAAATCTTGAAATAAGAAAAGGTACGTATTCAAACTTATAAAGAAAATCTCCACATATAAATAATATGTAGGTCATATATACAATATATTTGCTCATAAATTACACATTTAGCATGAGTAAGGCTTGGGTGCTATGGATAGCATAGAGGGCCACCGTGCTACGGCTCACTATTCGAGTTTTTAAAATCGAAACGGTCGATCCGAACCGTTCATCTTGTTCTTCATATTAATATGTGTTTGGAGACCAAATTTTACATTTTTTTTAATTTTTTTACTATTTTTTTAGATAGGTAGAAAATCAAATATCTTAATGGTGCAGAATTTTTTAGATCAAGTGATTTTCTACCTAGCTAATAAAATAGTAAAAAATTTCCAAAAAATGTAAAATTTGGTCTCCAAACACATATTAATATGGAGAACAAGATGAACGGTTCGGATTGACCGTTTGAATTTTAAAAACTCAAATATTGAGCCGTAGCACGGTGGCCCTCTATGCTATCCATAGCACCCAAGCCTTACTCCATATAGCATATATAGCATATATATGCATGTGCATCGAAATCTCCAAATTTAAAGAAAAACTTGAAATGAGAAGAGGTATTCAAACTTAAAAGCTTGTGGAACGAATAAAAGAGCTAGATCAACACTTATAAGGTATAGATTTTGAACGGCCGGGGATCATAACTCACTTGTATAGGATTTAGGGTTTAGGGTATGAAAACCGAATCATATATAGCCAATAAATGGTGCTCCATTAATATCAAATTAGAGAAGAGAGATGATCAAATCTACCTGAGAAAAGAGAGCTGAGATAGCTGAATTAATGCAGGGCGAAATAGCTGTTGCGCTCTTTAAGAGGGGCGAGACCTAGGAAGAGAGACGACTATCTGACAAAAATTAGTCTGAATTCAGTATTATATGCACTATTAGGATCGGTTGTTAGTAATAAAACCGATCCGGATACTATCAGGATCAGTTATTCTAAACATAAAACCGATCCTGATACTATCTGGATCGGTTTTCATAAAAACTGATCTTGATAGTGTATGAATAGTTTGAAAAATATGTAACTTAAAAATCTGGATCGGTTTTATTGATAAAAACCGATCCAGATACTATCTGGATCGGTTTTGTTTGAGAATAACCGATCCTGATAGTATCAGGATCAGTTTTCGTAAAAACTGATCCTGATAGTATCAGGATCGGTTCTAATAAAAAACTGATCTTGATAGTATCAGGATCAGTTTTGAATGACAACCGATCCAAATGATTGAACTATTAGGATCGGTTTTTTATTAGAACCGATCCTGATACTATCAGGATCAGTTTTTACGAAAACCGATCCTAATAGTTCATAAATTAAGATCGGTTATAACAAAAAACCGATCTGAATAGGTTTTTAGGATCGGTTGTTTTGTGATAACTGATCCAGATACTTATTAGGATCGGTTTTCTTATCTAACCGATCCAGATAGGCCGATCCTGATTCCTGTTTTTCCACTAGTGAGAATAACAAAGATGAATTTAGAGGCAGAGGTGAAGGGTGTACCGGAGGAGAAGAGAGAACAGGAAGAAGGTGATGATGATTGTCACACCCCGTGGCCACGGGTCGCAACAGTCCCCCGCCGTAAGCATACAACGCCGTGTATGCTTGCAAGGCGATAAACAATTCAAACAAAACAACAAACAATATAAAACAAGTTTTTTAATAAAATCAGAGTACACAGTCTGGTCAAAATATAATACAACAAAAGTATCTCATCCGGATACCAACCATGAGGCCTACCCTAAAACTATACAACAAAACATATCTAGGGTCATGTGATGGTAAACTACTAAGGCTTATTGCTCGCGTGCCTCTCCGGAATCAGTCGCACCCGTACCTGTAAAATAGCCCGAAGGGTGGGGGTGAGAATAAAATTATCAGTGCGAATTTGCCACAGTTTAGACTATTGGACTTGCAATCAAACTCCATATTAAAAAATGAAACCCAAGTCATAACAATTCAAACAAATATATTTTCATAAATAATAGAATGCCAATGCTCGACAACAATTAATCAAACTGAATCACAGTTTACGGAATTTCCAATATGAATTTCAAACACAACACATATTTGGCTTAACTCGACTCATTAGGGCTTGTAGCAACTACAGATGTTCTTTCGAGCTGGACCCTTTATCAAACCCTCGTCTGTAGGGTTACTGACACCTATAGACGCTCCACCGAGCTGGACCCTTTATCTGACACCCATCTATAATCGCTTGGCTTAACCGTTTATTAAATTGACCGTCCAAATCATATAAAGAAAATCCTCTTTGGAATCATTCCAATGTTCGTAATATTCAATTGACCGTCCAAATGGATTAACACGTAGGAAAATGCCACCGAGCCACAGACGTTACACATATTACCCACGATTTCCAATTCACACATCATAACATAATCACCATCCCTCGTCCCAACCGGTACTGGGAAACATTGAGGGTCGTTCACCTAATATGCCAGAAGGATCCTGGGAATCAAAACCAGCATACAGCCCGACTTTGCAAATTCATTGGATCCAAGTGCTTAACTTCGTAAATCCATTCACATACATAGTTTGTGGTGACTTTCAATCAAAATCAGATCATAATAGATCGACACAACCAACAACCATACCAGCATGCAAATCACTCAAGTCACAACAATTCGAGTTTAATTTGATTGGGCTATGCAAATTCTTTACACAATTCAATGATGCAATCAATCAGATATTCAACATGATAAACGAATAAACAGTTTAATTCCTGAAAATAAAGTATCAAACAAGTCCAAGAATCCCGCACCTGATTAAGACGAGCGTACCGCTTAATTAAGGATCGGGCGTCTCGAACTGCCCCACGAAGTCTTGCTCGACCGAGCCTACACCTATATTACACGTATACTAGGTTTAACCGCGGTTCATGATCGAGGTATTCACTCGAGTTATATTAGGATTTATACTTTCCTATTCCTCTTTCTTGCTTTAAAATCTCTAACTTCTCACAATTTCCATTTGGGTCTTCTAGACCATACACGATCTCAATTTGGTAACAATTCATTTACTAGTTCACAGTTTCGGTTCCCGTAACAATTCAATTTACCGAGTGGTTAACCCTAATGTTCGCACAGAATATATTCTACAAAGTTTCGGTATAGCAAGCTATACCTTTTAAACCTTTGTTATACTCTGTCAAATCAGATAGCAAGTGCACTATCCTATCGATGAGTATGCTCAGGTATCGATCCACAGGGACGGAAGAAAATGACCGGACTCGTCTTAAGATTACTTGAGATTCTAGAAGTGAGAGAAATTGGTTTGGTTTGGTTCTAACAATTCTAATGATTTATGACAAGTTTAAAAGACAATAAAAGAGAATTAAAGTTGTTTTCAATTGATAAAAAGGCATTTCCAGGGTTCAAATTTCGTTTATGTTCAGCCCCGAGTCATACGGCCCGTACGGATTCCCGTACGGCCCGTAGGGGACCCCGAGTTAATGCTGCAGCTACTGTTTTCTGTGTTGATGCTAATGTTTAGGGTTTCTATCGACCAGATCTAGGTACCTAACCTCAACTTTCGCATTTTGGCCTAGTACCCGATTATCGAACTCAAATACTTCCCTCTTAGATGCGTTAAACCTCAACTTTCGCATTTTGGCCTAATTTATCCAAGCTACGTGTTGATTCACTAAATGTATCCAAGGACTTTCGCCTCAAGGAAAGTTTCACCTTTCGGGTACTCCTTGGTTTCACCCTACTTCATATACTTTATTCGGTTGGATTAAATGTCATAGACTTGGCTCCTAACACTTAGATGTGCGCATTCATCTAACGGGATGACTAATCAATTCAAGCAAGCACAAATAAAGCAATCAAAATACTACTCAACAAGGTAAAAACAAAGCATTCAACACAAAATCCAAGTAGCATGCAAACAAAACCAAACTAGAAACTACATCTTAACCCTAGAAACAAAGTAAATTAGCTACTCATGTTCACAAGATAACACAAATAACATGAAATAAAAGAGTTCTTGACAAAACAGTGGAAAATCCCAAGATCCGTTGCAAACTCGCGTTTTTCACTTCTCTTCCTCTTCTCCTCCTCTTGTCTTTTGCTCCAAGAAAGCTTGTCCAAGTTCCAGTGGTGAATCTCCCTTTTTCTGGTGAGGAAATATCTCATTTAATGCCCCAGATCGCGTCTCCAGAGGCTTCCTTTCCGGCCTCCTTAAATTAAGCTGATTTCAGATTCCAGCTGGATTTTCCGAATCTGCGCCCTACGGGCCGTAGGGGACCCCGTACGGGCCGTATGGGACCCCGTACGGGCCGTAGGGGACCCCGTACGGGCCGTATGCCTGTGCTTTGTCTTGGAGACTTTGTGCCTCTGTTGTGGAACCTTATGTGTAGTTGGGCAGATCCTATACGGGCCGTACAAAATGTCATACGGGCCGTATGAAAAGTAGTCAGATCCAGTTTTCGCCCTTTTTCCTGCAAAATACCAAACAAAGCATAGCAGTACCACATTTCATCGAAATATAAGTAAAAAGTCCACATTTATAGGCTTTAAAGCACAGGTTTCAGTGTAAATCAGAGCTGTAATTTAGATATAATATGGAGATATCAAATTCCCCCAAGCTTGAACTTTGCTTGTCCTCAAGCAAAAATCCCAACATGGGTATAGGGTTGGTCTTTGGATTACCTAAATGCAAATAAATTCCTAAATGTGAAAATTTACATGAACTGCTCTTATCAAGAACCATGAGAATCTTTTTGGATACTATTTGGACTTCCTTGATAAATTTTGATTCACCCCACAAATTGACTAATCAAACTTCATATTTTGAGATGCTTTAATATTTGCAAAAACTAATTACTTGAATTGATCAATCTTTCATTCTTACATTGAAATTATGCCCTTGTTTGTGGTGATTTTTTTTTCTTTTTCGCCCCCCCAAGCTTGAAACAAGCTTAGGTTAGAAAGTCGCGGATTTCATGTGTTGATAACTGCAAATATTTTTGAAACTTTTCGAGCTCAAAGGCATCCCGTCGGATTGTGCCAGTACTCTTTTTTTCTTTGGGAGACGAGCTCAAAGGCGCCCAGTAGGACTTATTGCCAGTACTCTTATTTTCTCCATCTTTTCATTTATTTCATTTGCATATATCATGAATACACACATCCAAGGTATTCTTTCATACCCATGGATATCCCAATCTTTCTATTATTTAAAATCCCCAATTCCCTATTTTATAAGGCACGGTTCAATTTCAAAATGCTTTTTCAATACAATTCAAGTTTTCATTTTTTTTCTCAAAGTCTCAAAACATCTCATCCTATGCAATTCTTTGATCAAACATGGAGTTATTTCTAATCTTTCAAAGTCATCCAAATCACTACCAAAATTTTTCAAACAAGTACTTAATTCTAACAATCACACAAATTTTTGAAAAATAAACATGAGTTTTATACTTTATGCATTTTCAGACAATGAAGTCCAATTATGCAAGACTCTATTTTTCATAACCTCGTAAAACATCTTAACAAATTTGCAAGTTCAAGCAATTAAGTTCAAAATCACAAATTCTAATCAAGGTCAAGTAAAAATCAAGGTTATAAATCCTAAAAAATTTGAAAAATAAACATGACCTAAATGCAGATACAGTTTTCTTCTATTCCACCCCCCCAAGCTTGAATGAAGCATTGTCCTCAATGCTTGAATTCACACAAGAAAAATAAAATAGAAGAAAATATGAAAACTAACCAGACATGGAGTGAGGGAAGAGGCAGGGGCGCCTCACCGATTGGTGGGAGGTGGGTCAGGTGGTTTTTGGTGGAGCGCCATGTCGAATGTGTTGATGGGATACACCATTCTTTCCTTTTTAATGCGCCAAGGGAGAGAAAGCATAGACCAGGTTGGTTGTGCACGGCTCGTATGCTGGTCTGCACGGTCCGTGTGCCTGTGATCATCCGCTGGTAAGGTCCTGTGCATGCATGTGGCTAGGTTTGTGCCCATCAGCTCCTCGATTAAGTTCCCGATCACAGTTTGCTGAGTTTTCAAATCCTCCAAGAGTCCAGCAGTGCAATTCGGGGGCGGATCTGAGCAAAGTGTTGTGTTGTCAAACACTTGCAAAAGAAAAATCCACCCCATATCTTTCAAGTCCTTGATTGAGCACCCGATCGCGCTTATGTGAGCTTTCAATTTCCCCAAGAGCGTGGCAGTCCGATCAGGGCTGAGATCTGCATTCAAGATCACAGGACAGGATTTATTTGGGTCTAGAAACTCATACCTGAAGTTAGCTGGGAGAGGTTTTAATTCGGGAGTGATCTGCTCTATCTGGCTGGTTGTACGGTCCGTATGAACATTGTGCGGACCGTATGCCTCAGCTCCAGCCTGAGCTTTTGGTTCCTTCTCAATCTCCAGCTTCTCTGTTTGAGATTCCTCTGGTGTACGGTTCGTATGATCTGGGTACGGTCCGTATGGCAATTCTTCCAGACAGATAGGCTTCATGTCTGCCGTGCAGATTGTCTCAAACTCGCTTGTTTCATCCTGCAACTCAGATAAATAATCAAAGTAATTTTTAACTGAGCTCCCGTATCCCTCACGGAGTTGTCCCTTAGCCAATCGATCCTCCACCTTGACCGCACAGTATGTTTCTGGTTCAGCTAGCCTCTGAGGGAAAGGAACAGGTGGCTGGTAGGGTGGTGGTTTCTCGGCCACCTTCTTTTTCTGTCTGTCAGCTTCATTTTTTACGGGCCGTACGGGATTGGTACGGACCGTATGGTCTGTCTTCTCATTCACAACTTCAATTGGATCAGGTTCTGACTGCTCGGGAATCTCAGGGGAGGTCGATACGGGCCGTATGGGATTCGTACGGACCGTATGGTCTGTTTCTGGCTTCACAGGTATGGCTGGTCCTTGGTACTGTGTCCCACTGGGCGTGCCAGGTGGTTTCTTGGCCCCCATCCTTCTCTGATTCTCAGCCTCTTTTAAAAGGTCTAGCATAAGCAAAGTGTCCCCCTTCCTTCTTTGGTTCTCAGGCTCTCTTTGTACGGCCCGTGCTGGGTTGGTACGGCCCGTGTCGGAAGAATCTTCAACATTCACTACTAGCCGCGTTGGATTTGCACGGTCATGGATCTCTTCAGATGGCTTTGGCACGAACTGTGTTGGGTTAGTATGGTCTGTGCAAGGTGGTGTGGAGTTAGATGAGGTTACTGGTTGAGCTGGTTCTGCATGGTCAGGGTTTGGTACGACCCGTACAGATTTGGTACGGCTCGTACCAGGCATGGAGGGTCCTTCATAGTTTGTCCCACTCAGCAAGGTTATGGATTTTACCTCTCCTCTGGGGTTCATTTCTGGTTGACTGGGCAGTCTTCCAGGAGGTGGTTGTGCAGAGGCAGCTTGATGACCCATTTGTTCATTCCTTCTGTTCTGAGCAACTGAATCGGCCAGTTGGGCATTGAGAGCCTGCAATTGCTCGAAGATCATTTGGTTCATTTTTCCCTGCTCATGCATGAAATTACTCACCGCGGGATCAATGTACGGCTCGGGTGGATCGGATTGGAATGGGCAGTCGTTTGAAGTGTCAAATGGTGCATTGTTGTAGAAATTGCGATTGTAGTTGCCGAGATAGTTGACCTGTTCGGGTTCCTCATCCCATTCCGCCAGCGGGCAATACTCGTAAGAGTGCCTCCTATCCCCACACATGACACATGGCTGTGGTTGATGGTTTCTGACTGCCTTCACGCTCATTTTGGCTAAAGCCTTTTGCATGGCCTCCTCCAGCTTGGCAGCTTTAGCAAATAGAGTTGTGATCTGATCAACTTTGGATCGACCGCCTCCTCCAGCTCGAGAACTGTCGCAGCCAAACCACTGTTGGTTTGTCGCCATGTTATACATCAGATCCATGGCGTCTTGTTCTGGATCTGTCTGGCCTCTGTTGTCGACTTGTACGGTCCGTATGAATCTTGTACGGGCCGTACGGAGAGGTGACAGATGTGGTGGTGCTGGAACGAATGTGTTGGAAGTTTGCCCCTTACTTCTGAGATGGTAGAGGTTCTTGGGCAGTGACTCTTCCAGTATGTTCCTGCAAAGATGGAAAAAGAAAAAAAAAAAAAAAAAAATTAAAATCTAGAATCAAGCAAAAATAAGAAAAAGTCTAGAATTTTCGTTGCCGTCCCCGGCAACGGCGCCAAAAACTTGTTCGCACAGAATATATGCTACAAAGTTTCAGTATAGCAAGCTATACCTTTTAAACCTTTGTTATACTCTGTCAAATCAGATAGCAAGTGCACTATCCTATCGATGAGTATGCTCAGGTATCGATCCACAGGGACGGAAGAAAATGACCGGACTTATCCTAAAATTACTTGAGATTCTAGAAGTAGAGAAATTGATTTGGTTTAGTTCTAACAATTCTAATGATTTATGACAAGTTTAAAAAGCAATAAAAAGAATTAAAGTTGTTTTCAATTAATAAAAAGGCGTTTCCAGGGTTCAGATTTCATTTCTGTTCAGCCCCGAGGCATACGGCCCGTATGGCTTCCCATACGGCCCGTAGGGGACCCCGAGTTAATGCTGCAGCTACTGTTTTCTGTGTTGATACTAATGTTTAGGGTTTCTATCGACCAGATCTAGATACCTAACCTCAACTTTCGCATTTTGGCCTAGTACCCGATTACCGGACTCAAATACTTCCCTCTTAGATGCGTTAAACCTCAACTTTCGCATTTTGGCCTAATTTATCTAAGTTACTTGTTGGTTTACTAAAAGTATCCAAGGACTTTCGCCTCAAGGAAAGTTTCACCTTTCGGGTACTCCTTGGTTTAACCCTACTTCATATACTTTATTCGGTTGGATTAAATGTCATAGACTTGGCTCCTAACACTTAGATGTGCGCATTCATCTAACGGGATGACTAATCAATTCAAGCAAGCACAAATAAAGCAATCAAAATACTACTCAACAAGGTAAAAACAAAGCATTCAACACAAAATCCAAGTAGCATGCAAACAAAACCAAACTAGAAACTACATCTTAGCCCTAGAAACAAAGTAAATTAGCTACTCATGTTCATAAGATAACACAAATAACAATAGATAAAATAGTTCATGACAAAACAGTGGAGAAATCCGAAGATCCGTTGCAAACTCGCGTTTTTCACTTCTCTTCCTCTTCTCCTCCTCTTGTCTTTTGCTCCAAGAAAGCTTGTCCAAGTTCCAGTTGTGAATCCCCCTTTTTTTGGTGAGGAAATATCTCATTTAATGCCCCAGATCGCGTCTCCAGAGGCTTCCTTTCCGGCCTCCTTAAATTAAGCTGATTTCAGATTCCAGCTGGATTTTCCGAATCTGCGCCCTACGGGCCGTAGGGGACCCCGTACGGGCCGTATGGGACCCCGTACGGGCCGTAGGGGACCCCGTACGGGCCGTATGCCTGTGCTTTGTCTTGGAGACTTTGTGCCTCTGTTGTGGAACCTTATGTGTAGTTGGGCAGATCCTGTACGGGCCGTACAAAATGTCATACGGGCCGTATGAAAAGTAGTCAGATCCAGTTTTCGCCCTTTTTCCTGCAAAATACCAAACAAAGCATAGCAGTACCACATTTCATCGAAATATAAGTAAAAAGTCCACATTTATAGGCTTTAAAGCACAGGTTTCAGTGTAAATCAGAGCTGTAATTTAGATATAATATGGAGATATCAATAAACATGACCTAAATGCAGATACAGTTTTATTTCACCCCCCCCAAGCTTGAATGAAGCATTGTCCTCAATGCTTGAATTCACACAAGAAAAAGAAAATAGAAGAAAACATGGAAACTAACCAGATACGGAGTGAGGGGTGAAGCAGGGCGCCTCACCGATTGGTGGGAGGTGGATCGGGTGGTTTTTGGTGGAGCGCCGTGTGTCAAAGGGATACACCATTCTTTCCTTATACTGGTCGGGTGGTTTTTTTCATTTTAATGCACCAAGGGACAGAATGCATAGACTAGGTTAGTTGTGCACGACCCGTATGCTGGTTTGTACGGTCCGTGTGCCTGTGATCATCCGCTGGTATGGTCCTGTGCATGCATATGGCTAGGTTTGTGCCCATCAACTCCTCGATTAAGTTCCCTATCACAGTTTGCTGAGTTTTCAAATCCTCCAAGAGTCCAGCAGCGCGATTCGGGGGTGGATCTGAGCGAAGTGCCATGTTCTCAAACACTTGCTAAAGAAAAATCCACCCCATATCTTTCAAGTCCTTGATCGAGCACCCGATCGCGCTTATGTGAGTTTTCAATTTCCCCAAGAGCGTGGCAGTCTGATCAGGGTTGAGATCTACAGTTAAGATCACAGGACAAGATTTATCTGGGTCTAGAAACTCATACCTGAAGTTAGCTGGGAGAGGCTTGAGCTCAGGAGTCGGATGCTCTGCCTTGGTACGGCCCGTGCCGGATTTGTCCGACCCGTGTAAGGTCCTCAGATCAGCCTTGTCCGACCCACACCCTTCGTTCTCCAGGTCCTCGGATTGAGTTGTACGCCCCGTATCAAATTTGTCTGACCCGTATCCAGGTTCTTCCAGATTGTCAGAGTTCACATCTGCTGCAAAAATCGATTCCATCTCGCTTGTTTCAACATGCAACTCAGATAAATAATCAGGGTAATTTTTAACTGAGCTCCCGTATCCCTCGCGGAGTTGTCCCTTAGCCAATTGATCCACCACGTTGACTGCGCAGCATGTTTCTGTTAGTTTGTAATAATCTAGAAGTCAATAATACGATAAATTATCATAAAGCTTTGTTCATGAATTGAATGTTTATTTATATATCATTTTGTTGCCTTGAGTATTATTGAATTTATGGATCATTTCGAGTTCATGACTGAAATTGTGAAACTCCATAATATAGATGATATATACTCTTAAAAAGTCACTCACCAAGGTAATTAGCAGGAACACTAATTACCGCTATAAGGTTAGTATGTGGATTAAAAGATGGTTAAGTTTTACAAACCACCTGACACGAGATGTCATTTTCATCACATAGATACATGTTCTAGGAACATGGTATTTGACAGACCCCGAATGAAACATTAAATAGAATTGTGTTCGTGTCATTTATGTTTTAATTCAGTGTCACGTTCTACAGTATGAGGTATTTATCGTTCCCACTGAGAAATATGTATGTGTGATTGTTATCCACCGCTGTCCGTAAAAAGCAGTCATAACGGTAGCTTTTCCATATGTATAGCTTAGCTGAGGAAGTGATAGTTTACCAAGAATACTATTTGTCCCTCGTATCTCTATACGAGCTATAGCATCACTGGGCCCCTTGATAGAGTAAGATTATCTACTAGCAGTATAATTACAAGAGTAATTATATTTGATAATCTGCTCAAGATCAAGAAAAGATTCAGTTAGCAAGGATGACACACATCTACCTTGAAACTAATCTGATAGCTATGAGACAGAAGAACAGACACAAGTAAATAGTTTACTGGATCGTGATATTGTACAGTACAGCATCATCTGTGTAATTGGATGGTCATGATGTGTTGCCAGACGCCACCCATGATTATAGAAGTTAAAACAGTTTTAACTCTATTTACCAACATAACACAGATCCTATTGGGTCACACCATATAGGAGCTACTCGGAGAATCTTACTGATTAATTATAAATTGATTATAATTAATATTAAGATGGTTATAATTAATTATACGTGTTATAATTAAATTATAAATGTTATGTAAAAATAACAAGCAAAAACATTGGTTAATTTATAAACGTGTGTGACACGTATAAAAGTTAACCGGTTAATTTATAAATGTGCAGGACACGTTGTATAAATTACCGAAACAACAAATCGCAAGAAAAATATATATATAATTTTTCAGAATAATTATACGAATATTATTTGTGTTCGGGCCGAGGGCATTCGGGTCTTTTCAGATTCGTCCTTATCCGCATGACATGTCATTGATTCTATCCAGATGACATGTCATCAATCCTATCCACAAGGGCAAAATGGTCATTTCACACCTATGCCACCTTGCATGTGTAGAAACATGGAGAAGAGTGTGGAAGGGTGTGGAAGGGGTATTTTGGTCATTTCACATATAAAAGGATGAGGTGTCAATGGCATACCTTGTAAATAGGCCGAACTTGGAGGGCATTTTGGTCTTTTGCAACCGACCCTAAACACTATAAATAGGGGAGGAGGGGTAGAGAGAAATTCACTAATTCATTCGTACCGGTTTCGTGTCAAAACGGATCGGTATTTTCTCTCTTTCTCGGTTTCTCTCTCAAATAGTGTTTCGGTTGAGAAAAGAAAGTTATACGTACTTGACGTATAATCTTGCGGGTTGTTGTGGAGTATATTTACGGGATCGATGAATAGTGTTTTACCGAATTTAGCGGTATGTCAGTTTTGCATATTGATGAAACTGAGCAACTGAAAATTCGTGTTTACGGGTTTTCGTCTTTTTCCCGTGAATAGTGTTTTTGCAGAATTCCGCGGTTTACGGTATTTCTGGCAGAAGAAATAAACCGCTCTCCGGTTAGTCCTGGTGGATAACCGATAGAGGCATCAGACGTCTGATGCTCCGTTCCGAGTCGATTCCTTCCCTGGTGAGGCTCTACTCGCTCGGTCTGCATTCCAACTGTGATTTGAAAACAAGGTATAAATATGTTATATTAATCTATTTAATTTGTAAGTAGATTAAAGTTTTAGAAATCAATCATGGAGTAGATCTGTAAAAGGATTAAATTGGGTTTTGATGCCAAAGGAATACTGAAGGTGGACCGCCTTGGAAAGTTTCCTGACATACCCCGTTTAATCCTGAGCTTAAGTTGGCCGTAGAAATTTTTGTTCTACGGTCATTCCGCACCTTAAGCTAAAACGGTTTCCGGTTAATACCGCGTGAACCCCAACAGTGGTATCAGAGCACAAGGCTCTCCCGCTGATTGATTTTCTAAAAGTTATAACTTATGCAAATTAGGTGCATATACCGCATATCAGTTTAATTCTTACATTTGCAGCTTAAGTCCAAAACCGATTAGAAATGAGATTTTCTTGGATCGGTTCTACCGACTAAGAAAGTTAAATTAGATTTAAGCTTTCTTTATGCTTTCTTATGAAATGTAAACTTTTACATTTCTTGGATCGGTTTTCCGACCGAGAAAGATAAAATAGGATTTTATGCTTTCTTTATGTTTTTGTTTTCAAAACTTTTGATTGCGTTAAAGTTCATCTAAGAATGTGATGAAGCAATAAAGTACCTGAGTAAGAGCTGTTAATCTCCACCCGTAAAAGACAAGGTTAATGACAAGAAAAGTCTCGGCTTTTCGTTTAACCCTCTTTTACGTGTCCTGATAGCTGGCCCAAAGGGGACTTTGTCACGTTACCAAATTGCTTTAACGCTTTTGAAATGGCAAAATTTAGTGTAAGTTTTTCGCCTTTTCGAAAACCTTCGGATAAATAAAGTTCACCGAAGAATGTGATGAAGCAATAAAGTACCTGAGGAAGAGCTGTCATTTCCACACAAGAAAGAGATGGTTCTGTCTAGGAAAGATTGAGTCTAAGCGGTCCTCGTGACCCCAATCTTTCCTGGGACCCCTTTCACGTGTCCTAATGGCTGGCCCAAAAGGAACTTTGTCACGTTACCAAATTGCTTTATGGACCGAAAAGAATATCTGATTTTAAAACATATAAATTGTTTATGTGCTTTAAATGGTATAAATAAGAACCGAGCATAGCTGCAAAATAAAGAATTGGTAACTTATAGATTATATACCCGACTTGGTCCCGTATATAAGTAAATTAGATTTACAGCTTAGAGTAAATTAGATTTACTGCTTTAAAATGAAAATGGGTAAAACTAGATTTACCGTCTTTCCAAGGAACCGTGAAAGAAAATTTTCTTTGAAGAAAAATACGAATGTGGGATCACATTTGGCATTGTTTTCTTTCTGACTTCCTTTCCACGACTGCTTGCTGAAGCATATGAAAGAGGTCTTTTAGGAAAATGTAAATGAGATCATATTCACTATTCTTTCTGTCTGACTTCCTTTCCACGACTGCTTACTGAAGCATATGAAAGAGGTCTTTGAGGAAGATAGGAATTGGATCACAATCGATATTTTTCTGACAAGCAACTTTCACGTGTCCGTAACACTGACCAAGGTCAACATTACGAACTGAAAGAAATATACGTGACTCGGTCACATATATAGGTAAATCAGATTTACTTCTATCATATAAAAACGTATAGATTAGATTTACCGTTTTTATAAGAAACCATATAAACTACCTCTACAAGATAGACGGTAGCTAAAGTTAGTTACAAGAACTGACTGCTTAACAAAGCTAAGCATATCAAAGAGGTACTGATAAGAACAGAAACTAATGGAGATCACATTTCGTATTCAAGACTTCCTTTCCACGACTGCTTAATGAAGCATATGAAAGAGGTCGTTATAAAGATACGAATAGAATCACATTTAGTCATTCTTACATATGCTGAGAAAAGAAAGTAATGGGGATCACATTCGATATTTTAGACTTCCTTTCCACGACTGCTTAATGAAGCATATGAAAGAGGTCGCTATAAAGATACGAATAGAATCACATTAGTCCTTTTTTCTAACATAAGCTAAGAAAAGAAATGGAGATCACATTCGGTATTCAAGACTTCCTTTCCACAACTGCTTAATGAAGCATATGAAAGAAGTCGCTATAAATATACGAATAGAATCACATTAGTCGTTCTTTCTGACATACCCCTTTGGAGATTGCTGGCACTGTTAAGCATAAACACCAACCCATTAAATATTAAGTAGTATGCCCTTCCCACTCTATCCTCCTCAAACCATTGTTCATTGGTTGATGGGTAAACTACTCAGTAGACATCGCCTTTTACCTTTGGTGGTCGAGGGTTATGTTCGACATATCAAACCAAATAGAGTGAGGTTACTTACTGATGATTTCCAAAACAGTTTTGGGCTCGGGGCAAAGTCTTCGTTAAATACACGTGATGTTTTAACGAAACTAAGAATCACAAAGAGATGTGATTAGCAAGTTTGCTTACCTAAGATAACTGATAGTCATGATATGCATACACTGCCTTGGTTATTAGTGAAAATATGGATCTTGGTCCTACTGCAAACGGGAATAGAACAAATTTGCAGTGGGAGTTTTATTATTGGAATAAAACATTACATGAACAAAGCTAAAATCTTTACTTTAAACGTTGTAGAAATATGGCTAAAGAAACGTCTTTCTCTTTACGCTCTCTATTCGAAAGGTAGACATACGTGAGAAAAAAAAGAATATATCCTAAATACACCGGTCCCTGCTGAAATAGTAGAGAGCAGCTTTGTCAGTACTCACACGCTTCGTATGACAAGCGATGATGAGAAACTGTAAAAGCTTAACTGTCTGTGGAGCCACGAGTTGGCCACAGAAGTTATCCTGAACTCATTTCCTTCCAGCTATTCGGAGTTCATTGTGAACTCCCATAAGCAAGAGTTGGATAAAAGTTTGCAGGAGCCCCAAGGGATGCTGAGGATCACTAATAAAGACATCGAGAATAGCTCTCATGTCCTCATGATCCAAGAAGGTGGGAGGAAGATCAAGAAAGCAAAAGGGAAAAATGGCTATTAAGTACAAAGGCAAAGGGAAGTTGGTTCCAGGAACGAACTCTCCCAAGATAAATGTTTCTGCTAACTCTGACTGCTATTTTAGCAATAGCAAAGGTCACTGGAAGAGAAACTGCCCGGAGTATCTTGGAGATATGAAGTTTGAGAATGTCTCAAAAGTCTCAGTCTCAAGTATTTATGTTATTGAAATTAATGTTGCGACCTCTCTTAATGATTGGGTACTGGATACCGGATCATGTGCTCATATTTGCACGAATATGCATGCACTAAAAGAAAGTTACGCAATAAGGAAGTACAACTCCGAGTTGGAAACGGAGCACAAGTTGCAGCCGTTACAGTCGGTAGGATAGAATTGTACTTGCCTAGCGGGTTTATTCTGGAACTAAAAAATGTCTATTTTGTTCCTACCATTTCTAGAAATATCATATCAATCTCGTGTTTAGAGATGAATGGTTTCTCGTTTGTTATAAAGGACAATAGATGTTCTATTTATAAATATGAGACATATTATGGATCATCTTACTTGTTAAATGGTGTTTATATGCTAGAAATGGAAAACCTCGTGTTTAACATCAATAACAAAAGACTCAAAACGTTTCATGAAAGTATTGACTTACATGAGACATAAGTCTGAATCCTTTGACGAGTTCAAGGAATTTAAGACTAAAGTAGAAAATCAACTAAACAAAAGTATTAAGGCATTACGGTAGGACCGTGGAGGCGAATACTTGAGTTATGGTTTTCAAAACGTACTTAAAGGAATGTGAGATAGTCTCACAACTCACACCTCTAGGAACACCGCAATGTTACAGTGTTGCCAAGAAAATGAAACAAACCATGTTGGACATGATTCGTTCCATGATGAGTGACGCCACCCTTCCAAAATCATTTTGGGGACACGCACTAGATACTGCCGCACTAACGATAAATATGGTTCCATCCAAGTCAGTTGAAAAGACTCCATACGAGTTATGGTTTGGGAAATCCCAAATATGTCTTATCTTAAAAATGGGGTTGCGAAGTATTTGTCAAACGCTAGACGTCTGACAAACTTGATCCCAAATCTGACAAGTGCTTTTTCGTAGAATATCCTAAATGAAAGGATATTACTTCTATTACCAGTCCGAGAACAAATTAGTTGTTACTCGTCATGGTATACTTTTGGAGAACAAGTTTCTTGCAAAAGGAAGTAGTGGGAGTAATGTAATACTTGAAGAAATTCAAGATACATCACACAATATAATATCTGAAACAGATCAGATAATCCCACCACTTGATACTTCGGCTGATGAGCATCTGGAAGAACCAAATCCACAAGTAGCTGTGGAAGAGGTTCTAGTCCTGAGCTCAAGTGCTTCAACGCAAGTTGAAGAAGAACTAAATCCGCACACTGTTGCGGATGAAGTTCGACAGCCAGAAGAACAAGTGCTACGTAGGTCAACAAGAACAGTCCATGCACCCAAGAGGTACTTGGGACTACACGAGATCTCAGTCTATGATACTGAAGATCCTTTGACCTATGCGGAAGCAATGGATAGACCCAACTCTGATAAATGGCTGGAGGCCATGAGATCCGAAATACAGTCCATGTATAACAACACGGTCTGGAACCTTGTTGTACCACTTGATGGGGTGAAACCCATAGCTAACAAGTGGGTTTTCAAAAGGAAAACAGACATGGATGACAATATGACTATTTACAAAGCACGGCTAGTAGCGAAAAGGTTTCAAACAAATTCTGGGAATTGATGAAACTTTTTCACCCGTGGCTATGTTTAAGTCAATTCGGATACTCCTAGCAATTGCCGCATTTCATGAAGATGAAATATGGCAAAATGGATGTCAAAACCGCCTTCTTAAATGGAAATTTAAGAAGAGGATGTGTACATGACACAGCCTACGGGTTTTGAAGATTCAGAGAATGCTGGGAAGGTATGCAAGCTTCTTGAATCCATTTATGGATTGAAGCATGCATCACGGAGTTGGAATCTTCGATTTGGCGAAGAAGTCAAAAGGCTTGACTTCGTCAGATGCGAAGAAGAATCTTATATGTACAGAAAAACTAGTGGGAGTGCCATCGCCTTTCTTAATCTTATATGTAGATGACATACTCTTAATAGGAAACGATATTCCTCTATTGCAATTAGCCAAGTCTTCATTAAAGAAAAGTTTTCTCGATGAAGGATTTGGGCGAGGATGTCTATATACTAGGCATAAAGATCTACCGAGGTAGATCAAAGAGACTTATAGGATTAAGTCAAAGCACATACATTGACAAAGTGCTGAATCGGTTCAGCATGCAGGATTCTAAGAGAGGATTCCTGCCAATGTATCATGGTACACAGCTTAGCAAGACTCAGTTTCCTTCGACAACTGACGAGTAAAGCAATATGAGTAGAGTACCATACGCTTCGGCTATTGGCTCTATCATGTACGCCATGTTGTGCACTCGCCCTGATGTCTCGTACGCTTTGAGTGTGACGAGTAGATATCAGGCTAATCCAGGCACAAAGCACTGGAATGCTGTAAAGAATATCCTTAAGTTCTTGAGGAGTACTAAGGATATGTTTCTCGTCTACAACGTTATCACCTAATACGAGAGATCGTAAACATCATAGGATGCTTATAATTAATTATAAAAGATATAATTAATATAAAGGTGATGTAAAGATAAGTATAGTTGACACAGTCAGCAACACAGCTGATCCACTCACAAAATCTCTTCCTCAAGCCAAGCACGAGATGCTTAATGCTTCTATGGGTCTGGAACACATAGAAGATTGGTTGTGTGATTTTCTCAGGATCTACGAGATCTTAGAGAATAAATAATTTTGTATATAAGTAGGGCCTACGATGATTGACTCCTAGCTTAAGTGGGAGATTGTTAGTTTGTAATAATCTAGAAGTCAATAATACGATAAATTATCATAAAGCTTTGTTCATGAATTGAATGTTTATTTATATATCATTTTGTTGCCTTGAGTATTATTGAATTTATGGATCATTTCGAGTTCATGACTGAAATTGTGAAACTCCATAATATAGATGATATATACTCTTAAAAAGTCACTCACCAAGGTAATTAGCAGGAACACTAATTACCGCTATAAGGTTAGTATGTGGATTAAAAGATGGTTAAGTTTTACAAACCACCTGACACGAGATGTCATTTTAATCACATAGATACATGTTCTAGGAACATGGTATTTGACAGACCCCGAATGAAACATTAAATAGAATTGTGTTCGTGTCATTTATGTTTTCATTCAGTGTCAAGTTCTACAGTATGAGGTATTTATCGTTCCCACTGAGAAATATGTATGTGTGAGTGTTATCTAACGCTGTCCATTAAAAGCAGTCATAACGGTAGCATTTCCATATGTATAGCTTAGCTGAGGAAGTGATAGTCTGCCAAGAATACAATTTGTCCCTCGTATCTCTATACGAGCTATAGCATCACTGGGCCCCTTGGTAGAGTTAGATTATCTGCATGCGGTATAATTACAAAAGTAATTATATTTGATAATCTACTCAAGATCAAGAAAAGATACAGTTAGCAAGGATGACACACATCTACCTTGAAACTGATCTGATAGCTATGAGATAGAAGAACAGACACAAGTAAATTGTTTACTGGATCGTGATATTGTACAGTACATCATCTTCTGTGTAATTGGATGGTCATAGTGTATACTGCCAGATGCCTCCTATGATTATAGAAGTTAAAACAGTTTTAATTCTATTTACCAACATAACACAGATCCTATTGGGTCCCACCATATAGGAGCTACTCGGAGAATCTTATTGTGATTGATTATAAATTGGTTATGATCAATATTAAGATGGTTATAATTAATTATACGTGTTATAATTAAATTATATTTGTCATGTTAAAAATGACAAAGCAAAAACTAATGGTTATAATTAGTTATACTTGGTATAAATAATTATAATTAATTGTACGTCATTTAGAATGACAAACAGAAACACAGGTTTGTTTATAAACGTGTTTGACATGTTGTATAAAAATTACTAAACGAAAACAGTAAACGAATATAATTGTACATGACAATTATACATATTTGATTTGGATATTTACTATTCATAGTGGGTTTGGGTTAATGGGTTTAGAATCCATTAAACTAATCTAACCAATATGAAGTTGCAAAATCAAATTTGAATGCCACATCCAAAATGGCAAAAATGTAATTTTGTCAAGTACGGGGGGGTATTTCGGTCTTTTGGCGAACCTCCTAATTTGCCTATAAATAGAGGGGCATAGGTGAAAGAGAAAAACCACTAATTCACGTGTTAATCTGATTACTTTGTTAATTGGATTTCTCTCTTTCTCTATTTACGGTTTTTCGATTGGTGAATAGTGTTTTACCAAATTTTCACGGTATTTCAGATTTGGTTTAATTAGCAAATCTGATTGAAACGAATTTTTCGGTGAATAGTGTTTTTGCATAATACCGCGATTTATAGTATTTCTGGCAAAAGAAATAAACCGCTCTCTGGTTAGTCCTGGTGGATAACTAATAGAGGTATCACACGTGTGATACTCCGAGTCGATTCCTTCCCTGGTGAAGCTCTACTCGCTCGGTCTGCATTCCAACTGTGATTTGGAAAGAATGTATAAACATGTTATATTAATCTATTTAATTGATAAATAGATTTAATATTTTAGAAAATCAATTATGGAGTAGATCTGTAAATAGGATTAAACGGATCTTCTTGATTCGTTTAATCCGTAGCTTAAGGTAGATGTAAAAGTTTTGTTTTACTCTTTCCGCACCTTAAGCATATAAATGGGTTTGAACAGTCAAAACCCCAACATAATTAATCAATGGGTTGGAACAGTCAAAACCCAACAATACGGCCCGTACAGATTCCCGTACGGCCCGTAGGGGACCCCGAGTTAATGCTGCAGCTACTGTTTTCTGTGTTGATGCTAATGTTTTGGGTTTCTATCGACCAGATCTAGGTACCTAACCTCAACTTTCGCATTTTGGCCTAATTTATCCAAGTTACTTGTTGATTCACTAAAAGTATCCAAGGACTTTCGCCTCAAGGAAAGTTTCACCTTTCGGGTACTCCTTGGTTTCACCCTACTTCATATACTTTATTCGGTTGGATTAAATGTCATAGACTTGGCTCCTAACACTTAGATGTGCGCATTCATCTAACAGGATGACTAATCAATTCAAGCAAGCACAAATAAAGCAATCAAAATACTACTCAACAAGGTAAAAACAAAGCATTCAACACAAAATCCAAGTAGCATGCAAACAAAACCAAACTAGAAACTACATCTTAACCCTAGAAACAAAGTAAATTAGCTACTCATGTTCACAAGATAACACAAATAACAGGAAATAAAAGAGTTCTTGACAAAACAGTGGAAAATCCCAAGATCCGTTGCAAACTCGCGTTTTTCACTTCTCTTCCTCTTCTCCTCCTCTTGTCTTTTGCTCCAAGAAAGCTTGTCCAAGTTCCAGTGGTGAATCTCCCTTTTTCTGGTGTGGAATATCTCATTTAATGCCCTAGATAACGTCCCAAGAGGCTTCCTTTTCGGCCTCCTTAAATTATGCTCATTTCAGATTCCAGCTAGATTTTCCGAATTAGCGTCCTACGGCCCGTACGGGCCGTATGCCTGTGCTTTGTCTTGGAGAATTTGTGCCTCTGTTGTGGAACCTTCTGTGTGGTTGGGCAGATCTTATACGGCCCGTAGGGAATATCATACGGGCCGTATGAAAAATTGTCAGATCCAGTTTTTCGCCATTTTTCCTGCAAAATACCAAACAAAGCATAGCAGTACCACATTTCATCGAAATATAAGTAAAAATTCCACACTTATAGGCTTTAAAGCACAGGTTTTAGTATAAATCAGGGCTGTAATTTAGACATAATATGGAGATATCACCTAATTTGGTCAAAACCTCAAATTAGCCATTAAACGTTCTAGCAATTCAAGATCAAGAGGCAACTCTATTGATTACAAGTCTAATCGATTGGATTAAACAAATCAATTCATGATTATGCCCAATTTCAGTTTTGGCACGAAACCCTAGAAATCAAAATCCGAAATCGAGATGAAATCGGGAAAGAATTGGCAAACAAACGATCAAAGAAGCTCAAGGAGCTAGTCTATAAGCAATTCAAATACAAATCTCGGGTTTAAAACGAAAACCCGAGAAATCGAGAAATCCGAGATTTTTAGAGAGAAACGAGAAGAGAAAAGAATACCGAATAGGAGAGCTATGAGAGATCCACGGCCGCTTACTCGGTTCCAACTTCGATTTCTCGTAACAATTGGGGGCTTGAGAGGGAACGGGAAACTCTCTCACTCTTTTTCTTCTCTTTTGGCCAAAATCACAAAATAATGGGGAAAGGGGCGGAGGGGAAAAGAGAGAAAAGAAGAAATTTTGGGCTTTTATAAAAAGATACCTTGAGTGCGGACGCACTCGATTCAGTGCGGGTCGGCCACCCGCACTCAGCCCTTGGCAGCATTTCAGCGGCTTGGAAAAACACAGAAACCATACTCCAGTGTGGACGCTCTCAGTACTTAGTAGAATTTCTGTCACACCCCAAACCAGGAATTCTAGATTAAGGTGTGATCAACCTCGCCTCGTGCTTAATTAATCATTAAGCACGCAAGACTAATCATAAATAATAAATCAAACAGCAGCGGAAGCAAAATAATATCAATATCAAGCATCAATCACATAGCAAATAAATAAACATACACATACATAACTTATAATTCGACCCATCTCGGATCCAAATAACACCATCTATAGAAGGGGACACATGATCTATCGAGCCCGTATATATAACACAGGAAATACGGGACTCGTAAACCTAATCAAAAGCCTAACCCTAACTAGGTCAAGTGGTGTGGCCCTCGGGGACAGCTCCTGACATCTCCTGCTGCGGACCGCCAGAACCTGTACCTAAAACCCACGAAACAACTTGTGGGTGAGCGACGAATCGCCCAGTATATGACCCAAAATTATCCCCTCAGGGATCCTCTACGGTCAAAGCACTTTTATTTATATAAATTTCGTACAGTTATATATACAATTAAATATGCACAAGTGTAAACCTATCTCAATATCTAATAGTCATAAAACACTTTTAATTAATGCCATGATGCGATTGTTCTAATATGCCAACATGCAAAATAAACCCAAGGTCAAAAATACAATATCAGATAGTAATCAATTCGGAGTCCAGTACCAAAGCACTCTGTGAACAAATATAATAATAGTAATATTACGGATTTAAGTAAATCACCCCGTGCTGTGCCAATAGGATAAAAAGAATCTGAATGATATAATCCAAGGACTGTGATCAGGGAACAATGATACACGTTGCCTAATGACATCGCGCATTGCCCACAAGATTAGCATTACACTAGCACACTAGCCGATAGTTATACCTTTACCAAAAAGAATCTGAATAATATAATCCAAGGACTGTGATCAGGGAACAATGATACACGTTGCCTAATGACATCGCGCATTGCCCACAAGATTAGCATTACACCAGCACACTAGCCGATGGTTACACCTTTATTAAAAAGAATCTGAATAATATAATCCAAGGACTGTGATCAGGGAACAATGATACACGTTGCCTAATGACATCGTGCATTGCCCACAAGATTAGCATTACACTAGCACACTAGCCGATGGTTATATCTAAATCTGGTGTGTCATCTCGCCTAAACGATTCATCAACCAAACATATAAAATAGGAGAAATCATACAATGCAAGTCATAAAATAAGTCAATCAAAAGTAGTGCCAGCCTCGAACTGGTGCACTAAAGTGCCACGGCCTCGAACCGTGCAACACAACGCCACGGCCTCGAACCGTGTAGCGTAATATCAAAAAGTAGTGCCAGCCTCGAACTGGTGCACTAAAGTGCCACGGCCTCGATCCGTGCAACACAACGCCACGGCCGCGAACCGTGTAGCGTAATATCAAAAAGTAGTGCCAGCCTCGAACTGGTGCACTAAAGTGCCACAGCCTCGAACCGTGCAACACAACGCCACGGCCTCAAACCGTGTAGCGTAATATCAAGGCTACCAGTCCAACTGCGCAGCCCTGAAACAATGCCATTGGGGCCTCGAACCACCGATGGGATAACCTGTCCTAGGCATGTAGCTCCTAATGCAGGTGGGGAATCGTTCGTACATCCGGACTCAAACCGGTGCACGTAAAAATGTAAAATGAAACAAAAAATATATAGATCCAACTAGTACATATAATATAAATCCTAAGACCATCCGAGAATCAAGTGACGCTCGGCTCAGTGGCTGTCGGGCCGTCCCATACCAAGTGACACAAGACGGAACGAAGTCACTCGGCCCTGCTCAGCTCTCACCAATGCATGCATATGCACGTACAATAATAATAATATATTGTCTTCTACGAGAAGAAGACAACTAGTATCCTAATATTCTAATAATATAAATATAATATTATTTAATTACTCTACTCCTACAATACAGTAAATTCAGGTTTTTCAGGGTTTATGCAATTCTACCTATAGTGCAGATAGGATAAACATGCTCTAAAGTTTTAATGCAACTACTTAAAATAAAGTGCGGATGTCAGGTCAGATGGAACGACTGGTAAGAGTACGCCCACAAAAAGAATAATTCAGATATCCCACACCTGTAGGGCTGGAGTCTCTGTGGCTAACCCTTAGCGAAATCAGCGGGCTCCGCGTATGCTCCGAAACTGTAGGTCAGTCGGATCAGTTCAATGATCAGACTCGTACGAAATCTGCTGATCTGAAATTACGTAATTTAAACTAATTAAAATCTACGCTAATTAAAACCTACGCTAAATTCTCGATTATTTCAATTTTATAAATATTACCGATTCAGTCAGTCTGACTGATCCAGTTAGTCAAATATTAATTATTACTTTCATGCCATCGAGCTTAGCGTTAATCTTAATTTATAAGTTCGTCAGATACTGATCATTCACTTTGATTTTAAGTTATCCTAATTTTAATTCTAAATAATTTATTGTTCTAATTATTTAATTTGCAGATAATTTGCTTGTAAAAATTCAAATGTCGAATTATTCGCAAAATAATTACTCGTGAATTACGGTGATTTTAAACGTGTCCTACTTAATTAATATATCCTAATTTACTATCTACTTTAATTCATTTTAATGAAAGGTAATTAATTTATACGTTCAAAATTTGGTTTAGAAAGCTAATTTATAACTTGAAATTCTTAATCCTAATATTTTAACAAAACATGTTATTTGTACATCTATTTCTAAGTTTATATTTAGTTTAATATAGTTTAGTTGTTTTATATATTAGATGGGTAATACGATTATAATAAAAAAAATAATTAAAACGAAACCTTTTAACTTAAATTACGTGTTTTACTTATTTCTAAGTCGCGCAATTCGTTATTTTATTACTATTCTAATTTTATCGTCTATTTGTCGTTTCAAATCTAAGTACAAAAATAATATTTTTCATTTAAGTTTCGAAAATGTTTAAAATGTTTTAATTTAAAAACTTATTATGAAACTTTTATTTTATTTAAATGTGTGGGGTGTTTTATTTAGGTTTGTTTATTAAATCAACTAATTGATTATTGCTCTTAAAAATCATACATTTTAAAGTTCAAGTTACGTGTGTTATTTTATTCTACTTAAGCGACGAAATTTGATATTTAATTGTTAACCTAATTGTACTGCTAATTCGTCGGTTTTAAAAAAAAATACATATAACATAAATACTTGTGTTGTTAATAAAATTTCCTTATCAATTAGCAACGTATAAAATTATGTTGTCGAAATTAAAACTTTGTAACGCAAATTTTAATTTAACTACGGGTTAGGTGTTTTTATCCGACAATTTCGTATTTTGGAAAAATTCCAAATTCCATAATTTTAATCCAAGCCAAAACCCAAAAGCTATTTCCAATTATTTATTTTACAAGGACCAAAGTGCAAATACATGCATATTTCCAAAATAGACCCTACTAAATTTTAATTATCACAAGGGCCTATATTTTACACCTTCAACCCTAAACTTTCAAAAGTTCACAAAATGGTCCCTGTCAGTTCAAGGGCTGGTACACAAACAAAAATCAGCATAGTACCAATAGTATACTGGGCTGGTACCACTGGTACCAGCACTTCGCAATTCACACAACAGCAACACAGCCAAGCACAAGCAAGACCAACAAAACAGAAAACAAGGCGCAGGTCAAGGCAAACAGAACCAGCACAGAGCAAGCAAGGTACAGCCAAGGCAACAAGTCAGAGGCAAACAGAACCAGAACAAAGCAAAGAACACAGCCAAGGCAACAGGTCAGAGAGCAAGGCAGCACAACCAACAGAATAAGGGAGCAACAAGGCACGAGCCTCAAGTCAGCACCTTTTGCCGGGAAAATCAACAACCCGATCGAAGGTGAATTTAAACCAGACAAACCGACAAGGCAAAAATTCTGATCAAATAAACGAGGGACTCAAAAATTTATCCAGTTAGAGCTAGAATGAGATGGAGAGGAAAGGAAGACGGTCTGTTCCAAGGACACCACCTCCTAGCCTCACGGCCATCGGAATCAAGCACCGAGTCAGTCCAGCAAGCACCAGAACAGCACCAAGCAAGCACCAGAGGCAGATTCACCACAACAAGCACAGTCACAACCTCGCTAGGGTTTCGAAATTCACAACACTCAAGGACTAGAAAAATGGCGAGAGAGAGAGAGAGATCAAAGCCTCAACACATGAGTACAAAGGAGAGCACAAAAACCACAACGAGAGAGAGAAAGAGAGACTTATACCCAAAGAGACAGCAAAGTCAAGGGAGGGGCGTGGGTTTACTGATAGCCGACGGGATGGGTGTGTACGGCGCCACAGAGAGAGAGAGAGCGGGGGTAATCAGTTCCAAATCCTTCTCCTGTAAGGAAACGAGAGAGAGAGAGGGAGGTCACGGGTGGGGTCGCGAGGCAGAGATAGAAGAGAGGGAGAGGTTTAGGATTTCACGGGAAAGGAAATGAAGGAGGCGAAAGAGACAGAGAGGGGTCTGGAATAGGAGGGGGTGGGGTTCGCCAACAGAGAGAGAAAGGAAAGTGGGGAGGGATTTAATTACATCCCTTGCTTTAAGATTCGTGCTGAATGTATCTAAACGATTTGAGATTTTCCAAAAGTCACGCTGAATATGAGATATCTCAGAGGTAGGGCTGTAAACGAGCTGGCTCGGGCCGAGCTGGGCCTTAGCTCGGCTCGTTTATTTTGGCCCGAGCCTGGATCGAGCGAGTTGGACCTAGGTCACCCGAGCCAAAACCCCTGGCTCAGCTTGTGACAAGCCAGCCCGAGCTAGCTCGCGAACTGACGAGCTGGCTCGCTGGGCTTTATTGGGCTGCTATTATACAAATTCAAAAATAAAAAAATAAAAAATCTCATTAAAAAAATTTAAGAAATTGTCCAGCATACACATCTTCAAGCAACTAAAGCCATATCCTTTCTTCCCAAACCGAAAATACATCAATTTTGTATAATTGCGCCTTTAAAAATGAGACTGGATTTAAAATTATACGGGACTAAACCCTAAATTCACTGTAGCTTAACGAGCCAAGCTGGCCCGGTCTGAGCTGACTCCTGGCTTAGCTCGTTTATTTTGGCCCGAGCCTGAGCCGAGCTGGCTCGTTAACAGCTCGGTCCACTACCGAGCGAGCTGTTAGCGAGCGAGCTAGAGGCGAGCCACGAGCGACCCACAAGCCGCGAGCTTTTTTGACAGCCCTACTCAGAGGATGTGAATTCATTTGAGGGTGGACCCGAAATTCCCTTTCAATAGGGTTAAATTCATCTCATGAATTCAAATCATAGCTTTGAGAGCCGGGTTAGATGTAATTGAACGGTTCAATATTTCTTCAAGAATTATAACCATGATTCCTAACGGCATCAATTATGTTTAATCAAACCATATTGCGAACCTATGTTTAGAAATTAATAATAGAATTTAATGCGAAATATTTTGAATGTTCATTACAAATTTTATAATTTTAATTGTAACCACAATAATAATTTACCTCTTGAAATATGGATTTAACAATTTGTTTTCAATCGGACGTTTCGATTCGAACTCTCGTAAAATTTCAAATAATTCAATATCTGTGCAAGTTTCATATTTTATTTATTAACGAATTTGTAATTTTATATATTTTTATTAGTATGATAATTTCATTTGTTATTTATATTTCGAAATTTTAGATTCATTTTAAATTAGTCAGATAAATCCGAATGACCGTTAATTAAATTAAAAATTTTATTTTAAGCGTAATGATCAATTTAACACACTAATCATATTTTAAAATTTCGGAATATAACAATTTCAGTCTGAGCGTAATGCGGACGCACTCAATTTCAGTGCGGGTCGGTCACCCGCACTCAAGACTTGGTAGAATTTCAGGAACTCAATCAACACAGAAATTTCATGAGTGCGGACGCACTGATATCCAGTGCGGGTCAACCCATCCGCACTCATTACTTAGTCAGACTTTGGAAAATTCAACCAGTACAAAATTCCTCAGTGCGGATGCACTCAACCTCAGTGCGGACACACTGGCATAATTCAGAACATGATTAACAAGGAAACTGGAGGTCTTAGTAATCCCACCCTCTTTCGTCTATCTGCTTTGACTTGTTGGCAGACCTAGCACTTCTCGACATAATTTTGCACGTTTCTTTTCATCTTTGGCCACCAGAAGTGTCGCTTTAGATCTTGGTACATCTTGACTTCTCCAGGGTGAATGGTGTACCCTGAGTCATGTGCCTCGGATAGAATCAATTTCTTTAGCTCTGAGTCATTAGGAACGCAAATGCGATCATGAAACCGCAGAATACCGTCTTCGCGGAGTTGGAATGGCGAGTCTGCATTTGACTCAAAATGTTGTCGAAACTGTTGGCATTTTGAGTCCTCCTGTTGTGCTGTTCGGATCTGCTCGTGTAATTCTGGTCGAACCTCAACCGCAGCCAAGATAATCGAGGCAACTGTAGATGTACCTGCACTATTGCTATCTCCAATTAATCGGGATGAGGTTTTCAATGCAAACTCACGGGATGCGCCTACGTGCAGACTCATTCTTCGCATTTCCTCGAGAAGATGTGTCTCGCTGGTGATAATTGATGCCAGATTTATCTGACTCTTCCTACTTAGCGCATTTGCTACCACATTCGCCTTTCCTACGTGATACTGAATATCCAGATCATAGTCCTTCATCAGCTCCAACCATCGCCTCTGCCTCAAGTTCAACTCCCTTTGAGTGAAAATATACTTCAAGCTTTGGTGATCCGTGAAGATACGGCACCTTACTCCATACAGGTAATGTCACCAAATCTTTAAGGTGAAGATCACTGCAGCTAGCTCCAGATCATGGGTCGGGTAATTCTGTTCGTGTGATCGTAACTGCCGAGAGGCATATGCTATAACATGGTCCTTCTGCATCAGCACACATCCCAAACCTGATCGGGACGCATCAGTGTAGATGGTATACTCCTCGTCAGTAATTGGCATGGCAAGAATCGGTGCAGATACCAACCGATTCTTCAACTCCTGAAAGCTCTGATGTTGAGTGGCACCCCACTCGAACTTCACACCTTTGTGTAACAGCTTCATAAGGGGAGCAGCTAACTGCGAGAATCCAAGTACAAATCTTCTATAATAACCTGCTAGCCCCAGAAAACTGCGAATCTCGGTAACTGTCTCTGGTATTTTCCAATCAGTCACCACCCGAATCTTTTCTGAATCTACTGCCAACCCTTCTCCTGATATCACGTGACCGAGAAATGCCACTTTCTCAAGCCAGAACTCACACTTCAAAAATTTTGCGAATAGCTGATGATCTCTCAACCTCTGCAACACTATCCGTAGATGTACCTCATGCTCCTCTCGTGACCTTGAATATACCAGGATGTCATCAATAAACACCACCACTGTTGAATCTAGCAGATCATGAAACACTCGATGCATCAGATCCATAAATGCAGCTGGAGCATTCGTTAGTCCAAACGGAATCACCAGATATTCGTAATGCCCGTAGCGTGTTCGGAAGGCTGTCTTCTCTACATCACTTGGGCGTATCCTCAGCTGGTGGTACCCCGTCCTCAAGTCTATCTTGGAATAAATCGAAGATCCTTGCAACTGATCAAACAAGTCATCAATTCGGGGTAACGGGTATCTATTCTTGACAGTCACCTTGTTCAGTTCGTGGTAGTCGATACATAACTGCAAGGTAGCATCTCCTCTAATTGCGCCTTGAGTTTTTCAACTCCGCAGGAGCCATTCGATATGGACTCTTTGAAATTGGAGTTGTGCCCGGCATCAACTCTATACCAAATTCCACTTCTCGTTCGGGAGGTAGTCCGACTATCTCTTTCGGGAACACATCCATGAATTCTGACACCACCAGAATCATATTTATCTCTCTAACTTCCGTAGTGGTGTACACTACTGTCGCTAGATACGCATTGCACCCTGAATCGATCAAATGCCTAACTTCCACAGCTGAAATGCATGGTATTAACCCTCCAACTTTTCTACAGTTCAGCATGCACGACATACTACCTTTTGCGGTCACAAAACAAATCCTGCGGTGCGGACAATCGATTGTCGCGGCATGTCTTGTTAACCAATCCATCCCTAATAGCACGTCGTACCCAGAAATCTCCATAACCAACAGATCGATTTCGAGATCCCTCCCGTCAACTCTGACTTTTCAGTTTCGGCATATGGTTATTTTTCGGTCAGTCGAACTGAAAGGGGTTTGGACACTCAGGACTTGGTTATTGGTTTCGGTTGGCCAGTTATACTTTTCTACCCAAGCCTTCGATACAATGGAATGGCTACACCCGGTATCTATCAAACAATACGCACTCTGATCCGAGATAGGAAGTATACATGTCATCATATCAGCTCGAGAATTGGGTGGTTTCGAGCCTTCACCTTCCTCTAGAGTCCTCGTTGTGTCATATGCAACCTCTGCTATACCGAGTGCGTGGGCAGCCACTCGACCTCCAATCCTGCCTCCGCTGGTTTGAGGAGCACCTCGACCACGGAATGGTGGTCTACCTTGTCCACGTCCCGCGGGTCCTCTACCACCGCTGTCTCTCAGAAACCTTAGTGCCGCATTCGGACACTCTCTCGCCCAATGCTCCATACTGCCGCAGGTGTAACATGCTTGATTGCGGCCTCTGCAATCTATCTCAGAGTGTGCCTCGTTGCATGAACGGCACCACACCGAAAAAAAACCCGGCCGGAGTACCGGTGCTGCTATCTGCCTCGGAGGGGGTCTAGGTGCCACAAACTGTCTCGGGGGTGGTCTAGCGGTCGACAGTCCTCCCCTTGACCTGAACTGTCGGTTTTGATCCTCTCTCTGTTTCACACTCCTCTCCGTTATCTGCAACCTTCTTCTCTTACTGTGCAACTCTACTTGCTCAGCATGATCCATCATGGCCTGCAGCACAGTAGCCATTGGGGTATCCACAATCATAGAGATCCCCCCATCCAGTCCATCCAGGTACTGCCTATGGTATCTCACCACATCAGTCTGCACATCAGTCACATACCTGGACAGGGTGAGAAATTCGTTATTATACTCTGTCACCGCTCGCCCATCCTGCCTCAAATCCAAAAAATTTCTCCGCAGCGCCTCCTGTTGTAAGTTACTCAGATACCGTCGAGTGAACTGCAATTCGAACCACTCCCACGGAATCTTGGTCTCCTCCCCGACATAACTATGTCGGGCTCCATCCCACCAGAATCTCGCACCATCCTCCAACTACTGCTCTGCCAGCTCCACCATATCTTGTTCTGGTGCTCGACATAGAACTAGCTTCGCATTCATGCTCGCGAGCCACTCTTCAGTAGCGGCATACTCGCCAGTGCCATTAAACCGAGGTGGATTAAGGCACATAAAGGAGTCGTACAACCTCCTAAACTCTTCAGGACCACCTCTTTGAACCTCCGGTATCGCATCGCGCCTTTCTGCCTGGCGACCTCTCTCGTAAGCCGTAATCAGTCTATCATCTAAATCACGATCTCGGTCCTGCCCACCTCTAGGTCCAATATCAACTCTCTGGACCTCAGGCCCTGCAGATCTGGACTCACTCGCATGAACGATTGGCTCGTTCTATGGATCCTGAATAGGATCACGATTCCTGATTCGAGGTCGTCCCCTACCTCGATGTCCTTCCATAACTCTTAAAGAAGAAGAACATATTTATTAGATTTGCATATACTTATCTCATAGAACGAACAAGTCGTTAGCCGTGACGACCCCAAGCAGAACATGCCCCACTCACGTATCCTATCAGTTTGGTTAGGGCTTAAAACCTTGAGCTCTGATACCACAAAAGAGAACTGTCAAACCCCGCGGCCACGGGTCGCAACAGTCCCCCGCCATAAGCATACAACGCCGTGTATGCTTACAAGGCG